>NC_135715.1:3910221-4628490 GCF_964656455.1 Halichoerus grypus
CTCGATGCTGATTCTAGGCTTTGTAAGTAATATAAATACAAAATAATAATGTTAATATAATAGTGCATTTAATAAAGATAATAATCAATTCTACTTAATTTTTTCTATTGAAGCTTGAAGATCTTCACTTATGCAGGTCCAGTTTTCTGACAGGCCATGTAACCTTCAGACTGGTTATCATTCATTGCCACTGTCATTTTCATTATTAATATTATTGGATGTTCCCACTGGGTCCAGCAACTACCATCAGCAACAGCCACTCCCTCCCACCTGCCTTCTCTCTCCCCTTCACCTTATTCTCTCCCCATGTGCATCATCTGGGAACGAGAGGATTCTGGTCACTGGTAATTTTAAGTGCTCGATTGGAACCCATGGGTGAGATGACATCACATCAGCCTCATTCATGGGTACCTCCCTTTGCTGGACTCTGCTTCCAGTGAAGAAGGTCCTCTTTCCAGCCCCACTCGTTCAGAGATAACACTCTCTGCTCAGTGACCCCAGCTACTCGCCAAACTCAAACATGCAGTGGGAATATTAGGACACCAACAACAAGCAGAATCTGAAAATTAAATGAAGCCCTAAGGCTGACATGCTACACTAGGGTGCCATTTTACATAGTGGGAGAGCTTAAGTTCACCGCCAATAGAGGACAAAGAGAAAGTGGGTACTGATCATTTCTGTGTCCTTGTGTACTTAAAAATATAACCTTGAGAAATGATCTCCAGATCTTTTATCTGGAATGGCGTCATTATTTTGCACACTGAGGTTTCCAAGTGATATATCTTTGGTTTGTGAAGTCCATAGTAAAGGGCACAGTGAGAAATATCTGAGACAAGTCTGACATGGATGTTTGAGGCGGCCAATGCATCTCTACAGCTGAAGTGTCTACTCTCATGACATTCACGTGTTCACTGGTTTCCACAATGATACAAACACCACGTTATTTGTCCTTTCTAATTACTACCTTGACAATGCATTAGACCTGGGTTTTTTTAAGGATTTTATTTATTTATTTATTTGAGAGAGAGAGAGAGAGTGTACGAGCATGAGGAGGGGCAGAGGGAGAGGGAGAAGCAGACTCCCCGCTGAGCAGAGAGCCAGATGTGGGGCTCGATTCCAGGACCCTGAGATCATGACCTGAGCCGAAGGCAGATGTGTAACACTGAGCCACCCAGGCGCCCCTAGACCTGGTTCTTTAGTGGCTGCCATCTGCCCTGTCATTGTGGTCCTCTTCCTCTACCTCCTCCTCCTGATCCTTCATTGCTTTCTACTATTTTTCTACCTCATTCTTAAACTTGGTATGAATGCTAGAAATCTTACAAAACAAAATATCTATGTGAATTATTCCTAATCTTGCATCCAAGGTAGAACCTCAACATTATTTCATTTTAATCTCCAAAAACTTTGTACATTCACCTGTACCTGGTTTTTCCTCATCAATTTTTCTCTTCTTTCATTTTCTTTTTTGTTATAGATTCTCCTAGACCCACAAATTCAAAGCCTGTATCTTCAAGGGATGCTCCTCTCTTATTTGTTCCTTAAATGAAATTCTCTGCAGGTTCTTCTTACTGTCTTTTCACAGACCCACTCAACTTCTGCCCATTACCACCAGAGCCCCCACACTAGGCTTGCTCTTGGATTATTTCAGTACCTACTAACTAGTCTTCTTGCCTAAATGTCTCTTTTTCTCAAACTGATGGTGACAGACTTATAAACACTATTTGTATCAGACTTGTTTGTTTCTAGTGGGTCTTTATTTTCTAATATTAAAACCCAAACTCTCTAACTTAGCTTTATAGTCTAGATCTAAACCAGACTTTCAATTCTTTAACTTTTTGAACTCCTGCTCTTATAGGATTAGTCTATGCCTTCTTCTCAATGATCCTATATTTTTTTGTCCCCATAATGTGTCTCTAGACAATTCTCCAAAGTATACTTCCTCTCCCCTTACCAGAATCTTACTCATTCCTTGGGATTTGCACCAATCACATTGCTTTTCCAACTAATGCCTTTCTCAACTTGGTAAGATTTCCTTCCCTCCAACCTCCTGACTTGTCAATTAATAGTGTACATTCTCAATATAGCTATCTTACTGTCCTCAGCTACAAGTGAAGTCTGTGATTATTTTTATCATTACTTATGTATTATCTCTAGAATGTCAATGCAGTTTTTAAGGATGAGGAGACTCTTAGCATCCCCAAATACCTAACATAACATATCGTGTTTAATAGACTCGATAAACGTTTCTTGGCTTGATGAAGCATTCTTGTTCCCGATTATAACACTGCTCCTTTTGCAAAGCCTTTTCAGAAAGATCTGGCTACTTTGCTATTTTTTCCCTCTCCCCTACCTCTTATGTGTTTAAAATGAGCGATGTCACTTGCCTTCAACATAAATGGGCAGCACAATAGTGAGCCCCCCCCTCCGCTGGTTGTACTTCATTTAGAACCGTCTGCCTACTGGCCCGTTAGGTGCCACTCCTCCCCAGTGACTGTTCGCATCACCTTAACATTGCTTATGTCCCAAACCAGGGACAGGGCTGCTTGCTGCCATGTGTTTGTATTAGTCTCAAAATGCAGTTCAAAACAGAGGGCTCTACATCCATGATTAATGGCCTCCTGGAAATAAGAAATGAATGTTATGCAAAGCTTAATATAACACAGTTAATGGTAACAAAATTAAAGTGAGTTACAGATGATGCATGTGGATTTTTTTTCAACATGAAACACAGAAGGCATTCTCCTGGTCTATATAATCCTTATAGATATAATCATATTCAATGTTTTAGTTTCTTCTTTTATTCAACTAACGAGGGAAGAAACTAAACTATCTGAACAGAATTTATTTAAGATAATAAGCATATATATGATTATATAATCAATAAGCACAAAAATAAGTGAAACTTTCCCTTGCATGTCCATAGGACACTGAGGTAACTTGATGTGGTTCAGTACACAAGTAACTGATTTAAAATCGCAAGGTACTAAGATTGCTACAGAGGATAACCACTAATTCGGCCTAAAAATTAAACCTTATAGCTACCTAATATCTATAATTATATTTTGAGTTATTACTTGTAGCCCAGGAAAGTGCAAAGTATTTAATTCTACATAATGGAAGTGAATTCCAAAAGCACCAAACACAGTAAAATCTCATTATGTCCTATAAAAAGTGGGCAGTTTTATTGTAAGCTTTTTATCAGTGTATATTTTACCTAAATATATTTATTTTCCTCTTACATTCTATGTCAGAGTCCACTGGAATTGATGGATATAAAGGATGATACATATAAGTTATATGTTGCATTCACCATTTTAAGTTTTAATGAAGTGTTCATGCAAAAATCTCAGTGCATTGTGTTTTATTTCTACATTAATAAAGAAGTATGTCTCTTAATGTCTCTCCTTTTCTCTATTATATGTATTTCTGAAAGACCTGCAAATACAATACATTACTTGAAGCCATAAAACTGCCAAACTATTAACACCCTAAAAACGAAGAAACCACAAAATCACAGGTCTGTTCCATTTGAGATACAATATAACATGAAAAGCAATGTCATACTAAAACAATTTATTATGGTACATTTTCCCTAATCCTTAGAATTTGACCTCTAGATCTATATAAGCATTTTTACAATAGCTATATATATATATATTTTATGTAATTATTTATTTTTAATTTAATTTAATTTTATTTTATTATGTTATGTTAGTCACCATACAATACATCATTAGTTTTTGATGTAGTGATCCATAATTCATTGTTTTCGTATAACACCCTGTGCTCCATGCACTACGTGTCCTCCCTAATATGTAATTATTTAAAACTGGCTTTTGTCTCACCATAAGATTCTTATTGACTCTATGATCCAATATAATACCATAAATATAAGCCAGAAACAACACATTAATAGTCAGCTTTAAATAGCAGGAGTTCTCTCTCTCTCTCTCTCTCTTAAATTGAAGAATAATGAACTTGGAAAGCATCAAAGATGCAGAAAACTCAGGCACCCTGGTGGCTCAGGCACCCCATTAAGCATCTGCCTTCGGCTCAGGTCATGATCCCTGCTCCTGGGATCGAACCCCACATTGGGCTCCCTGCTCAGCAGGGAACCTGCTTCTCCCTCTCCCTCTGCCTCTCCCATCTGCCCATGCTCTCTCTTGCTATTTCTCTCTCTCAAATAAATAAAATCTTAAAAAAAGATGCAGAAAACTATGTTTAAAGCAAAATTAAAAGCCCCAAATACTTATTTATATAAGGCAGAAAATTGACAATATAACTATATAACTTAAATAACTATCAAATTAAACTCCAAGAACTTAGGAAGAAGGAGACGATAAAAAGAAAAAGCAGAAATCAATTGTATAGAGAATAAATTTACAGCAGAAAAAAAATTAAGTCAGGAAATGTTTTTCTTGGAAAAGATTAATACAATCACGAAATTCCTAGCAAATTGATTTTAAAAAGTCAGAGAAGGCACACATGATCAACATTGGGAACGAAAAGAAATCACTCGAAACTCTACAAACATTAAAAAAATAAATAGGACTCATGAATAATTATATGCCCCAGACTTTGGAAGATTAAATATAATGAACAGAATCCTTGTAAAACAAAATTATTAAGAACTGACATAAAAAGAAATAAAAATCGAACAGTGCATATGTCTATTTGATCATCACAGGTCAGGTTAAACTCCTCTGATAAAACTCCTGAGATGACTTCAGGTGACTGCTCTTGCCCTGGCCCATCACGTGACCACACATTCAGGTTGCCCAAGGCTAAGGCTGGGATTGGCCTGAGTGGAGTGAGGACAGTGGGCAAGGTGCAGCAGTTTTAAAGCAACAGTGCAAGTCAGTTTGGTAAGAAGGGCGGAGGCTGGGGTAGTGAGTGGGCACTCTATTTTGCAGGTGGGGTTTCTATAAGAATTCTTCATTGATTCCTTGGGAGCTTAAAGAAGGTGTTCTCTCTCCCTTCCCCTCCTTCTCTCCTTCTCCCTCTTCTCCAACCTCTTGCGTACCACCTCCCCCTCCAACATCTAGGAGCACGTCCCTGCTTCAGAAACACGTGTCCGCTCCCCTTGCCTCTTTGTCATGCTCCTGCTCCAGATATGGGATTCTGCTTTCACTGGAACCAGCCTTGTGCTTACAAAAAAATAGAGAGCTTGCACAATGATATTCTTGATCTATTACTACTCGAAAATCATGCTGTGTTTTCAGTTGCCTGGAATAATTTTCCAAAAGCAATTTCTCTTTTAATTTTGAGAGTCTCATAATTAAAAGTGGAAGGTCATTTGGAAAAATGTACAAAATTCAACATTATCCTTTCTTATTCTCATTGTTTTAACATCATAGAATTTTTTTGAAAGAGGTCATGATGTTGAAATAAGGACTGTAAACCAACTGATCTTGGATTAGTTAAGAAGGTATGGAAAGTAGAGTAATATATTATTTAATTTTAGAAGTCTGTCTAGTGACTACAATTGTAGGAAAATGACACATTCTAAGTGCAAAGGAATCTTTTGAGAAGATAACGTTCTTTTCCATTTTTGTCTCAGAACAAATGAAAGTCATTATTATGCAAATTTCAATTTAGACTTCTCTGAGACGTTTGACTTTACTTATTGTTTTGGGGTTTCTTCTTAATCAATCATTTGATGCAAATAGGTATTTTAAATGATATTTTAAATTTTATACTCACCATGGTGGAATAAATTGGAAGCTCCTTGAATGGGTTAACAAGCAAGAGGATGTCTCCAATAAAAGTCTGTTAAAAGAAAAGGATATAAATAGTTGGTGGACTATATAAATAGAACACTTAAAATTAAAAATGATATAACTTTAACATCATTGTATAAAATATAGAAAATAAATAAAAGCCATACATTAACATTTTGTGAACTGTTTTGAAAGTTTGTATATAAAGAAATAGGAAAGTCAAACTCAAATAAAATAAAACCAATAGGCTTGTTCCATTAAACACATAATGACCACATTCTAAGAATTGCTTTTCTTAAAGGGTTTTTTTGAGAATTAGACTGAATAAAAAAAATATAAATTAAAACACATGGCAAAATATACTGGAGGAAATAAATGTGGTAATGAGTTCTATGCTGCTACAGAATAAGAATAAAATGCACAACTGAAAAATGAATAAAGCACAGAAAGCAAATAAAAATACTTTTGTAATAAAAAAGGACAAGTTATGAGATATAAAGGCACAAAAAACAGATAGAATAAATACAAGTCAAATAATAAAATGATAGATTTAACCCCCCCAAAATCAGTAATTACATCAAATGCAAAGCTACTAAATACTCTAACTAAAGGACGAAGATTATGAACTAAAGTACTCTGTATAGATTAAGAAAATTTAGAAATAAAAAGATAAAACAAGATATACCTGAAAACAATGATAACAGGAAAATGTGGTTTAGCAACACCCAATTAACACATACAAAAAAATTAAATAAATAAAACTGATGAAAAGGAACATTTCACAGTGATAAAATGTTAAATCAGGAAGATACAGCATTTAAAATTTCAGTGAGACTAAAATCTAGCACAAAATATACGAAGAAAAACAGCTGTAAGGAGAAAAATTAATTCACAATGACAGTGGGGACTTTATATAATTTTCTTCTTAGTAACTCATGAAATAAGCAGATAAAATTTTGGAATAAATAATTACCAAGTGATTAATTGACTTATATACAACACTGTTACCAAACAATTGTAGAATATACATTCTTTGAAATTGAACACAGGTCAGTTTCATCACATTTAAAGGACTTGAATCACATAGAGTATGCACTCTGATCATGGTAGAATTAAGACAGAAATTAATAATGGATATCTAGAGAATCACCAAATGTTTGGGAATTAAACAATGCATCTGCAAATAACCGATGAACCAAAAAAGGAGCCACAATGCAAATCAGAAAATATTTTGATTATAACATATCATAATTTGTGAGATGCAACCAAAGGTATACTTAGTATGGAAATTATTGCCTGATATGCTATTTATAAAAAAGAAGAAAGGCTGGTAATTATGATCTAAGTATACTTTTCAAGGAGCTCATCAAACTACATAAAGATAAAATGAAATATAATCATTATAACAGCAGAAATTAATGGAATAGAAAACACAAGTCAAAAGGTGGTCTTTTGAACAGTGTAATAAAATGGTGAGTACCCTAACAAGATTGAGAAAACAAGAGAAAATACATAAACTATCGGTATCCTAAATATGACATTACTACAGACAATATAGACATGAAAACAGATAAAGAGATATTCGGAATCACATTTTAGCCACTATGGGTATTTAGAAAATGTGGACAACAACCATCATCTTCCCAAAACTAACACAGTAAGATATAGAACATCTGACTAGTTTTTTTCTGTGAAAGAAATTTGAATCTATGTCTAAAAACCTTTCCACAAAGAAAATTTAAACTTCACTGGTGAATTCTTCCCAATATTGATGAACAAAATAAGCAAAATAAGCAAATTCCTATTGTTCCAGAAAATAACAGAAGAGGAACACCGTTTCATTTTAAGAGGCCTGCATAAACTTGGTATTACAAACCTAAGTAGTATATTGAAAGAAAGGAAGATTACAGGCTGTTCTCTTTCATAGTGTACATGCAAAAATCCTGAGCAAAATACTGACTAATTAAATCCAGTAATACATTCAACAGATAATCTGTTTCAACCAAATAGGATTTGTTCTAGTAACATAAGGTTGGCTTCATATTAGGAAATCCACTCTTGTAATTTATAATACTAAAAAGTAAAGAACAAAAGCCATATGATCATCTCAATAAATGTCAAAAAACATTTCATAGCATTCAACGCCTACTCTTGATTAAAAATAAGAACTTCGAAAGCTATTAATAGAAGGAACTCCATTAATCTAATAAAATTTAACCATACCAATGGCAAAGCTACTGAAAACAACTTGCCTAATGATAAAACATCGAAAGCTTTTCCCTGAGATCCAAAATGAGACAGGGATGCCTATCTTAGGTTACTGTCACCTCCCATTATCTATTTATTAAGAGTGCCATCCCGTGAAATAAAACAAGAAAAAAAAAAAGTAAGGAAGCTATCAAGATTTAAAAGAGAAAAATAAAAGTCATTATCTACATACTATATGGCAGTATATGCAGAAAATCCAAAAAAATCTCCATATAAATCAATATTTACATATGAACTTAGCAAGTTTGGCAGATAAAACATGAATATCACAGTGAAATTGTATCTCTATATTTATAATACACAAAAAGGAAATGAAATTTGCTTGTTATTTTCAGTCAGAAAATATTTATTATAGCATCGCAGTTTGAAAAAGGCCTAGAAACAGATCTAATACAAATGGTCAAGACTTCTGCATCAAAAATTTAAAAATGTTCCAGAGAAAGTAAACATGGTCAAAGGAGGGATATTAACCTTCCATGATATATAGAAGACTTCTGCATATCAAGATTTATTATACTGCTCTAGTGATTAAGATATCTCAGTACTGGCTTAGGCACAACGGATCCATACAACAAAAGGTGGATTCGAGAGACAGACCCACTCCCCAGGGTCATCTGGTCACCACAAAGGCGCCATTGCAATGCAGCAGGGGAATCCACATGGAGAAACATTAGTCTGGACTCTCCTCTTGTACCACTGTGAAATCACTTCCACGCTGGTAATACACCTTAAATATTCAAGTTAAAACAACCAAACTGAAATAAGAAAATATAAGAAAATGTCCCAAGCCAAATTTTCTTAAGTGGGACACAAAAAACACTAAATGTAAAGAACTTTGTAAAAACTGCAAGCTTCTATTCATCTACAGACCTACGATAAGGCGAAAATGCAAGGCACAAACTGGGAGAAAATGCTTACACATATGTAGATCTAAGAAAGAAAGAATATCCTGAATATATAAAAATCCCTACGTATCAAGAAGAAAAATAAAACAACCCATTTATTTTTAAATGTCAATATAACTGAAAGGGTGCCTCATGAGATGAGATGGCCAAGTGAGCCACACACACATACTGGTCACCATCATCAGTCAGCAGGAAGACGTGAGCTAAAACCACAGTGGGATACCACAACCACCGGAATGGCTAGCATCTGTGAAAACTACTAACACAACAGCCAACACTGATTATGCTGGGTGTTGGTGAGGGTGCGGAAACCAAAGTCTGTGGCAGGAGTGTAACCACTCTGAGAAAGTGGCTATGTCTACTCAGGCTGAAGGTACCTGTGATGCCGGCATTCCAGGGCTCAGTTCACGCCCCACGAAAATAGCCCCATGGAAATACTTGCGTACACATGTCGCCAAAAAAGGCCCAAGATGGTTTATAACAGTATCACTGAAATAATTCACATAATTGTAACAGCGTAATTCAATAACCAAAGAGTGGAGACAACTCAAGTGTTCCTCCATTGTAGAGTAAATAAATAAATGAGGATATATTCACACAGCAGATGATTTTAGAGGAGTAACAGTGGGTAGCTGTTGCTGAAAGCAGCAGGATAGATGGTTATCAGAAATACAACAATGAATGAAAGTGGGCAGACGCAGAAGAGAACACACTGGGTGAGTCCTTTTATATAAAGTACAGAAAAAAAAACCAAAAGAATCTGTAGCTATATATGCCAAAATCTTTTGTGATGATTAGGGTAAACTGAAGAAGGGGCTTTTTAATATTTCATTTCTTTACGAAGCTGCTGGTTACCTGGGCATGTTCACCAAATGAAAATTCATGAAGCCATACACCCATGAGTGATGCATGACTCTCTTTATATATTGTGATTCAAGATAACATTGACTTCAAAGAAGGACTGGCCAGGATTCTACAGCCAAGTAAAGGAGAAAAGAAAAGTAAAATGATTAAAAAAAAAAAAAAAAGAAAGAAAAGTAAAATGACTGAACCAAACAGGGATCTTTGTAGTGAAGTATCTGAAAATTACTCAGAAAAATGAAGAAAAAAAGTAGACTGAGGGAGAAGGGAGAAATCTGCTAAGGAAGGAAAAATGAGGAGCTTTAAAATAAAATCAAAAGACTTCTAAATTGCACTTTTCTATTGCGATATAATTTCTATTTTGATCTAATTATTGAAGGAATTTGAGACTGTCTTTGCAAATGTGTTTTGCGATAAAAAAAAAATAGTCTAGAAAAATGTGATCTGAGTGTTAACGATACTCCTAATGTATGAGTTTATATAGGTTTATTCCATATTCTCAAGAGGCTGCTTTGATGAAAAGTAACATTGTAAATGTTTTGCAGAGAAAGAATTTTTTTAAAATTTAGAAACCTACACATTTCCTTTACTCATCTTTCTAAAATATCACTGTTTTATTTTTTAATAGCTCACACATGTTAAGTGCTCACAAGGGCCTATGAGGTTCAGTGGAATGACAGGTGACATGGCAGGTATTGCATATGGTAGGTGCAGCTTCAGAGTCCAGGCTAGGGAACAGTGTCAGCTGGGGGAAAATGCATCTGTCCTCATAATTTCAAATATCCTCCAAGTGAGAGAGACTTCGACTTCTGACACAAGCTTGTCAACTTTAGCCTCTTGAGCTGCTCTTACAAAGAAGACCCACTACATCCCACTGGGTCACCTGGAGGGGAATGTTCAGTTAATAAGTGGCTCAGGTGAGCCAGGCTGCCTACCTGGCTAACTAGATGTAACAGGCGCCTCTGTTTATTTGGGGGGTTTCTTTCTTTACCAGTCTCGAGTCCTACCAGTTGTTTGTAAAGAGAATATTACCTCCATGTTTATCTGCCATCCATAAAGAAATTTGATTGCATATTCTATTTCCACTGTCCCGGTTGACAGTAATTATTCAGAGAAAGAAATGTCTTTATTCTCTGCATTATTTAGCAAGCAAACATCTCATCTCTTACAATTCATTTTGTTTGACGGTTTGGGCACATCCTACTGCTGTATGGAACTGTATGGGCTGTATGGAACATTCACAATCTGATATCCAAATGAAATGCTATATACACTTAGTTAAAAGGGCAAGTTATGTTTGCTCCTGGGTTTTGGCACCAAAAGGAAAAAGAAAAGAAAAGAAAAGAAAAGGGAAGGGAAGGGAAGGGGGGGAGGGAAGAGGAGGGGAGGGAAGGGAAGGGGAAGAAAGGGAAGGGAAGGGGAGGGAAGGGAAGGGAAAGGAGGGGAGGGGAGGGGAGGGAAGGGAAGGGAAGGGGAAGGAAGGGAAGGGAAGGGGAGGGAAGGGAAGGGAAGGGAGGGGAGGGGAGGGGAGGGGAGGGGAGGAGAGGAGAGAAGAGAACAGAAGAAAAAGAAAAGAGGCAACTTATAGACTGTTTTGAAAGATCATCTTATATAACCAGTCAGATTACAGCAAAAAGAGATGAAAATCCCGGTTAGACAATTAATTCAGCAGACATGTGTTATGTTGGCCCTGATGGACTGGTGACAGTAGTGGAGGTCCATTCTGTGTATTTTGAAAGGAGGGCTGCCGAGATTTGCAGTAAAATCAAATGCAGGACACTGGAGAAAGACCAGTCTCAACACTCTAACCAGGCACTTCAGCCTGAAACTGGGAGAAGAGTAAGAGGGGAAGGGAGGGGCCTGTAGGGAGAGTGGGTATGGAGGTGAGCTGACCAACTCTGAACACAACATCCACTGAAACCAGTGTTTTTTTATTTGTGAGAAGGAATACTTCTATTTCCATTTCATCGTGGACTGACACTTTTGTAAAATGTAATAAAAGTGAATTCCTGTAAACATGGCATTGAAAAAGACATAAGGCATACAAAATGCAAGCCTGGATTCTTATTAGATTCAACAGAAGGAAATGAAACCATCAACTTGTCATAAGAGGTTCTAAATGCTTACTCTCAGGACAGACCAGTAATAAAAAGTTCATACTTCCAATGGTCCACAGGATACACTTTAAGAATCACTTGTTATTATTTAATCAATAATGTTTAAATGGCTTGTCTATCCATTAAAGGCGAGTTCAAATAACATAACTTAGCATACTCATCACAAAATTCATCCCAGACAATTTAGCTCTTCAATATTTCAGGTATGGAGAAGAGGAAGACCATGTCTCACACAGTGGCAAATTTATATTTGATGTGAACTTTAGCAAAGCATGATCCAGAAAGAAAAGAGAAACCCAGTGGGCAGAAAATATCTAAGAAGATGGCCTAGCGTGGGGAGGAGTTGGAGCCATGACTCTGATAAACAGATAGGAAGTACTTGTCACTTGAGATTGGAAAGTGCTTGACCAGGCCTCACAGTGAGCAAACCCAGCACGGATCCCTTTGTCACTGAGCCAGAGTCTACCACAGCAATTGTACACTCATCAAATCACCAGTGAGATAGATCATCACAAGCGGTGAGAAGAAAGAGCCATCATGACTTCCTCAGAAAGACTGAAGAACTTCCGAGTGGGAGTTTATAAAGCTAAGTGTTTACTCCATGGGGTAGAAAGAGAAGCTTAGGGGGAAGAAAAACAGCCCAAGGAAAATCCTGACACAGACAGCAGGGCAATCGCCCGGTGGCTGAGAGCACCAACTAGTATCTAGGGCCCGGATCGTGAGTGAAGATTGTGGTCATCCTCCCATGAGAAGGGACAAGCCACAGAGACATCTTAAGACTGGGAGTGTCAAGATTACATTTGTTCATGATAAGAATGACTCTAGCTCCTGGTGAGATCAGACTGAAAGGGAACAAGGTTTCCTCTGCATGGTTAGGAGGCTGTTGAGACGAGATGGCAGTAGCCTTGATGAGGATGGTGACCCCCAAGGTGGAGGGTAGATTAAGTGGATGTTTGGAAGACAGAGGCATTCGAGAAGCATGAAGGAAAAAAGAAATGCAACACAATTCAAGGAATGGTCTTCTGGTAATGTAACTAAGAAGGTAGGAAGGAGGAGGAGGAGGTAGAGGAGAAGAAGGATCAGCACCATGTTGGAAAGGTGGGAAAATGAATAAAACTAATACACAAGTAACAGGGCTGTCCCAGGGAGCAAAGTTAATCAGCTTTCACCACTTTATGCCAATGACTCAATCCCATTCATTTTGATAGAAACATTTAATTTTAAGTGTATTTACAGTGGCAGGCAATTTATCCAAGCATTAAGATGCTGCACTGAATTTTCATAGGCTAATCAGCACCTGACGATTTATTACTCAGAAGGAACTCTTAGACTTTGCATTTACATGAAAATTACTTAATCAATTTCTCAGTAGACTAGGGAAAAAAGAGTGTTATCAAAAAGGGATAGCACATATGGGCATAATCAGATCTCTCTATAGACATTCTGATTGAATTGCTTTGAGTTGAATATCACAAAATCAAGGAGAGGGAGACAGACAGACAGAGACAGGGACTGAGATGACATGGTGTCTAAATCGTTCTGCATACTGGGTGAAATAACACATATAAACCGGGGCAGAACCACAGCAAATTAATTCTCTGTGCTGTTTGTCATCTGAGTCATATATTCCTACCCTGTTATCAGAGAATGGTGTATAAATTATTTACTTTACAAAGCATTTCCTGATAACTTAAAGGGACAGCAGTTTCTCTTTTCATGCAGATAGCGAGGACATCCTCCAAGAGGAGTGAACTTTCCCTCTTTAGCTTCCTTTTCCAGATCTAGCAGGCTAAGTACAGGAAACAAAGAGCATTTTTAGAAGTGACTTGCAGATCCTGCTGTTTCTAGCAAGATCTTCTTCCACAGCAAACTCGACATCAGGATAGTTGTCAACCCGTAGGGTATTAACCTTCACTTAACAACTCTGAAATTTGGATCTTTGCTGACCTTGCCTTAGAACTGAATCAGAATGAACCTGAACTCCGAGAAATCGACCTTAAGCTATCTGCAAGACCAGAAACAACAACAAGCCCCCTCCTTGTAATATCTGCAGCCTGGAGGGGAAAATCGGCAGCAAGACAAAGCAGCCCACAAGGCAGGTTCAAGGGCACTTACATATATCTGATTGTTCCCAAAGCGCTTCTGAATTTCATAAAGCAGGCTGCCATCATTCAGCTCGCTCAGCGTCGCCAGGTCATCACTGGGAGCGGGAGGCATCAGCTTGACCTGGAGAAAAAATGAAGTAAGATCAATTCTAATTGCTTTCCAATCAACTTTCTTCACAGTTGGATGTTCCATTTCCAATTACATGTCAAAAGTTTAAAGACCACGTGAGTTTGAAACCATTATTAAAAGATGAAATGGTTCACTTAGAAGGAACAACAGCCACAGAGAAATGTATTCAGATGAGAATTTCTGTCCTATGTCTGTGGGTGCGCTCACACACACTAACACACGCACCCCCCAGTGCTACCTTCCGTCCTGCAAAGGCATCAGTCTGCCAAAATCATTTCAGCACGTCGACTTTCCTAGTCCCCACTTAAAATGTAGACAGCTCTGAGCTGTGCTGCATCCTCTACGACCAGCAGCTGAAAAGCTCACGTATCTGCAGTGTTTCCAAAGCTAAAGCAAAACTTCTCCTATTACTGTTGTTGGCATGGTGAAGGAACCAGTGTGCCTGGAATTTAGTTTCCGCATACATGTAGGAGGAGGCCAGATTTTGAAAGAAGACTCTAGAATTTTGGCTTGGGATCTTTTATTCTTTTCTACATAACTCCTACAATGAAAGTAGCTGTGAGATTAAGATAATTCTGTCATAACGAAAAACATGTTTCCCTATTCAACTTAATAGAAAATGACAGCGTTAAAAAAACTGGGAAATATTTCAAATAAAAAAGATGAATTTGGGTGATTTAATTAGACGGTAATCTATCATTCGCAAGTTAGGAATGGACCATGTTTAATTTTACATACACAAGATACGTTGTGCTAAACAGATGCTTGATCTACGAGAACAGCTTTGGTTTTCTTTTGTCAAACACAGAGGAGCCAAAGATCAAGAATATTCTTATCAAAGCCTCTGCGAGTTCATTGGTGCCCATAGTGAATTTTTAATAACAGCAAGTTTATTTGCGTCATTTGTATTCGCGTTTGTATTCTATATTTGCATTGCCTTTTGTATTTATATTTGCATTACATATCTTAACATTGTATGTATCACTGTTAAAGAATTTGAACTTAAATATTATTGTTTATCAGCTAAATGTTTATGGCATTGACAAATACTACACATTAAAAAAAACCTAAACGTAGGATGATCTCTCTGATATGAGTGACTGGTTCGCAAAATGCAATCTTTCTCAGGAGTTCATAAATTCAAGTCAGTGCTTTCCCAGGCTGCTTGTAATCCTAATGTATTCATAATGGAAACTCAAATTCTTTCCTGGGAATCGTTAAGTGGTCAGAAGAGTGGCTTGTTATGTCTTCCAGTTAGACGGGTATCACACAGTGGACTCTGGTGTGAGAAATACCACCATTTATGTAAGCGGCGAACACCATCTTCCAAAAGGAAGTTGTTTATGTACTAAAAGTTGATTTGTAAAATACTCCAGACTTCATGAGGGTCAAGAACCAACCTCTCCTCGCCCCAAACCATGCACACACTCAGCCAACACTCTGAGTCCATATTCTTTGCTTTTGCAGCATTTAAAAGAAACAGGCCTCAAAATACCCTTCAGAATTAACCTGTAAGGAGCATATTACATAGTCTCATTAAAATTAGTCAATTAATTAACTTTAATTAGTTAGAGGCATAGCTGGAAGACTTTGATACTGTCAGAAATATTTAAACAGTCAAGAGTAAGGGCGCCTGGGTGGCTCAGTCATTAAGCATCTGCCTTCGGCTCAGGTCATGATCCCAGGGTCCTGGGATCGAGCCCCACATCGGGCTCCCTGCTCTGCGGGAAGCCTGCTTCTCCCTCTCCCACTCCCCCTGCTTGTGTTCCTGCTCTCGCTATGTCTCTCTCTCTGTCAAATAAATAAATAAAATCTTAAATAAATAAATAAATAAATAAACAGTCAAGAGTAGAAACCAAAAGCTGGTACTTGTGGCTGATAAAAATTGAAGTCATCATGCCCCTCCTCTCCTGATACTCTTCTGGGTTGTCAAAATCAATTCTGGGATTGTGTGGTATCTGTTGTGTTGTTTTTGTTTTTGTTTTTTTCACATTCAACACTTAGTTCTACTTTGAAGAGTCTCGTAGGCCCGAAATGCTGCCGGGGAAGTGACCAGCAGTCTGTGGACCCAGGCAGCATTCCACTCTGCATTTCTCATCAGTCATGCGGATTTGGGTAAAAATCTTACACACTGAACTGAGTCTCCCCACCTTAAAAATGCTGGAAACTGAAGCACATCTAAGGCATCGATTACTTTTGTACTCATGGGGGTGAATGTGTTTAAATCTCAGTGGCGGATCTTCCCGGCTGGGGGACCCTGAACCTTCTTCTTCCGTAAGTCACTTTCATTGTCTTTCATAATACGGAAGATGATGGGGTGTCCCTCACAGGAGGCTGTGAGGATGAGTCTGCGAGGAGGCCCAGCAAGGCGTCTGGTGTGCAGGTAAGTGTGCAGTAACGGGGTGCACCGTTATCTAGCGAAACATCTGGAGAGGGCCGTGAGCACCACAGGTAAACTTCCTGCCAACTTCCCTGAGGGCTGCCTTTGGAGGAAGGGGGAGCAAATCTGCAGAGGGCTCTGGGCCAATCTGTGCGGCTCTCAGCAGAGACCCTCAGCTTTCACCTGCTCTAAAAACTGGAATTCTCTTTCACATATCGTTTTGGGAAAGAATCTGCTGTGAAATAATAATTTTGAAAAGTTTGAAACTCGTGGATATAATCCAACAGTAGATGCAGAACTTATGGCCCAGAAAGGTCACACAGTTTCCCTGGGGTCACACAGCGGATAGGTCAGAAGGGGAAGCTGGGACAATACCCATCAGGGAACAGTGGAGAAAGTCTAGCAGATAACGAATAAACTGACAATGTGTATTCAATCACTCCCCTTTCTTTTCCTGGCTCACGGGCTCTTTGCCAGGCGCTGCGCTAGAGGTTTGGTACAGAGAGGGAGCAAAAGGATGTGGTCTTGTACCTCAAGAGTGTTGACAGTTCGCTGGGGGAGAAGGATGGACGCAAGTAAGAAACTGCAGTTATAAAAGGTGCTACGAGGGAAAACAAGAGGATGCTGTGAAAAGTGAAAAAGTGCACTCTCGCTTGGGTGGTTAGAAGTCCTCCCAGATGAGATGGAGCAAAGCTGCACCTGGGCCCTATCCAGCAAGGCCGTCCCGCAGGGTGCATGAGAAGATGCGCAGGCAGAAGGAAGAACTCGGTAAGGGCCCGAAGGTCCTGCCTGTGAGCTGCAGGGCAGGAGGAAACAGGGCAGGTGGTGGTGGAAGGGAAGAGAGATGCACCCGGGGACAGATGCTGAGGCTACAAGAAGAGCTGCCACGCTCACCGTGGCCGGGATCTGCGCTGGATTTACTACTCGCGACCCTCGGAGATGAGATCTAAGGTTTACTTATACTGAGAGACAACTGCACCGTATCCAGGATCACAGACGCGAGTGTGTGCCCTTAAATATGAAAGGAATTCAGAAAATAAGTACAAATGGGTAAGCATGTATTTCCAAGAAATAAAAAGCCTACTGGCAAAAGTCTTTATAGAGAGAGACATAAAAGGAAACTTTCATTATCAATTTAGAGACGGATGTAAATATCCTCTTTCCAGTGTCTTTGCGAGCATTTCCTGAAAGTAAAAAATGTATACATCTACATACACACAGATATGCACCCCAGAAAATGGATATGGATGTGCAAATGTATATCCATACACATTATACACGTACAAGCTAATACACGCATATATATACATTCATGCATCTACATGATATGGTACAAGCCAATAATGGATTGCAATAACTTTGAACAATGCAAAAATAAGACAAAAGGCTCCATCAAGTTAGCATACATATTTAACTCCCAAAGCATCATAAAAAGGGGACAAATCAAAAGCAAGAGTTTTTCTTTAGAAGAAATGGTTTACATTTCTTAGATAATAAACTTCCTCTTATAACCACAGTGCTAACAAGCTCAATGCAAATTTCTGGGTGTATGTTTAGAAAAAGCATGAAGAGTACTAACAGAAGTCCCACATTTGTTCCGACAAGCCCGAAAGAGTTATTGCAGACATCTCGTTGGTATTCTTGAGGATTTCCATCTACGGTGGCACAGCTGTTTCTCGGGTTAGGGAAAATACTAGGCTGACAGTAAAAATGGGAAGACGCCCTAGCAGTAATGTGAAATGTGACAAATACAGTGTGAGAGCCAGTCAAGAGAAGCATTCCTTGCATTTATCACAACAGGATCCCAAAAGGATCAGGAAGGAGGCTTTCCTAATTGATGTTAAGCAAGGCCATCAAAGGGACACATTCTTTATAAAGATTTCAAAAGCCCGGGGACACCTGCTAGCGAGTGGAAAGAAAAAGAAAAAGGCACCTCTGAATATTTTTATGTTATAGTTGTCGGCTGGATAACGTCTACTGCCAAAGTCCGCCAAACAATTACAACAAGGCAAAACAGAGATGGGATAAATACGTAAAAAAGATTAACATCCTCTCTCTAGGACTGACCACTATGATTTCTATGAAGATATATATCCCTAACTATCTCTGTAAAAGGAGAGATCTAGAACATAAACTAGAAATCGTTCAGGATAGAAAGTCAGGACGAACTTCAGAGAAACACTTTGAGAAATGTTTCGAGACCCAAAGGGAACTTAACATTTGGGAATAATCGGACTTCCCTGATTCCTGGTCTCCACTTGTCAACACTGCGTGGCGTGCCGTCCACTTTACTGTTTTGTTCGTTTGTGACGTCCCCTCTGGGAGATGAGCAGTATGTGTGCAGAAACTACAAGTCCAATAGATAAAAGAGGTGGTCTGACAAATGGGAGAAGAGAAACAGTATCTTGGGGAGAGGAAACAACCGAGTATTCATGAATAAAGAGGAAAGAGGAAGTCAGGAGAGAAACGAGGTGACCGGGATGGTCCTAGCAGGGAAAAAGGTGATAATCTGACAAATACTGTTTTCCAAAGCTTAAGCTCATCCCCATGCCCAGACAGCATTTTAATTATTCCCCCCTGCTTCTGTTCTTCTGTTAGATGTTTGTACGGCAATAAAACCTATCAGGTCCTTTTGCTTACTAGTGCTTTGCCTGGCCGAGGATTTACACTTTCGTGTACATGGAGATGGGTGTGTCTGTGGACCACAGGAAGAGAATTCTCGCCCATCTTCAAAACCCCTGTATCACACACGCAGCCGTGGATCGCCAACCTCCTCTCCTGTTTACAGAACCATCACAGGTCCATGGGGCTCCGGAATATGCTCCTTGCAGTGCCCCCAATACAGAACGGGATCCAGCGTAAAAGAAATACTTGTGATTCTCAGCAATTTGCTTACAGTTCTGGAGTTTGATCATTTTATAACTTAATATGCAGGGCGCCTGGGTGGTTCCATGGGTCGGGCGTCCGACTCTTGATTTCAGCTCAGGTCATGATCTCAGGGTCGTGGGATGGAGCTCTGTATAGGGGGCTCTGCACTTAGTGGGGAGTCTGCTCTCCCTCCCCCTCTGCCCCTCCCCCGCTTGCACGTGTGTGTGCGCACATGCGCGCACACTCTCTCTCTCCCAAATGAATAAATAAATCTTAAAAAAAAACTTAATCTGTAAACTGAGTGTAAATTAAGTAATGAAAAGGGATAATAACTTGCCCACAGTGGTATTCTGAGGATTAAGACAATGCAGGTGAATGCATGTTTAAGCATTGCAATGTTCATATAAAGTATAATTTTGTATTATTATTGTCTAAGGTCATCTATGTTTGCACTGATAAAAATAAAGCGCAGTGGATGTGTTGACTGGAATTACATCAAGAGCAGATAAATTCAGCCATTCTGGATAAACCTAACATACAGTCAGTCTATATCAATAACAATAAAAACATAAATGCATCTTAGTGCATTTTTACTCTGTTCTTGGCAAATGTGTTACAACCATATAGCCCTCATTTCTGTCAGCTCCGTAACAACCCTGTGAGACCTATACCATGTACCCATTTCACAGATGGGGCTTATGAGGTCAAGGAACCTCCAAGCCATAGACTTTCAGCAGCAGACCTAGCCAGAGCATCTGCCTTTCTCTGAACTCCCAGACTAATGTGCCTTCACTCAGTGGAATAAAATTGGAATTTCAAGTGTGAACTAAATTTAAAGAAATATATTCACAAAGGAAGGAAGTGGAGGAAGGGAGAGGGGGGAAAAGAAGTCAGACAATTAGAGAGAGAATGAAGGAAGAAGGCGGGGGAGGAGAAAGAGAGGGAAAGGCAGAGTGGAAAGGAATTTAAAGGAAGAATGTCTTTTTTTTTTTTTTTTAAGATTTTATTTATTTATTTGAGAGAGAGAGAGAATGAGAGACAGAGAGCATGAGAGGGGGGAGGGTCAGAGGGAGAAGCAGACTCCCTGCCAAGCAGGGAGCCCGATGCGGGACTCGATCCCGGGACTCCAGGATCATGACCTGAGCCGAAGGCAGTCGCTTAACCAACTGAGCCACCCAGGCGCCCTAAAGGAAGAATGTCTTGCACACTTTTAAGCAACTGAAGAAAAATTCTACCTTCTCAGAGATATTATGTGTTCATTTTGGCGATTATCAGAACCAAAAAAAGTTTAAATCAAACCTTGAATATTCACTCACACAGTTACCATTTGATAAAACCTCCATTTTATAAAAATCTGGAAGGAGAGATTCTGTGGCTTTTGTTTCAATTTTTAAAAAATTTTCTACATTACATATTTCTCCTTAAGATGTTAATCAGAATGTTCTTGCTTTGACAAGTCTTTTCTAAAGCTCTCTTATGAAATGTGAAAATATAATCCAGTCAGTGGATAATGTTGGTCTTCCATGGGAGAGAATCACCCACGCACCTCACGGCCAAGAAGAGATGCCCGCGGTGCCCACAGCGGGAGATGAGAGCCAATAAATGTTCCATCGATAATGTATGAATGCAAAAGCTGAATAACAGCTGCTCCCTCTTCAGTACCAAACAAACAGAACATGATTGCAACTGCCTTTAATGTCTAGGATATAATTATAAATTGTATAATTATAAAGAGCTTAACATTAAAATCAGAAAGGCTATTCTATAAGGCTTATACTTGACATCATGTTGTATCTTCTCTTTTTTTAAGATTTTAATTTTTAAATTTTTTTTAAGATTTTATTTTATTTATTAGAGAGAGAGAACATGCGTGTGATGGGGGACAGGGGCAGAGGGAGACAGAGAGAGAGAATCTCAAGCAAACTCCCCGCTGAGCACAGAGCCCCACGAAGGGCTCCATCTCAGGACCCTGACTGAGATCATGACCTGAGCCAAAACCAAGACTTGAACGCTTAACTGACTGAGCCACCCAGGTGCCCCTAAGATCTTAATTTTTTAGAGCAGTTTTAGATTCACAGCAAAATTGAGAGGAAAGTACAGAGATTTCCCATATACCCCTGTCCCCACTGGTGCACAGCCTTCCTCACTATTAATACTCCCCACCAGAATGATGACATTTCTTACAGGTGAACCTACATGGACACGTCACCATCACCCCAAGTCCATGCTGTACATCAGGGCTCACTCTGGGTGTTGTACATTCTGGGAGTTTAGACACATGTGTGATGACATGCATCCATGACTACAAAATCATACAGAGCAGTTTCAATGCCCTAAAAATCCTCTGGGCTCCACCTCTTCATCCCTCCCCCCACCAACCCAGGCAACCAGTGATCTTCTTACTGTCTCCATGGTTTTGCCTTTTCCAGAATGTCAAATACTAGAATCATGCTGTATATGTCCTTTTCAGATCGGCTTCTTTCACTCAGTAATATGCATTTAAGGTTATAGGAAGTTCATAGGACCCTTACAAAAGTTAAGAAAGAACTTTGCCTTACATCTTACCTAACATTCAATTTGCCTACTGCTATGGACTGAACTGCATTCCTCTAAATTCATGTGTGGAGGCTCTCAATGTGACTCTTTGGAGATGGGGTCTTAAGGAGGTAATGAAGGTTAAAGGAGGTCCTAGGGGTGGGGCCCTGATCCCACAGGATTGGCATGCTTACAAGAAACACCAGACAGTTCATTCCTCTCTCTGTCTCTGTTTCCTCCCCCACCCCCCACTCCCCACACAAGGACACAGGGAGAAAGCAGCCAGGAAGGGGACGTTCATCAGAAACCTTACCAGCAGACACCTTGATCTTGTACTTCAAGTCTCCAGAACTGTGAAAAATAAACTGTTGCCTAAGCCCCCCAGTTTGTCATATTTTGTTACAGCAGCCTAAGCTGACAAATACACCTACTGAAATTTAAAAGTACCTCAAAATTACAAAAAATATTTATTAGTTATTTTGAAATAATAAAAATTAAGGAAACTAAAATTAAATCTTGAAAAGATGGTCTTAGAAAAATCGAGCTAAAATGTCTTTAATATATTCAAAATAAGATACAATGAAACACACCAGTTTCAAGGATTATGCTGACATTTATAAAATTACTCTGCCATTTATAAAACATGAAGCATATAAAAATCATTGATTTCTCTAGGGAAATGTACTAATTTCTATAACCCCAAGCTCATCAAAGTGATCTCCCATAACGTGGGCACTGTGGCACGCACATACACCGCCCCCCCCACACACACAGAGTTACACACCAACAGATACTTTTCATAAATGACTCTTAGTGATTGATTTTCCTTTCTTGTTATGTAAAATATTGGATCTTTGAAAGAAACAAAAAGCATACCCTACATAATAATCAAAATGAGGACTAAGGACATAATTGGAAATATTCGGGAATTAGCATACTGGCTGAGCTTACATTCTTGATATATAAGTCAGGATATATATAAAATTCAAATCCTTGTACAACACAATAGCAGCTATGTTTGTTAATGGTCAATATAATATAACAGTTTATATATGGGAATTCAAAAAACTATTAACCTTTGCATTCATGAATCTTTCTTTGAATGGAAATTTGTGGGTGTTTGGTGTTGAAATGTTGGATTTATAAGGATGACGTAATAAGCAGGCATGCAGTAAAGGTGTACTTACCTGCTCAGGTTTTGTGGGGCCGTTCATGGTAGCATTTTCAGGGATGCTGTCGTGAGACTGTCGCTTGCATAGACCTTTTGTGACATCTTTGAACATAATGTCTTTCTCCAACATACTGTCTTGCTTGGCAATTGGCAACACCAGGGGACTGCTACGGAAAATAATCAATACTATAATTAGTCTTCTGCTAACATTGCCATATTAATCAAAAAGAACCACAACAGGACAGCTCAGTTATAGAAAGTTGTTTTATTCAGATAAGAAACCACTTCTTGACACACAGGGGAAAAAAAACGGTCAATGGGGAATCTGTCAACTTTCTATTAGTTCTAACTTCCATTCAATTTCAACTTTAAGAGAAAAATATATTCACTTCAACTTGAGAAGAAAATGTTTACAAATGTATATATGACTGTAGGAGACAAATCAACAAGCAATTTATAAGCTAAGGTTGAACGCACGACTGAACTAAGCAAGATATTTAAAGGTGAAAGTGAACTGCAAACAAGTGAAGGCACAAATTATACAATTAATTAAAATAGCGTTCATATACAACTTAAAATATGTTATGGAATCATGGGCAATATTTAGAGTTTGTAACGAAATAATATTAGGGGCAGTAGAGAGGAATGATGTGCTCAAGGATTCCAATACTGCAAGCAATAACTCCTTACTTCATTACAGCTCAAACTAGGCAAAAAATAAAAGCTACTTCATTTCTTTTGTTGTTCCGTAGACATCATTGCCAAAAGAAAGCTATTATTATGTAATGTCCATAAAAAATAAGCACAATATAAATGTTTAATTTGCATTGTAACACATTATGATAGTAAGATTTAAAAATGCATTTCCCTAAATGTTACCATACGAGCAGAAAGACATACATATTTAATCAAGTGCAATACATATAAACGTAATTATTTCATGTATTCTACAATAGCACTTGTGATTCTAATTAATGCTTAAATGTACTTTTTGGTTTTAAAAAAAATTCAGGTTTATTATGGTATTATCCGCATACGGTAAGTTTCACTTTGTGTAGATGTTCATGTCCTGTAGATGTCTATGTCAAATATATATATAGTTATACGTGGTTAAATATATACGTGTGTGTGTAACCCACATAACCTGTGATATACGGGATTTGTATCACTCCCAACCATCTCTTTGTGCCTGCTCTTCGGAACCCATTGTCTCCACTAGCCTCCTGCCCCTTGCAACCACTGATAATTATTTTTCACTATAGTTTGGCCTTTTCTAAAATGTCCTATGAAAGGGATCACAGAGCATGTAGCTGTTTGTATCTGCCTTCACGGACTTAACATCATGGGTTTTTTTGTTTGTTTTTCAGTCTTGAGGTCTTTTATTTTCTTTACATTTTTCATGCCATGAGTTCACAGGGAATGGGTTCCAGCAGTTCGGGCTCCTCTCCATTGGTTCTCACAAAGTGTGTTTCTCTGGGTGGGGCAGGCTGGCGCTTCAGTTGAACCCAAGTACCTCTCTCTTTGGCTTCCTTCTTTTCCTGATCATTTTCCTTCACACGCTTCAGGAAGCTATCTCGGCTCTTTGAGTGTTTAATATGCTCAATGCGTACATTAATTCTCTTGGCAAGAATCTTGCCCTTAACTTTTTGTTTACAACAATGCCAACAGCATGCTGAGTAACATTGTAGACTCTTCCAGTTTTGCCATGGTAACATTTGTGGGGCATTCCTTTTTGAACAGTGCTCATTCCCTTTATGTCCACAATATCACCTTTCTTATAGATGCACATGTATGTGGCCAAAGGAACAACTCCATGTTTTCTAAAAGGTCTAGAGAACATATAGCAGGTACCTCTCCTCTTTCCCTTTGTGTTGGTCATTTTGGCGAATTACTGGAAGATGGCAGTTCCGGCCGAAAGGAAGCTAACATCATGGTTTTGAGTTCATTCACGCTGCTCTACATACAATGGTTTGGTTTTTGGTGCCGAGTGATAGTCTCCCGGAGAATGCACTACACTTGGGTTGTCCAGTCACCAAACATGTGGGTTTGTCCAGCTGTTGTCAAGCGTAAGTGTAAGTGTGTTTCAAAGAACATTTTTTTTTTTTTTTTTTTTTGCCTATGCCTTGGGCGTCTTGTGTCTTATTTAAAAACTCTTTCCCTAACCCAAGGTCAAAAAGGTTTTCTCCTAGGTTTTATTCCAGAAATTTCATAGTTTCATGCTTTACATTTGGGTCTATGATGCATCATGAGTAGTTTTTGCATATGGTGCTATGTACGAGTCGGGGTTTGTTATGTTTTCATATGGCTGTCCAAATGTTTCAGCATCATTTTTGAAAAGAACATCTTTCCCCAGCCAATTATCTAAGATACCTTTGTTAAGATTCAATTGACCATATATGTATGGGTCTATTTGGGGATGTTCCATTGTGTTCCACTGATATAATAGTCTAGTCATACACCTATTACATTGTCTTGATTAATGTACCTGCACAGTAAGACTTGAAATCAAGTACTTTGACTCATCCAGCTTTGTTTTCTTTTGTTTTAGCTATTCGAGATCATTAGCATTTTCATATAGATTTTAAAATGTATTTGTCAATTTTTATAAACATGCCTACTGGGACTTTGATTAGCATTCTGCTCAACTGATCAATCAACTTGGAGAGAATTTACATATTAACAATGTTGAATTCTGTCATCCCGAAGCACAGTATATATCTCCATTTATTTTGATCATTAATTTCTCAGTATTTTATAACTTTTGGCTTTAAAGTCTTGCAAATAATGTTAGATTTATTTTGATCTTTTTATGTCATTACAAATGAATTTTTTATTTCAATCTCCTGTTGCTGTATATAGAAATGCAAATGATTTGGTAGACTAACATTCATTAGGGGAGGAAGAGAGTCATGTGACCACAAGGTCTCACTGTTTGCAGCCCATCTCTGGACCTTATCTTCCCACTTTACCACAGAGTCTAGAAAAATGTGGATAAAATAAGACCAGTAAATGGGCTACATGAGGTCCAGGGTTGAGGGAAAGGCCTGAGGAAGAGCTGAAGAACATATTTACAGAAATGTGAGGTCAGTTTTACTTTCCTTGAGCTCTGGATGATGATGTTTTATTCAATGAGGAGATTTTTTTTTTTAATTTAATTTATTTATTTGACAGAGAGAGAAAGCACAAGCAGGGGGAGCAGCAGAGGGAGAGGGAGAAGCAGCCTCCCCGCTAAGCAGGGAGCCCGATGTGGGACTCGGTCCCAGGACCCCGGGATCACGACCTGAGCCGAAGGCAGACGCTGAACTGACAGAGCTCCCCAGGCACCCCCACAATGAAGAGACTTTGAAGTAGGTGAAAAGGTATATTGATGAGAGACAGCAGGGGGCCAGGAGCTTATGTGTCTGAGTCAGAAAACTGCACTTTGATGCCAACTTTGGCACCCCGGGGCAAGTGAAAGAAGCATTCTCTAAAACCAATCTGCAAGAAAGGCCTCTACTGAGAGATTTCTAGCATCATGCACACCAAGGGCTTAGCACAGTGACTACAGTATTAAGCAGGCAAGGAAAGTCGTGATTTGTGTGGGTCCAGCACTGTTGAAGCTTCAAGGATTTTGCTCTATTTACAAACTAACAGGTTAGCTAGTTACTACTTCATGGATAGGCGTGGAAGACAAGAGATTCCTGGATCTGAGACAGAAGACTTCATGACTCACGCCACACACAGTATCCAGAGGTTCACGCTTGACCATGTCCCATGGTGGGTAGGAGGGGCCAACACAGGGGAAACTACATGCACGCTTACATGTGCAGTGTGTTGTGTTGGAGGAGAGAAACTGGTCGGGAGTCAAGTATTTTTTTGAGCAATCAGCAAACGCTGCACCAAGAAGCAGAGAAGCCACTGCTCCCCCCCCACCCCCCGCCGGGCATTTGCTCTGTGGTCTCCTTGAGCTACCTAATGGCCTGTATGACTGAGCACATATGCTTTGCTTTCTGACACACTGACCAACACTGGAGAGGGTGCTCAAGGCCCAGGGCAGACTATCTCTCTCAACAGTGTGGTTATTAATTTTAAAAATTCACTATAAAATTAGAATGCTTTTAATGCTTATAAAAATTTCATATCCAGATCTGCTGGAATACCATCGAGTGATAAGGTATTCATAACTTATTTCCTCCCTGAGCAACTGTGAAACAATGCTTGCTGTCCTAACTTGTATTCACCATTCCTGGAGCTCCCAAGGTGTATCCTCTGTTTCTCTGACATGAGAACCCTTCAAATATGTGAAGACCATTGCAGTTGCCCTATATTTTCTATAAGGTGAGTGGACCACCTATAAAACATTCTAATAATTAGTTGGAATTGAATGCAAGATAATCTCCATTCTAAGTACTTTATACATATTAACTCTATACATATTAACTCATATTAACAGCATTATAAGGAATATCTATTTTTCTGCATATTTATAGGTGAGTACACTGGGAGAGAGAGAAGAACGGGCTGTGGACACACAGTGAGGCAGGAGTGGAGGTGGGACTTGAGATACAGAGCTCGTGTTCTTAACCACCAGTCACACTGCCCGCATCCAAAATCCACCCTCATGCCTACCAAAATATTTCCTTACTTATCCACCCTTGAATGTCAATCACCTCTTTTTTTCTGCTTTGTAAGAAAGTCTTCAAAGAAAAACTAAAGAGAGGCTTTGCATAGACTATACCAGGTGTTTTGAGTATAAAGCGATGAAGAAAGCAATGGTTGGACTAGTCAGGTAGAAACTACATAAAATCACCAATTATAAAGGATTTCTATAAAGAAACAGTGAGTTTACTAAAATAGCTAAAATACTCTCCTATCTCAAGTCTAATCACAGCGTTAATAGCAGGATCTAGTCTATTTCCAACTGAGAAGTACACTTGGAAAGAAGATTGATCCAGGAATACAGTGACCTCATCCTAAGTCAGGTTTTGTTTGTTTGTTTGTTTGTTTTTAAGAGAGGGAGAGATAGAGGGCAGAGAGGAGCAGAAGGAGAGGGAGAGAGAATCTTAAGCAGGCTCCATGCCCCGCACAGAGCCCAACATGGGGCTCGATCTTACAACCCTGAGATCACTACAGGAGCCAAAATCAGGAGTCAGACACTTAACCGACTGAGCCACTCAGGCGCCCCTAAGTCAGTTTTTACCTCAAGTTGGCAACTACCTGACCCTGTAAGCCTTCAAAATCTCTGGGCCACATTTTGCCTTTGCAAATGCGGGGATTAGATGATGACATACGTCTAAGTGTATGCCAAGCCCTACAGACCTATGACGTTACTACATAATCCCTCTTTACACATCATCTCACCTACATCTTTAAAAATCACTTACACACTCAATAATATCATATATAATACCATAGATCTATTACTAACAATAATTGTTAGTAACTAGTTAAAAATACTCTTATTCATATAAGAAAAAATGGTTCTAAATAATACAATTGAATCGAATGACAACATATTTGTCATACACATATTTTCTGTAAGAAAATACAAAACCGATACCTTGGCTGATGGCATGTGATAATGTTTTAAAGGTTTATGGAAAACTGTGCTTTAGGTTTCTTTCCCACTTGTAAAATGAAATATATTTTATCCATAATCATTGTGATTAACAACAGCGTTCATACAAGATAACTTTTACATACTTAAATTTTCACTGATTATCCATTGGTACACTATGAACATGTACTAAAATGCTATTTTTCTAGAAAAAAGCAATAATTTTTAAGTAATCATTGCTATTTATTTCAACACTCATTAAATGTTTATCAACTATGATAAAATATTTGATATGAGATTAATTTTTAAAAAAAAATAAGATGCAGGTATATAGAAAGAACAAGAACTCAATAAAGAAAAAGAAAAACATAAAAGATAAAAAGAAATAGACCAAATTAATAGTAGTTTCATAAAAAACATAGACTACTGAAGGAAATGGACTTCACAGTCCCCTCATATTAGCTATACTTTGGACAGTCTTCTCCCCAACTTGAGACTGTGGCCTTCTCTTTTCTTAGAGTGCTTACTTTAGAGAACTTTCCATTGTAAATTCTTCCTTTGTCCTTCTGAGATGTAAATATTCTACAATCCCACAATGTCTTTCTCAAGGACCTGGGAGCCATTCTGTTGGAATGTAACCATCAGGATTGATAGAGGGAGCCCCAGTCTCCTGGTCTCTGTGGGAGGGAAGGGGCCTCACTTCCTTAAGCACCAACTAGAAAACTCTGGATGGCCTTCTCAAAAGGACCAGCCTTCCTGCTAATATCCCCAGGCTTTACCACAAGCTCATCCCAGCATTTAAAAGCTCTCTGAGTCAAGTTCACTCTCTCTCTTCCCATATTGCAATAGTCTTGAATAAAGTCTTCCTTTCATCTTTAACTTCTCTGGTATAATTTTTCTTTGACATTAATGAGTGAGTTTTTTCATGCTTCTATATGTTTTTCTGAGTTTTCCAAATTTTCCTCCGTAAGAAAATTTTATTTTGATTACATAAAAAAAAAGTATCAGGAACAGAAATTTATCAGTGAGAAACAGAAAAAAATAGGATTGAAAAGAGTATATTTTCTAAAAGAAGGCTTTGGTAAGGCAGATTCCACAAACATAAAGAAAATGGAGGAAGCAACCATTCAAGGACAATTTAGATGAAACTGGGGATAGACGGCTTTAACTTGACTGTGGACAAAACTACACAAGACTATACCAGTGGACAATCAATTTCTGAACTCTACGGGATTTATTCAAGACTTACTGATTTCTATAAACATAAAAGGCATTTCACGCAGAGCAAATGTGCCTATAGGAATTGAGATTTTATTTCTGAAAATGGAAACAGGAAGGTAATAAAATAAAACTAACAAAGGCAACAATTATTGCCCATTATGACTATAGCAATTTTAGAAAACTATAGACAACAAGCAAAATTGACTATATTGGGATATATTAGGCCAACAAAGAAAAAAATCAAACCAAAACAAATGTGAACAAAGACATGTATCATATGATCTCACTGATATGAGGAATTCTTAATCTCAGGAAACAAACTGAGGGTTGCTGGAGTGGTGGGGGTTGGGAGGGATGGGGTGGCTGGGTGATGGACACTGGGGAGGGTATGTGCTATGGTGAGGGCTGTGAAGTGTGTAAGACTGTTGAATCACAGACCTGTACCTCTGAAACAAATAATACATTATATGTTTAAAAAAAAAAAAAAAGAAGATAGTAGGAAGGGAAAAATGAAGGGGGGGAAATCGGAGGGGGAGACGAACCATGAGGGACTATGGACTCTGAGAAACAAACTGAGGGTTCTAGAGGGGAGGGGGGTGGGGGGATGGGTTAGCCTGGTGATGGGTATTAAAGAGGGCACGTATTGAATGGAGCACTGGGTGTTATACGCAAACAATGAATCATGGAACACTACATCAAAAATTAATGATGTACTGTATGGTGATTAACATAATAAAATAAAATTTTTAAAAAATACTAAAAAAAACAAATGTGAAGAAATGGCGTATGTGACTAGGTTATTTTGGTGGTGAAGTAATGTACTAAATAGATAGTTCTCAATTTACTAAATAGATAGTTCTCAATTTTAATCCTAAGAACACAGCTACATAAATTATTTACTATAAGGAATTTGGTTTTTCTGCATCTACAAAATAATGATGCAAAGCTTAATTTTGAATGGAACAGTTCTTGGAGAGCTTTGAGGTAATTGATATCTGTGCCCCCCAAAAAATGACTTTAGTTTTTGTAATAAAAAATACATTTAAAAAAACCTTGGCTTATTACTTGTGTTATAAGTAATATACTTGTGTTAAAAATATTACTTGTGTTAAAAAAGCAAAAATGTCAGGGGCCTGGGTGGCTCAGTCGGTTAAGCCTCTGACTTGATTTCAGCTCAAGTCTTGATCTCACAGTCCCGATCTCAGAGTCCTGAGGCCCCATGTCGGGATCCATGCTAGGTGTGGTGCCTATTTAAAAAAAAACAACAACGTGTCTCTTGCGGTTGAATTGGAAATGACACTGTTTTTAAGACATTTTATATTCATTTAGTAGTTCTCAACAGGTATCTACAAAGAAATTTTAAAAACCTAATTTAAAATAAGTTGAATGCAGCAGCTCTGTGAATGCATGAGTTTCTGCATATGCTGTGTTATACTGTGAGAAGGGACCGTCCAGCATATATTTATTTTTCTGAATAGGCATTTAATGAATGATATTTATATGAAACGACATTATCATCGTTCATTTGAGTCAAGGAAATACTTAATAATCAGCATTTTCAGACATTTTTAGTAAGTAAATTTGATAGAATTGGGCAAAACTTACGTAAGTTACTCGAGCAAGCTCCAGAACACACACACTGTGTGCAGTGTATTGTGCGCACGTCAGCACAGAAGATAAAAAGTGAAGAAAATGATGTGTGTGTTTGGTGGTGGGTGGAATAAGCTGCTTTGAAAGGTAGTGAGTTTCCATTTCTGGAGCACTTTCAACTGTAGGAAAAGAAAATGAATAGACATGGAAATGTCTGCCCCCTCCCTCTACCTTCCTCTTAAACTGAGTCTAGTTCTCGACCAACTTTGGAAAACCAACTAGTTATTCAACCATGCTTGAGGGATAGTGTAAATGGTTTAAAATTGGAAATCATATTAAATAATTCTCAAGGTTTCATGATGTCCCTGTATTGTGTGACATTTCTCTCTGTCCCCCTCTGGACCACAGAATCCATGCCTAAATTCACACTGAAGTGATGGACTGCTTTATCAACACTTTTGTAACACAAAGCTTTTTCTGAAGACTCTGAAGAATCCAGGGCCGGGAATCTGGTCCGACTTTATCTCAGGTGATGTTATTTTACTGCAAAATGGTCCCGGGAGCTGCGCTGATTCTGAAAATGGTCAGGTCATTCAGGATCAGGAGTAAAGGTACAAGAACAATGCCTCGCAGGAATAACCAGACAGGTAGTGTGTTCAACCATCAGGAGCCAGGAAATTAACGGTTGCAGCACAACTGTGCTCAGACTCTAGGAGTAAAAATGCACTTTTCAGGATTGCTTATCCAAGCGTCCTGGTCTAAATCACTAGGAGACAATTTCTGTAAAGAAGGCCCCCAGGTGTGGTGGTGAGGCACGGGTCAAAGGCTATGTCCTTCATTTGCAATGTCATTGTTTTTTTATAGATTTGTACAACAGGATTGTGCACACCATGAGCCTGGGGAGATACTCAAGACAGTCTTCCTGAGCCTGTTCCCGCCTCAGGTTGGAGAGCATGAACAAAGAGTCCGAAGACTGTGGTTCTAATTGCAGCGGTTACTCACTCGCTATCCCCTTGCGTCTGTCACACCTCTGGGTTTCTGTTTCTCCCTAAATAAAATGTAGATGATTATGTCCACCCACCCTCAGTCATGGAGTTTAAGTGAAGATCAAGGGAAATGATTACTGAAATTGCACTGATATGCGAATCGTATTTATTTTCATTGAGCAACAAAGGCCATAGGAGACATCCTTGTGTAGCCACCGACAGTTGGCTTGCTTTTAAATAAATGCATGTTGGGGGGCGCCTGGGTGGCTCAGTCGGTTAAGCGACTGCCTTCGGCTCAGGTCATGATCCTGGAGTCCCGGGATCGAGTCCCACATCGGGCTCCCTGCTCGGCGGGGAGTCTGTTTCTCCCTCTGACCCTCCTCCCTCTCGTGCTCTGTCTCTCATTCTCTCTCTCTCAAATAAATAAATAAAATCTTTAAAAAAAAAAAAAAATAAATAAATAAATAAATAAATAAATAAATGCATGTTGGGCTTGTTTCATAAAATGTAACCCCTTCGAGGCTTTCCATAACATTTACTCCAAGCCTGTCGTGAGTCTCAGGTTTTACTGAGGTCCAGAAAGACACATTGCAAAACTCATACTCTGCCTGTTACAAATCCCCATAGGGTATTTCTCCTCATCAATGGCCGCTTGGCCTATGCACCTTGGGACCCACCTACCCCCAGCGCCTTGTCCTTGTGTCCTCAGACCCGCTCAGATCTGCCTCTTTCCACTCTTTCCAGACTTTTCCCAGTCACATCGTCTCTCCACCCCAGGTGCTATCTGACTCAGAAGCCCCGGAGAGCCAGCCCCAAGCAACCCACTGAAAGGACACACCCACACCAAAGCTGGTCTTCTCTGAGATTGGATTTTTCCGTCTAGCTCCTTAGAAAATAAGTTTTTCTCTATATGGTCATATTCAGTTTGAAAGCACCAAACTGAAAGCTTAATTCTATTGTCTTAGTTTAGAGCTAGAAGGCCTTTATTCTTTAAATGATGATGCTGACAATCACTGATGAATGAAGAACATCTGCTTTTCTTTCTGTCATTTCTCAAGCACTTATGTGGTATCACAATGAGCCAGATATTGCTGTGTTTCAAAAATATTAAGTCACGGAGTCATCAAGAACCACCTCATGAGACATTTCTGACCACTATCGTCACCACCCGTGGACTGCAGCTCAATTCTGACACTGACTACCTATAGCATGGACCCCACAAATTAAGGGCAAGGCTGCCCCCCCTTCAGACACAGCCACAACTTTGGGAGTCTCCATGCTCACCCACATTTCTGACCCACGAGCTACCAGCTCAGGGGCTCCCACAACTCCCTCAGGTTTAATAATTCACTAGAACAACTCGCAGAGCTCAGGAATGCACTATACTTACTATTAAAGCTTTCTGAGGGAAGGTACGAATCAGGATCAGCCATGCACACAGACACGCAAGGTGAGGTGTGGGAATCCAGGCACATCAGCCCCCAAGCACACAGAGGTGTTCACCAACCAGGAAGCTCCACTGGGCTTGCAGAGTCTTCCTTGAGGTTTGGTTCCGTAGACATGATGGCCTCCCGGAGGCCAGGCTGGCTCACTGATCAGTCATTCCATCCCAGCACTGGGTTTTCTGGTATGACCGGCCCCCACCATGAGGCACCTTGTGAGCATAAACTCAAGTGTGATCCCAGGAATCCCGGACAACAGAGGCAGTCCTATGGCTTGGGAATTCCAAGGGCTGAGCATCTTCCCTCCCAGGAAACAAGGAGAAAGGCCCGGACAAATTCTTTACTATACAGCACCCACATTTTACACTGGAGGCAACAGGTGGCAAAGACTCTGACTAAATTGCTGAAGTCACAGAGCCAGCAGGTGCAAGCTAGCATCTGAACCAGGATGTGTGGCTCTGGGTCTCTGTCCATAAGGACCACAGCACATGGCCTCACAGGTCGCCTCAGGGAGTGCGTGTAGACACTCAGAGCAAGCCAGACCAAGGGTTTGATAAATAACATGGCCCCAGATGGGAAATAATGGCCCTATGTTGTTCCATTTGACTTGAGCTTCAGCTTAAGAGCAGATCAGTGAGGAGACTTCATGCTTCTCATTTCTGCAGACGGGAAATGTCTTCCTAATTACAGACTATCTCCGTAAGTTGTCATATGAAGAAACACTTATGCTAACTTGACAATACTCCACGCCTAAAGTTGACTGACCATAACAAGGAAACTCAGATCCGCAATTTCCTCTTTCAGGCCAAATTAGAAGTTTTCGAATTGCAAATAAAAATGACCTCCTTGCTGAAACAATGGGAGAGTGGGTACATGTGCATGACATGAGTCAAGTTACTTGAGTTCTGAGTCTCAGACAGGGATGGATAACATGGGGATAGAACAGAAAGTGTTTGTGTTACCGCTGAAACTAATAATACACTGTATGTTAACAAAATGGGATTTAAATAAAAAATTTTAAAAAGAAATATTTGTGTTGTGTGTGTCAATATATTGAAACTGAAAAAAATTATAAGTAAAGAGAAACGTCATGGGGATATGATATAGCAAAGGGAATATAGTGGATGATACTGTAATGGTGTTGTCTGGTGATGCATGGTGACTACACTTGTGGTGAGCACAGCATATAGTGATGTTCAATCACTATGTTGTACACCTGGAACTAATGTAACATTGTGCGTCAACAATATTCAAATTAAAAAATTAACAACAACAAAAAGTGAAAGAAAGAGCATACTTGTGTTGTTCTGCGGATTAAAGGCAATGGCCCACACAAACACTCTGCACAAATCCTGAAGTCTGGTCGCCGCATGGGAACCGTCAGCTGTTGTCGTGAATCGCTGAACACCCACAACTGTTCAGCGAACGACGCCACCCTGCCAGGTACTAGGTGGAATCGCTGTGGATTCCAACTCCAGGACCCCGTGAAATAGAGTACTCGTAGCAAACGTTGGCACACATCAAACATTCCAGAGATGACAGACCCTGGGAGGGCATCTCCATGTCCCAACACCACAGGGCGCATGTCACCACAGCTGTCTCGTTCGTGGCAATCACGGCATGCGCGACACTGAGATCCAAGTCAGGACACGAGAGACAGCACGGGGAGGAGGCCAGAAGTCAAGAAAGAACAGAAGGGGGAATGGCAGTCAAGTACGACAATAGTTGTTGCAAATTTAAAGCAGACAGAGGAAGCCTGAAAGCTTTACAGACAGGAAAGACTGTCGCTGGGAGGGCTCTGGAGTTAAGTCTAACCTGCTCACGAACTTGAAAGTGAGGCAACAAACAGACCCCTTAAAATTGTTCACTTAATAGAAGATTATCTTAGAAACATGGAATATGAAATAATTCAATAATACAGGAATTTCCTCGTGATTAAATGTTTAACCAAAGACAGGGTGGCTGATAACAGTGGAGTAGAGCGGGAGTGACATTCTTATCTTCACTAACTCATGATTCCGCACACAAAGCCTCTCAAGACAATCAACAGCAGTTGATACTGGAAAGGGAATTTGACTTGTATGCTGAGGTATCAGAAACCACTCAACTATTTCTCAAAAATTTAGCAAAATATATCCTAGGAAAATGTAAAAGGAGTGCATTAACTGTAGAACACAAAGGAATAGGAAGTTGGATTGAAAATTGAAAGATAGGCAATAATAATTCAGATGAGGTAATATGGGTTAAGTCCTCAGAAAGAGGGCTGCTGATAAAAGCTGGGAAAAGAGACTTTCTGAAGATAAACACAGATTACATGGAGAAGAAGAGAAGGCTGAATAAGTTCTTTCTAATCGTATGCTTCTCATACCGATGAATACACACTATCCATCCTTGGGCAAAGTAATGAGATGAAAGAAGCAGTGAGCTTCATGGGAATGCTTGCTCCTACCTGGAGCCGAGGAAAACTGGCCAACGTGGCAAGGCCTACTTGCTCTTTCCCCTTCTTCCAGGAGTTTTATTTTGTTCTAATTCCTTCTTCACCTCCCTAAAGCTGAGGAACTTCTAGAAAGAGCTGAAGGGCAGGCTTCACATTTAAAAATTCAGGTTATCAAACCATTCAAGAAGGCACTTGGTTTAAACCAGGGCAACTTGGATTTTCACAGAACAGTAGCATTTGTTTATTTTAATGGAGGGAAAAGATAGAAATGGTTTGGGGAAAACTCAGCAGTGCTGAGGTGAGGAGAGAGACAGAAGACCAAACCTTCCTGAACACCAGGGCTAAACCACTGACTCCAGCAACTGGTGTGTGAAGAAATGCTGCTTTGTAAATGATGCACAAGAGATCTGTGAAAGAAACACGTGTATGTTTTCTGTTAATTCTGCCAAAGCTCTGATTCATTTCATATATGTTCTCTATCAAAAGAACAATGTGTTAGGGGCACCTGGCTGGCTCAGTCGGTTGAACGTCCAACTCTTGGTTTCGGCTGAGGTCATGACCTCAGGGTCCTGACATCGAGCCCTGCCTAAGGCTCCCAGTTCATCATGGAATCTGCTTGAGAGTCTCTCCCTCTCCCTCTCCCCTCTGCTCCCGCACCCTCTCTCTAAAATAAATAAATAAATCTTAAAAAAAGAACGGCATGGGGGCGCCTGGGTGGCTCAGTCGTTAAGCGTCTGCCTTCAGCTCAGGTCATGATCCCAGGGTCCTGGGATCGAGTCCCGCATCGGGCTCCCTGCTCGGCGGGAAGCCTGCTTCTCCCTCTCCCACTCCCCCTGCTTGTGTTCCTGCTCTCGCTATCTCTCTCTCTGTCAAATAAATAAATAAAATCTTTAAAAAAAAAAAAAAGAACGGCATGTTAAAAATGTTGTTTTCAACCTGAAATATTTTTTGTGTATTTCCTTCTTTTGTTGAGATAGGATCCACATAGCACAAAATTCACACTTTTAAAGTTTACAATCCAGTAGGTTTTTTTTTAGCATATTCACAAATTTGTGTACGCATCACATTTACTTCTAGAACATTTCCATTATCCCCAAAAGAAACCCCATATCCAGTAAGAGTCATTCCCCATTGCCCCCGTCCCCACTCCTGGCAACCACTAATATCCTTTCTGTTTCTATGGATTTGCCCATTCTCCACACCTCATGCCAATGGGATCATACGGTATATGGCCTCTGGTGCCTGGCTTCACTCGCCCGGCATAACGTTTTTGAGGGTCATCTTTGTTGTAGTATGTATCGGTATTTAGGAGATATTTTAGACAACCAGAAATCATTAAGTTTTGTACTTTAGAGAGAAAAAAGTGAATATTTGTATTTCCTACTTGAGGAATTTAGCCATTACCATAGTCACTGGGAATCCTATAAATCAGTTTAGCTAAAAACGTGGAGTACGTTTAAAATATCATCTTTGGTCTCATGGTGACAAACTTGATCTAATAACTAAATAAAATAATAATGTTTAAAAGAATCAGAGGATTTCTCAGAAAATTAGGCTAAACTCATCATTGTCAACAAGTATTTTTTGGTAAAGATGTTAACATTCAGCTTCAATTTAGTTATGAGTCCATCTTAATACTGACTATAAAATGGTCGGCAGGGATGGCAGAGAAAATAATCAACTCTTCCATGAGCAAGATCTACGATGCTAGCACTCTACGGTGAAGGCACTTACAGCTTGCTGGAGAGAGGTGGGAGGTCATGGAGGATCTCTTCATAGGGCTCCTCGGAGGCCAACGCAGGAACAGATAAATGCTCTTTTACCCTTTCTTCCCAGGCAACTTCGGCTTTCAACAGCATTTCCTCAATAAACTCAGATGCAGCGATATCTACAAGAAACAATACAAACATCAGAAAAAGCGGATGCTGAGATCACAGAAAACTGTTCCCTTTCAATGATTCTGGTGTGCTTAAAACATGAAAACTCATCAATACCTAGAGCAAAATGAAAAACACTACAAGTTTAAGGTAGGAATAAAACTGCAGTACTGCCATTTTAAAAGACTGTGTTTTGTATCTGTGGCATATTTAATTACAAATGAAATGAAAAAATATAAAAATAATATTCCCTGAGTGGTGATGTATAAAATGTAAAATCACGGAGAAGCTAAGCTTGAAAGAACTTGATGTCATTTTATTCTCAGGGCAACTCTTCCTTCATCTTGATGAATAAGAATCAAATTGATGAAAATAGTTACACATTCCCAAAGACTGGGTTACTATAAAACTTGTAGTGGCATTCTACAAGCATCCATTTGTAGATGTACAAATAAATAGTTGCATTATGAAAACAGTGAGTCTAGCCTCTGTGATCTGTTTTTCCAATCTGAAATACAATTATACTCCCTTATACAATACGTGTTAACAGTAACATCTGAATATACTTGGGCAGCAATATAGACAGATGTGCATTAATCAAATTAACACTTACTAACAATTGAAACTGGAAGTCAAAAGATCCTGAAGAAAAATTCACAATAATAACAATTAGGAACCTAATGGACAAAACTGCTCCTTTTCAATCCTCTTGACTAAAGTACATGACCACCTGTGTCTACAAATTCGAGTTATGAGGCTTGATGGGCTGGATGAGTTAATTCAGCCACCACAAGAAGATGTTTATGCCAAGATTTGATCACCATTTGCTCTAGGTTAAATCATATCCAGTAACGAGGAGGAGGCAGCTTGGCTTCCTCACCTTGGGTGGTTATTTCTGTCCCACCTAACAACTAGACCCCGAACTGCTTTTGTCCCCCAGATAATTTTTTCTGTATCCACTCCAAATTCAAGGAACACAAAATAGCAAGAATAGAATACTGATGACGATTTTCATTTGCTTGGTCATAACATGGGTGTCTACTTTCCTGTTCTCTGTGCTATTATGTTATGTGGTTCATTTTTCTTGCTGCTGGATTAGATGTTGGTGCCTCCTGCATTTACTCGAAACTCTCACTGCATTATAGCTCTTTGTTCCCTTGTGTGTGAAAGAAGTATTTTCCTTCAATCAACAAGTGATTATTGAGAGTCTTCTATCAGCCCATCACTGTGTCTCTCTTGACCAACAAGGCATGGAAAATGGGTTACACTGATGGTAGACTAGGCATGGCCAACACAGGCAAATTGTCTAAGACAGCTATCCTATCCTGAGGTGGACAGGGCTGAGGCTAGACCAGACATTTAGTCACGTCCTGGGCTCTAGGACTGTGGGTTGCCTCGGGTGTCCATTTTGGCACATTTAGGTCTAACACACTAGACCTAAAAGGTATAAGTGTGACACATGGGAGTCCATGTGGTCAAGGGTCAATTGTATATTCTCTTCTCTGGGAAAGAAGCCAGGGATATGAACTTGACAAATGTGATCTGTTAGAACTACAGTAAACAGAGGATGTGACATATTTCACAATAAATACATTAAACAAATAGAAAAAGCCCACAAATTTCTATTTGCTCTTTTAATATTTGTCATTAGACATGCTTTTGTCATTAATACTAAGGTTACGACACTATCATTAACATTAGCCTGATTCCAAAGTTTGAAACTATAACACTATCTTAGAGCTTCATTTGTTAAATCTTCAGTTTATTTTAGCAGGTTAAGATGAATAAACATTAAACAATATCTAACTCCAATAAAATAATAGAGCAAATCTCTCATCCTGTCTTAAGCTGGAGGTTTATCATGTAATCATATTCCTATAAGTACATCCAATGAGAAATCTCAGGCGTAAAGTGCTTTTAGGTTATTAGAGGTATGGTAACAAGAATAAGTAGAATTAAGTTATTTAGCTCAATTATTACCTTCAAGATTTTCATATTATTTTTTTTACCTATGCTACACTTTTCTCTGTTACTTAGAATTTTTATTTTTAATAAACAAAAAACTTATGAGTAAATTTGTTGTCAAATTATAAAAGCTAGAAAATGAATGCAATATCCATGTTCTTAAATTAGCAGATGAATATTATTAAAGAACAGTGGTAAAAAGAACTCTAGAAATGTTCAAAAGATACTTATCAAAAATTGTAACATTAAATTAAGATTTTGAAAACTTTAAATTAGCTTGAGGATGTCAAGTCTCGATTCCTTGCAGTATACCTATCTGTGCTGGGAAAAAAAAAAAAGAGATTATTATTTAAAATTACCCTGATGAACAAGTATGTATTTGAAATGATAAGAAACCAATTAAATAACAGCAAAAATATATTTGAAAGTAAGTGACATTGAAGGAATCACTGTGCAGGAAGTTGAAAACCTCAAAAGCAAATTTCAGGGAAGTACAAGGGGCCCCAATGATCAGAACCACCCTGTAATGCCATCTTGTGCAGGAGGTGGGCATGGGAGTTTGGGAAGAGTGCCCGAATGGAGCATCTGCGCAGAGCTTCTCAGGGGAGGCTGACTCGCTCGGCAGCCACGTTAATGATGGATGAACAAGTTCCGGTAGGACAGGAAGGAGTCAGTAACCGCTCCATGGTCCCAGGATATTCATAACCTACCTGAGGGCTTCTCTTCATTGCAGTTCAGAAGGTTTGGATTTGCCTGATGCATCAGAAGAAGCTTCACCAGGTTTGTCTGAAACAGTAAAGTTCACTGAAATAAGATTCATCAGGGAGTGGTACACAGGGGTGGTCTCCAGGGCGCTTCCAGCCTGCTGGAGGGAGAAGGCATGAGCATATCCCACCCTAAACATTTCTTACTCTCTCTGCTTCCAGTTTTCCCAGTTCCTTTTGAAAAGATAACAGACATTCAAACCAAAAATTACTTATCAAATGAGGAATAAATTGCTGGGGATTTGAAAAGGCTCACTTAACGCCTTTCAGGTTTATTTTAGGGCATCTTGTGGGAGGAATTACATGTTATATGTGTTTTGTTTTAATTAAGCGATTCATTAATGTCTCACTGGTCCTGTCCAATCACTGCAGCCCCACAGACAATATGAACTAAAGTCACGGGGGAGTTACGAAAACTTAAATGTAACTCGAGCTATAAAAAAAGAAAGCAACTTGATGAGAGGTTAATATACTCTTCAAATCTTATTATAAAATGTAAATTCAAAGAGTATATATATATATATATATATATATATGCATAAGTCATTGAAAGAGAAGTAATGAAATAATTTTCAGTGTATCCAACTTTTTTTTTTAATATTTTATTTATTTATTTGAGAGAGAGAGAGAATGAGAGAGAGAGAGAGCATGAGGGGGGGGAGGATCAGAGGGAGCAGACTCCCCGCCGAGCAGGGAGCCTGATGTGGGACTTGATCCTGGGACTCCAGGATCATGACCTGAGCCGAAGGCAGTCGCTTAACCAACTGAGCCACCCAGGCGCCCTATCCAACTTTTTTTAAAAGAGTTATTTATTTTAGAGAGGGAGAGCACGGAGGGAAAGAGAAGAAGGAAAGGGAGAGAGGGAATCTCAAGCAGACTCCCCACGGAGTGTAGAGCCCAACGTGGGGCTCAATCTCACGACCCTGAGATCATGACCTGAGCAGAAATCAAAAGTCAGACACTCAACCGACTGAGCTACCCAGGCTCCCCCCAACTTTTTAAAATAGGTCATTCATGATATCTTTCTGTGTTTCTTCCCAAAATTATACCGCTCCCTATTTCCCAGATTTGACCACTCTCATGAAATTTGGGCTATTTTGGGCTATGATTTCTTTATATGTTTAACCCTTATGTACAGAAGTACCCCCCAAACAACACATTGCTCAGCTTTATCTGTTTGTGACATTTAGAGAAGTGAAATCCTAGTGCGTATATTCACTGATGCCTTGCTTTCATGACTGCATTCTTGAGAATCTTCAAAGGTGATGGATCGAAACAAGATTTATTCATTTTCTTGGCTGCACATAACTGCACGGTACAAATATATCACAATTAACCTGCCTTCCTCACTGGACATTCAAGCCATTTGCAGTCATTTATTTTTACAAATAACGTTGCTACAAATATTCTCATTTATCTTTCTTGGTGCACGTGAGCAAGGGTCTCTCTTCAGGACAGATGTACATAGGACTGAAATTGCTGGGATAAAGGTCTGGACATCATCAAAGTGGCTTAGATAGCTCCAACTGTTTTCCAAAGAGCTCAGATGTCCACCCCCATACCCAACAAGAGTTCCTGTTGCTTCACATTCTATTTAATACTTTTGTTATTGTGCATTTACATATCATTAGATTCACATTCCCTCCAACATTTGATATTGTTATTTTTAAAAATTTAGCTATCATACTGGGAATGAAGTAATATTTCAGTCTACTTTAACTTATTTCCATGATGACAAAGGATACTGAACACCTTTCCATGTGTTTAGTGGCCCCTCCTAGACTTTCTTTGGTGAAGTGTCTGTTCAAGACTTCTTTGCCCATTTATTACTGGAGTGTTTATCTCTGTATTAGTGATCTATGCTCTTATATGTTCTAGATACATTTGTCAGGTACGTGTATTACAAATATTTCCTCCCGTTCTATGACTTGCCTGTTCATATTCTTGAAAATGTCTTTTTAAGACCAGAAGAGTATTTTAACTTTGTTTTGCTTTTGTGAAAGTGCAACATCTGTATTTTTTTCTCAAGTGCTCAGCACTCCTTATGTTCAAAATAACTCTTTACCCACTCAAAGGCCATGACAATACCACACTATATTTTCTCCTAAAGGCTTTATAATTTTAACTTTTATATTTATGGTCCATCTCAAGTGAGTTTTCGCAAATGACAGAGGAAAACTCAAATTTATTTTGGTCCATCACCCATTCATTTTTCAGCAGTATTTCTTAAAAAGACCTTTTTTTCTTACTGAATTGTTTCGGTACCTTTGTAGAAAATTAATCGACTATGTTCCTGTGTGTCTCACTGATCTATTTGTCTATCCCTACTGCATTTCCTAACTACTCTGATTAGTATAGCTTATAGCCAGTATCGAAATCTTATAAGTGAAAGACTTATAGTAAGTCTTGAAAAAAGCTTGTAATTTCCTTATTTTTTTTAAGATGATTTTGTCTATTTAGGTATTTTGTATCTCCATATAAATTTTAGAATGGAGGCGCCAGGGTGGCTCAGTCGGTTGAGCGTCTGCCTTTGGCTCGGGTCATGATCCCGGGGTCCTGGGATCAAGTCCCGCATCAGGCTCCCTGCTCCGCGGGAAGCCTGCTTCTCCCTCTCCCTCTCCCCCTGCTTGTGTTCCCTCTCTCGCTGTGTCTCTCTCTGTCAAATAAAAAAAAAAAAATTTAGAATGAACTTTTCAATTTCTGAAGAAAAAAGGGTTTAAGATTTTGATTGGAATTGCTTTAAACGGATACCATATTAATTTTATATGGTTTTTTAAAATATCACGAATTTAGTGGTTTAAATGAAAAAAAATATTATCTTACAATTCTGTAGGTCAGCAGTCTGACACAGGTCTCACTGGGTTAAAATCAGGGTGTCAGCACCACTATGTTTCCTTTGGCTCTCGGGGCAAATGTGTTCCTTGCCTTTTCCAGCTTCTAGAGACCACTCACGTTCCTTGGCTTGTGGCCCCTTCCCTCATCTTCAAGACAACAATGTTGCAGGTGTCTGCCCATTTTTGCATAGCCACACCATGGGAGGACCCTGAGCCAGGAAGGGTTCTCTGCTTTTAAAGACCCATGTGACGAGACTGGGCCCACCTGGGTAATCCAGGAAACTCTTCCCATCTCAAAATCTGTAACTAATCGCAATTGCAAAGTTCTTTTGCCTTTTCAGTGAACAAACATATTGACAGGTTTTGAGGTTTAGGGTGTGGACATCTCTGGGGGCCACTATTCAGCCTTCCACAAATATCTTAAAAATATTCACTGTTGAAACACATGATTATGGCTTACTCCTCCATTTATTTGGGTCTTCTTTACTCCCTCACTGTGGTGTACCATAGTTTTCAGTGTAGAAATCTTTTGTTAAAATATTTTGTTAAATATATTGTTATATATTTTAAGTTTTTAATGCCACCGTAAACAACTTGATAAATGCACTTAATGGGTCTAGTCTTTCCATTATTTTGCTGATTTCTTTGGCATTCTTATCCTCCTTTCTCCTTTCCCAACTTTGTCCTTTGTTTCTATTTCTTGCTTTATTATATTGATAAGAACGAGACTGGCTTTTCCAATCTTGGGTTTTGCTTTTGTAACATGTGTTGTGGTTCTCCCCTTCGCATCCAGGCACACCAAGGCATCTCCCCACCCACCAATGATTGTTCTTGTTAGAATTTTCATTAAAAAATCAATTAGGTTTTAAATAATCTACTCATTGTTAGCTTTCCCAAAGCCCATTCAAAATCAGCATTTGGTTTTGCAGAACACGGATTCTATCAGTAACATTTAAATTATGTTACAGTGCTTATATGTAGAAGTTTACTTTTATTTCCAAATAGAGAGTTTACTAAAGCAAGAGAGATTCTCTTGAAATCTGAAAGATAAAATATATAGAGCAGATTCCCAGGACATTAAAATAGGTACAGGAAAGAGGTTTGTTTTTTTTTTAAAGATTTTATTTATTTGGCAGAGAGAGACACAGCGAGAGAAGGAACACAAGCAGGGGGAGTGGGAGAGGGAGAATCAGGCTTCCTGCGGAGCAGGGAGCCTGATGCGGGACTCGATCCCAGGACCCTGGGACCATGACCTGAGCCGAAGGCAGACGCTTCACGACTGAGCCACCCAGGTGCCCGAAAGAGTTTTGTTTTATATTAAAGATGAGAGCGATGTGCTTGTGTTTAAACCACATGAAAGAGAAGAAGGAAAAGAAAGATGGACCGCCGGAGGGAGGGAAGGACAAAGGAAGGAAAGGAAGAAGGAAAAAAAAGCCAAAAATGAGCTAAGATTGCCTTTGGTTTTCCCAAATTTGAAAGAACAGTAATAAACCTAAATGCTTTCGTATCTCTGCAAAAATGTCAGACAGATGCCTAACAATCCCTTTGCATTTCTAAATTCAATTCAGGGTGTCCAGGCCTCCAAAGAGAAATATGTCCCATCGCCCAGCAAACCACTTCTCTCCGCAGCTTCAACTGGAACCACGGAAAGCATTTCAGTAATAAAAGCAAAATGTTTCCTACATGAAAATCTTTAGCAATAAAAGCAACTCCATTTTATTTCAGGCCCATAAAAAGAGGCATTCATGTGTGGAAGGAGGACGTTTCTCTCATTTGGGGAATTCCTTTCTTTTTTTAGAGCCCGTTTTCCCCATGTGCTTCCAATCAGAAATCGGGGAGGCACATCACAGAACTAAATTAAACAGGCCCGTGCTAATTTCACTTACTCTCCTCCGGAACATGGAACATTTGCTTTACCCTCGCAAAAGACCTTTAGGTAAATTGCTTCAAATGCGAATAGGTTGAGTGCATAACCCAGTAAGAATTCATCGCTAGTACAAGAACGTTATAATCACCAAAGGCTCCAGAGGATAAGGTGAGTGAGAGAGAGAGAGAGAGAGAGAGAGAGTGTGTGTGTGTGTGTGTTGCAGGTGGTGAGTGTGGAAACAGAGACCCTGCAGGCTAATCGAAAATGTACTTAAGCTGAAATATAAATCCACACAAGTTTCACTGGATAAGGACTTTATTCATTCTTTGGAAAGTTGTCCTTCAGTGTGGATAAATTCAGCAAAATTAATTCCTCGATGGTCATTTAAATTACCTCTTTAAAGAGTTGAACAATGGCAATGAGTGTTTGGACGCAGCTGGTTTCTAGTTGGGACACTAGAAGAGACTGTTTCACTGATCCAATAACAAGAAGCTGAAGTGTTGAAGGTCCCAGAACTCACAATGTGCACATCCTACCTCCCGGGTGCAGGCTCCGCACTGTAACGCCTAAATGCCTCCAACTCAGAACCCCCTGGAGGATTTCAGAGGTAAAATACAAAACCATCTAATAAATTGTTAATATTATCCCTATTTGTGGCCCAACTGTGATTTCACATTAAACACAAGAGTTCTGCCTCCATCCCTGAAAACACAGGCTCTCCAATCCCGCCAGGACCCGCCAGTCCTTCCAGAGATGGTCCTTCCTCCCGCCCAGGTGGCAGCCTCCTTCCCCTGACGCCCTCCTGGTCAGACTCCTGGATGACCCCTTACTCTACCTAACAGGTGTTGCCGGTGCCGCTCGCCCTCGGCTGGACTCCCTCTGCCCACATGCTGTTTCTCTGGGGCGCCGGGGACAGATGTGTGCACCCGGGGACCCATCCCTCCCACTGGCCAGCGCACGCGTGGGCTTGCGGGCTCGCGGCTCAGGTGCCGCCACAGTCTGCTGGACCGACAGGCACCTGCCGCTCTAGGGCGGACACGGGCTCCCTCGTTCGAGAGCAGAACTATGCGTCCTGGGTCGGACCCTGTGCTGATAAGAAAGGGCGTTCGTTGTCTTCACACTTGGTCGTTACAGATGGGAGGACAGTGCGGACAAATGAAGGGGCAGCTGCAGCCCGCTGTGGTAAGGGACGAGGTGCGGAGACACGGGCCACATCGGATGCACGGGGGAGTGTCCTCACTGGAATTTGGGAAACTGGGAAGGGGCCACTGAAGTGGCATCTCCGTGTGGTCCTCCATGTAAGTAAGACTGAACCACTTAACAATTTCAGGAAGAGCAAGGAGCAGGAAAGGAGGCACATGGTGGCCTCGTCCAGAAATCAGAAGTGGCTGAGTAGGGCTACATGCGCCAGCCTGATGGGGGAGGCGGGGGAATGAAGCTGGAGAAGGAAGCGGAAGTCCAGGCGCACGGGGCTCGCAAACTGCGCTATGGAGTGAGTGTGTGCTTCCTGTCCCCCACAGGGCAAAGGACGTTGTGTGAGATGCTATGATGACACCTGACAAAGCTTACGTGTGCAGAGGGACTGGGGGCGGGGCAGGCGGGCCAGTGGATCCCCGGGTAGGGATGCTGCTGGATGGGGTGGGGGCCGCGGTTACACCTCACAGAGCCCCACACCCTTCCTAGGTGGAAGCCCATGGACTCAGGGTTTATTGGGTACTGGAAGCTCAGGGAGGGATAAGAGGAAGGATGATGCCCAGTGTGGTGGTGAGTAAATGACACACAGAAAGGGCAGCACACTGGGGCTGAGAAAGGAGCCGACCATTCCCTTTGTACAGGAGAGCAGCTGGGGGGCAGGCTGGTAGAGATCACCCACTGGGCGGTGGGCCTCAGGGGTCTGCAAGCTGAGAGGGAAACGAGAGGCTGCTTTGGGCGCCATGAGCATGTCCGGGACAGGAGGCTGCAGGGGGGAGATTCCCTAAAGACGTGTAAACACTGAGAAGAGAGGGAACCCACACAGAGCGCTGAGGCTGCCAACACCGCGCGCTAGAGGGGTGGCAGGAAAGCCAGAGAGGGTCTTTATGTTTTCCCAAAGCAAAGAAGAAATAATAATAATAATAAAAACCCTCTGAAGATTTCTCAGTTCTTATGAACTTGGGCAAAAATGTTTTTGAGAATACAAACAACTCCTTTAAACATAAAGATATGTGGGTGGTGTGACAAAATACTTTTGAAGGGACGGGTATTTAGGTTTTAGCATTTGTGAAGTTACTTTCCTATCTTGTTGTAGTGTGACCAATCCTATTAGAAACACTAAAAATATGTATCAGGCTAGAATCAAATTTTATGTACAACTCATGAAAGAACTGTGAAACCAAAAGGCATCAGTCACATAAATTATTCAGTTCCCAGTTTTAGACAAGAACAAGCATCTCCTTTTTTTCAATGGAAAGTTAACATATTTATAAAGGGAAGTGTTAAAATATATATGCCATCGCAGTATAAATGCCAATAAAAAAAACTGTTATAAATTATAAGCTACCTTCCCCATAAAGGTATTTATATTTGTAAGGTATTTATAAGAAAGTGAAATTGCTATGAAAGTCTCCAAAAATGCCATTAGTCTTTTAAAATGTTAGCATTTCTAAAGCTTTTTTTTTCTAAACTGAGATAAATTTATTTACAGTAAATTTCTTCAGAGAGTTATAATCTCCCATGCATATAACTTGACATTCAGATAAAACCTATTTCTAAATTATTATTTCCAAAATGAATACTAAATGGCATTTTTACAGGTGAATAATTTTTAAATATGATTCTATATATCATATGGTATTTTCCTGACAAAATAATTGAGATACAATTTATTCAAAATCTATTAACATAAATCTCTTAGTTGTCTTTTTAGTCTGAATTGAAGAACGGTATTTTGGTTTTGGTGTCCTATATTCTAACAGAAAAGCCTCCCCCCTCCCCCCTGCCTCTGCATGTTAGAGCTTTGCTTCGAGTTCTTGGTTGATCGATCTGTCCTTCCAATTCCTTTGGTTACTCTGCTGAGCACCGAGCACGGAGGGCAAGCAAACAGTCCTCACTGCTCAGAGCTTACATTCTGGTGGAGACCCCACCTGAACAGGGTTAATGGAGCAAAACAGAAAGGACACATGTGATCTTCAGATCTATCCTCAGTACTAAAATGTAAGTTAGAAAATACTGAACAATGGCTAGTCATTTTCTAGAGAAGCAGAGGATAAAGGTGACATTCGTTTTTAAATCTGCCTCATTTGAACACTATACATGGCCATTTCTGGAAACCTTTGTGTCGGGTATCTGTCTGTACAAATCTAGCAACCGGATCAATTGACCAGAACGCACGCCAAGTGATGTTCAACACACGTCTCATACACTTGCCTTCATCATTCCCCAGAATCCCCTGAGCTATGTAAGAATCCCCCTTTAAACAGAGGTTGACAGTTCACATTGATTGAAGGGCCAGACTCTACGGAAGGAGAATTAGTGAGGCTTGTTAGGTTCACACAGCCAGTCGTTCAGAGCCAGGGAGAAGGCCCTGTTCCTCAAAACAAACCTGGCTTCATCACGTGGCTGGGCAGAATGAAATACAGATGTTTGTGTAGGGAAGTGTCTGGGAAACACAAGAAAGAATAAAAAATATAGACATCATTTTTTTAAAAGTTGGGGTCAAATATTTTTCAGCTGGTTTTGAAAGAATAAATGGAGCAATTGGAAAGCGTTTCTTAATTCACTTATCATTAATAAATGATGAGTGTTAGAAATATCACTGGCACACTGGAGAAGTGGTTACAAAAACATAAGTCTTAATTACTCTGCATCTTGCAAATTAAATGTAGCTTTGGGTCCCATTTCCCATGTAAGTTTAGAACTCTTTCTCTAGGTTGAAAATATAGGTTCAGAAAGCCCAAAGTTTGAAAAATTGTTCAAAGATGGCAGGTAATCGGTTGAGCATACTGCCATCCGTGGATTCTTCCTGCCTTATTCATCAGCCACTCCTGCATCCTGTAACTTGTGTGTGACGGGAATCTCCAGGAAGCTTTAGGAAGGAGGTGGCCATCGTACTGGGCTTATGTTCTGTACATCACAGCAGGTCTCATGCTCCGTATATATGCCAATCATTATTTTTTTCTTAAATCTAACTGTAAATTAAAATTGTTAAAAATCTACTTTCATGGGGCTCCTGGGTTGCTCAGTTGGTTAAGTGTCTGCCTTCAGCTCAGGTCATGATCTCGGGGTCCTGGGATTGAGCTCCCTGCTCAGCGGGGAATCTGCTTCTCCCTCTGCCTCTGCCCCTCCCCCCACTTCCACGAGCGGGATCTCTCTCTAAAATAAATAAATAAAATCTTTAAAAAAAATCTACTTTCATTACTAAAACCAACTGCCTTTTTTTTTTTTTTTTTTTACCATATAGCCAACCTGTTTCATTAGTTTAATATATTCATTAGTCTTGTGTCATGGTTCTATCAAATAGGTCTCTTTCCCTGATACAAGTTTTATCAGACTCCAATCCTGTTTTTTAACACTTATCCTATAATAAAGCTCAATTGCAGGCACTTTAAAAATGTAGTCTCTTGGGTAGAACTTCCCATTTCTGCAGGGTAGGGTTTCCTGTGGACCCCTGAAAGGTCAATTCCTTATTTTCACACAGAACTCTTGGCCTCTGACATGGCAGCCAACTACTGGGAAAAGGATCAGGAGCTCCATCTGATTGCCTGAGGGATATAATTTCTGAAAGCCACTCATTCTTGCTGCCTTAATTGTACAGCTTCCAGGACACAGAACAGAAATGTCTAGATGCTCTTTCAAAATATGAGTCAGGAAGAATCAGTCACATCGAGACACGTTCAACAGGCAGAGTCAAAGATCCCAGTAGACACTTCACAATGGAAATTGTATAAATGCATCTTCATTTCTCTTCTGCCCACAGATGGGTTTCATGTGAAAATAACCATAAATTAACTTCCTTCCATCACTCTCTATTAAGCTTCAGGAGGCTTTCAGAAGTCAGTAATTCTTTTGAAACAGAGCAGTTGTTTTATTTTATTTTTTTTTATTTATTTATTTTTTTAAAGATTTTATTTATTTATTTGGCAGAGAGAGACAAAGCAAGAGAAGGAACACAAGCAGGGGGAATGGGAGAGGGAGAAGCAGGCTTCCCGCTGAGCAGGGAGCCCGATGCAGGGCTCGATCCCAGGACCCTGAGATCATGACCTGAGCCGAAGGCAGATGCTTAACGACTGAGCCACCCAGGCGCCCCCAGAGCAGTTGTTTTAAAACATACCAGCTTAGACTGGTTCTTTCTGATCCTCCCTGTTAATTACAATAAACCCAAGAAGAACTCTGAAGAGGGAAGGAGGAAGGTAAACTGGCTCAGGACCTGCAGAAGGAAGGAACCATGGACAGGAACCCCACCCCATCGAAGGCTAGCCCATACCCGGTGTTTCCCAGCCCAACTTAGGGACAGAAGATGGCCTGGGTTGATGTATCCCTCCCACATTCCAGCTGTGTCCCTCGGACAACATCAGGTGAGTCCAGCACCACGATCTGCTAATACAAAGTGCCAGGGCAAGCACTCTTCTCCCACTGAGCTGAGACTCCCCTCCCCAATGAGAGGCAAGGGCAGCTGGGAGGGGGCAACTACAAGAGGGAGCATAACCCAGCGGGCCCCCAGCCCTGAAAGTCTTTTGTGGCAATCCCCCTACCTCACCCTGAGACATGGGGTAATCTGGCTTGGGAAAACCTCTTCTTCCACACCTTTGGGGACACTAAAAGAAGCAGTGAGGACCCCAGGGACACCAGATAGGCCAAGTGGACCAAAATGACACCTCAAAGGTCTGAAAATTAAACTGTTACTGGAACCACAACCCATTGGAGTAGACTAGGCCCTGCATATCAAACATAAACAGGATGACTAAAATAGAAGATTTATATAAGACCAAGATTCTCCTAACATAATAGCTGAAGTGTCCAAAAATGCAATTAAAAATCACTTGTCATACCAAGATCAGGAAATCACAACTTGAATGAGAAAAGATGATAAACTGACAACAAGATGAATCATGCCAGAATCGTCTGATGATGACGGTAAAGCAGAGCTCATAAGAATGCTTCAATAAGCAACTACAAATCCTCTCGAAACAAATGAAAAAAATAAGAAATCCCATCAAAGACACAGAAGTTACAATAAAAAACAAATGGAAATCATAGAACCAAAAAATACAATAACAAATATAATACACCAACTCATACCAAATATTTCATCTGACTTGCAACCAAATAAAACAAAAACCACACACTGGCTTCTGATAAAAATTATTTAAATGTCTAATAACAGCAATAGTGACATATTTAGTCCAAGGCATGTCTATTTTTTTAAAGACTTTATTTATTTATTTGAGTGACAGAGCGTGCAAGAGAGTGAGCACAAGCAGGAGAAGGGACAGAGGGAGAGGGAGAAGCAGACTCCCCAGTGAGCAGGGAGCCCGATATGGGGCTCAATCCCAGGACCCTGAGATCATGACCTGACCTGAAGGCAGACACTTAAACAACTGAGCCACCCAGGCAACCCCCAAGGCATGTCTTTAGAAAAACTTGTTAAATCTAGTCCCATTCTCCCATTATCTTATGAAAGTGGTTAAAGGGAACCAATTTGGTATTCTTTAAAATGAACCCAATCTGAAATCTAAAAGTCCAATCAGAAAAATTGAAAAAATGGGTAGAATGAAAGCCTTAATTAATTGAGTTGAAGTAAGTAGCATTCTGTCACATTTTACCAAGCTCTCACTCACTTGCAGATTTAGCTCCTTCCAGAGGGAGCACTGACGATAATGAGCATGTTCTGATAATTCACCGATCACCGTTTTCTCTGCACAGGTCAACAGGTTGTATTCAAGGAAGTACTTGCTTCTGTGTTTGCTTCTCGACTTTTTACTAAAGACAAAACCTCTCACCCAGTGTCTTCTGGTATGCTGTGGTGCTAGAAATGCAGAACCAATGTGCTCGTGGTGTACGTAGATTATGGATCCTCCAATACTCCTATGATCTACTGGGGGGACCGAGGACCCCTGACCCCTGGGACTGATGACTTCAGCTATCTGCAGCCTCTTCCCCTTAACCCATCCATTTACTTACACAAACATTCACTTGCTAAACACACAGTTTGGGGTACTTAATAAAGAGCCTGTTAGAAATATTTATTAATGAATGAAAGTTTTCATAAAGGAAATGTTGTCAAAGCAAACAATGTTTTTATTATTTTGAAAGACTTTCCCTAAGCAATGTGCTTTTTCTAAAATGTGTGAAATGCGAATGGTTTCAATTATTTCAACACCTGCAGTACTCAGATTTTATGATGGATATTTTGCATACCAGTTAGTACCTAAGAGACTTAACTTACTATGAACCTAAGGGGCATGACTGTTACCCCAGACCAACTTTTGAGAAGCAACAAGTTTAACCTAAATCTCCACATTTACTTAACAATGAATTCTCTTCCAAAACAGTACTCAGGCTTTCTCCAACACAAAATATTGTGTATTGTATAAATAGATTTCAAAATTAATCAGTTATTACGAACACTGCTGCCACATTCACCCACATAAAATCATTTAAAAGTCCGTTTGCTTCTTCCTGACGATATAATGGTACCTGGTGAGAAAGTAATTTGTGCGATACTAACTCAAGTTGTATTAGCTATGACCAAAAACCAATTCAGAGAAAAAAAATCTGCTATTCACCTTCATTTGTCAAGATGAAATATAATTTATAGTGAAAAACTAAAACATAAAATGGAATTCTGCTTTACTCCTACTAACTTCAGAGAACAAACAGAATTAACAATTCATAAAATTATAAACTACTATAAGGACTACATAATGTTAAGAAAATAATAAGTCCATTCTATGAAAAATGTTTATGATTTTGTCTTATTTCCCCAACAATTTTGACGATATGCAGAATCCTGAGGACTGTGTGTTTTATGTATCCTTCCAAAAGACAATGTTTTTGTTCAACCATGAAAATACTTGTTTATGAATAGGATGCCATTAAAAGTCAAATTTCATGCTGACTAGTACACAATTTGAAATTTGAAAATTAAATATGAAATGATGCATTATTTATAGAATGATTTTTTAAAATAATTTAGGAGATCGTTTTACCTGGCCATACTTTGCTGCCAAATGAAGTGGGGTCCAGTACTGATTATCTGCTATATTCAGGTCCCCGCCATGTTCCAGGAGAAGAGACACCACCTCCTTGTAGCCACTTGCACATGCCATATGCAACTGCAGTGAGGAAATATTTTGTTATATAACTTAAAGCAGTGACATAAAAACAATTTATTCAGTGGCTTGAAGAGAGCTACTAAAATATAATCTAAATAATATAAAATAAAATAAATAATATAAAATAAAATCTAAAATACCTTTAAAAAAAGAACATACATGCAGTTTTATTTATTTGATATAAGTGGACATCATCCTTCTTTAAACAAAGGCTTATGGTTTAATTATTATTTTCCTTCTGACCCTGACAATGTGCACTTTTTCATATAATTCCTATTTTCTTCTTTAGTGTAATCTGAATACTTTTAAATACAAAATGCAATAATTGAATGCTTTACCACTTCTTGCCCAAAAGTCAAACATGTAGTGACTGGCTCTGGAATTCTAGCCCTGTACTTGGTGCGACTGGAGGAGATTCGAGGACACATATGACAATAGGAAATGTGAACATCTCGATGCTTAGGAACAGGAAAAAGGGGCAGGCACACTGGAAAGACTGAGTTGATCCTGACAAACCTTAAAATGATTATGGAGCTCTCATTTGAACATGCTCCCAGTTTAGTTTATGAATGCAACCTGAAGTTTAGGAATGAAGCCTTAGGTGCTACGATGATGGGATCGGGGTTTGGAGAACGATTCAGACTTTTCAGATGGGGTAATTCCTGTTTCCAATGCAGCAGCCTTGATTTGTAAGTAAACTGTCATCATGCACAATTTAAATTAGGTTATTAAGTAACTACGTGATTGATTTCATGAGCATAATAATAAGAAACTATAACGAAGGCAAAAGAAAAAATATAAAAGTAGTGAACCAATGATTTCTTCTTGGTTTTGGAGCATGGAATTTTGTAGCTTCTTTTTATTACAAAGATAAAATTATAATAAAGTCAAAGGACTTATTAAATACACATACAGATATATTAATAAAATCTAGCAAAAACATTTGCTTTTCTACCTCTGGACTTAATTTTGCTCTTTAACGTACAGCATGTATTTATATGCTTATTTCTTGTACTTAATTGCACCAAAAGGACAAATACATTTATCCAACTGAAGGTATAAACATTAAGAGATTAAGTTTCACATCAATCTTCCTGTACTTTGTTATATATAAAATTTACCTCATGAATATTCTAGCAAACAGTCCCAAGAATAAAATATCCACCCCAAGTATTTTAGAGAAATATAATATTATACGCTTGATCTCCTGGAAAACCAATCTTTCAACTGCTCCTGAATTTATTCTACATTACTTGAATAATCAGGTGATTCAAAGGTTACTGTGAACAGTGAGCACTAATATCTGGATCTGAGAAGGTTTTCACTGACCATTTGTTGGTTAGCACCTGATCCTAACGAAGTCAAGTTCACTTGCATTAAGGATGAACTCCTTAATGAGCAGATTTGCTTTCCACGGGGCAAAAATCGGGTTCTCCCATTTCAAACTCAGCCCAGTTCCTGCCCTGCCAGCTCAGGCACTGCTCTCAAGGAAAAGACTAAAAGGAAAGTCTTGGCTCACTTGGTAGAAAAGCTATCCAAAGCATGAGTTCCCAGTGACATCTCTGGAGGCAGACAAATTTAATCCTAGGCAATCTCAAAACGAAGGCAAAAACCCCTGACTTTGAGTATTTCCACTTCCTTACAAGAGATAACAGAATTTTAAAAATTCATCGTAGTAAGATATTAAGAGCTCAGAGGCTCTACCTTGATGCTACTGGCAATCCACTTCGGAATCCATAAGCAAGCCTCCAGACCCCCCAGGGGACCGTTCTCATCACTAAGTTAGAGCTTAAAAGATGTCTATTTTCTGAAATGGAAGTTATACCCCTCCTTTGTCCTGACAATTGCTGGAAGATGTCAGGTGCCAAAATGTGAAAGTGTTTATCCCCATGATGTCTTAGAATACTCCTTTCCTGCTATTTTATGGGGTCTTAGGAGAAACACGAAGGCAGCTGCTCTTTCTGTAAACGATTAGCAGCAGCTTCTTGGAAGGACGATTGCAAAAGGACAGTCCTGGAAAATTATGGCCGGTTGGAAATCACCTATCCAGTTACAACGCGGGACAAGGTTTCATAGCCGCTTCGCAAACGCTGCCCATAAAAGTTATCAGTTATGCCCTTTTACGAAGATGGTGCCGAAGGCTAAGAAGGAAGCCCCTGCCCCTCCCAAAGCCGAAGCCGAAGCAAAGGCTTTGAAGGACAAGAAAGCGGTGCTGAAAGGCGTCCACAGTCACAAAAAAAAAGAAGATCTGCACGTCACCTACATTCGGACAACCCAAGACACTGCGTCTGCGGAGGCAGCCCAAATATCCTCGAAAGAGCGCCCCCTGGAGAAACAAGCTTGATCACTATGCCATCATCAAGTTCCCCCTGACTACTGAGTCAGCCATGAAGAAAAGAGAAGACAACAACACACTTGTGTTCATTGTGGATGTCAAGGCCAGTAAGCACCAGATCAAACAGGCTATGAAGAAGCTCTACGACATTGCCGTGGCCAAGGTCAACACCTTGGTCAGGCCTGATGCAGAGAAGAGGCACATGTTCGACTGGCTCCTGACTATGATGCTTTGGATGTTGCCAACAAAATTGGAATCATCTAAACTGAGTCCAGCTGGCTAAATCTAAATATAAATTTTTTCACCCAAAAAAAAAAAAAAAAAGTTACCAGTTATTCCTTCTAGTCTGTACAGCCCGTGATGCAATAATCATTGCCTTAATGTTGCAGACGCAAAAGCTGGGGACGAGTTAATTTAGGCAACCAGCCCAGGGGAGCCTGGCCCCTGTGGGCTGAAGCCACGTTCTTCTGCATTCTCCAGCACCGACTCTCTGAAACAGCAAACGGGAGTGGACACCCGAGTCGGCCAGGCCACCAGGGTAACAACCACAATGTGTAGTGCTCCTAACAACCACAATTTGTTAGCGCTCCTAACGATCCTTGTGTTCGTCCCATAATTTATTGATTTAAAAACGGAATTTTTCTTCTTCCTATAAACCACCCCTTCCCCAATATCCTTATCTTGTATTAAAACATTGGTCTCTGGAAGATGCCCACCATTTACACACTTGTTTCAGCCTTCCCCTGGCCCAACACCCGTGGAGGTGCAGCCTCGTGTGTTAAGCATGGCCTGTAGCCTCCTCATACTGATCAAAACCATCACCAGGTCCTGCATCTTTCAGATATGAAGACCCGTAAGAGTCTCGGACCCCAGTTAGAAGTCTGCGGTAGCGCAATCGTCTCTGAACAGCCTCTTCCTCACACAGGTGGTGTGCGAGTCTGGGGTCAAGACAGAGAGGATGATAACCCGACAAAAGTCACATCCATGGAATGATGGCGCTCAGCCTGAGGACTGTCCCACCTCTTCACCACGGTGTTCTTCTTCTAACCGGCTGTTCTTCAGGAGAGCATGGTGCACAATCCTGTGGAGCATTACCATCCGCCTGACCAATTCCTCATTATTGGGCTTTTATGCATTTGTCGCATTTTTTATTTTATAGAAGATCGCTTTGTCGATAATCACTATATTTGTCTCTCTGATTATTTCCTTCTGACACATTCCCAGAAATAGAATTGCGATTCTAAAATAATGAACATTTTTTCAATGTATTTACATACACTGAGTTCGGCAATGTTGGTGCAATTGACACCCCATCCAGTGGTGTGTGGAGGGACTCTCCCTCACAGACCCTTAGCCTTCCAGTCTTCACTATTACGTATTTCTAAAATGACTATAAATAAGTTCAATGTACTGAATTCCTAAAAATTGGTCTCTTCTAATATATTTGGAGGACAGTTGTATTTTCTTTTGTGTATTGACTCTCTCTATTATTTGTTTTTCTACCAAGAGATGGTGATCTTTTTCATTCATTTCTATGACCGCTGCATTTTTTAAAACTATTAACACTTTGGAAGACCTGTTGCAAATATCATTCCTCGTTTATTATCTGCCTCTTAATTTTGCTCATTATTTAATGCACAAATGTTTGTTTTAATTTTTGTCATGGTCAATGATCTCAGTATTTCCCTTTGTGCTTTCTCCCCCTATTTGGATATTGGAAGGGCTTTCTCCACCCAGAATTAACTCCTTTCTTTTGTGTAACATGGAAACTGGGGGTTCACTGTTAAGTCACTTACTCAGTCTTCTATTTGTGAATCTCATTTTTAAAAAGAATCTGTGTGTGAATTTTAAAATATCTTCCCAATGAATGTGGTCTTACTTAAGGTCTGTGACCTGCCACTCTAAGGCTGGCAGGTCACTCTGAGGTTAATGTCAAATTTTGATGAAAATTATTTTAGGAGTAAATGAAAATCAATCTTGAGGAATAGCTATTCAAACACCTACAGGAATTAGTCCAGATTTTGAACCAATAACTGCGAATTTTCTCCAATTATAGTTTTCTATCAGAATATTAACAGAGGATTTTTCCTGCCATAGTTTTGACTGAGTATGAAGCTAATATGTATCACATCTCAAAGTGAGACCAAATATGGACATTTGAAAATAGGTTGTCCAAAAACTGCCTAAATTACTTTTTTTTAATGTTTTATCTCTACACCCGCACCCAATGTGGGGCTTGAACTCATAACCCCAAGAACAAGAGTCTCATGCTCTACTGACTGAGCCAGCCGGGTGTCCCAGCCTAGATTATTTTTGACCGCTACGTCTAGACTGAGGGCATAATAGCTCCAAATGAGAGATAAAGGGAGACTGCACACGTGGGAAATTTTTGTGTGGCAGTGGGGCCTGGATTCCTCCCTAATTCAAGTCAGGAGAGCTCGTCTTCAGTGGCCACGAACAGAAGCTCTGTGTCCTCAGGGGTTTGGTGGAGACACTATTACTGGTTTTGATTCCTGACTAGAAGAAGTAAGGGGCAAGAGACAGGCTGGCTCTCTGCTTTCGTGAGCAGTGAAGGGGAGTCACAGATACACTGGCATCCGCTCATGAGTTCACAAGGGCAAAGACAAACACAGGGAGGATTTTCTGGGGACAAGCCATTTTCGTTTTCAGTTCTGTTTCAGGGGGATGCCTGAGGAGGAAGCACGGTTCAGCAGAGACAGGCTGGGGTTCCCCTGGTTCCCCAGAGCAGAGGCAGGTGTGAAGGACCCTCTGGAGATTCCCAGTGATGGGGGGTAAGGAGGTGGTATCTGAAGAACCCCCACATCCTCACAAGGGAAATGTCAGCTTCTTGCCCAGAGAGCAGAACATCCTCTCAAGGAAAGTCAAGTCAAAGCCTTCCAGGTCCCATTGTGTCTCCTCCTGCCCATCTGTCTCCTCCCATCCTCTCTCTCCACTTCAGTGACACGGAAGAAGAGGCAGTGGAAGGAGAGGAAACTAGATGAGCACAGCCACCCTCCCTCCCATGGACTCCCTAGTCTGATGCAACACTATGCAAGCAGCAGGTTCAAGATTTCACTGATATCAGGGTCCTCAACACCTGAGTCCACCAGCCCCTGCAGGATCTAGGGAGAGATTCAGGGGATTTGCAAACTTGGAAATGGGAAAATGGTTAGTTTTATTTTTTTTTCTAACCCAAAATGAAATTTAGCAAATTCTTCAATGGTGAACCTAGGCCACACACCTACAATGCTATCATCGAAAGAAATATGTTCCTATCACATTGTGGTCATAGCAGATATCTCCAAATATCCCCCATATTCAACTCTACTCTAACATCATGGTAATGATTACATGCATTACTCAGTGCCTTCATAAAGAAGCACATGCATTACAAATCACAAATTTAATTTTAATATTAGGATTATGATGTTTCCATATAACTGGGTTTCTTCGTAATTCTAGGCACCATTTTTATGACATTAAAAACACAATTCTGATAAGGAATCCATGGCTACACCCAAGATTTAGAGGGTAATATGGCATAAAAAAGATCAGTGAACCCTGACTTCATGCAAGCTGAGGCTTTTCATGGTTATATAGGACCAGACATTCTAATCTCTAAACTGAGACTATGCGTTGTGATATAAAGTAACCATAAAAGCTCTATTCCCGGGGCGCCTGGGTGGCTCAGTTGGTTAAGCGACTGCCTTCGGCTCAGGTCATGATCCTGGAGTCCCGGGATCGAGTCCCGCATCGGGCTCCCTGCTCAGCAGGGAGTCTGCTTCTCCCTCTGATCCTTCCCCCTCTCATGCTCTCTCTCATTTTCTCTCTCAAATAAATAAATAAAATCTTTAAAAAAAAAAAAAAAAAAAAAAGCTCTATTCCCTAAAAATGGCCAGAAAGCTGATGACATTGGCTAAGTCTTCATTCAGAAGTAAGGGATGAACCAGACGTACTGAAATAACAAAGGGAGACAAAAATAAAATTGCTTGATGTTTGCATCTCATGAATAATTCTTTTCCAACAAACCAAGTAAATGAGTCCCAAGGCCAGATGTTATATATCAAATTCTGTGACAAAAGAGTAAAGAGCCAGCGTTTTCATAATGGATCTGAAAGTCATTACAGTCATATTTTCAAAGAGCATCTATGAGCTCGAACTCAGGAACGTATTTCCATATGCTCTGTAACAGCTTTTTTTTTTTTTGGAATTGTATCCTTTTTTGAGGCTTTGTTTTCTTCTAAGAAGAATATCTGTGTAAACCAAGAGGTCTTTTTCAAAGAGCTACATTATGTTTGGTTATTTTATTGCATATTCTAACAGAGGAGAAAAAGGCAACATACTAGAAGTGTAGTGGCATTGAGCCTTTTGTTGACAGCTTTATCTTTTTTGCACAATTTAACAGCGTGGGAAATGATGCTTAATTTTAAACCACAACTGGCATCCCAACTCAGGATACAGAAATCTGTGGAAGAGTGTCTTCCACTGTCCCCACCTACAATAGACCAGAATGCGCACAATTTGGAGGCCAGCTCAGGGTGGTGGCAGTCATTAACATGATAGACTAACCAATTCAGATGTAAGAATCCACTGAAACTGCCACTTGCTAAATGCTGAGAGCCATCTTCGAGGAACAACTTCCTAGCCTCCCAATCACTGTTACTTCCCTCATAAAAAGCTCAGAGATGATCATTTAGTTATTACACAATTATTTGCAACGTTTATGCTCAATGCTCAATAGAAACAAGTCACAAAGAATGTCAAACACTGAAGATGGTTGAACACGATAGCAATTTATGGCTCTGTATTGATTCTTTCCACAGCTTCGCTAATGAAGTAGGTGGGTCCTTTTGTTCAGCGGTATTTGAAACACTCATCCTATTTTTTTATTTAGCGGGCATCTTTTTTAAAAGAAATATAAAGCTCTAATGTCTTCTGCCAAACAGAGAAGCAAAGGTCTATTGGGTTTCTAGGCTGGACATTGGTGCATTCCATGTGTTCAAAGAACCGTTACCCACTCCAATCCGGATTTCGAGCTTCCCACTCCACTGAAACCGTCCTCGCTGAGAAGACCAACAACCTCCACGTTACTAAGTCCAACAGCCAACTCACCATCTCCAGGCACTTGATCTCCCAGTGGTATCTGATAGTCCTCTGCTTCCTCCCCCCACTCCTCCTCATCATCATACTTTCTTTCCTCGGCTCCTGCGACATCTCATTCTTTTGGTTTTCCTCCTACCTTGGGAGTTCCTCCCCCCAGTCTCATTTCTGGATCTTTCTCTTCTTCCTAAGTTCCATGGCTCGGTCCCAAATTCTCTTCCCTTCTGTATCAAATCTGTGATTTCATCCAAGGTCAAGGCTTTCAATGTCATGTACATGCTAGTGTTCCCAAAAGTGAGTCTGCAGCCCAGACAGCTCCTGACTTCCAGACTCCAGTATCCAACCACAAACTCAACATCTCCATGAAGATGGCTCAGAGGCAGGTGTAGCTCTATGTTTCCCACACTGTCCCTGCTCTAAGCTCGTTTTGTCCTCTGCCTTCTCTGTCCCATTTGATGTCAACTCCATCACTCCAGTTGTTCAAGCTAAAAGTCCTTGGAGTCATTCTGCAGTCATCCTTTCTCTCCCATCACTTGGCCATCAGGAAGTTCCAGTGGATCTTCTTTCCATACAGACGGAAGTTAGCCACTTCCTACCCCCTCAGCTTCCTGCGGCTTTGTCTGAGCCACACCACCAACCTCTGGGTTACCGGAAAAGCCTCTTACCTGAACTCTCAGCGTCAGCCCTGCCCTTTGACAGTCCATCCTTAACACAGCAGTCAGAACGAGTGATGCTTTTAGAACTGAAGTAGGACCATGTCTCACTCTCTTTAGAGCCCTCCAACGTGTTCCCATCACACTCCGAGTAACTACATCCTCACACGGGTGCACAGACCCTGTAGGATCTGGGCCAGCTACCTCCCTCCTTTCCTTTACTCTGCTTAGACTCACAGGCCCCTGTGCTGTTTCTAAATCACAACACACCCACCCCTGCCGCAGGGCCTTTGCACCCACCAATGTTCAGCCTGAAATGCTCCTATGCACACCTGTGGTGTGTGCAGACCTCTCTCAGATTACTCAAAATTCCTGGTCAGTGAGACCTTACCTGTGTGCCTCCAAAATGTCAACAACATGCTCAGCACCTCCCTGTCTTGTTTTATTATTTTCTCCTTTGCATTTATCATTATTAATATGCTATATATTTAGCTCATTTATATTATATATTATGTACCTTCCCCAATGAAATGTGAGCCCACAAAAAAAGGATTTTTGTGGTTTTGTTCATTATTATTTTGTTCACAGGAGGTGGTTAATTAATAGCTCCTCGATAGAGTAATTAGAATATTTTTCCATTTGAATGTGTGATTTTTCAATAAATTCTAAACATACTTTGTTTTCTTTGCTTATAACTTGGCATTATGTTTTTTTGAAAGTCTTTTGAAATTTATATTCCAAAGTCCAAAATCAGTATCTAGGAAGACTATTCTATCTAGAGGTCTCAAAGTGCTTGATTTGCATCTAATAAATCTAAAATTGAATCAGGTCTCACACCACTTTTATCCATTTAAACAAGTCACTTCTCTCATCACTGTATTCAACCTCACACCTTATTTTTTCCATGGTAGAAATTGACACTTCTATGCACCCCATGCTTCAAGCATCATAGTCCCGTCTGCTAGTTTAATTTCTCTCAATTTTCTTCCCTGAGCTTCAATACATTTAGTTCCACTGCAATTAACTTTAACACCAGCATGCCCAGTTCAAGTACATTTTATGGGTCAATAGTCCAAATGTTTCTTATTTTCATGATTAGACATTACGCTTATATTAGAATTAATCCAATTTAATTGTACTGTTTTTACATCACTGCAACTGTGCCTGATAGCTATAAAAAAAGTAATGACATGATTTTGCTTGGATTTAGAAATTCATTCACCAGAGTAACCCATAATTTGTTTTTCTTAAAATTAAAATGAAAACATTATCCTATAAGTTCCAGTTCAGATACCACACTGACAAAGTAATGCATAAAAATTATTCCCAATTTTTAAACATACATGGAAGGAAGTCCTGAAGAAAATATATCATCCCCTAACTCCTGGTTTTCTCTGAGCGGTGACATATGTGATTTCTATTTTCCTTTTGCATACTTAGGTGTTTTCAAGATTTTTACAATAAATAGGTAGTACTTTTACGATCAGAAAAAAAAGACATTTTTATAAGTTAATTGTACCCAATTCTATGCAGTAAAAATCAACTGAAATTCTCTATTTAAGCAATATTTTGGAGTCAGTTACATAAACTTACCAGAGTTACCCCTTCATCATTTTTCTCATCGACATTTCCACCACCTGATAAGAAGTGTTTGACATCCGTTAGCATGCTCAATGGTCTCTGAAGCTTCATCTGGCGCAGCGAGGTCAGATCCACTCCTAGGAGGAAAACAGCCTTTCAATCAGAAGGCAGAGATGCTTCTCAGCCGCTTGGGGGTCAACCCTTAGCTTTATCTTACTGTTCTTTCAACACGTTCCTCTTTGAAGCCCCTCTTCCACTTTGAATTCTCACTCAAAGTCTGTATAATTGTTTTTCTCGGCATGCATTCTATTTTCAGCTAGAATACAGTCTTGAATAATTTTCCTCTTATTATATCCCAAAGATGTGATATGATGCCTTATCCATGACAGGCTCTCATTGCATCTCTGGTTTAGTATATAAATCATCAAGGACACTGCCCAAAGTATTTTAAACGGTTTGAATTGAACTGAAGTGAGTTAGAAAATATAGTTTTTGTTCTCTATCATTTCCTGGCCAAAAGAGTTGCTTCCAAAAGCAATGTGGTATCCTGGAACAGAAAACTGCCTATGGTGGGAAAACTGGAAAAATCTGAATAAATCTATAGTTTGGTGAATAGTATTGTACCCACGCTAACTCCGTAGCTTGGATCAACATAGTGAGGCCGTGTAGATTGGTGATGTGGGGAAACTGGGTGAAGGGTGTACGGAATCTCCCTGTGCTATTTTCACAACGTTCCCATCTATCTCAAAAGCTTTCAAAACACATTTAAAGAGATTCTCCAATCAAGCATTTCATGACTATTTGTGTTAATCAAGAGGAATCAACTAAAGCGGAGTGAAGAACTGGCTGTCCAACTTGACTGAGGGGGGTGGATGCAGCCACGGAGAAGTCAGGTCTGCTCACTGCCCGTCCGTCCATCAGCACAGCCTTCATTCTAACCTGAGCTTTCACGATCGTGAATCTCCACGGTAGCTCGTACCTTCACATTTATGCATTCTGTTCCCAGCATTGGTTCCTGGACAGAACAGGTGTTTACTAAGGGGAAATAATCCACCTTATTGTCAGGGAAAGTAATCATGACGACGACGATGATGATGATGATGATGACCATGAACATCTGCCTCTCAGCCAGTGGTTGCTATGAACCAGCACTCTCTCCCTCTCCCATCTGACTGAGTCCTTGAGGCAAACGTGGAGGTGGGCGAGATGCAGGGGACCAGAGCACCAAGGCCACCAGGAGCAGTCCCCCTGGTCATGCCAGTCTGTGGTCGACCTCCCCTGGGGCAACTCTGGGAAAGGAACTTAACCTGTCAGATCTTCCACATCTGCACTCACTCCGATAATAATATACATCCCAAAGGAGTAAAGAAGCTACAGACACTATTTATAGGATCTGTCCACGGGGCAGAGAGCATCCATCCTGTTGCACACCTCCCATCATTCTCCCCTCAGAGCCCAGCAGCTCCGCCTCGTGGCACAACTCTCTCCCGGAGCCTGGCTGAACAGCAGAGCATGGCCTCAGGGGTCAGGCTGCCTGGGTTTTAGTGCTGGGTCTTGTACCTACTTCTAGTGCCAATGGGAGAAGGTAACTTATCCTCGGCCTCACTTTCTCCAGCTGCAAAATGGGGCTGATAATTTTTGTTTCACTAGTTGTTATGAGGATGAGTTACAAACAACACAGAAAGCACCCCGCCCCTGTTTGGCTTGTGGCCAGCGCTCAATAGACGGGAGCTCTCATCCGTACTCAGCTTCCCCACTGCAGGGCTTACGTGCCATTCATTATGCCTCTTGTCATAAAGAGGCAGGCAAGAAGCAAACAAAATAAAGCCGAATGCACTATTTGAATAATGTGGGCTGTTTCAAATACTCTGTCCAAAGTAAACCCATGTTAGTAGAGACATGAAGGGGCACCAATGACCAGCTTTGGAATCTCCACGCCATGTTGGAAGAATGAACAGATTTCCCCTAAGAGTTGCTTTGAGGTTTGTTAAGAACCAACTAAAACTATCACTCTCTTCTTATTTTTAGGGTGATGGAATTGAACATGTGAGTTAATTTTGGAAAATATTATTTCTCAAATGTCAGTGTTCAATTTTGCACAGTTGGAAGCAGCAGAAGAATCTGATGGTTACATTATTCTAACTTTTATAATGTGGCAGTGTTTATGGGAGTGGTAGGTATCTTTTAGAGAATTACTTAAACATATGGTTAAAACTGAATAATAGAAGAACAGGGCTCAAAGATAAAAGACAAATTAAAAACATATTAGAGATCACTCATTTCAGCTCACTTACAATGTGTCATGAGAAAGCAATCTATTTTAGCCATTGTTGTGAAGGAATCAGAGGGGAATATTATGACCTTGTATCTTACTATTTGAAACTTAATTTTGAACCAAATATGATACCAAGTAAAATGTGATTTCAGATTTTCATTATATGTTCAGGAAAAAAGCATAAGTCTATTTTCAGTAAGACAACAGAACAGAAATCCCTTTTCTTGGTCAAGCAAACTTCTTAAGCTGCTCCAGGAGAAAAATAGCCAAGACTTATTATGGGCATAATAAGTCTATTTTGTAATGGGCAATTGGCCAAGCCTGTCTTTTTTTTTTTTTTTCAAAGAAATTAAGTTTTATTTTCATCCTGTTTTCTGAAAACCATTAATAGAAGTCCTGATTAGATTTATCATTTTGACAGGAATTTGGTAATTTTTTTTTTCATTTAGGAAATAAGAAAAACATCATTTTCCTGAAATTCACAAGTGATTCCACGTGCTGCTAATATTATTGCCTGATTACGTCTGAACCATCAGGAGGTGCATGTGCAGAACTGAAATCGCAGTAACACCTCAAGTCAGTCCAAACCCTATGGTAACCCATCTCCCTAACTGTCCCTCTCACGATAACATTGTGTTTTTAACAATTCCATGTTTCCTCTTCTCCATTACCCCTTTTTCCCTGGGGGGGCTTGGGGGGGGGCTCGGTGGGGGGTACTCGGGGAGGGGACTCGGCGCTGCTAGTGCAGATAATACTGTGCCACTGCGCCCACACGACCAGCCCCTTGATGGAGGCATGGCACTCTCCAGGTCCTAGAAGTCCCAACTCTACGTTTTGTCTCCATCGAAAGCTTCCTAAGCTTGCTAAATCCAACAATTGAAGGCTGCTCTGGGCAGGCAACAAAAGGAAGCTGGTTCTAGCAAAGAAAAATAGACATGTTCAAGCCAAAAGGGTGTTTGAGCCCTGCCCCTGATCCCTTCCCCTCAATCCTGACCAGAGGCATCATGTGGGACTGTCCCAGGCACCCTGGGACACACCGCCACCCTAACAGTGGGTGATTCCCAAGACGGTGGTGTGGGGACAGCATTCTGAATGAACTTTATTAGGCAGAAGAAATACACGAGGGCACTGTGCACTGATGAATCTGGGAGTCTTGTGAAGATTTGGGGGGCTAAGCCAGTTTCCGAGGCTGTTCCAAAAATAGACAACCCAGGGTTTTAACTAAGGCAGCAACCGCACAATCAGTGAGGGATGGGGATGTAGCAGAGGGACGTCAGGGAAGCAGAATCTATGAAATTTGGTGACAATTCAATGTGAGAGACTTAGAAAAAAGAAGTGACATTCAGATGGTCAGATTCCTGGCTAAAGGGCACAACAGACTATGGATAGGGCACACAAGGAGAACAGTAATTTCCATATTGGACGTGTTATTTCAAGTTGTCTGATACTTTAACTTTATTAAAAATAGCACACTGCAGAGCAGAAGGTCTTCAGAGATAGCTAAGCTGCAGGAGTATTCCTGGGGGCAGGCAGGTGGTCACCACACAAGGAATGGGGTGAGATAAGCCCAAAATAGCATGCGGCGGGCTGGAAGAAGATACGCAAAGACAAAAGCTCTGGCAATCATCCATATTTTGGCGTCTGCACGTGCAAGTCTCCAAAGGAGACTAAGTGAAAGCTCAAAGAGAATGCAGAAGAGTACAAACAATCATTGCAGGTAAACGAGGGTGCACAGAACAGTGGGATGGGGGTCACAGGGAGACGAGTGAGCACAGAAGGGTGATCCGCCCACAGAGAGCCAAGGAGGCAATGGCCATCCCTGCAGGGACATTTCCAGCAGCAGAAGAAGCTGAACTTCAGTGGGCTCGGTAGAGGAGACCAGGAGCTCAGGAGAATAAATGGGATCGACTTCTTCTAAAAGGATGGATGTCCGCAGAAGGAAGAGAGGGAGCTGGGTGATGAAACACAGGGAGCAGAGTGGAAAGCAGATTTTCTTCCCCGAGCCGTGCATCCGTCCCAGACCACCCTGTGCTCCCCCTGCGGCGCTTTCTTCCCTTGCGGGATCATTTTATAATCCATTGCTTTCTGCGAAAGCCAGTGGGTTCGCCTCGCGCAGCAAAGCCAAGACGCATCCCGCGCTCAATCAGCGCTCCGGGTTGTGTCATTTTCCAGCCCGGGGAGCTCAGGTGGTGAGCCGAGGTTAACTGCTGTGCCCGGATGGACAGGGTGTGTCGGCGGCGACAGTACAATTAGAACTGTGACCAGTGATTTTCCACGTAATCAGCTTGCTCACGACCTCGCCTGCCTCCTGCCACATGCATCCTGATGGGACGGTGTGATAAGTACTCGGTGTGGAAACTGTAGGAAGCGCACGGAAAATTCAAGGACTTGCAACCACCCAGCTATTAAGAATGCAGTGCGGAAACACCGAGAGCCAAATAGTAATGACAGTCTTGTCGTGGGATATTAGAAATTTCTGAGGCTATCAGCCCACGCTGTCATAGCGGATAACTCTAAAAGCACACCGACGAGGGGGCAGAGAATAAATCGAATGAGACAGTATTCCCGGCAAGCGTGGCAGCTCATACAGACACGGAGGAGGGACCCCGGCAGGAACGGGGAGCAGACTGAATGACCCGAGGGGGGGCAGAGGGGTGGGAGGCAGGGACAAATGGAAAACAGCATTAAAAACTGAGGAGATACTAAATTGAATTTGTTCCAGCAAACATGCATGTTACAAACTGATTGTGACAGCCAGCGTCGTGACAGATTTTCTCCTAACCATTCAGAGTCAATGCCTCCCCCTCTTTCTTCTCCCTTAACCACGTTTAAAATCAACCTCATGGGGCGCCCGGGTGACTCAGCTGGTTGGCATCTGGCTCTTGGTTTCAGCTGGGGTGGTGGTTTTGGGGCTGTGGGATCAAGCCCTGTGTCAGGCTCCATGTTCGGGGGGGAGTCTGCTTGAGGATTCTCTCTCTCTCTCTCTCTCTCTCTCTCTCTCTCCCCCTCTCCCCCTCTCCCCTTGATTCCCCCACCCCTGCTCTCTCTCTCTCTACAAAAATGAAAAATAAAAAATTAAATCAACCTCCCAAAGGAATACACTTATTTTTCTTTATAGAGGGTAGATAATACTGCTTTTGCAAATACTAAAATTTCTTATCAAACAAAATCCTTGGATGAATTGGAAAGGCTTATCAGTCAGGTGAGTTCTTTTGCAAATAAAGATACTTGATTTTAATTTTCAAAGAGAAATATTTACCACTGTGGCTACAAGAAACTCAGAAGAATTAGAGCAGAAAGGTGTGAAATAGAGCTGACTCAGCTAATACTACACAACTGAGTTCTGCGTGCAAACTCCCAAGTGGCCACCGCCAGTCCAAGTTTTGCAAAGGTCCAAACAATGAACTTTGCAGCCGTGGGATGTGCATGACGTCAGGCTTCCCTCCCCTTAGAAGTGATTGAATCTGTCCCCGAGGAGTCACTGCTGACAAGCGGATAAAAGATCTGAATGTGACCCTCATGTAAGGAGCAGGTACAAGGAGTGAGGAGAAGAGCCGGGAGCCACACCCCTTCCCCCACGCTGCCTCTGTCACCCCAGCCGGAGACTCTGTGACCTTCGGTAGGACAGCCCGGCTCACATTGTCCCTAATGAAGATAATGGTACTCACCCCGCTTTCAGAATTAATGAGATAATTTTTTTTAAGAACTCAGTGGCTGCTAAGTACTAATTATTATTATTCTAAGCCATCCTCAGAATAAACCTTTTGATACAAGGGATCTGGAGGAGGCAAAGAGCACAGGGAACAAAGAGGCAGATGTGAGGGCTTTTCTTAGAAGCAAGAAGGACAGAGTCAGAAGCACTGTGTGGCTCTTAAAATTTTTTAAACTTTTTCTCTGACAAAAGATCATACTTGAAGGGACTGGAGTTTCTTTGTTGTTATTTATACCTAAACAGAAAGGAAAAAAAAAGTGGCAGACTTCTTCAGCTTAATACCATATTGGGCTCAGGATTGCAGATACCCCCACTTTGCCAGTGCTGAACTTACTCGTGAAATTATACGTTTAGTCTGTGCAATTAAACACTCTTTGTCAGGAGATATAGCTGGGAGCTGGGGCTCATGTCTTCAGGCTAGCACCGTGACCCAGGTGCCACTTCCAACACTGGTATTTCCTCGTGTCACCAACAGCGGGTGCTGGGATGCTCTGCAGGCTGCCCTTGACTTAAGCCCTCACTTACGGGCATGTCCTTCTTGCAATGACCACCCGCTCCTAAGAGAATACACTTCAGATGACCTGGCTCTCATTAACTCAAAATTCAGTTGTGCTGGTTCACTTCCTTTGCCCTCCCAGTGGAGAATAGATTATAATTACAAACCCAGTGCCACTAATTACAGACTTCAGACGCTTGTTAAAATGTTCCTTCATTTCTGGCCTCTAGATTTCTGCTGCCCTGCAAAACGGCATTGGCTGAATCAACAATGCACCGCGGTGGGAACAATGAAATGTTACAGAGAAAGACAGACTTCACGTTGTGCCATCTAGGGAAAGCACATCCATCTGCAATCATGTGAGCATGCCTAAAAAATAAGTATGCACTTGTAATTCTACCATGCTGTCTTTAAATCTTGGTACAGTTTCTCAAAGCATCCGCCTACCACTTTCATCCAGATAGGTCAACAGGATAGAACTGGATTCTGTCCCCTCTACGGCATAATCCAACGGGATATTTCCATTAACATCCTGGAGAAGGACGTTGGCTCCAGCCTGTAAATGAAAAAGAACAAACAGAAAATGATGTATACTGTTAGCAAAGAAAGCAGATCAAAACTTTCACTTCTATGTTAGTGGAGAAACAGGTCCAGAAAAGTCTGTATTAGATACAACCCTGGAGAACCCTGTAGGAAACTGTAATTACATTGCAAGACAAATACAATTACTTTGTGAGGAACTCCAATAGGCTAAAAATGGACCTTTGCAAGACCTTAGCCCCGACTACTTCTCCCCACCCCTCTCGCTAAACCCCAAATATCCAGCCCATGACTGCTGAGCCAACCACACCCCGTGTCTTGTTTCTAACACAGCAGAAACCCCCCATGCCTTCGGAGAGTCTCCATGGAGAACTTTTCTATGAACTTTGACCCATCTTCCCCAAACTATCCTAAAAGCTTCTCAAGCACCTCTTCCACAGAAAGTCATCTGAGAGCTAGTCTCACACTACTATGTTTTAATAAAGGCTTGGACTAATGGCTTCTGGCTGTTTGTCTTTTTTTTTCCTCTTTCCAGAAACTATTTTCTGAAAAAAGCACAATCTGTAGATATCAATGGATGAAGAACATTAAATATGGCCATGACACCTTGTTTAGCTTCAAAGCACCCTCCATCAAGCAACTCTGAGGATGCATGCCCCACCCCGCCACCCATTCCGGCTTAAATACAATGACAGATGTACTTTCCCTTTGAAAAAAATTTGCTCACATAAATCTTTAATGAGCTCCATAATATTTATCAGGCACGGTTTGCATCTCTTCTCCAAGGGCATGGCGTGAACACGTACCCATTGACCAAGACTCCCTGTTCACCTCCCAATCACGAGTCACTGAACTCAGGTCAAAGCAAAGAAAGTCTTCCCCTATTCTCTTTACTGAATACAATTCTGTGCTGCAATGTTACTAAAGTTCATATACTCTCTGAATTCCTAAGGTTTCATGAAAAGGTGTGTGACATTCATAATCTCATACACTACAATGGGGGATTTTGCCTTCTGTTATTCTATACCTGTAAACAAACAGCTTTCCTATAGCTTACTGACTCCACACAGCGTTTCCACAGGACTGATCTAAATATCCTGTGAAGACAAAACTAAAAGTAGATCCAAGTGGCAAAATCTTCTATATCTTGCTATCTGCCCTGCAGAGAACTACGCCGCTCCCCTCACCACCCAGAGTGCAGCACATTCTATTTTCTATAATCATATAAAGATACTGCTGTATTTGAACAAATTAAGTTCTATAATGCAGATTTTCACTTAGCTAAGGAAACATGTAAGTTTAAGGTCCTTAAGACTTCAAAGGATCTTCTTTGTGCATTTAATTTTTTTAGGCATTCAGAGTTTGGAAGGAAATCACTTGAGGCAGTACTGTTAAGCAGACTTTCCTAATGAGTCCTCTCCTTTAGCGTCCAACCAGGAGAGTAAGATTTTGCAAACCTACTCAAGTATCAATTGTTAAAGAGAGAACTGCAGGGTGTCATTGTCCATTTCAATACTCATGAGCGGAAGTCAATCAAGTCATTCTCTTTTTCCCCCAATGCATAAACGTCCAGGCTAGAATCTTATCTCTGCCAAACATCTGGATACAAGGCAACAGTGAATATAACTAAGAGTCATGTATTATCAATAACAACAAAAAGAAATAGGACGGGGCACCTGGGTGGCTCAGTTGGTTAAGCGACTGCCTTCGGCTCAGGTCATGATCCTGGAGTCCCTGGATGAGTCCCGCATCGGGCTCCCTGCTCGGCGGGGAGTCTGCTTCTCCCTCTGACCCTCCCCCTCTCATGTGCTCTCTCTATCTCATTCTCTCTCAAATAAATAAATAAATAATCTTTAAAAAAAAAAAGAAATAGGAGGACAACTCGGTGCTGAGGGGGATGGTGCACCTGGAGTGAACTCTTTCTACTCTGTAAGAAGTAATGAGGCTCTTACAAAGCACGTCTGAAGCGGACACCTGCAGCTCAGCATTTTAGCTGGGCTCATTCACTGCAATTCCAACCCATTCATCACTCACCAGTCTGCGCTGCTCAATTCCCAGGTGTTCTCCCCTGTACAGAAGTTATTCCCTGGGGGTGAGAAACTTCCCTCATCAAAGATCACAACTTATCCCCCCTTATAGAAGCCCCCCCCCGCCCCCGCTATGGTGCCTGGCCCATGTTAGGAACTAAAAAAGGTTTATTGGAAAAAAAAAAAAAAACCCAAAAAAAGGCAAAAACTGAACTTAGACTAATTATTAAAAATTAAAGCAGAGAACTATAATTTTCATAATTTTTAACTAAATTCCCTTTTATTTTTAAGGGTGCACAAATAAAATTACAAAATCACTGTATGCATACTTACATTTCCTGACTTTGCTCTTTCACATGTATATTTGTGAATATTCCTTTCCTTTCCTTCCTTCCTTCCTTCCTCCCTCCCTCCTTCCCTCCATCCCTCCTTTCCTCCTTCCCTCCCTCCATCTCCCTCTCCCCCTCCTTCTCCCTCTCTTCTTTCTCTCATCACTGGACAGGGTGAGAGCACCCCATCTGTGGGTGTCCCGGTGCTGGGCCGCCTCCACCCTGACCGTCTGGTCTTGGGAGAGGTCCCCAAACAAGCTGAACTGTATGCAGTAAGAACACTGGTCTTGAAGGATCCCCTGAGAAGCTCTATATCTGTAATTACACTTCTGAAATTGTGTATCTATTAAGAAAACAAAAATGGAAAAAAACACCATTGATAAGATTCATGACTGGTTATCATTCTTAGCGTGGCTGGCTCAAGTGTTAGTGTGCAATTTTAGTTGTTAATGGATCCCACTGGAACTGAGGGGCTGAGGACTTGCAAAGTAAGACTTCTCCTCAAAATATCAGAGACCTGCCTTAAACCATCAGGATGGTCTAATTTCCAGCAGGCAGAAAGGAAACGGCCCACGGGGTTGGGATGTAGTAACATTTATAACGTATTGTGCCAGTACTTATTTTTTTAAATACTTTGAGCCACTCAGTAACATAAAATGAATTTTCTCAAGTTTACAAAGTGAGAGCCAATAAAACATTCAATAAAAATATCCCCTTGACATTGTCCCTTTTTAATATGAAATTTGAAAACATATATGTATTCTAAAATATTTTTTCTCGGGGCGCCTGGGTGGCTCAGATGGTTAAGCGTCTGCCTTCGGCTCGGGTCATGATCCCAGAGTCCTGGGATCGAGCCCCGCATCGGGCTCCCTGCTCAAGTGGGGAGCCTGCTTCTCCCTCTCCCTCTGCCATTCTCTCCACTTGTGCTCTCTGGCTCTATCTCTCTGTCAAATAAATAAATAAAACCTTTTAAAAAAATAAATAAATAAATAAATAAAATATTTTTTCTCTTCCAGACATGATATTCTTAAATACGTTTTTTAAAAAATAAAATTCTTTTCACATTTCAAATTTATTCCACGGATGCTGAGTCCAAAATGGTTTTTCAGTGCTGAGTATCAAAGCCGGGGCAAAGTGCTCCTGAACTGACCACATATTAATTACAGTGTTTCCGTGGATACAGGGCTCCCTATTTTCAGCACAGAATGTGGGCGCCAAAAGCAAACATAAACTTTAATTTCCCCATGTGTCGGTGTGTGCATTTCACGGCGCACACCACTGTTTCATTCAAGGGCCTGAGAAGCAGGATGAGGTGAGGGCTTTAGGCTAGATTTTCAAACACAGGACAAAGCGTGTCCAAGGTCGCACCTACCTTATTGTACAAGAACAACTGTCTAAGCCATCACAACATGTTTTCCAAAGCTTAAACAGTATTTTATAATAACTGAACGTTGGACTTTATAAAAACAGATGGCTTAGGAACTGGCTGTGTAAAAAGGATAGCAAGAGTGAGAATAGATGGTAGACACACAGTTTCTCGTTTATATCCAGCGCCCGTGAGCACACTAAGCCCTGGGAGGTGTGTGTGCGCGCACAGGTGTGTATGTGTGCAAAACATCTTCCTAGTTCTACATTCCTACACCTGATCACCAGATGTCACATTTCTTACACTGACAGTCGTCATTATTCTTTGTCTTACTCAAAGAAGAAGTTCCGCATTAAGAAAAACTTGCATTAGCGAGAAGAGCTCAACCAAAACGTTATCCTTGTACAATACAGACTGTGAGGCAAGTCCTTCTGTTTGGCCTCAAGACAATCAATCACATCGTGATTGGTTTTCATCAGGGAAATGAAAGTAATCAATGTTATCTACGCAAAATCCCACTCCTCAAATACTTCCTTCGGTTGAGGACTGGACAGTTTCTACGGGGAGCCCTGAGCACATTTTCTCTAAGGAAGGCCACCCAAACCCAGCCTGTCCTAACCTATGTTCCTCGGTATTGGAAACAGAACTCAAGTATATCACCCCCCACCCGCCAGATAGGAAACTTACTGCCTATCAGATGACATATGAACCCGTAAGTGCACCTTTCCTGTAAATAAACCTTGTATTGGTTGCTTTATGTAACCATTTAATGTCAGTGAATATACCTGCCAAGCCTTTCATTCAGTAATAATTCTCTAACACATTAATACTGGAATTTTAATGAGAGGCACCTGATGGCATCTTAATAAGCAAATGCCACTTTTTATAGGCTAACACTTTCTGGTAACTCTATTCTGATATAATTTCAAGTTTCATTAAAGTTGCAAGAGCAGTACAGAGAGCTCCTGAGTACCTGTTAGGGGCTGAATTGCATTCCCCCCCAACCCCCCCCCCCCCCCGCCAAAAAAAAGGAAACACTGAAGTCCTGATCCCTAGTAGCTGTGAATGTTTCCTTATTTGGAAACGGGACGGTGCAGACATAATTAGGAAAGTTAAGATGAGGAGCCCTGGGGACACACACGTGGTGGGAAGGTGGCCACGTGAAGACAGAGGTAGCCAGGCAGCCACCAACAGAGGAATACCAGGTGGCCCCAGGAACTGGATGAGATAAGGAAGGAGACTCTTCTAGAGGCTGCAGAGCCCTGTGGCCCTGCTGACACCTTGTTCAGACTCCTGGCCTCCAGAACTATGAGACAATAAATTTCTGTTGCTTTAAGCCCTTTAGTTTGTGGTACTTTATTATAGCAACCCTAAGAAACTTAATACTCTGCCCTTTACCCAAATTTGCCAATTTATACTTTGCCCCTATTTTTTGCACTCTCTCTTTATTTTTCCTGAATCTCTTCTTTTTAAAGTTTGATTTTATTTGAGAGAGAGACAGGGAGGAAGGGAGCACAAGTGTGAGCAAGAGCAGGGGGAGGGGCAGAGGGAGAGGGAGAGAGAGAATCCCAAGTAGACTCTGAGCTGAGCATGGAGCCTGACAAGGGGCTCGATTCCACGACCTTGAGATCATGACCTGAACCAAAACCTAGAGTCAGACTGAGCCACCCAGGCGCCTCTTCTGAATCTTTTAAAAGTGAATCACAGGAATCATGTCCCTTTACCCCTAATACTTTAGTATGTATTTCATAAGCATAAGAGTAATTCTCATGCATAAAAGTTGTTGCATCAGAAAATTCAGCATTACTAAACACTATTATTGAGCCACCATGCATACCCAAATTTCATTAATTTTTCCAATTGTATTGGTGATAGCTATTTCCCCTGGCTCAGGAGGTAATCCATGATCCCCCAGTGCATGTAGTTGTCCTTTCTTTTTAATTCCCTCCAATTTGGAACAGTCCCTCTGTCTTTTCAAGGCCTTCTCTCATATGTCCTTACAAGTAGGTTTTTGGCAGGCAAAGCACAGAGGGGATGGCACGTTCATCCCATTGTACCCTATCAGACGCACACATGATGTCCCTTGGTCCCATCACGGATGACATTAACCTTGATCACTGGCAGAGGTGAGGTGTGCCGGGTTTCTGCACAGCAGAACTACAGCTAGGAACCCATGAGTGCAGGCTGATATCAAGAAACACATGAATACCTGAATAGAGGGGAGAAGAAAAGGCTCTTCCTTACAACAGAATACCAACCAATACATGCAGGAGGAATGACAAGGTTAGAATCTGGCATTCGCTCTAGTTGTAATTGATTCAGATGAGAATCACCAAGGGATGCTAACACTATGTTCCTGGATGCTGGAAAGGCGGAAGTTTGAAGGAAACTTTGATGAGGAATAGAATATTTACACAGTCCTCAAATATCCTGCCACAAAATATCCCACTTAAATATAAAAATGTTGGCATCTAACATGATAGGGAAAATAGAAAATTCTGGGAGCGGATGTTTTGTGCTTTTGAATTGCAGATGGTTTCTCTTCTTTCTGTAGAAAATTTTGCATTATGTGCTAGCAGGGAAAAAAAATGAAGGTTGTCCCAAACGAATGTATAATGCACGAGCAATTATTTTAGGTCAGAACACATGCTAATAGCTTTCTGCAAGCTTTTAGTTTAAGGATACTGGGAATTGTACTGTGGGATCAGAGGGATCACCTCAACTCTTTCTTAAGGCTTCCAGTGCCCATGTCCTCCAGACCCCAACTGGTTAAAGATCGTCTCCAAATTTTTTGAATTCATTTGACCAAAAATACTGTGTTTGGGAAGCGTGACAATATTCACTGCCGAACTATTCATAGAGTCTCGTATTACCTAAACAATAAAAGTTGCTATCCTACAAGAAATGCACATTCAAAAGAAAGAAACACATATTTAGATAAGAACAAGAAGTCTACATGGGGCTTCTGAAATAGAAGTCCATAGAAGTTTAATTGTGTATTTCCAGTATCTTGCATTCACTGAGGGGGTAAATTTGGCGACACTGTTCAGAAATGGAAAGTGGGACATTAGAACTCAGGGAGCTGCAAAACACGGACACGACAGTCCGTGACAGTTAGAGCTGACAGGAAGCAGGAAAGGGGGAGGGAAGTTCTCTTGGCACATCGAAATGAGGCCTGGCGCCAGAGAAGCCACGCCAGGTGCCGGGGTGCTGCTCGCCAGTTTTGTGACCAAGGGCAATATACCTAGTTCTGCCCCTCAGTTTGCAAAGTGAATGGAGACACCAGTTCGCCTCAGGGTGAGCCTATGCGGTGCCCAGCACAGAGCTGACATACAATGGGCACTCAATAAACTCCAGCTCCGGTAACAACAGTAATCGGAAAAGAAAGAATATCTTACTAAATACGGTCTTTGTAAAGACGACCCTGAGCTAGACTCTATTAAACCACCCATCCTTCTCTGCACACAGTTGTTAGCTGGGTCCTGAATTCAAGTTCCAAAAGGCATGGGCAGAATGAACCAGCTGGGAAGAGAGAGAGGCAGGGACGTTCAGCCTAAGCTCCTTGAAGTGCTGAGGATGGTAGATTTGGTTTGATTGCTTCCCTTTTCCCCTAATTGTTACCGGATAATATATTTGACAAAACCAGCAATGAGGAAGCAAAATAATTTCAGTCAAAGGCAAGAAATACGTTTAAAATGTCATGCCCAGAATACGCAGGTCCAACAATGTTAAAAGTTTCAAGTGCAGCATCTAATGCAAACCAGAAAAAAAAAAATACCAGAATGCCCTCTATTATCACTGCTATTGACAAAAATGCAATGTGCTCTGAGATGTATAAGGGAACTTTTTGTAAATCTGTTCCTTAAAAAGAACCCACATGTAACAAAATGCTTTTATGAAAGATTAAGTAGAAACTTACAGGTACTTCTGAAAGAGATCTCCCAAAAATCTGTGCAATTCATTTATTTCCAAGTAATTTGCTACTTAGTTTTTTTGAAAGTCTGTCCTCCAGCCAGTGACTCAGGAAAACACTACACCCTTCACTACAGCTTACAACCAATTATTTGAGAATGAAAAGAAAACTTTATGACAATTCTGCCCTGTCTTCAAGGACAATCTCCAAAAGAACTGCTAAACCTTCAAACAAATTAGAACAAAGACAGAAAACTGCTTTTATAAAAAGACAATCAAAACCATAAGACTCCCCCCAAAAATGAAACCTAAAATCACTGAACAAAAAGAATAATAGGTACTGACCCAAAGGGCCACCAAATGCAATCAGGGAAGACAGAGGCTCATGTTCTTGGAACGACCTATTCTCTGTACCCTGCATCGTTTTACACTTGTTATTACTGTTGAATTGGGCAATTGGCAGAAATGCTATTTTATAAGGTACATTCAGAAAGCAATCCCTCTCATTCTGAAATATTCATGCCACCAAAAGGAACAGGTGAAGAAACTGTTAAACCTCAAAAGCCCTTGGGGCACCTGAGTGGCTCAGTTGGTCAAGGTCATGATCCCAGCATCCTGGGGTTGAGCTCCATGTCGGGCTCCCTGCTGGGCAGGGAGCCTGCTTCTTCCTCTCCCTCTGCCCCTCCCCACTGCTTGTGCATGCACACGTGCTCTCTCAAATAAAATCTTAAAAAACAAAACTAACAAACAAAAAAAACCCTCAAAACCCCAAGACATTGAATCGCCACCTCTTTCCCCAAGGCTCAGCTGAGGCATCCCAGTTGAAAGCCCTGTGGCAGTCAGGGAGAGAGAGGGTGTCAGGTAGGGTGTGCACCAGCAGAAACCTGTAACAGAGTGAATTACCCCTGAAGACCACCAGTGAATGGGGCTGAGAAGAAGGAAGAACCCATCTTCCTGCCACAGGCCATCTCTCTTGTATTTGAGTCAGACCAACCAGAGAACTGCTGAGCTTCCACCTGCCCACAATCACGAAAACTTAAGGAACTGAGGCAGAAGATCCATTCATCTCTAGTCTGGAGCAGAGACTTTCCCATGGGTTTGCACTGTTGAAGCACAGAGGGAAAACTAAAAGCATGCAACTTTCCTCCTGCTTCTGCACTGTTAGCAGATAATGTAGGAGGCAATACCACTGGGGAATCCATTCATTCATTAAGAACTATGTATTAAGCCCCTTATTATAATTAAAATGTACTTTGAGATTTTAATGATTGTGAATTTTTATGGTAATAAAAATTTTAAAACCTGTATTACAACCATTTAAAATTTTATAACAGCTGAATCATATTGGAGCACCTTTCTACAGCTCCCTCTGTGAACATCCTGAGGTCAATACTTATTACTTCGGGAGCATGTACATCCTTACGTGTTGCACCGCTGCCATGCTAGGGAACAAACCACGTCCAGAAAACAAAATACGTCAGAAAGAAAGGGTAATTGAAGAATTCCAAGCAAATGGGTGTGGCTAGCATTTACAGCCATACTAAAGAAGTCTGGACATGTTTCTACTTATGACAGAAGTTTGATGGGCACATAGCAGTGGGCGGACACGATGGTGCCTGGGGCTGTGGGACCACCAGCTCAATCCCCATCTTCCAGACTAAAGATGAAAAGTCAACGCATAGCGACATAAACATAGTTATTTAACATGAAATAGATATAAAAACCAGAGGAACCATCTAAAAGAGTTCAAAGTGATTATATCTGAGAAGAAAAATGTGAAGGGAAGAGCTGAAGGGAAGGACATGGCTAATCTGACAAGTCTTCCAACAAGTCCCATAGAATTATCTGGTTTTCTGGCTTTCTAAATATCGGCTTGTATGACAGAGATACAAACCTAAAGGGAAAACAATGGCACACAAACAATTATTTATGTCATGAAACAGGTATTGCCAGGATTGTGAAATGATGTAACAACAGTGTCGTAAACATAGAAAAAGTAATGAAAATTTGTATAGAATGTCTAAAATAAGAGAATACTTAACTAAGGACATTTGTATGATCCAACTGCATATCACTAAGCAATGTTGTAGAAGAAAACTGTAAGACCTGGAGATGGACAGAATGTGTAAATAAAAAGATGGATGCATTATTAAAAGCCCCTACCAACAAAGCCAACCTTCCAAATTTAAAACAATGGCGGACACGTTTTGTGTTACATTGGTATGACCACCTAGCATCCATCTTTGTTCCCCCTTTGAGACTGGAGGATGTTGTTTGGCACATGGAAACTCTTAACAGGTACATGGTCAAAGCCCTAAATGACACTCAAAATAGCATTTCTCTATTAAATACTAAAGGAATATAAATGCGTGAAGCGGTTCTACAAAATAAAAAGGCATTCGATGTCTTAACTGTTGCACAAGGTAGAACTTGCACTATCGTAAAAATAGAATGCTGTGTATATATTCCAGATTACCACCAAAATACTTCTGGGTTTCTAACTGACATGAATACTCAAATTGGCGCTTTAAAGGATCTCTCTTTCCTTTAGTGACTGCCTTAAACTCCTGGACTGGAGGAAAATTATCAAAGGTCAACTGTTAAAGGTCTTTTATTCTGACTTCTCTTTCTCATTATAATATTAACCTTATTTTATTGTTATTTCCTGTGTCTCCTTGCCTAGTGCCACGGCTCCTTCCCAGCCACAGCTTCCAGCTGACAGATGATCCTTTCTACTCTTGGAGGTTCATTGGTGTTGTCTGTGTTGGATTCAGCTGCCTCCCCCTTTTGTAGCCCCGCTATACTTTCCCCAACTAACCAATTTGACCCATAGGTAGGGACATCTCCACGCCCCTATCCAGCAGGAAGACGTTACAGATGATGAGACCTCCACCTTCAACGACCTTAAAGATTTATGGGTCAAAGTTGTTCAGGGGGGAAATGATGAGGGAGCAGAAGGCAAGTTGAGGACAAAGTACAAGATGACACCCAGCAAACCATCCCCCCTCCCCCACTCTAGGGTTGGATATGTGTGACATTCCTCATGGAAGCTCCCAATTGTCTTAATGTTAACACCTTACTGAGTAAGGGACAGGCGAGGCTAGGTAGGGAGAGAGAGGTAGGGGGCCATTGGATCAGGCTCACAAAATTAAAAAATTCAGGAGATGAAGGGAAACCAGAGATAAGGGAACAAACCAGACCATCCTGTCCTAGGTGTCAGAGGTGGGGTCTTTTTATAACAGCTACTTGTGACCAAGAAAATGACCAGACCCTAAAAAGTAAGCCATTGAAGGTGTTATCACTAGTCCTTGCTGTATGGTGGTATCAATGGAGATGTTAAAAGGATTTAAGTTCCCTGTTTAGCTTTCGATAAAAGACCATCCCTAAAATCCCTCAGTGGCAACCCTGTCTGGACCCCTCTCAGTCCCGAGAGCTTTTTCTGTGCCTTCACTGAATCAAACTATCGCTTTGATGAGGAAACAGAAGGCAAGCTGAGGACAAAGCAGAAGCTGACACCCCACAACCCCCTCCCCCGCCATGGGATCTCTGTGACCTTCCTCAGGCACTCCTGGCTGCCCTAAAGCTAAGGAGAGGAAAAACAAATAGTTAACTTGTAGAGATCACAATCCTGCAAGACATGAGACTCCCTCATTTACAAATGTCTTAGCAATCTACAAGAACAAAGCATTTCTATCAACAACCTAGCTTCCAGAAGGAAATCTAGATACAGTTAAATGCCCTTATAACCTGCAGCCCATTGACAGATCCTTGAAGTGGGCAGAGTGTAATGTTCCTCCAGGAAGCTCCCAACTATCTTCACATTAATGTCTTGCTAGAGGGAAAAGCAACCTTAACCTGACAATGGCAAGGCCTCTGGTATTTCTTCTTTAACATAATGAAAATGTTCATATGAGTCTTCTTTAACATATGAAAATCCTTTTGAAACCTCCCTTTTCCTTACCTCCCCCAACCCCATAGTATATAATCAGCCACCCTTCACTACCCGGGGGACAGCAGTTCTTTCTGCCCACAGGTCCTGTCCCAGGGCTTTTTTTTTTTTTTAAAGATTTTATTTATTTATTTGACAGAGAGAAACAGGGCTAGAGAGGGAACACAAGCAGGGGGAGTGGGAGAGGGAGAAGCAGGCTTCCCGCGGAGCAGGGAGCCCGATGGCGGGCTCGAACCCAGGACCCTGCGATCATGACCTGAGCCGAAGGCAGATGCTTAACGACTGAGCCACCCAGGCTCCCCTAAAGGCAGAGGCTTAACTGACTGAGGCACCCAGGCGCCCTGTGGTTTAATAAAACCACCATTTTGCCCCCAAGACGTCTCAAGAATTCCTTCTTGGCCATCGGCTTCAAACCCTAACGTCTTTCCTACATCAGCTTTACTCACTCTCCTTTGTCCGCGAGATTCATTCTTCGACTCCGTGAGACAAGAACATCGCTCTCCGCATCATTTTGGTGCCAAAACCCGTGAACGCTATCACCGAAGGGTGAGTAAAAGCAGACACTTTTTCTTTTCCTTCCTGGGAGACGTCTCTCCCTTGGATGACCTCTTCTCATAAACAGCAAAACCAGGCACCTATTGGCCAGTTAAAAGTAAATAGCTCGGCCACAGGTCTTAAGTCTCAGGTGACAGGCTTCTAGAGAAAGGTGTGGTCAATCCCCCTTCCTCAAAGGGAGGAAATGTTGGCCTAACCCCACCCAGTTCTCAAGCTCTCCTTTCTATTCATTGGCTTTTCTTAAATGACTTTCTCCAGCATCATTATTAGAGGGAAAAACCACCTTAACCTGACAATGGTAAGGCCTCCATATCTCGCAGGTCCTCTTTAGCAGATGAAGGTTCTTTTGAAAACCTCCCTTTTCCTTACCTCCCCCAACTCTCAAGTAAATAATCAGCACCCCTCACGACCCTGGGGCAGCAGCTCTTTCTGCCCACACCTGTGCTTTAATAAAACCACCATTTTGCACCAAGAAACAAAAAACAAAAAAACAGGCTACCAATACATACACACAACATCAGATAAATTCTGTATAAATTCTAACATGTGGGGAAGAGGAGAGACAGATTACAAAACACAGCAAAACATTCGGTAATTATCTCTATGTGATGGAATTATTAGTGCTTGTTAATTTTCTTCTTTACATTTATGGGTTTCTTTCTATTTTCTACAATAAATATGTGATATTTATATTGAGAAAAATATTTTTCAAAGTAAACAATGAACAAAACTATGAAAGGAGATGAAAACATATGACCATTCTCTTGGGTCCACGGCAGGTTTCCAATATACTAAAGTCAAAGGTGAGGAGTAAGACTTTAGACAAGTCGATGATTATCTGGTGAGCGAGCCTGAGTGATGTTTGAATCAATGAATGGCCTCGATGTAATTAAAGGTGAACCACCCAATTAAAAAATACAATTTCATAAGCAAGTATATTGAATTAAGTGTTTCCGAGAAAAAGCTAAGACAAGAAATCATGGGTTCCACGTTAGTAAAGAGCCCCAATGGTTAGGGTAAATTGAACATAATTTCAAGGTATTGTGCAAGTCGCTTATATTACATGTCCTACTAAGCTGGTCATTTCCCTTCATATTATGGTTTTGTGTGAACCACACAACATTCATTCACTAAGACCTTGCATGAAATGAGCCAATGTCTTCCTACCTCATGTAATATTCTCCAATACCAGTCAGGGTACTCTGCTTTTTCAGAAGGATATTTTGGGGGCGCCTGAGTGGCTCACTTGGTTAAGCGTCCGACTCTTGGTTTCGACTCAGGTCATAATCTTCTGGGTCCTGAGATCAGTGCCAGCTGAGCTGGGCTCCGCGCTCAGCAGGGACTCTGCTCCAAGATTCTTTCCTTCGGCCCCTCCCCCCCCAACTCTTGCGCATGCTCTGGCTCCCTCTCTCAAATTAATAAATAAATCTTTAGAAAAAATCATATTTTGTTAATCTGAACACTCCATACTTTGCTCTGAGAAAAATACAGCCTTTTCCAGGTCTGTTTACCAGCAAACTGTGAATATGGGCAGTTGATACTTTCTGTCCCTAAATATCTTGCTCTAATGGTCTCCATGTGTGATTTCTCTCTGGTGGCTTATGGTACCAGCTCCTCTCTTTTTTTTTTTTCTTCTTTCTTTAGTCTATAGCATATTCTATTACAGTTTTATTTAATGTTCCACACTGCAATATCTATATACATAAGAAGGGGAAACCACGCAGAGTTTATATGTCCTTGCATTTGAGCAAGAGATGCAGTTTGCAACTTTCCTAGCGTTTGCTTTTCCATGTTTGAATGACTAGCTTCTCCAGTTAATTCCAGTTCTCATTCCACAAGGAAATGCTCCAGGCATATTTCCCCTGGACTTCACAACAGTACCCGCTTCTGGTTTGCCTTCCAAATCTGGCTTCTCTTTTCCAGTCTTCTCTGCAGATTCCGGTTTCTCTAACAGTCCTTTAATTGGTTTACTTCGGACCCTCTTTTAGATGTTCTTTCTTTTTTGGACTTCACATTTTGATGGGTTGATTTGATTTACTCCAGGGCTTCTGTTCCCATGTGTGTGCAGATAAGACATCCTCTCTCTCTCTCTCTCTCTCTCTCTCTCTCGTCCCAGGACCAACTGCCTCCTGGATTTCTCCAGGTGCATCTTTCATGGATCCTGACCTTGACATGTTCAACAAGGAACGCATGGCCCTCCCACAGAAAAGTATTTCTCCACTGGTGTTTGCACCATCCCTTCCAATTTCCCAAACACAGAAGGCCTGGAGTCATGTTTAAATTCCCTCTCCTTCTTCAGGGCGCCTGGGTGGCTCAGTTGGTTAAGCGACTGCCTTCGGCTCAGGTCATGATCCTGGAGTCCCGGGATCGAGTCCCGCATCGGGCTCCCTGCTCGGCAGGGAGTCTGCTTCTCCCTCTGACCCTCCTCCCTCTCATGCTCTCTGTCTCTCATTCTCTCTCTCAAATAAATAAATAAAATCTTTAAAAAAAAAAAAAAATTCCCTCTCCTTCTTTAACATTAAAAAAAACAAACAAAAAAAACCCTGCATTACTATTGATTTCACCTTCAAAATATATCATCAATTTTTCCTTCACTCTCATCACTACACCCTAAACCCACAGTGTCCTACCAGCGTTTCAGGTGATGTTCTTGCAAAGGAACTGCCTCCGGTGAGGAGCCCCAGAGCCCCGAGGACGAGGTTCTCATATTTACCCCATCACAGCCCTCACCCGAAGCTGAGATTTGACACATGGCAGGCAGAAAATCATTGATGTAAATATATTAATGATTATACACTAAAAACTAATTAGTGTTTATGCTCATTTTTTACTTTCTCTACTACACAAGAGTATCAGTGTTTACGGCCAAAGACCCTGTTTTTCTTGTTGCTCATGTATCCTTAGGAGCAACCGTAGCACTGGGCACACAGCAGATTCTCAATAAAAAATGTACTTTATGAATGAATGAGTGAATGAATGAATGAATGAATTCACATCATAAGTTAACCAGAGATATTTTTGAAAATAGTGTTTCCATTTTTAACCTGAGTTTGAGAGGAAGATTGACAGCTTACAGCTTATTGAGGATGGCTTTCTTGTTCTAAAATAGTCATTAGAATTTATACTAATTCGGGGCGCTGGGTGGCTCAGTCGTTAAGCGTCTGCCTTCGGCTCAGGTCATGATCCCAGGGTCCTGGGATCGAGCCCCGCATCGGGCTCCCTGCTCAGCAGGAGGCCTGCTTCTCCCTCTCCCACTCCCCCTGCTTGTGTTCCCTCTCTAGCTGTCTCTCTCTCTGTCAAATAAATAAATAAAATCTTTAAAAAAAAAAAAAAAAGAATTTATACTAATTCAGAGAATAGGACCTGTGAGAAGCAGGAAGTCTGATGGCTATAGGAAAAGGTGACATCCACCTGGATTCAAGAACAACTGAGCAGATCTATCAATGGTGTTCTGCAAGGCGGAGAGGTGGCTTTTTCTCTAAACCCAGCCCCAGACCATCGTTACACCTGGGACAGTGCAAGGACCTCTTTTGATGAGGTGATGGGACAGGATCCCAGCCAAACTCTGAATCCCGTAATTCTATTCCAGGTTTTGAGGTCTCCCTTTGCATTTTAGGATCTGCAGTTCTCAGAGGAGGATGCAGAAGTGGTATAAAGACTCTAAGGCAAAGAATCTACCTTCAAGGTGTTTACAATTTAAGGAGTCCAGTGAAATTGACAAAATAATCCCCATCGGCATCAAAGCACAACAAAGACAGCGGATAGAGGGGGTGGCGGAGATGGGGACGGACGCGAACTTTGGAAACAGACAGACCCCAGGTGAATCCCTGTCGGGCTGCGTGACTGCGTAAACCCAGGCAACGACATCACTGAGAGGAAGTGTCCTCTCCCTTGGAGATGAGATGGAACTGGGTGATGGGCATGCAGGAGGGCACGGATGTGATGAGGGGTGGGTGTTTACACAACCGAGGAATCACTGAACACGGCATCTGAAACTGATGAGGTACTAATATGTTGGCTAATTGAATTAAAAAAAAAAAGAAAAAGTGAAGTCTCTTAAAATACTCCATTGTTGAGATTTTCTCTGACCTTCCAATTAACTCTCCCTGATCTCAAGCATTCCGCCCTCAAGTATTTACACGGCCAACTAAACTCTACTCAGAGGAGTCACAGAGATGAGGACACTGGATCGGGGCTAGAGCCAAGTCCCCAGGCGGCGGGGTGTCCTTCCTCCCCTCTGGCTCCCCTGAAAAGTTTCCTCAGCTGTCACCTGCATTTCATGGCACAGTCTGGTCGTAAGAGAGATTTTCTAAGGTGTCTGGGGTCCCTGCCGACTCTTTGTCCCTCTTAGAACCCCACACTGCCTCAGAGTAATGTGAAGCCTCTGTATGCTAGAAGGATCCGAGCGAAATGGGGACCCCGTGATCCAAGGGCTCTGGGCACTGCTGAGCTAGACAATCCAGTTCCAGGCACGGTCTGGAAATGCCTCATCAGGATGCGCCTGGACTGCGGATGCCCAAACCCTTTTCTACGGTAATCCCTTTATTTACCAGTTCCATTATTGGAGAATGGAGGCAGGTGGTAACTGTGTCCCCATGGCTGAGGCCAGCAGGGCAGGCAAGTGTTAGGACCGACGATGCAATTCTAGAACCCATGTTTGCTGAATCTGAGAACCAGTGAGAGTGGCAAGCAGCACGTGAAGCTGGACCCACTTTGCACAGCCCCTAAGAGGGGGCTCCGTGCTGCACAGCCTCCCAGCTGTCGAAGCTGTCCTGCCTGGTGCTTCCTGGCAGAGTTCTCTTCTTTCTGTCCCCAGCCTTAGGGTCATGTGGATGCCACCATCAAATGCCTCTCTTGCTTCTGTTAAGAAATTAAGCTTTCAGATTTATTCCATTCTACTTCTTCTAGGCTGACAGAAAATACTGAATGGTAACTGGATTTTCTATGGCATCACTTTGGCTCAGCCTTTTTTTTTTTTTTTAATTTACTTTCTCAAGCCAAAACAGTTGTCTTATCTTTCATTAGATATATTGTTTACTCCTATCTACGCTTCTACCTGCTTTCTAGTTTTTAAAGGTTTTAACCCAAAGTTTTTACTACAAGTCTTCAATTACTACAGAAAAGAGGCTGCCAGATGGTTCCCATACTAAGTTTTCCTGCACACTCTACATGCCCCGGGTGGTCAGATGGAGCTAAATTCAAACGCATCTTAGTTTGACAGCACTTTTCCCGCATCACATCTTTTGTATGATACTCCCTCGTCTTCCTCCCCAGTTCCCAGGTAACACAGATCGCTGCATTTCTCCTGAGTCCTAACTGGTCAGTGACTTGATAAAAAGCACAAAATACCATGTGCCCACCACACAAAATGTCAGAAATACGCGAACGGTCGTAGACATGGGGATAATGTGTGCGTTTCATGACATAGTCATTCCTGCCTCATCTACACAAAAATCACTAATGGCTATTCATAAGTCAACAGAGAATCTTGAAATTCTGCTATATTATCTGCAAATTATACAGTTCTTAAAGTAAAAATCTTCAGAAAGATGAGATGTTATGATTTTTTTTTTTTTTTAAACAGACTCAATCATTAAGAGAACATAGCCTACAAAATCTGTCAAAGAGTGATTTTCATTTGGCAAGTCCTGGCTCAAGCTCTCTGAATTAAATTATACACATAAAAGAATAGATCTCATAATATCTTCACTGAATATGAAAAAATCTAAAGTATAAGTTACCTAACATCATATTTTTATTAATATTAAAATACCCAGATCTGGTTGCTGTAACAGATAATATTGAAAAAGAAATAAGGGTGTCAAGAATCATGAATGACAGCAAAGGTATTAGATTACAGCACTGGTCAGAAATATGCACTGTTCTGGGTCTGGTGTTTATGAATCCCCCCAAATAAGGGAATATTTGCACTGTCCTGGTACAACAATGTGCTTTTCAAAAATGGTTTAAAGATTGAATGTTTCGTTATATTTGACTGTGAAGGAATTTCTGATTTTGTGGAGCTGGATTTATTCATAAACACTGCACCCAAGTCCCTGGGATGAGTTCTGAATTAAGTAAAAAATACTCTATCACCCACATCCAGCAGCTAGAGTGACGGCCAGGTCTCCTCTTCCAATGCAGGCAAGGAGGGAGCCCTAATGACTGGAATCAAAAGACCAACATTTCTCCATAAGATGCTCATGCTGATGGAAATGACTTGATCCTTTTCTCTTCCCGTTAGCTGAAGACACTGAAAATCTAACCACCTCGGAACTAAGCAGTTGTCATAACAGTGATCTCTTACAGAAATGGTTCAATTCAAGTCATCGCTAGTAAAATATAAACTCCCAAGCAAGCTCTACCTAGAGGACACACGGACAGGACAAAATCTGCATGGGACACCAGTCATCGACCTATAGGGCATAAAATTTGAGAAAAATACAATTTGAACTGGAAGTCAAGGCGTCTCCCTTGGAGTAAGAGGCTGAATGTGGTCTGATGGTGCAGTGTGCATGTCAGCAGCGCTAAGTTAACACTGAAACAATCATACTTTAACAGCAGCTGTATCATAGAATCGACTCTAAGTGTGACCGTAGAAACTTGGATGACAGATATTTCTGATCTATCGATACCTTCCAACCATCAATAATGTGTTGGAAATTCCTATTATAAATTATGTTCCAGCACTAGAAATGGGATATTCTAAAGACAAAGATAAAAATTTCAGAGCACTGTTCTCGTACTAAATTTATCACAGATGTAATGTTCTTGAAAGTGGGTAAATATTTAATTGATATTGGCTTAATGTAACATATTTTTTTCAGGATTTTCTTGTATTATAATAAATAATCCCATTAAAAGGCTTTTATTTTGTGGGCCATGCTAAAATGTGCTACTTTTTCCAATAGGTAAAATTTACTTTTTAAATTACAAGTTTCTAAGAACATTTGAAGTTAATATTAAAGGTTAAATTTATTATATTTATGGGAACCAGTGTTTTAGAAATTTATAAGAATCTCTAAGGCAGGGCACCTGGGTGGCTCAGTCGTTAAGTGTCTGCCTTCAGCTTAGGTCATGATCCCTGGGTCCTGGGATCGAGCCCCACATCGGGCTCCCTGCTCCGCGGGAAGCCTGCTTCTCCCTCTCCCACTCCCCCTGCTTGTGTTCCCTTTCTCTCTATCTCTCTCTCTGTGTCAAATAAATAAATAAAATCTTAAAAAAAAAAAAAAAGAATCTCTAAGGCAGGGCACCTGGGTGGCTCAGTTGCTTGAGCATCTGCCTTCAGCTCAGATCACAATCCCAGGGTCCTGGGATCAAGCCCCAAATCAGGCTCCCTGCTCAGCAGGGAGCTTACTTCTCCCTCTCCTCCCCGCTCATGCTCTCTCGCTATCTCTGTCTCTCTCTCTCTCTCAAATAAATAAATAAAATCTAAAAAAAAAAAAAATCTCTAAGACAACTGTTATGGCATTCTATTTCAATATTCTCATTGTCATTTAAAGGATAAATCAGCAAACGGCTAGTAGATACATTTTAATACACCCTTGCAAGTTGTCCTGTTAATACATGTATTTATTGGGTTGTAAAGTCGCACGGATATTGATATCAGCTTTATAAAAATGTCTACAGTGTATCTATATACAATTATAAATGGATATATATGTGATCATATGAATATATTATTATTTCTTATAAAACAGGACCATATTATATGTACTGTTTTATAACCATTTTTCAGATTTGCTCATGCCCCTCACCACCCTGGTCCAAACATTCATCTCCCCTCACCGAAGCTGCAGTGATAACCTCACTATGCTAAGGGAGATCATTTCCATGTGACAATCTGACCACGTACCTACCCATCCTCACAGGTTCCAAGCCAGGTTCCCCTTGCATCTGACTGGGTCTCAACTACCTCTCCCTCCTCATCATGCTCTTCCCACTCTCTCCAGCCAAGCGCCTGGCCTCCTCTAGACCTGCCCTTTCTCATCTCATCAAGGAGTCTAATATACAAGGTGTTCAATGGTCTGGAATATTCTATCCTCCCCCTTCCCCTGATGAACACACCTGGGTCCCCCTTCAGATCTCACCTTGGTGATCAGCTCCTGGGGGAAGTCTTCCCAAACCCTCTGTCTAACCCATGCCCTTGTTTCCCCAAGCCAGGGGCTGGCTAAAGCTTGTCACTCTTCTTCCACTTTATTCGATAGAGACAATTTCACAGATAGCAAAGTCATGGGATTTCCCTCCACTCAAGATACTACTGATTTTGAGGCTAATCGCTCTCTTGCTGGGATTCCACAACAGTCACTCAGCCAGGAAAAACCCAAAACACCGTCTACAACTCACCATCCTGAATTATAAGCCTTATTCATGCCCTCACCAAATACAGAGGACATGGGTCCGCTCAACAATATCATTCCAATCAGAATCCTCTTCCTCTCAATTCCACAACCTTTGACAGACTGACTCACTCTTGGGTTTAAAATTGTTAGCTCCATCTACACGGAAATGAGACTCAGTCCATCACTTACTCCTTTCTCATCACATCTTTTCATCCAGCACCATGTATCTCTCACGTACGTGGCCTCCACCTCCACTTGCAGCCTCTAACACAGAGGTCCCTCTCCTGGTTTTCTTCTCCCCGGCCCTGCACCCAGCCTAGTGCCGTCGACACAGAAGGCCCGTCCCAGACTGAAAGTCAGTCATATTCGTTAATGACCCCCACGCTATGATACCCACAGGGGGCGATACTTCATCATTCCAAAGCCCTTCTTGAGCCATTACAGGGAGGGCAAGGTCAGAGGGGGAAACGAAGCAGAGCAGAAATGCTGCGTGATGTTTCTCACCATGTAAACACGGCCAGGTGTCCGTGACCCGACAGCAGGAGCCCAGGCCCCGTGTGAAATGGCTGGAACCACAGTGGCACGACCTTCTCACCTAGGGCTCTGGCCGTAACCGTTTTGTCAGTCTTCCAAGGCCTGCGTTATTAGGACCACTCCAGAGGTATAAGTCAATCATTTCACTTGAGGAGCGTCTTAGAGCTGAGCATCACGGTACAATTCGTTTGCTGAAATCCAGTCGGTAGTAGCTAGAAAAACCCCTCAACTGAGCGCATCTCATTTAGAAAGAGCCAGATGTATAGACATCCATCTACACCCTCAGAGCTCTCTTTAGTTCAACTCATTCCACCTCACTCCTGGAGGAAATAAAACTGATAACTACGTTCCATTGTAAATAACAGCTCTCTTAAATTACAAACTACTCGTCATTGTTAAGTGTGAGAAACTGGAAACAGCTTAAGTTACCCAAAAGTATTACAGCATCTAAACTCTGGAACACCATGCAGCCACTAAATATGTGTTTGGACAAAATATTTAAAAACACAGAATAATTTTGTGACATTTAAGAGACAATATGTGGGGCGCCTAGGTGGCTCAGTGGGGTGAGTGTCTGGCTCTTGATTTCAGCTCAGGTTGTGATCTCAGGGTCCTGGGACTGAGTCCCACGTTCGGCTCTGCGCTCAGTGCAGAGTCTGCTTGAGATTCCCCCTCTCCCTCTCCCTCTGCTTGCACTCTCTCCCCCTCTCTCTCTCAAATAAAAAAAAATCTCTAAAAATAAAAAAAACTAAATGAAACAGTGTGTATATAACACAAATCTAAGTATTATGTGTGTGTTACACTCACCCACACAATGAGAACCAAAAGGACATTTATTAAATGTTAATACTGACTTTCTCTGACCAGTGGGATTATGGGTGACTTTTATGTTCTTTTGGGTTTTCTATATTTCCCAATGCTTCTAAAACAAATGTGAATTGGTCCTATAATTAGAAAAACAAAATGTCTTACTAAAAGGATATTCAGAAATCAAATCTAAATGCTTTACAGTATTAATGCAAATTATTAAATTTTTAATTGTCTTAAATATAGATGAAAATGTTATTTATCATGAAAAGCACTTTTGAAGAGGCAGTATTATTTACTAAAAATGGAAGCTTAAATAAATGAACTTAGGAAGCCTAAGGAAGTTGTCCTTAGACCCTGGACATGGAAATGTGTGTTTCTCAAACTTAACAAGCCTGAGAAAAACCTCAGGTGCTCATGTTTCTGTCAGATGCCTATGAAAGGTGTGTAACGTATTTCTCCATTCTTCAAAGGATTTTACGTCAAGTTATAGATTTATCATGAAGCACACATTATTGCCTGTTTTCTGAAATCACTTTTATGGTCTTAATCACTGTGAATATTGAGCGAGAATTTTCACCATAAGTCAGGATGAATTTTCACCATAGATTTTAGTCATGGGGAGGGTCAGGTAATGATAGGTTTACAAAAACACAACATAAGAACAATAACAAAAGTCAAACTCATAGAAACAGACAGTAGAAAGGTAGTTACCAAGGGCTGGGGTGGGGGAGATGGGGAGCCACTGGTCAGTTGCAGATGGATAGGCTCTGAGGATCAAATGTACTGTATGGTGACGGTAAGTAATAATACTGTTTTGTACACTTGAGTTTCACTAAGACAGTGGATCTTAAGCATTCTTACCACAACAAAATAAGAATTACTGATCACTACGTGATGTGGTGGATGTGTTAATAACCCAACTATGGTCACCATTTCACAAAGTACGCGTATATCAAATCATCATGCTGTACACTTAATATACAATCTTATTTGCCAAGTGTACCTCAATAAAGCAAAGAGGCTCCTAAGTTTAATGGCCATGAACAGGGCTTAGAAGGCAGAGCAGCTTCTTTCAAATTCTTACTCTGATGAGCCCCCAAAATACAACCTTGAGCAAAAAAACCTGGCTGTTGGCCCAATTTCCTTCATTGACCCACTTGCCTTTAGATCTAGTGAGACAAATGAAGTAGGATAAACAACGAAATCCATCACAGCGATGTCAAAAGTGTTCTCGGCAAGGCCATGCTGGGGTCCCTGCGTGGACAGCAGGCAGCCTGGCCACATGGAGGCGTGGCTGGGAGGCAGTAAGTGGGTCCGCAAAAGCATGCTGCTCTTCAGAGAAGCCTGACTATAAAAATGAGAGGGACACCGTGGTGACAATTATAGGAAAGATGTTTAATCGGGCTTTTCCTTAGTTTTTTAATTACTGGAAGATACTGCGACATAACTATGAATTTAAAGGAGGAGCCCAGTGGAAAGACCATGGAAACGGGAGATGGAAAAGTGACGGAGAAATCCTTCGACAGGTGGCAGTTAGTAGAGTCTAGAGAGGATGGAGGAGAATTTAGCTTCAGGAGGGAAACAAATACATTTTCAGGATGGAACAAAGGCTGTGAATAAATAGGAAAAAAATTAACAGTTTGTTGTTGATTTTGTCTGTTAGGTGGAAGCCGAAGGCACTCAAGCCTGGAAACTTACTTTGTCAGTGAAGCTGAAGGCAAGAGAAACTGCTAAGGGAGATTTAATATTGCGTGTGGGGTCATTTACATAAAAAGTTGATAATGACGCCAGGCCCTCTGCCACAGATCTTACTGGAAAATCAGACTTACCTTGAACCATCTGGATGTATAGCTCATTTTCTAGGGAGGATATCACCTTCTTAAATAGCAGGCTACCCCATGTCCTAATATTTAACCCAAGAATGGTCTAAGCAATGAATAAGCACCATTTGGGAACGAGTTACTTTTGATCTATCAATTTATGCCACCTAACACAAAGTAAGCAATATGTTTTTGAAATATCATTTACTATCTCAGTTATGACAGAGTTGTTGGTTTCTGGCAGTTACCTGCAACACCCATTAAAATGATCTGGTTCCACACTACCCATTAGACATGGTCCATGACACACTCTATCCAACAGGCACAAAAATTATGAACATCAGATGTTCGCACGCAAAAGGCCAAGGATTGAGAAAACATTCAGTGCAATTTCCACTAATCATTCCATTGTTACTGAAGTGAAACAATGATAAAGATATTGCTGAGCCTCACTTAGTAAATGACTATCCATCTGCTAATATTTTCCCTACGCTTTCTGATTTCAAGGAGTAAAAATACCTTGAAAGGTCTCCTGGTAGTATGTAACAGAATTAATTCACTGTTTTATAAATAAAACTAATTAAAATGACATTTTATCCTTCTGTTGTCCATTACTCATTTCTTGCAATCATGTTTAATAGCTACCCTTTACGGAGTAATGTTTATTAAATAATTCCAGGATATGTGGAATATTATATCCTCCCAAGTTTTTCAATAGGAAAGACAAAAAGTCCAAGATGATTTATCAGTAACTCAGGTATATTATTTTCTCAAGTAGAAGCATCCTACAGTCTTTTACTCTATTATTTTCCTTTCAAAACAATTAACACCAAATTAAAGGGATGTATTTCCAATGGTTCCAAATGCAATGGACTGTTAAAACGTGCAGATGTGGCCCGGCTTTGGAACTTCTCACAGGGCAGAGTAAGTAGCACCTGTGGCCACACTGCAAAATCGGACGTGAAAATTCAGAAAACTGAAATAAATGCAAATCTTTTACTCAAAGTCATATGAGAAAAGAAGGGAGAACTGAGCAAGCTTCCTCAGAGATTGTTCCCTGGGCAGTCAGTCCCAAGGCACGAGACAGCAAAGACAAGCCTACTGTCCCTCCCTCCACAGGCAAGGGATTGAGCAAATTCTGAGCATATTCCATAAGTACTTCTTCAAGGTATATATGCAGTGATACAACAGGCTAGAAATATACATACATAAACATGCTGAAATAAATATGAAATCAAGATTTTCTAGAGAAGACGACCTGACATGATTTGAGTTAATCATTTATCAGCCTTTGTGATATATTCCTGAGTAATAGAAAAGCTTCTTAAAATCTGGGAAATAGCCAATTACCTTGAAATTAAAAAAAAAAAATCACGATATAATTCTGAGTTATAGAACATTAGCGTTTGAATATGGAGCAAGTTAGAAAATATTTTTAAAATTAGATAATGTAGAATGAAAAATCAAAATGTACATATGTGAGATGCTCAACAATCAATAAAATAAAGTAAGGAAAAGAAAATTCTCAGTGGACAAACTGTGTAATTACAATGTATATTCCACATAATTAAATACATGTGTAATTATATATAAATATAAAAAATTATAGTGCACTAAAATTTTATTTTGGGGGGAGCCAAAACATTTAGATTTGACTTGTTATTCTATTATGGAAACTCTCTGATAACTGATTTCTTATTATAAAAAAATAAGGATTATATATTAAGTATACTGCTCACATCATAGGAATGCTCTGTAAAACTTGCAGGAAACTCCAAAACCCTATCCAGCTGCGTACTGGAAATTATAAAAATACTGAGACTTCCTTTGTATAAATTTTGAAAACTTCTTGCAGAAATTCATCATTTTTTGATCCACCCAATTCCTAAAATATACTGGGTTTAGATGATTTCTATTTCATACTTAAAATTCTAAGAAAGTGTCCATTGTTTTGCTTAGTGATAAACAGAGGGATCCTCATCATTCACAGGCTCCACCTTTGCGAATTTTTCTGTTGGCAGAATTTTTCTGTAATACCACAAGGAATCCTTGGGCTCCACTTCCGCGGTCATTCGCACACTTGAGCGGAGTGGGGAAAATTCTTGTCAACCAGTGCACACATTTGCAACAGAGATCCCACAAGCCAATGCCGGGCCTTCTTGTTTCACCGTCATAGTGCAAAGTCTTCGTTGTGGTCTATTTAGTGCTGTGTTTTTCACATGTTCATTCTGCCCTGGACTTTATAAATTATCCGGTCCTAGTATAAGACTGATATTTTATATGTATAGGCTACATGAGTGTCAAAAGCATATTAGCTAAATTAGTTTAAAAAAAAGAACCTAAGCATGTATTGCATGGAGCACTGGGTGTTATTCGAAAACAATGAATCATGGAACACTACATCAAAAACCAATGATGTTCTGGGGCGCCTGGGTGGCTCAGTCGGTTAAGCGTCTGCTTTTGTCTCAGGTCGTGATCCCACGGTCCTGGGATTGAGCCCCACAGGAGGCTCCCTGCTCTGCGGGGAGCCTGCTTCTCCCTCTGCCTCTGCCTATCTCTCTCTCTGTATCTCATGGATAAATAAATAAAATCTTTAAAAAAAAAAAAAAACTAATGATGTTCTGTATGGAGACTAACATAACATAATAAAATTAAATTAAATTAAAAAAATAAAATAGAATTTTCAAAAACAAAAAAAAATAAAAGTAATTATTCTATTCTTGCTTAATCTACTAATCACATTTCTCAGTGGTGCCCTTATTTGGCTTGCTCTTGTTTTTGTCATACTCTATAATGTAAAATGTCTTTTTGTTCACTGTGTAGCACCTAGAACATAGTGGTTATTCAACAAATATTCAAATGAACGAATAAGCTGTAATTTCCTCAAGGGCAGGAATTATGTTAAAAATAGTAATCAATAAACATTAATTAAATGATCAGTAAATCACTGCAGAACATAACTGTCAGAAATACAACTTTGTACCTGATGTGAGAAAAGGGTCACTGCACAACCATGACCATGTTAATCTGGAAACTATAGATTTAACTCTATGATCACACATGAAATAAAACCACCTTCTCTTTCTCAGTTTTGTCTGCCAAAGAAAAGCAACATAATCAGACGATGAGATGTGCATGTTTTCTAAAAATCCTGCATAATTTCTTAAAATCTTTGTTAGAGATAAACTCACCGGGAAAAAATCCCAAATCTCAATTCCAAAATAATTAAAGTATGTTGTGAGGATCAATGTCAGGGTCTAAACTATAATTGAAAACCACAGCAACAAATAACTCTAGTGAGTTTTATACTTAAAGTTTTCATTTTCTTGTAAAGAAATGTTGTAGACACTGCTTTACTAGATGTGAGCAAGAGAGTAAGATTCAATAGATGCCATATCTCATTACTGTATGCCTAGTTGGCTAAAAATTAAGAAAATGGATTGAAAGAAACACCATGTATGAAACCATTTTAGTTAGGACTCACTTGCAAAGTACTAAGGCACATAATTTCCCAGAAAAAAAACCAGGGGAGTAGAGCTTCACATGACATCTGCACAATTTGTTTTATGAACTCTGTGACCCAAAACCTTAGTCTCTAATTATCTTGTAACTCCAGGAAAATAAAGGATGACATACATACACATTTTTTTTATCAACCAAAGTATTACATATTGTGAAATATTAATAGTTAAATATATAGCCTTTTATATGCTGTCAAATCTTCAAATGGTAATAAACTAAATTGCTTTACTTACTAGTACAAGCAGCAGGACAATATCAGGGTTATCACAAGCACAGGCGATGTGCATTGGTGTCCAAAAGTCTTCATCCTGGTGGTTGACATTGACCCCTCTGTCAATCAGGATCTCGGCAATGAAGGCATTATCATACCGAGCGCACTGAAAGAAAGAACGAAAAAATAAAAAGGAATGTATTTCAAACTATGATAAGGTTTATTGCAAATGTCCAGGGATAAAAATTTCAGTGCCAATTTAGAGATTGAGAGATGGGGCTAACTGTTCTCCAGCTAACCTATAAGCTAAGGGGCATATGGAGGATGGAGGACTCAAGGGGAAATGGCATCCATACACAGTAGAAATAAAAATGAGAAAATAGGGACAGACATTAAGAAGGAGGAAAAAATTTCACTATTTGGGTCCTCCACATTTGTAGATAGGATTACCAGAAAATCTTGGACCATTTACCAGAATTATCTTTCTGAAATACAGATTTGATCATATGATCCTTCTGCTTTAAAATGTACATATTTTGTCATTGAATTTTGTCAAAGAATAAAGTTTCACCACCTTATTGCATCCAAGACCGATAAGACCCTTTGTGGTCCTTCTAAACTCATCCCCCATCATCCAAATGCAGCCTTCAGCTTAGCTGTATAAGACAACTAAAAACTCCATGGTGCCACCTTGGAACAGTTAACTATTGTAATTTCAAAATCTTCTAAAATGAATTTTAATCATTGTATTTTATAGAAATTTCATAGTCTACTAAATCAAACTCTCCAGGGACTTGTTTTGCTCTTACTTTTTATATATTATTTATAGGTAAAATTCATAAAAATATTCAAAGTCAGGGCTGGCTCCGAGGGTGCACAATCTCTGTAGTCATGCTTAGGTGGGTCCTGCACTTGGTTTAAGGCTCTACTGTTGCCATGATGAATTTTCGATGATTACTGAAGTGTCCCACATATTCATTCTGCCCTGGACCTTATAAGTTATCCGGTCCTAGTATCAGACTGATATTTTCTATCTACAGGCTACATGAGTGTCAAATGCATATTACCTAATTAGTTTTAAAAAAAAGACCTATGCTAAATAACCTAACTACCTATTAGCAAAATTTCTGGGTTGAAAGATACACGCTTTCCATGGGATGTGGATGCAGCAGACAGGTTCCCCTCCCAAAAAGCAGTCATCGATGCTGCCACTGGCCGTACCATCATGCCAATGTGTCAACAAGTCACTGCATCAGACAATTAAAAGCAAATCACCCGAGGACTTCCCCTATCGAGTAACAGGGACCAGATTGGCATTCCTGCCCAAATCAATTGAAACGAAAACAAAAACACTCAGACAAAATATAACTTCGGAGAGCTGGGGAGGGAACAAGGCAGTCCTGCTCCTGCTATTGCTCCAGCTCACTGCCTTGAGGGACCTCCCAAGCTGCCGCCGCACAGCGAGGAGAACCCCAGTCACCCTGGGCACTCAAGAGGGGACTGAACTGAAAGTCCAGAGACCAAGCTGGCCAGCATGCACCAGACAGAGTCACAGAGAGGACAGAGCTGCAGAGAGAGAGAGAGGACTTCCAAGATCTGCGGTCGGTCCCCTCATGTACACAGAAAAATCATGATTGGCACACACACACACTCTAGGAATCTACCCAAGGTCAGGAACAGAAGCCCCTGAAAAAGAAGAGGAGTCAGAGCTCATGAATTGCCAGAAATAGTGTCTGTTTCCAGCAACCAGGAAGGAGGCCTTCTAATCAATGCAGCACTGGGTGGAGTACCAGACATGTCTTGCTTCAGTGCGGGGTGGAAGGGGGGGATATGAGCCCTGAGCTGGAAGCTGCTCTACTCCCACCTAGAAATACTAAACTCAAGTTCTGAAAGCCTCAAACCACATAACTTCAATGCCCCCCAAACAGAGCTCAAGATTACTTACAGAAATATAAAAATATTCAGTACCCAACAAAGCAAAATTCACTACGTCTAGCATCCAAGGAAAAATGACCAGATATACAAGACAGCAAGCAAATAGGACCCACAAGGAGGAGAAAGAGTGATCAATGGGAGCCAACTTAGAAGTGATACACTTGTTAGAATGAGCAAACCTGCATGTTTAAAGTGTTACAATAACTACATTCCATATGTTCAAAAAATTGGGCAACTGTTGAACATGGTAAGCAGAGACATGGAAGACAGCAAAGAGACTCAAATTTAACTCCTGGAGATGAGAACTACCTTGGCTGCAATGAAAAATATACCAATGGATGGGATCAACAATGGACTGGCTCTTGCAGAAGATGAGACTGGTGAACCTGAAGACGGTAATGTAGATTACACAAAGTGAGACAGAGCAGAAGAGGACTTTCAATAAGTGAACCGAGCATTGGTGAGCCATGGGCAATCTCCAGACAGTAACCAAACAAACTGATAGCACTGGAAATGGGGACTACACATGGATTGATTTATATTTTTCCTATTATTTAATTTGTATTAAAATTAGTAATTACAAGATAGCCCAATTTTTAAAATTAGGTACAAGATTTGAGCTGATACTTCACCAAAGACAGAAAAAAGAAGACATATGAATTGTGGTTCCCAATCATAATACAGTCATGGAAGAACATTCCTATCTTCTTCTAGTACCTGGTGGTCTCAAGAACGTACGGTCAGCGTGGTGCAAAATCATGGTACAGGTTCCATATGAAGGAAGATAAGCACAGGTTGTCAGTATTGGGATGCATGGAAGCACCTGGGCAATGAACTCGGTGCACATGAACTCGGAAGGATTAGTTTCAGTTTTGAACCATGACCTTTGCCTATGTGATGTACTGCATCATGTGTAACAATAACGAAGACGCTATGACCCAGAGCCCCGTCTACTGTAGCTGCAGGTTCGGGTACAATGACTAATAAGATGAGGATCAGAGTATAAAGGCTCAATAAATAGGTTTTAGAATTGGGGCCTGGATCCAATTTCTTTCAGGAAATTCACATGCAGGTAATGCCTATTCCGCTCTCTTTATCCTTCTGATAACTCACTGCATAATCAACAGTGATGCGACCTCCTCCTTCCCTGTCTGTCAAGATCTCCTCAGCCTGCACCTCAGGAATCCACATTTACAATTCAAAGATACCTACAGTTTGGCTTTTCCATGTCTTTCACCAAAAAAGAGTTAATTAGATACAGTGTGGAAAATGATATCAGCCTCTCTCAAGTAATGTAATTTTTAGATTCACATTTCAGAGGATCATGAATAATAATTTGACAGCAATAAATACCTTCTAATCACACTTGTCTGAAAAGATTACGATGGTTGAACATTCCTGTTACAATGTTCTTACAACATTATTGCTAGATAGTAAACGTCATTTTCACTGGAAAGAATTTTCTCCCAGCTAGCAAATCTTCCTTCCCCATTCAGATTGTTCTTCATCCAACTTCAACCCATTTCTGGCAACAGTTTACAGGAGCAAGAAGGTGGCTGAACTGCCACTCGGTCACCTTCAGAGAGCTCTGACACCACTAGTCATCTCCCCTGGCTCCTCCCGTCACCGTCCTCTGCCTCTCCAAGGTCCAGGCAGGATGGGCTACATAATTTGTGGGACCCAGTGTAAAATGAAAAAGTGGGGCCCCTTATTCAAAAATGACCAAGAATTTGGGGGCACCTGGGTGGCTCCATCAGTTAAGCATCTGACTCTTATTTTAGCTCAGGTCATGATTACAGGATCGTGAGATTGAGCCCCAAGACGGACTCTGTGCTGGGTGTGGAGTCTGCTTAGGATTCTCTCTCCCCCTCTGCCCCTCCCCCCACACCCTCTCTGTCTTCCTCTCTCTCTCTCAAATAAATAAATACATCTTTTAAAAAAATGACTAAGAATTTTAAGATGGTGACAGCAGAGGATGAAACCAAGCAGAGGATGGGTCCTGCAGAGCACAAAGCCTGGAGTGACCACATGGACCATGTGCCTGTGAAGCCTGCCTTGAACTGCCAAACCTCTTAATCAACCAGCCCCCCAGGTCCCTCAAGTCCACACACTGTACTTCCTTCCAGTGAACCTCTGGAACCTTGTCCATTTCAAATAAACCCTCCTTACCTAGGAATGTCCACAGAACCTAAATCTATCTGTCTGGAAATACCATCTCTCCTGAAGCCTCCTCCACTGAATAGGTAAAATTCTTCTCCCATCAGGCCCTGAAAAACCTTGGTTACTTTCTGAGCTTATTGACTCTTTTTTTTTTTAGTAAGCTTTACACCCAACGTGGGGCTTGAACTCATGACCAAGAGATCAAGAGCTCCATGCTCCACCGGTTGAGCCAGCGAGGCGCCCCTGAGCTCATTGATTCTTTTAGAGTCACCATTTGTTCACCTCAGTGTGCTACTTTCTAAGATTCACTCTTCTCCCAAAAGGGTTGCTCTCCCCTTTCATCAAAGTTAGGGACTACAATCACAGTCATCCCCACAGTCTGAGCACAACAGCAATACTGGGTTACCCACCTTCTCTGAAAGCATAAAATGTCTTCCCTCCAAGACCCAGAAACCTCCACCACGTTTTACTTATTTACCACCCCCTGGCTTGCCCCCATGAAGACCGGCTCCCTGTTAAAGTACTAAATCCCCATATCCCAATCCATGATCAAAACATTCCATTCTGCCTCCTAACGCATACTTAGAGAGCGACACCACAAATAGCTCCTTCCTCCAAGACTGTTTATTGAGTTGCCTAGGATTAGTAAGAACGAACACTCTCCACACTAACTCAGCAGTCCACAGCTTCTCAGGGAATGCATTCTTTCACTGTTTGGAATTGTTTCTAAACAAAGGTAACGTCTCTCGATGTACAAACCCAATACAATGCGTAGTATTGATTCAGCTGAAAAGACCCTAAAAACCATAGAAACCAAGTAACAAATACAGACAATTTTAAACTTAAAATGTTCTGTCTTTTCCCTACCTCTTGTCATAAGGGATATTTTATGTATTTTAGTTCTTCTGGTTGGCTAATGAGCATGTCTTGAGCAACCCTGAAATCTATCACTCAGAAAATCAAAAGCTGAATTCCCACATTAAATTCACTGGTTCATACATGACAGTTATCTTTTGCAAGTTTTTTTTTCTTTTTTTAAACGTGGGTTGAACCTGTCACATTAGTTTTCTCAACGTCTATACATTTTCAGGTACACTTCCCTTTTTTCTCCTGTGTTGATTTCAAAGCCACTAGGGCAGAAGAGACTAGCAAAGAGTTACTGGGACAACATCCAGATTGATCCAGATATCAGTTATTGAGTGGGTATCATGTGCTAAGCACAGTTCTGCTATTAAACAAAAAAATTATCTCTGAACTCTCTAGAAGCGGTGGGGAGAGGGGAAGCAATTTGGATTAATCATTGTCCATTTTTCTTGTCCTATATTTATGGGTTCTCAGTGGTTAAAAACTTTTCTACAACCAGAGACAGATGGAGAGAGACAGAGACAGAGATACACAAAGAGAGAGACACACACACACAGATTTGTATCAGTAGGAAAATGAATTTGAATTTGTTGCAATTTTTAAAATTTTTGAAATCTCTCTAGAACTTCCATATGGCCCCTTGTACTGAACATCAATCCCACTAGCCACCTCTTTCAACCAGTGCCTAGATCCGTACAAAATCACTTTCAGCTCTCTGCCATTATATCACACTGAAGGATCGCACTCATTATAATGTCATCTTGAACATACTTCTCATCATTTTTGTTTTTCATGTACAGATGGTCTGCAACTTACAATGGTTCAACTTAAGAGTTTTTGACGTTACGAAGGTGTGAAAGAATTCTGAATTTGGATCATGTCCAGGGCTGGCGACATGCGGTTCAAGCCCCTCTCATGATGCTGGACAGCAGCCGTGGCTCCCAGGCAGCCATGTTGTCATGAGCGAAGACAAGTGATACACTGCCAACCACTCTGTACCCAGGCAACCATTCTGTGGTATCACTTTCAGTAGACAATGCAATAAATTACATGAGATATTCAACACTTCATTAGAAAATGGGCTTTGTGCTCAATGATTTTGCCCAACTGTAGGCTAATGGGCTAGGCTAGGCTAGGCTAGCTACAGTGTTTGGTAGGTTATGTATTAAATGCATTTTTGACCTAACGATACTTTCAACTCACGTGGTTCATCCAGACATAACCCCATCATAAGTCATATAAGATGTGTTTCTTCTCTCTGGCAAATATTTGTCCTACAGATTACCTCTCCATTCATAACCTACCCAGAACCCTCCAAGCTGAATCATAGTTATTATTTCCACCTGCATTCTAAGCATACATATCTTCCAGCCAACTGAACCAAACTCTAATTATAAACCAGGCTATTACTAAAGAGATTCAGATGTACCACTGATGCACATCCAGAAACTTTAAAATCCTAATGGAACTTTTATCCTTTTAAGTGAACGTAAACTCGGCTCCTTCAGCTGCAACATTGGTTTGCCTCACTTTGAATCACCAAGATTTTATTAGGCAACACTCTATTCCAGGCACTGTGCTGGGCAGCGTACAAGTAAAGTTTAACGACACAGTAACTGCCCTTGGGAAACAGACAATCCAGCTGAATGAAATTGAGGGTGTTCAGAGCATTCTAGACTCACAGTGGAGCGTACCTAACAGCCTGATAGAACTGGACACTCCAGTATGGGACACTCTCAGCACAGGTCTTGAAGGATTTGGTGGGGAAGGTAGGGGTTGAGACATTCATAATCCATTAAGTATTCACTGAAGACCTACCATGTGCCCAGTGCTGCGCCAAGCCAGAGAGTTGGTATCATGGACTAGATATTGTCCCCAATCAATAGCCAAATTCAAGAGGGCAATGCAGTCAGAAGAGAAGTATGATAGGAAAGTCCAGTGAGCTACGGGGCCATCTCAGAGAGCACCCCCAAAGTAGGAAACAGCATAACAATCTGGAGGAGGAATGAAAATGGCTCTTTGAGGAATTCTATGTCATTAGGCACCTTTCTGAGAGGGTGAGTTTCAGACTGAGACCTCAGGGAAAACCTTTCTGGGTACGACATCCAGCTTCCCCTAGGAAAGGCTCTGTACCAATGCTCTCAAGCTGGTCGACTGGGATTTTTCTCAGAGGGGCTCAAAGTTCAAAGACATCTGTAAAAAATTCCTCACCCATCTACCTTCACCCTGTCATGAAGGATTCTAATCCTTTATAAGTTGGGTTCTATGGTTGCAGAGATAAAGCAAAACAAAACACAAATCTCAGTGGTAACTTTACTAAGGAATTTAGAATTTGCTCTTGAATGAACCAGTCCTGTGTGATATATTTACTCAAAAATGGAAAATTCACTCCCCTCAGTTCCTGGTAACATTCTGAGAAATGCACTTCTGTCGCCTTCTTACCCCCAAGTCATGCACCCAGGCAGTCCAGATAAAAATATACCCACCACACAGAACAAGGTTAAGATTTTCATTCAAGATTCAGATGGATACTGTACCCATGATCAAAGATCCTGGACATAGGCTTTCCAGTTATGGATGCCATGATTCTCATGGACCAAAGAGATGCTGGATTTTAAAAAGCAAAGTCCAGCCAGAAATTTGAATCTTAATCACATCCTTGGAAAAAAAAATAAAGGAGTCACTATTTCCTGTCCATGGAAACTCTACTTCTTGTTTTCCAGCCCTTTCCAGCATCATCCTCAGACATCAGAATGGTAGGGTTCTCCTGCTCATGGGCATTATCCTTTTGCATCCATCTTGCTCCTTCAATTGCCTCTTCACTTCCTGCTGCACCATACTGTATGGATGTACCCCATTTCTCAACACCCAAGAAGCTCCCAGGAACGGACCCTGGAGAGGGCACATTCTCTTCTGTTAGGATTCATTTTCTCGCCAGTGTTTATTTACCCCCACAGCTTTTCCCCTTTACTTTCTGGAAGAGCAAAGGAGGGGGGTCACACGGTCAATGCCCAGATGCTCTGGACAATGTCCACGTACTTGTTGATCACTGTTGCTCTCTAACACCTAGACCAGTCTTAAAATAAGATCTTTCTTTAGACCTTTCCTGCACAGTCCTAATATTCTGACTCTTCAAAATATAATATTCCACCCCCTCTAAAAGACACTAAAATGTGGAACAGCTGCAACTGTAGTAATTTGCTAATTATCTCTGCTTCTTCCAGCTCCTGAAGCTTGAAAGATGTGGAGAGTGAAGCCCAGTGAGCTGCCAATTCAGACACCAGACTTCCTTGGAAGAGCAGGAAGTGATTAAAACAGTTAGAATTTTACCGTCTAAGAAAGCAGCAGTCAGAACTACTTCTATCAATTTCTTCTACTATATGAAACATACATGTAAAAATGAAAAGACTTTGCCTCCTTTCCTCAACCTGAGTCACTGCTAAAAGTTTCTGGTCTAGCCTTCAAGATTTTCTCTGCTCTCGCAAAAGATTCTCCCCCTTTCTCTCTTTCTCTCTCTCATCTCATCTACCTGCTTGTACTATATACACAATTCACCAGGCCAAAGAAAGGGTAGTTCCTATTTCTAATGCATTCCACTCAAGCCTCACTGTGGTCAGCTGCTGTCACAAGACCACACTAAAAGAGTTTGTGTTTCATGCTCCCTTCTAGAGGGTTTGGTCACCATCAGGAGCTCCTTCTCGAGAGCTCATTTATTAGAGGTCATAACATAAAACCCTGGACAGTGGTTTCGCAAAACCCGTGTGGTGCTGTTTCCAAATCCACAAATATCGTAATTTCTTCCTGAGACTTAAATCTGAGTGTTCGTGTCTATTGGCCTCCTGGGGTGCCGATACTGTCACCTGCTGTAATTACTTCCCCTCTGTCGATCACAGGGCTTGACACCTGCCATATGTGTGATACATGAATTATTTACGGAAGGGTTGGCAAACAAGCTAATCCAGAGGTATTTGGTGAAAACTTTAAAAGAAGATAAAACTAAAGATTTTATATGACAAAAGATACTCAAACCTGCTTCTCAAATATCTACCTGTACAGGATGGGATTTGTTCATCTCCAACATCAAAGTTCTCCCGCCACTTCTAAGAGGAATGTACCAAAATCTACACTTGGAATCAGACACTCAATGAAGAATAATTGAGTTAAATAAAACTCCGAAAATCTCAACAATTTCCACCGCTTATTCTCGATGGTCCACACAAACAGAGGCTGCCTTTTTCTCGAAGGCGTTGATCCAAGCCTCTATAATTAGAGCTTCTGTGCTGGTAACACGTCAAGCTTCACAGCGCAGGATGCCCCAAAGGTGGGGCCGACAGCGCAGATGCTCACACTTGACATTTCAGAGGGCGAAATTGCCTTTTTCAGTACCTAAGGCATGTTGAAACCCTGTAATTTTGTCTCTCTGGCAACTCGCAAATTTTCATTTGCTTTTATTTACTCAGGAACCCCAGGGGAAGATGACTCGGTGCTGAGCCCGCGGCCGTCCCCAGGCTTTCTCACGCACACCCCAGCTCCACCTCCCCTTTATCCGAGGCTCGCAGCCCACGCCTAACGGTATGAAGATACAACACAGCTGCACTGAACGGAGAGTTCAGAAAGCATTTCCCTCTGCCTTCTCACTTGAATCCTCTCATTTCGTTTTCCTTCTGACCCCACCATTTCTGAGTCTTTATACTCTGTGACCTGGGCCTCAAATAACTCACTTCTCATTAGCCAAGGAGGTCCTGATGTCCTTGGGGCCCATTCATTCATCTGTTCATTCATGGACGACGTACTGAGTATTTCCTGCACATCACACGCCAATGATATAAAAGTATCTAAGGCAGCCACAGTTTTTGAAAATGCAGTCTGGCAGAGAGAAAGGGCACATCATCCATTAATTATGACCCATCATGACAAGATCTGTAGCAGAAGCAAGGATCATGCGCTAGGAGATCCTGGATAAAAGAGTACTTACGTCTGATCAGGAGGGTCGGAGAAGGTGTCAGAAGTGTTCTGCCAAGGCAGGAGTGGCCTCATTAGAGTCCTCTGCCACGATCTCCTGTTTACGCCTCTCCCAGGTCTGCTGTAATCAGTGGTTTATTTTTCCTCCCTCCCTCGAAAAACTAAACTCCATATGGGCACAGAATGTGTTCTGAATCTTTGCACCCCTAAGAGCCATCATAGCACCAGATACTAATTAATTAAGTAGTTAACGCACCAACTTTCCTACTCAACAAATCTACTGAGCATCTACCAAGTGCTGGGCACTCCCCCAGGCGTACAACAGGCTCATGAGAATATGTCCAGTTCTTGCTCTCACGGAGTGGACGGTCTAGGAAGCAGGACAGAATCACATGGGTCTCTGGTCTGTTTGCCCTATCCTACAGGGCAAGCCAGGGAAGGCTGTTCTGTTAGATGTCTTCCGAGCAGAGACCCAAAGCGAACGAGGGCATGAGCTGGGTGGATACCTGCAGAGCAGAGTTCCAAGTGGAAAAGACAGAAGGGAGGGGGTGCACCTGGTGGGAGTGTGGCGGGCACAGTAAGGAGCCGTGAGAACGAGAGGGGAGGAAACGGGGCGGGGGCCATGGTGGGGGCAGGTCATGGTATGGCTCTATGTAGGACTTTGGTTTTTTGTTTGTTTGTTTGTTTTTTGAGTGGGAAGGAAAGTTTCTGGAGTATTCTGATGGAGGAGAGACGCTGGCTTGACTTCTGTGTGGCAACAGCCTGCAGGTGGGTGAGGATGGGGCAGGGAGATGAGAGAGGCTGTTGCTTATCCTGTGAAAGGGATGATGCTTTAGGAGAGGGTGGCAGTGGTCCAGGTGAAGGGACACAGTGGCATCTGGCCAGAAAGCAAGCACTGATTTGCTGACTGACAGGATGCACTTCTTTGTGCTCATTGCAGGCAAATGCATTTTATATATTAAGTCATGGGTGTGTCTCTCTCCCTCTCAAACACACACACGCTCAGTAATAATACATTTTTGGCAGTATTACCAATGAATTCACATGATTTGTTTACAGAAAAGGTCTGTCTTCCAGCAGTTCAGTTAGAACGACAGTGTGTTCTCTGAAAACTGCAATGAGCACCTTGCAGCATTGCTGGGGGAACAGGTGTGACCAGAACCTGGTGTCCGCAGAGGCCAGAGCGGAAGCTCTGCACTGTTACTGTGTGAACCTGGCCAAATTGTTTCATTCTTCTGCTTCTGTTTCTAACTAGGAAAGTCACATAGGCGTATTCCCAAGCACACAGAGCTATGGTAAATAAAAAATTAATTTATATGAAAATGCATCATAAATAATATACTATAATGTGCATATTGATCAATATCTAACATAGCAAAGACACTTTATGGCTTAAAAGTTATTTTCGTATCTATCTTATCATCACAATGCATGCTGTGATGTGTATTCATCACAATAAATTCTCTGAGTACAATAGCCCAGATAATAGCCCCATTTCACAGATGGGAAAAAATGAGCCTCGGTGAGCTTAAGCATCTCCTCAAACTTCATGAAAGGAGTAAGTGTACATGAAGTTACATATGAGAGGAAAAGACCAAAAGTCGCTGGCATGGGATCAAATTCTCTCCTGATCATCTTCTAATGGGGGACACAGAAGCAGGTGTAGACACTCCCAAGAAAAGAAAGCAGGGCCTGGCCTGGTCTCCTTCTGAACATGCTGATCACTGGACCTCCTGGTAGAGAGAGAACCATATTGACCAAGAGCACATGACCCTAGTCTAGCTAGCGTTGCTTATCATCATCAGACCTGGGATCTAGGAACTAACAAGGCTTGGATCCTTAGAAATTTCACATAAGCCATGTAATGATCTGAGTCTAAAATGGAGAGGTTTCAAAACCAAAACACTCCAGAGAAGGAAAAAGTCATCTAGAAATCTCTCTTTCTGTCTCAGTCAATGCTGGAGAGAAACAGTTTACATTTCTTCTACAGACTGTCTCCTATCAATATTCTGAGTTGTTTTTCTATTCTGCTGAGTGCATAACATGATTGTCTGTACCCCCAGATATCTTGAGCCTTTGGGAGGCACAGGTTTCTCTTGTATGCAGTGCTTCTCAGCCTAGGCTGCAAATCAGAATCAGCTGGGGGAGCTCCCAATCGCTACATCCCAGAAAAATTAAGTCAGAATCTCCACGGACCGGGCTAAGGTTGGGAGGCAGGTGTCAGCATTTTACCGCTCCCAGGTGATTCCTACGTGCAATCCAGGCTGAGAACCGGTGGCGTGTTCCGGAGCTCTGGGCTGTTTGCTGCATGACCTTCTTTAACAGAGTTCAATGTACCGCAAAGAAATACAGCTCATCCCTGACCTTGGTAGATGACCCTAAGTTAGGTTTTTAATGTTATGTTAATTTTTATATTTTTCAAAATTAAGGCTTAATCATAGTCCTAAAGACCACTAAATTGAATCCTTCTATTGACTTTTTAAGTGGACCCGTAAAAATTTTTAGCACATGAATCTAATATAATATTTTTTTGTTTGTGCCATTATTTATTTACTTAATTACTTAGCCATTCACTGCTTTGTCTCCAAAAGAATGTCGGTGAGCTTTAGTCACATTTATATGCGCCCGGTCACAAGCAGAGCATAGAGAAAGTTCACTGTAGCCAAAGACAACATGTAGAAGCAAAAGAATGCCTAATAGTCTATAGTGGATACAATATTATTTGCTTCATTTTCAAAAGCATCTTTAGGGCAGAAGTTCTAACTCCATTTGTTAAAGATTACTTACAAACTCCGACGTAGTAATTAGGAACTACTGCAGCTCGTTATCCAAGCCTGATCATTTGAAAGTGTCATGTTTTGATGATCATCTGTCAGATGTACATTTGGGGGACGCCTGGGTGGCTCCGTTGGTTAAGCATCTGCCTTCGGCTCAGGTCATGATCTCAGGGTCCTGGGATCGGGCCCCGCATCGGGCTCCCTGCTCAGCGGGGAGTCTGCTTCTCCCTCTCCCACTCCCCCCTGCTCATGCACTTCCTCTCTCAAATAAATAAATAAACTCTTAAAAAAAAGATGTACATTTGGCTATTGAACTTTGAGCCCACGACTGATGCTCCTCCCTGTGTCGCCCCCCCCCACCACCGTGCCCCGGTCAGAAGGTTCTCACCAGATGCAGCAGGGACCCTCCTGAGGAAACGGCGGTGTGCGGATCTGCGCCCTCCTTCAGGAGCCGGAGCGCTGAAAAATCGGAAGAGTAGGCAGTTACAGCACGTGCTTCGTCCACACCGTGAACCAAAACCTGAGCGTTTCCTTAATATCTAAAATGCAAACAGCCGTAAAAGCCAATGCAGACTCGTTAACCGCCCTCTGACCTCACTTGGTGTACGTATGACGGGTGGCGTCTGTCTCCACATTCAAACTGATTCCTCCGTCTCTCAGTGTCATTTCTTATTACAGCTGAGCAAATCATTCAGAAAGGGGGACACGCTCTTACAGTTTATTGTTTCAACGTGTCGAGTTTGTATATCCTTTGTAGGGCAAAATAATAAAAAGAAATTACTTCACGAGGCTCATGGAGGGACTGGACCACTTAACTTTTATTTTTTAATCTCATTAGGGCCCACTGGCTTAAAACAAACTTTGTACTCTGGACATTAAACTTCTCTTCCTGCGATGACCTCTTGGCAGGGTGTCCACCTTTCCCAAGAAGGACTATGGCACAAAGCCATTTCGAGTTAATAATGCCAAATAGGTCAAAACAGATGCCAATTATCAGAATAAATGCACAAGTGGAAGGTGGCCTGTGTTTCCACCTGAACAGCAAAGGTGAATTCACTAGTAGAAGGAATGCCACCGGCGTGAGGAGACCGATTGCTGTATTTTCCGCCTCTTACAATGGGCTCTAGGACCAGCCTCACAGAAAGGCTTATCAATTCCCCAAAGCACATTTCCGCAGTTAATAGCAGTATCACAGTCTTTTAATAAAAAGCCATTAATGCATTTTCCACAAAAACTATAATTAAAGCACCCGTGACTCTTTTTTTCCCCATTATACCACAGACCGATATTAAATGGCTCGGATTCAAACGCATACCTCACTGAGCATACTGTCTTTCCATGAAGTTACTCTGTAGTCTGGAGTGTTACATCATGTACCTTCTATTCTATGGTACCCCAAGTCGTTTATGCGTTCCAATATCTAGTGTGTCACCATGTTCCCCAAAGCTAACCACACGTCACGAGGGGCGCCCTGGGTCCTGGCAGACATGGCTACCCCAGCTGTCCCCTCTCCAGGAAGGCCGTCTCGTTGATGACGTGTGCAGTGGGGGTGAAGAGGGAGACTGAACAGCCTCTCCGAAATGGGGGTGACGTGGAGACAGCAGAACAACCCGTACCCAGCCCAGTGTGCCCTCCAGACAGCCCTTCCCGAAGTTGGAGGGCCTTCCGTCCAAATCTCTCTCCCCAGGGGAGTCACACACACCCCCATGCCCTCTCAACTGGGGCAACTCTGGGCTCCTGGGATCTGCGCCCCTTCACTTCAGTCCGCTCCCTGAAAGCTGTCCTCAGCAGGAGTCTGTCCACATCTGTTCACCTTCCAAGTGGCTTCCCCTTGAGTATGTTCTTTCTCCAATTAAGAATTGAATTCTTTTCATAACATAGATTCTCCTAATGTTGGTAGTTTGTGACAAAATAATTTCTCCAAGACCGCATTCTTACAGGATTGAGTGTAACCTGACATGGCGTGGGGCGACCATTGGCTTACTTGGGCATCTCTGCCCTCAGCCAGCAGGAGAACATCCAGGAAGGTAAGTCCTTTGCCTTTCTAGTCCTCGCTGTATTTCTAGGAGCTGTCCTGCCGTGTGGTTTGCAGGTGCCCTTTCTCCCTCCCGTTCCCTGCTCTCTCTATGCACACGTATAATAAATGGACGCACTTCCTGCTCCCTCACATACTTCTTGCCCTTAATTTTGAACAGTCCATTGCCAACAACAGACAGTTAATTAAATACATTTACCGATGGTTTCCTCAGAAGATAAATAGCACTTTTACCCAAATGTTTACTTTTTTAGCAAACGAAATTATTCACCTTGAATTAACTAATATCAACACAGTGCTTTAAAGTTTTCATAGCAAAGCACTTATACTACAAATACAGTATGAGGCAGATTTTATTAGAAAAACATTCATAAAATGCTGTCAGATTTTTTTTAAAGATTTATTTATTTGAGAGAGAGAGAGAGAGAGAAAGCAGGGGGGAGGGGTAGAGGGAGAGGGAGAGGGAGTCCCAAGCAGACCCCGCACTGAGCAAGGAGCCTGACACGGGGCTTGATCTCACCACCCTGAGATCAGGACCTGAGCTGAGACCAAGAGCCCGACACCCACGACTGAGCCACCCAGGTGCCCCTGCTATCAGATTTTTGAGTAGACTCCACCAGGCACATGTGTAGTGAATTATACATAATAGAAGTCAGTGAGACACTGGCCTTGGGCATCCACAGATTTGGCTATGAGGCCCCACTGGGGGAGCTACTGAATTCTCTGTGCCTCAGTTTCCTCTCAGTTGAACTCACGCCATGGGGGCACTGACAGAAGTGAATGAGCCAATAGAGCAGCATGTTAATCATGCCTCCTGGCCCTCGGCACGGATCTCCAAATGATTCCTACTAGTATAATTACTCTACGTCACGAGACCCCAAAATAACATATCCTAGAATCCATAACTTAAGGTTTGGGGCCTGGGTGGCTCAGCTGGTTAAGCATCTGCCTTCGACTCGGGTCATGATCCCAGGGTCCTGGGATTGAGCCCCACGTCGGGCTCCCTGCTCGGCGGGGAGCCTGCTTCTCCCTCTGCCTGCCACTCTGCCTACTTGTGCTCTCTCTCTCTCTCTCTGTGTCAAATAAATAAATAAAATCTTAAAAACAACAACAACAACAACAAAAACCTAACTTAAGGTTTATTCTAAATTTTCTCAAAACCTTCCAATTTTTAAATGTTGAATGTAAGTGTAGGATATAAACCACGCAGATTTAGCAGCAGTCTCTTGGAGGACGAGTGTGTAATTTATCAAGCACGAAAGGGGTGAGGAGCACTATGCGGGAGGCAGTGAAGCACGGTGAGCGTGCGGGGAGTGGGACACAGCATGTGGCTCGGAGGACTGGCCCAGGGAGGACACGGCACATCACGCTACAGGACTCGGACACCAGTTTGTGGGCAACAAATGCCGGCCAGTCAGCCCTGAGTACTCTATATTTAGTTATTTGTAAATAATTTGCTGTCGAGGGTATAGTGCCGACTAAGCAGGCTGGGACAGAGTGGGTGCCACACGGCAAAGGGAGGGGTCTGTGGAGCACTACACCATGTCCAGGGAAACCAGTTTGTAAGGTGCTGAAGATGGATGGGTCAATCACAGGAGCAGGGAGAATACCGTGGTGTGGTGGTGAATGCTCCAGCATGCACAGGGATGGAGATCTAGATGTCTAGATGGATGGATGGATGGACGGATGGATGGATGGACAGACGGATGGAGAGAGGGATGGATAGACAGATATGCATTTATGAGTTTACTACACATTTTACTGATACAAATGCTGTGTAGCCCACAATTTACAAATAATTAGATACATAGTACTCACGATTGTAAATGCCATCTGGCCAAATGATTCTCACAGAATACTTTTGATGATTTTTGTTGAACTCTTACATCCACAGCCAGTCTGTGGTTACAATCAGTGCACATGACCTTGACATTCTGGTGGATATTTTCACTGACATTAATGAGTAGAGCCGGGGTGAGCAAACTATGGCTAGCAGGCCAAATCACGCTCTGGAATTTATACAGCCTTTGAACTAAAAATGGTTCTTACATTTTTAAAGGGTGTGTAAAAAAAAAAACAAAACAATGAAAAACAACCAAAAAAATCCAACAAGAATGGGCAACAGGGACTTTAGGTAGCCTGCAAAGTTTAACACAGCTACTATCTGGCCCTTTACAGAAAGTTTGCTGGCTTCTGAGTAAGGTTAAAACGAAACAATGAAGTGTGTCAGATGTCGCTCATTTATCAATGACCTGACCTGACGGACATCTTTGGAAGTAAGATAATGGTTTTTGAACAATGTATCATATTGTGTCAAATTTTTGGTCCTGACATAACACATTTGTAAGTATAGCCCTGCATGAACATGGCCTTCAAAACTTCTTAATTCTAGACAAGCAATAAGACAATAGATCAAGCCAGCTTCCGTGGTGTGATTCTCCTATCTCAAGCTGCCAATGTGATGTCACTGAACCCAGGGCTGGGAAAAGATGTGACATAGCACATGATTATACAGCATTTCCACCACCCACCACAAGACATGCAGGTGACTTCAAGGGCATAAATGAGAGAAAAATGCAGTGAACTAATTAGGAAGTGATGAGTCTTGAGTATTATTCTTTTTAAAAATATTTTGTTTATTTATTTGAGAGAGAGAGTGAGTACGAGCGGAGGGGTAGGGGCAGAGGGAGAAGCAGACTCCCTGCTGAGCAAGGAGCCCCATGCGGGGCTCCATCCCAGGACCCCGAGATCATGACCTGAGCCGAAGGCAGATGCTTAACTCACTGAGCCACGCAGGCGCCCCTTGTGCATTACTCTTTATTACAATCTACTTAATTGTAAGTTTATATACTTTAATTTTTACTATAGGCGTTGTTTAACTGTTTAACAGCCAACTGACAAATTCCTGAAATTTTAACAACTGGTTCTCAGGGTCTGGAAGGGCAAGCTCAGCGAACCACTGGGAGCAGCCTGAGGTCCTTAAGGAACGTGTCCAAGAACATCCAGGAATGACAAGGACACTACACCCAAGAATTCCAGAACTTCTTGCCACAGTGACAGACAAATAAGTCCTACCCCTCGTGACTGGGCCACACCTCAGCCTAAGGAGAAAAGAGGAGGGGACAATCTGAGCATAATTTTTTCCCCTAGATAGAAGGGCTGTTTTCCAGAAGGGCTGTTTACATTATCAGACAGAACTAAGAACCACGGAGGGCATGCTGACTGGGTTGCCCCTGGATACCATGGTGGGGACTCAAGAATAAGACAAAATTAGCTGTTCACAAAATAAATGTTTTTCACATAAACACACACACAAATTGTAGAGTGAGCTAAATTCTATGTCTGCCAAGGGTTAAAACTGGACACTGTGAAGTACCTAGATATAAAGACGTAATGAAGAAAATTCCATTTGCATAATAATTCATTCATAACAGAGAATTTTGAAAAAGAGGGTATGATAGGGGAAGCAAAGGCAAAAGAAACATTAATTTCCCTACTACTTACAGCCCACTGACAAGTCCTTAAAATAGGCAGAGCAACATTCCTCTAGGAGCTCAGCTGCCTGGATATTGACACTTTGCTAAGGGCAAAAGGCAACCTTAGCCCAACCCCCAGGACCCTGTGAGTCTACTTTAACATATAAAAATTCCTCTGGAAAGTTCCTTTATCCATTACCCCCCCTCCCTGAGATATGTGTCAGCAGTCATCCCCCAAGCATATGGCCCACCGATATGCATCTGAAGGGTCTCGTGACTAAGGTTTTAGTAGACAGTAATATATGGCCTTTTCCCAACAATAGCTAGACCCCCTCAAGGTCCTGGAAACCTTGCTTCCAAAATTCCTTAGAGACTTACGCTCTCCCTGACCCCCTCCCAACCCCAGTACTCCTCTTTCTGCCCACGGGTCCTGTGCTTTAATAAAACCACCTTGTTTGCACTGAGGACATCTAAAGAATTCTTTCCTGGCCGTCGGCTCTGGACCCCAACATTTCCTACATCAGGTACATTTTTCCAATGCTAACACACACAGTGAGCAGTCTTCTAAGTACTTGGGCTGTAAGTACATTAGTACAAAAATTACTTTAATTCTCTCAACTCCATGATGCAGATCCTATAATTGTTTCACTAAGAAGGACACTCAGACTCAGATTTTGTGATGCCCCCCCCAAGCCACACGGTAACCTGGTAGATCTAGAACTCAGTGTGGGCAGCAAGATTCCAAGGATTCTTAACAAGAAGAGCATCAAGGTAGAGAAATTTTAAAAATCACAACAGAAAAGAAAAAGTCACAACAGGAATCAAGATCCATTCTAATGCCCTCCGATTACTCATTTTGTGTAAAACTGCCCAAAAGTAGGTTAAAACGCTTTCTCTAAAAAGGCACAGGTCCGTAGCAACTTTGTAATAACAAGATGCGAATTGCCAGCTAAGTCAAATGGCCTAGCCACTCCAAGTCTTTCTGCGACAATAAAATCCGCAGGAAAACAGCCGGAGAGACAGCCATCTGGGGACCAAGCAGAATAATGAGGCTGAGGCTTCCTTTTAGAGTAGCGCTGCTTGGAACTGATTCAGCATTTATTGTATATTTGCGGCTTCGTCATCAAGCTGCCACAGAGCTCCACCGAGAAGTCTGTGTGGGGGGCATGATTTGATATTTAAAAAGAAACCTTCAGTCTCTAAATCTTCAGCTATTGGGGTAGAAAATAGAGGCAAACACATCAGAAGATTTGCTAAGGAGCTTTAACAGACTATACATCTGTCCCCACTGAAGGTCCCCACCAGCGCCACCAACAGCCAAAGCCAAGAGTCCCGCTGAGAATCCGCACTCATTCTGAGTCTCCAGATAGCACTGTGATTTATCCGCGTTGATGACATACCACACATGGAGGAGAGGAACCGGACAGCAACTTGGGGCCCGTAACTGCTTTGGGGATCCTGGGAGCCCGTGTGGGCATCTGGCTACACAGCAATCTATGATGCTCGTGTGATTCTCATGATCACTGTGGGTCTATATTCACAAAGATTTTACATTTAAAATCAACGGATGGAAGGACAAGGGAAACAACATAACCAAGGGTTCTAAGTCTTGGCCCCGTTTTTAAGCCCCGCACAGGCATTTTTTAGAGAGAGGAAAAGATAACTCATATGTGATAAAACGTTAGCAAATCGTAAACCTGGCTGAACGGTGTATGGAAGTGCTTTGTTTTATTTGCTCACCTCTTCTGTAAGTTTGGTTTAATTTCGAAATAAAAAGATACAATGAATAACTACAAAAAAATCAAGGCAGAGTCCTCTCTCCCTGAAGGGATAATAGGAACAGCAATGTAAAGACTTGCAAACAACATAGATGTGAAAATTTCCATAACAATCGATAGTCTTCTAAGAGATGCTTTAAAAGGTTTATCTTATCAATATGTTAATAAAGAAGGGAGGCAGAAAGCAGGAACATAGAGATTACGTTACTAACGCCACAGAAATGTCTATCTGCACAGCAATGCTGCTTAACACACAGATTTCCTGCCCTGAGTAGAACCCAAATTTTAGGATGTCTAAGAATGACATGAGGATTTTTTTTTTTAAGTAGATTTTTCTTTTTTTAAAGATTTTATTTATTTACTTGAGAGAGAGCAGGATCATGGGGAGGAGCAGAGGGAGAGGGAGAAGCAGACTCCCTGCTGAGCAGGGAGCCAGATGCAAGGACTCCATCCCAGGACCCTGAGATCGTGACCTGAGCTGAAGGCAGATGCTTAACCGACTGAGTCACCCAGGTGCCCCTAAAATAGATTTTTCTAGTTCAGTGATTCTCAACCTATTTTGCATTATCACTCATTCCCCATCAACCTCTACCATAAAACTGTAATACCACAGATATTCTGTCCATCTGACCAGGTGCTGTGGCCCTAGGAAGGGCAACAAACCATCCATAAAGCTAACACTTTTCTCCCCCAAGAAAGACTTTTCACCTTGGGGTGCCATTTCTCCCCGCTTCAGGATCAAGCCCTAGGCCCACCTCCAGATACTCTGATTCAAGCGTTCCGGGATGGGATCTAAAGGGCGGCTCAATTGGTTAAACCATGCATTTTAAACAAACACTCCAGGAGATTCTGGTGCAGATGGTCACCTAAATTCATTTTGAGAAAAACTGCTAGGATTTTATGATCTCAGAAAATTACCTTCAACATCTCACTTAGAGCAAGAGAATGAGTGCCAAAGTTAAGAATTTATGGCAGATCTGTTCCCGTTAATTTGCCATTGAGAATTTGACCCCTAATGCTGTATGAATCACAGTATCCCTCTGACCACACAATTTATTCTCGATGGGATCCCGAGTATCCCTCAGAACACACAATTTATTCTCAATAAATACATATTTAGCCAAACCTGCCTGAGCTTGGAATCTTGGTTTAGTGGGACCATCTCCAAGAGGAAGTCAAGGTCTGCGCGGATGGGGTGTCCTCAGGTGGAGACAAAGCCTGAGTCTGGGGCAAGGATTCTCAACCCTAATTATGCTTAGAACAATTACCAAAACTTAAAAATTTATAAATACCCTGTTCTATCACCAGATTCTTAAAATCAGTCAAGAATGTGCCCAACTGTCCATATGTTTTTAAGATCAAAGCACCTTGATGATTCTAATACTGAGAAGGGTGGGAAGCAGTGGAAATCAGTATCCAAAGGGCTGGTCAGCTTGTTTCCACCCCAGCCTGGCGAAGACATGAAGAGGCTCTGACAGGTTGTGAAGCTCACAGTGAGGATCGGCCTGGTATCTGGATTCAGGGAAGCGGCTCAGTCACACATAAGTGGTTGCTTCTGATTTGGGTCAGGTCCACATGCATCTTCAGGACATTCAGGGATGCTACCAGCCGCTCTCCTAGAACCAGAGACCCGTGGGGTCAAGGCGGCATTAGCGTTCCAGACTTAGTAAGAGAACTATGGATCAATCAGCGAGGTGTACCATGGAATCAGGTACCCGAGGCCCACCTTAGTCCCACTCACCTACCAGGCTTCGGGCAGTGAAGGCTGATTTCATCCGACTTTGTAATGAGGTGTTTTTTGATCGTTTGTTTACTTTGCAATTAGTTGAAGAGTTCTCCTTCCCTACTCAGCTGGGTCAAAACTGGATCTGACTAAAATCTGGAAGTTGTGAGACCAGGGTCCAAGACTGCCATTGCCAAGCCAACTCAGACCCCCACCCAACCCACTCGTGCAGCTGTGATGGATGCAACAAACATCCAGTGAGTGCCTTTTCTGCGCGGAGCACTGTTCTAGGAGTTGGAGCTATAGCAGTGGAAAAAACAGAAAAAAAAAAAATCCTGCCTTCATACACTTTATAATCTCATGGGCACCAGTAGGTGAAGACAGAAGACAGACAAGAAGTTATTACACAGTAGAGGGATCTGTAGTTCTCGAGTCAGTGCCTGGATATCCTGAATCTTTTTGGAAAATTATTTGCCATTTCCCTCTTCCAATGTTGCTTGTAACTCATTTGCTTCCTCCCCACTTTAGGGAGCTGAAAAGATATTCAAAAAAGGGCTTCTATTAAGTTCACCTGTTCTACAGAATTTCTAACATATATTATTGTGATGCATACGCCTGGGAGGAATCAGGAGTGGCCTGTGTACCTAAACCAGTCCTAAATCATTAACTCTCCAAATATTCCAGAACAGAACCAAAGTGACAGTTTTATAACAACACAGATTTAACTGCGTCGTATTTCTTCAGACCTCGATGTAGGAATTGTAAATCCAGAATGCACATAATATAAATACATGCTGCACTTTTTACTCTCTCTCTATAATCCGTTGTCAATTTATCTTACATAACTTTAAAATGTTTTTTTATATTTCAAATTTAAGAAGTAGCCTTAGCTTCAAAAAAAATGATGCATTTTCAAGAAATGATAAAAAAACACGGTACACCATCAGCATTACTAATTCAGAATTCTGTTTATGTCTGAGGACAGTAAAAACAAAAACAGAAACAGAATAATACAAACATTCCTCAAAGTTATTAAAATGTGATGTACTTGAAATAAAAGGTAAAACAACTATTTACCCACTTTTAAGTGGGGCAAAGGGGGATGGGGGCACGAGCGAAATAGGTTAAGACAACCTTACCTCAAGGAGCACGGAGTAATGTATAGAATCGTTACATATGTTAATTTTACTTAAATTTAAAAAAAAAATCACAAGCCAGTTTTTAAAAAATTACACCTCAAAAAAAAAAAAAAAAAGTAAGGGAAAGGGGAGAGAACTATCTGAGTATTTCCGTCATTGACCACTACCTAAAGATAAACTCAGAAGACGGGGTGGAGAGCATGATACTCATTGATGTATTTGTGGTTGTATAGATGTAGTCTTTTAATCTTTCATATTTCCCCTCCAGACTTCCTTGTCAGATAAACTCACTGACAGAACACAGAGTGCAGGGTATTTCATGAATTCCAACTGTATCAGAGATATTCATTATTTTTAACTCATTTTCAAAGTGAAATTTCAGGGGCACCTGGGTGGCCTAGTTGGTTAAGCATCCAACTCTTGATCTCACCTCAGGTCTTGATCTCAGGGTCATGAGTTCAAGCCCCAAGTTGGGCTCCGTGCCCTACTTTAAAAAAAAATGGGGAAAAAAGGTGAAATTTCATACAAGCAAAGTTTGCTCTAAAAGATGAGACATTTTGGAGCAATTGACTCCCTGAAGACAACCACAAAGGCTGAACAGTATTTTTAATGCTTTAATTCTTCAGTGAGCTAAAAATAGAGCCAAGTATTACACGGAAAGGTATCAGATACATTAAAGCTATCACAATTAAAACTCTTGAGCACTGGTCCAAGAGTAGACAATAGATAAAAGAACAAAATGTCTACCACGGGATTTGGTTCCAGTTTTTGTCAATTATGAATACAGCTGTTATCAACATTCCTGCACAAGTCTTTTTGTAAAATCATGCATTAATTTTTATAAGGCACATACCTAGAAGTGGGATTGCTGGATTGCAGATTATGCATAAATTTGCATTTCTTAGAAATTGTCAGAGTTTTCAAAGGTACTTATACCTTTGATGTTCATAGCAAAGCTATTCACAACAGCCAAAAGGTAAAAACAACTCAAATGTTCCTCAACTGACCAATGGATAAACCATGTGTGTTATATTTATACAATGGAATATTACACGGTCATAAAAAAGGAATGAAGTACTACATGCTACAATATGAATGAACATTGATCACGCATCATGCAAGCTCATGATGTTAAGTTGTCTGGTTTCTACCAGACAACAGGCCACATATTGTGTGATTTCACTTACTTGAAATATCAGGGGTAGGACAATCCATGGAGACGGAGAGCAGATTAGTGGTGGTCAGGGTATGTGGGGGGGCAAATGGAGATGGGCTGCTTAATGGGTATGGTTTCCATTTGGGGGATGAAAATGTTCTGGAACTAAGGGCGCCTGGGTGGTTCAGTCAGTTAAGCACCTGCCTTCAGCTCAGGTCATGATCTCAGGGTCGTGGGATCGAGCCCTGCATCGGGCTCCCTGCTTAACGGGGAGTCTGCTTCTCCCTCTCCCTCTGCCCTTCCCCCTTCTCGTGCTCTCTCCCTCTCTCATAAATAAATAAAACCCCTAAAAAAGAAAAAAGAAAAAAGAAAAAGTCCTGGAACTAGATTGTGGTAATGGATGTACAACGTTGTGAATGTGTTAACTGCTACTGAACTGTATACTTTAAAATAGTTAAAATAATAAAAATAGTAAGTTTTATTTTAGACATATTTTACTACAATTAAAAAGCCATGATCCCCCTATTGTGATGTCTTGAACATTATAAACTTCTTAAGCCACAGACATTTTTTTAAGATTTAATTAATTTATTTGAGAAAGAAAGAGAGAAAGAATGAGTGAGAGCAGGTGTTTGGGGGGTGGTGAGGGGCAGAGGCAGAGAATCCCAAGCAGACTCTGTGCTGAGTGTAGAGCCCACAGAGGGGCTTGATCTCATGACCCTGAGATCATGACCTGGGCCGAAACCAACAGTCTGACGCTTAACCGACTGAGCCACCCAGGAGCCCCACACACACATTTTGGCATAATTATGTTTTATAAAACTATATTTACAGAGAATCTAATGTCAAGTGAGTCTATTTATATAAATCCTGTTTGTGTTTTTCAATAATTCTGAGGTGGAGAGGGAACAGCTTTGGGATATTAATTAAGCCTTCTTAGCTGCATAATATTCATGTAGAGCTTTTTTTCTCCAATGTGCTAAACTTATGCAAATTTTAGCCCCAATAAAAATCTGGGGAGAATAGTTCTGATTCACAGGTACAGTTTCTGGTCACATAGAGCTAGTTCAAGTCCGGTCAGCATCATGGACACCAGTTCTTATGGTTTTCAACGGGGCCTCAAATAAACCACAGGCTCTTTGCTGTTCTTTGACCCACCCTGCTATTTCCCATGTTCCTACTTCAACTGCTTACTTTCTTTTTGAGTCTCATTAATCATTACATTTTTCTTTTTTATACTCAGACACATGCCCCATTAAGCATTTATAACTGCTGTCCCCAGAGAAGCTCATGTAGAAAAATATATACCGTGCGACACATTAAGGAAGAGAGATTAATGCTGCCCCTTAGGAAATTATCAATTCCAATTTCAGGACTTGCCAGAGGCTTCAGCATTCAACAAAATCGAGTGAGCCCGCCCCTTCCCAGGGTGCTCAGGACCACAAAAGCCGTCAGATAAATGTATCTATTGGTGTTAGGTCTTCGAACGGAAAAACTGCCCGACCCACGCAAAATCAGTATTTAATATCCCTGCATGTGGAATACGTTATTTTTGACTAACCAATTTTCAGTTTGTGTCTTAAACATTTTTAGAAATCCAATATTATGCACACCGACTAAGTTACATTGATGAATAACAAGTACCTCGGTTAGCCTCAGAGGCGCCAACGACATTTCTGTTTCATGAAAAATCAAGGAAATATGAGGCATGCATGATGGAAATCATTCCTCAAAGAGCAGGCTCTAGAGAGGAGACTTTTCCTGGTGTCCACAGCTGACTTAGCTTAATCCTATATTGAACATTTACATTTGATTCATGATGTTCTTTGTTTAAAAATTCATTATTAAATGTCGGGGCACCTGGGTGGCTCAGTCCGTTAAGCATCTGACTCTTGATTTTGGCTCAGGTCATGATCTCAGGTCATGAGATCTAGCCCAGAGTTGGGCTTCGCACTCAGTGGGGGAGTCTGCTTGTCCTTCTCCCTCTGTCCCTCCTCCCACTCTCTCTCAAATAAATAAATAAATAAATAAATAAATCTTTTTAAAAAGTCATTATTAAATGTGAAGAGAAGGTCAAAAAAGTCAGAGGCAAGGATAAAATGAGTTAAGCTTCAGGGACATTTCAAAATGTTGTCACTGGAGGTGGTACTTTTCAATCAACCGAGAGACACTAAAGATAAATCTACTTTTGCCCTGAAAGGGGCACCTCTCAACCAAGGTCTAGTGCCATGCTTTCCCGAAAGTTCACATACGTGACAGTGGCGCTAGTCTTGGCTCTTTTTCCAGCCTATTTATATTCATCAAATATAGAACCAACTATTAGGGTGGACTACAAAATGACCTGTCTTCAACCATAGACTCCCCAAAACAACAACAAAACTTCAGTTTAGCTAGAAATTGGAATGATGAAGTAAATGACAGGAATTATTGAATAAGTGCATCCTTCATCCTTTGGACTCAAGATGAAATAATCCTTATAAAAAACAAACAGCAAAACCCAAATGATCTCTCTCCCTGTCTCTCTCTCTTCTCCTCTCCCTCTCTCTCTCTTCTCCTCTCCCTCTCTCTCTCTTCTCCTCTCCCTCTCTCTCTCTTCTCCTCTCCCTCTCTCTCTTTCTCTCTGTCTCCCTCTACTTTTCTGTACCACCCAACCAGACCATGCTTGTTTTCTGGGTTTCCTTCTGTTATTCAAAGCATAACCTAATAGGCAAAAATTGGCAGACCACATACAAAATGGACCCTTTCTGAAAGGAATAAATGAAGTAGAGTCAAACACTTCCTCACAGTCATTTAGGTGACATAATCACCTACATTGCTCAGCAGTTACCTGAAAACATGTAGGAAACAAAATTATGCCAACGTTTTGCAAGTCCAGATGTTGTCAACATTAGAGCTTGACTCTAATTTGGAGACGTAAAAAAGCAAATTGAAAAACTTATATAAACAAGAATTTGTTAATACCTTGGCATGTTAAAATTAATAAAAAACCTACAATTAGGGTAAGAGTCATTTACAAGTGAGAGAATGGGGACCAAGGACATAGAAAAATGTTCAGTTGTATTAGAGTAGAGCAGAGACCAGGGCTTTGATCCTTAGCTTATGAATCCAGCAGCCACTTGGTTATGCCCATGGCATGAAATGAAATCCCCTGTGGCTTCCATGCTCTTCCTGCTGGTGCCATGCCTCACGTGACAGCCCCCACAAAACCCACAGCTGGAGGAAAGGCATGTTTTGCAAAAGTCCTGTCCCCCCTTCCCTACCTCAAGTGATCCAAAAAATAATGCTACACATTGATTCATTGATTCCAAATTAACCCATTATCCAGCCCATCTGTTAAATGTCCTATCTCATTTTCCTTAGATTGTAAGTTCTTTATCATATAGTCAGTTCTAACACCATTTTATAACAATTATTTAAACAATGTTCAGATGTTTGGCCTTGCCCACATATTGCTCATCACGGCGTCAAATTTTTGTCTGCCGCATTCAGACTTGAGCTGCTGAAGTTTTGACAAGTTTCATTTTTGTACTAGACTAGAATCTTGTATTTTCTAATCATCAAAGAAAATTTAGATTATTATCACATACCCAAGATTAGGAAAAAAGGATTTATAATAAACATTTCTCTAGGGTTCCTTTATGTGTCATAAAAATCATTGAAGCCCCAAACTAAAAAAAAGATAGATTTTTATTTTCATTGGATCAAAAAGACTGAGCCCCTTTGAAGTCTTTAATGCACTAGAAGCCACGTCCAGAGTAGAGCTGACAGTGAAGATAGGCAGCTAGCCAGAAGATTAAGGGATGAAAGAGGGAGTTGAAAGAGAACAGACAAGTGACATCCCTACAGAATTAAATGACTCAGACAACATCAGGGAAGCAATGAGATACAGAGATAGAGAGGGTGTAAAATGGTATAGCAGTTGAGCTAGGCTTAGAACTACCCCCGAGAACACCACAGGGAAGTTAAAGAATTGGACATCCCATCAGCAAGTCCAAAGACAGGCGGCCATAGGCAAAAATGAAGGAACGCTCTGGAAATAAAGCCTCTTATGCACAAAAGCCCAAACATACATGGTATTTTACAGCATGATTACATGAGTGTGGGTGTATATGTGAGTGTGTATGTGTATGTGTGTGGGCAAAATCCAGTATTTTGTGCTAATGTAATTATCTTAATTTCACTGATTACAATCACTCCTGATTATCAGAACAATCAGTTCAAGCAGTTTAATTAAGAAATCAGTGTAATTATGTAGAATAGAGTTTACAGAACATATGTAGAAAAAAATAATAGTACAAAACTTGACTATCTTCTATTATACAGATCTAATTGGTTCGGTATCTTTCATGTTAAGGTGATACTTGGCATCCATGTGTAATATTCTAGTCTCGTCTAACTTGCCTATCCTTCAAAATATTTTTTTCAATTTTTCTTTTTTTCTCCCAAAGGAGTTTTTGTTTAATCTAGCTAACACAAACAGAATCTTCTTGTTGTGACTTTCAACAGGCCTCTTTTTCCTTTGATTTTATAATAAAGATATAAAAAAGTAAAAAGGTGATTGAGAATCAACCCTGAAAGAATTATTTACCTAAAATATATTTGTGAAATAAGAATATAACTCAAAGCATGGATAAAAAAGCATATTCGTAAATCCTTTGTGATGAGCTGAGTTGTCTAATTTTAATTTTTCAAATTACATACACTACTAAAATAAGAAAAAATTTATGCAGTGAAGAGCATGATTTTGCACTTTGGGGGTGGTATATATAGGCATGAGAACTTTCCCTTAAGGTTGACACTGTAAACATTTTATAAAAAGAGCTTAAGTGCTCTGAATTGTATTTAATTCACTGACTTCTGCAAAGTCGTTGACAACTATTTCGTGGTTAAGGCCATTTATTACAAAACAAATTTTTAAAACTTTATGTTAAACAGAAAGTTGAAATTAACAGAAGAAATTTGGAATTAATTAATCTCTTTCAGGATATGGCATTCAGATGATCAACAGAGGTCAACGTGTGTAAGTGTGCGTGCGTGCGCATAACAGAAATGAACATAAGTATTTATTACCAGGTTCTAATCATGAAAATGACAGAGCAGAATGGGCGGTGGGCATACTCTAGGGCAACTCCCATAATCTTCACTTTCTGGTGTTCATGTTCTTTTGTGACTCCCTTGGAAAATGAAATAGCAGGGGTTTTATTTTAATCATTGTGCAGAAGAGCAGAAAGAAGAGAAAAGAAGGAAGAGGGAGGGAGAGACAGAGGATGCAGAGAGACTGACACCCTCCATCTCCCAAGCCTTCCCGCACTAGTTGGAAGCGCTCACAGAGGCTCCCCCTTTTGTGTTGCTTTGTCTCTACCTCAGGTGGCCCCAAGCCACCTACATTAAAAGGATTTGAGTGGATCTCGTGGAAGGCACTGGACTTACTAGGCTGAAAAGTGAGGGTTGGAAACAATTCGTGGAGAGAAAAGTGGGAGGTGACCTGGTAAATGATGGGAGGGGCATACGGAATCCATTATATTCGGTGAGAACACAGGTGCCATCCTCAGTCCCCACGGAAGGGTGTTAGACAGGATCTCATTTTGAAGACTGTTTCTGTATTAAACCATTCTCTCTGCTCCTCAGTTAATCGGTTCTTTTCCACTAGATGTGAAGTAACTAGAAGTATATTGGCTGTGGTAGTTTCCAAGTCCAGTTCGGTATTGATAAGCTTTTCTGCTTTGGCTTCTTGCTGCTATCATTATGTTTTTAAAGACTCTCTGTACTTGTACATTCATTCACTTTATAAGAAATAGTTAATAAAAAGAGAATAGGCAAGAAAGTAGGTTATTCGTCTGGGTTTAAGTTAGATAAGTCTTGACAACAAAAGTGTAGCCAATTCTTACTGAATATGATCATTGCAAAGATCATCATAATGTCTACTGCTCACTGAGAGATCTTCGTGGGTCATTCAAGTAAGACGATTCATTTTGACCAGTATAGTATAGTCTCATGATAAAAGTTTGAGCTCTTTAAAATTATCACTTTAATTAGCTACTGTGATTTTATAAAATGTCTGACTGTGACATTTAAGGGCAAATATATACACATTAAGATAACTAAATTTATTATCCACAATATATTTTTAAAGGTTCTTTTGATAAAAATTGTGGTAAAACATAAGATATTTAAAAAACAAATTACCAGCTCACATGCTGCTGATTCCAAAACGTACCATCTTTGCTAAAATATATTTTCATGAAGCACTTTAATAAAGTTATATAATTTTATATCCCCTACCCCCAGGCCCTTCAAGTGCCAACCTGCTCAGAATGTTTAGGAGACAGGAGAGGAATTTGTTAGGAGGCTGTTCTCTGCCTACATCGATTTCTACTTTTGCACTGAAAATAATTTATACTTGAAGTTAAATCTCATAAGAAATCTGATCCTGAACTTTTCAAGAATTCTAGAGCAATTCTATGGCAGCCTACAGTTGTGACTTGAGCATGCAATTATTTTGGTATAAAGAACTTGGAGAATCACACTATGGTTATATGGAGAAAGATTGTAAAAATCAAGCAATCCAAGTATTCAAAATAATAGTAAAATAATAATAGTGGGAATTGCAACTTACAACTACAAAGCTGCAAATTCATATTCATATATTTATGGAGTAGGCACTATTATTTTAGATGAGTAAACCGGGCACGAAAGTTTCCTTAACTTGCTTACCTCGTTCACCATCTCCCAAGGCAGACTGTTTTGAATACGTGAAATGGCTTACTTACACAAAGCTAAATTCTGTTTCCCTACAACTTCAAACCCCTGGCTTTCTCTAACCATTGGATCCCACTGAGAACAAGTCTAAGTCACAAGAAAAAAAAATTGATAAGCTACAGGAATAAGTTCGACATGGCAATACTTCAAATGCTCAGAACCATTCTGCCTTGGTTGAGCCTTCTCTTCTCTGAGCCAAACACCCTTGGCCCATTGTCTCTTCCTCCACAAAATGGTTTTAGGCCCCTCACTGTTTTCACGGTCCTGATGAGATTCTCTACATTTAAATGCATCAAGGCCCCCAAATTAATTTACATGATCCTCGGACTTATGCCTCTCTTGGTTTAGAAACTGTACTTCTATTAACGCAGCCTTTGATTTTATTAACTGGGGAAGGGAGAGCACTAATATCCCAAAGAAAGTCATTGATATTTTGGAATTTACATTTGCCCCTATTAATTTTTCTATCGGTGGATTAAGTACACTGTCTGAATCCCTAAAGTTCTTTTTAGCTTCTCTTTCTACATTCAGTGTATTTTCAACTCATCCCAGCTACAAGTTTAGGAAATGCATGCACCCACCAATAATTGGTTTCAAATGCACGAAAAGCAAAATCCCAGAGGAAGCAGGAATTCTGAACCTAAAGACAGTTGTTTTTTGCATTTGGGAGATCAGCTCTGAGAGACGTGACCAGTCTAGTGTGGTTCAATGTGAAGAAAACATCAGCATAGAACACACAGAAGAATCTGTGTGATTATAATTATCCAGGGCACCAAAAACTTGACCCCAGAACCAGGTCAGGGACATACCTATAACTACCTTTGCCATAACTGTTAACCAAACCCCTAGGAATAGGACATTACAGTTAGTCTACTAATCCACAGAGGAGGTGGGTTTATGTTCTACTTATACTTTGCTGTGTACATATCTATACTCAAGGTAACTCCTTAGTTAACTGCATAGTATTCTTCCATAGTGTAGAATTGGTCATTATAAATTGAATCTGTATTAGGGGGCAGAGTCCAAAGTGATACATCTCCTTTTACAATGCCATTTACAATTGCACCAAAAAGAATAAAATATCTAGGCATAAACTTAATCAAGGAGGTGAAGGACCTGTAATCTGAAAACTATAAAATATTGATAAAGAAATGGAAAATGACACAAATGAATGGAAAGACATCCCACGCTCATGGACTGGAAGAACAAATATTGTTAAAATGCCCGTACTACCCAAAGCAATCTAGAGATTTAATGCAATCCCTATCGAAATACCAACAACAATTTTCACAGAACCAGGACAAATAATTCTAAAATTTGTATGGAACCACAGAAGGCCCTGAAGAGCCAAAGCAATTGAGAAAGAAGAACAAAGCTGGAGGGATCACAGTCCTAGGTTTCAAGATATACTTCAAAGTTGCAGCAATCAAAACAGTGTGGTACTAGAACTAAAACAGATACACAGGTCAACGGAACAGAACAGAAACCCAGAAATAAACCCATGTTTATATGGTCGATTTATGACAAAAGAGGCAAGAATATACAATGAGGAAAAGATGCTGGGAAAACTGGACAGCCACATGCAAAAGAATGAAACTGGACCACTTTCTCACACCATAACAACAACAACAAAAACCTCAAAATGGATTAAAGATCTAAAGATGAGACCTGAAACCATGAAACTTCTAGAAGAAAACAGAAACAGTAATTTCGTTGACATTGGCCGCAGAAACATTCTCCTGGATATGTCTCCTCAGACAAGGGAAACAAAAGCAAAAACAAGTTATCGACACTACCCCAAAATAAAAAGCTTTTGCACAGTGAAGAAAACCATCAACAAAAGGACAAGGCAACCCAAAGAATGGGAGAAGATATTTGCAAATGATATATCCAATAAGGGGTTAATATCCAAAATACATAAAGAACTTATACAATACAACACCAAAAAAAAAAAAAAAAAAAAAAAAAAAATCAAACAAGCAATCCAATTAAAAAATGGGCAGAGGACCTGAAAAGACATTTCCCTAAAGAAGACATCCAGATGGCCAACAGATACAGGAAAAGACGCTCAACATCACTAATCATCAGGGAAATGCAAATCAAAACCACAATGAGATATCACCTCGCACCTGTCAGAATGGCTTAAAATCAACAACACAAGAAACAACAAGTGTTGGGAGGATGTGGAGAAAAGGGAGCCCTCGTGCCCTGTTGGTGGGGATGCCAGCTGGTGCGGCTGCTCTGGAAAACAGTATGGAGGGTCCTCAAAACATTAAAAATAGAAATACCATATAATCCAGTAATTCCACTACTGGGTATTTATTCAAAGAAAATGAAAATACTAATTTGAAAAGATATATGCTCCCCTATTTTTATTGCAGTATTACTTACAAGAGCCAAGATATGGAAGCAGCCCAAGTGTCCATCAATAGGTGAACAGATGAAGATGTGCTATATATGTATATAATGGAAGATTATTCAGCCATAAAAAAGGATGAGATCTTGCCATTTGAGACAACATGGATGGACCTAGAGGGTATTATGCTAAGTGAAGTAGGTCAGACTGAGAAAGATAAATACCATATGATTTTTTTTCATGTGGGTAATCAAAAAAACAAATGAATAAACAGATAAAAAGCAGAATCAGACCTAGAAATACAGAGAACAAACTGATGGTTGCCAGAGGGAAGGGGTGTGTGGGGATGAGCAAAATAGGTTAAGGGGAGTAGGAGGTACAGGCTTCCAGTTGTGGAATGTATAAATGATAGGAATAAAAGGCACAGCACAGGGAATAGTCAGTGACAGTGTAATAGCATTTATGGTAACAAGTGGTAGTTACACTTGTAGTGAGCATAGCGTACCCTATGGAGATGTTGAATCACTACGATGCACACCTGAAACACATGTAACATTGTGTGCCAGCTGTATTCAAATAAAATACTAGAAAAATAAAATAAAATGTGAGAATAAGCAACTAAACCAAAACTGGACCATATAAACTTGGTTAACTATTCTTGTCAAAACTGGCTGAGTACTGGAATGTCCTAGGGTCAACCTATAGCACTGGCCAGCCAGGAGATCCATACGGAAGATCATGGGGACTGGGGTGGGCAGATGGGGTAAGCACCAATTTTACAGGACACCATGTGGCCTTGGATGCTCCTGTCTGTCTTACCACCCACTACCCACGGCTCCATTTCCCTCGGAGCAGATCGACTCCAGCCTTGGAAGCAATTCCAGCCCCCAGTTATGACCATACCTCTTCATACCATTGTCATCAGGCATATGAATATCCAAATCATCCAAGGTAAATTGTCCATTGTCTTCTTGATAACTTCCAGATCGACTTTATAATATTTTGGGAAGTTAGAACTTTACGTAAGTGAAGGAAAAAAAAAAAACTTAGGGGATTATTTTGGTGCAAAGATCTCGGAGTATCTTCACGTTAGTTCTCTGTTTGGGTTAGATCTTCCATTAATTTTGGTAATAACTGCCATCCTTCTTTTCTGACTCCAAATTATAATATTCAGAATCTGGGACCTTGTGATTCAGACCGTGCCTATATGTGGGGACAGTTTATACTATCTCTCTGTGCTTGGCCTTCTACACTGAGTGTAGCTCCTACCTTCACATTCTGACCTGAATCTCTATTCTGGAGACCAGTTTTACAGGCTTTTATCTTGAAAATCTCTGTTCTCGTGGCCATGTGACAAAAAGGCTGTGCCCAAATCATACCATGGCCATGCTTTTTACAAGCTATTCCCAGCCAAAATGACAGAGCGCAGCAAGGGCACTCAGGCAGGTCCGTCCCTGAGAGACATGGGACTCTGATAGACCACCCTGGAGAACTACGTGTCAGCCTCCTAGACAACTTCTCAGAGCTGTGCTGTCTTCTGAAACGTCTCCCCACTCCTCTGCTTCCTTCTCTTCTTCACTAGTATTGTGGGCTGTATGGTGTCTCCCCAAATTCCTACGTTGAAGTCTTAACCCACCAGTACCACAGATTGTGTCTGTATTGGAAGACAGGGTCTTTAAAGATAGAATTAAGGTCCAATGGGGTCATTACAGGGGGCCTGATCCAGTCTTACTGGTGTCTTTAAAAGAAGCGGAGATTAGGTCACAGACACACACATGGACCAAGGGCTGACCATCTGCAAGCCAAGGAGCGAGGCCTCAGAAGAAATCCAGCCTGCTAACACCATGATCCTGGTCTCCCAGCTGCCAGACTGTGAGGAAATCAACGTGTGTTGTCTAGGGCCCCCAGCTGCCGTGCTTTGTGAGACGGCAGCCCTAGCAAACTAACACAACCAGGCTCACCCCTGAGTCACATTCTCAAGTCTCTCCCAGCCTCCTCTGCGGCCTTCCCTTTTGCTCCTTGCTGGCGTTTCCCCCCAGATCTCTTGCACATCTAATCTCATCCTGGTGTCTGCTTTTCAATGGACCCCAACTCGCCCAGTCTTCTTGAAAGGAGAACTCAACTAAAATACACCTGTTATGGACAGAACTGAGTCCTGGCAAAATTCCTGTTGAAGCCTGGCCACCCTGTGCAACTGTCCTTGGAGAGGGGGCCGTGAAGGTGGTTAATTAAAGTTAAGTGAGACCACACTGGTGGTGTCCTGATCCAACGGGACTGATGTCCTTCTAAGAAGAGACACCAGCGAGTTGGCTTTCTCTGCTTCCACCAAGGAAAGGCCACGGGAGGCCACAAAAAGTCAGATACTGCCAAGCCAGCAGGAGAGTTCTCACCAGACGCCGGCTTTGCCACAGCTCGACTGGAGCCTTCTGACCTCGAGAAGAGTGAGCAAATTCACTTCTGGTGCTCAAGCCCCCTGGTCTGCGGCACTGTTTTTATAGCAGTCCAAACAGACAAATACAACCCTTTCCTGCCTAAGACAATCCCACAGGCGGAAAAAGAGCAGTGTCCCCTGCGGGGCACGCCCAGCAGCCTCCCAGTTCACACATCTGTGTTTCTCAGGAACGCGACCCAGGCTGACTTTCCCGGGGGTTCCAGATGCAAGCGTGCTACCCCCTAACACGCGCCCCACATGACAGGGGAATTCAGACAATGGACTCCGATGCCCTGGATTCTCGGGGTTGTACTTCAATGGAGCCTTATCTTCCTAAAATTCAAATTGGACATGCAACTGGGTTTGTGATCTTCATTTTATTAGGACAAGAAGGTAATCTTGTTTTGTTACAGAATCATTTTCAATTGGGAGGGAAATGGAGGCAATTGTCAACTCTGTGTTGCCCCAGGATATTCAGAAACGGCTTCTAGAATCGCACAGCTGGAGCGAGCCGGAATTACAGCTCTTGGATCCCGCACCAATTCTGCACGAAGGGGCTCATTTATCAGATGCAGGTTTCTTGAGCTTCCTTTGAGAGTGCAGTCATGGACTGTAACGGGGGCGGGGGGTATTTCCTCTTTTATTTTTTCATATTCCTGCACACCGCGAAGTCGGCCAGCAGCTGCTGTGTTTCTAGTGCTTGAGGCCACTAGAGCGCCGGGAGCGGGGAAGGGAACAGCTGTCCCTGCTATGAGCCTCTCACAGGCCAGCAACTCTGCTGGGGACAGAAAGAAGCCACAATCCTGTCCTGAGCTATGCAGAGTAGGGAAGAGAAGACATTTCTATCAAGAATGATATTCGAAGGCAGATCCAAATAAGCAAATTCTAGATCCGTGGGTAAAACGCCTGTGGGTGTACAGAGAAGTTCTATTCTTTCAGCCGAGGAAGTCAGGAAAGAGTCCCGAAGGAGGTATTTTCAATTCAGGCCTTGACCGATGAAGAGAACACAGACATGTTGAGATAGAAATCAGAGCAAGAAACAGAATGAGGAAGCACACAGGGCAGGAAATCAGCCCTTCCGTGCAAAGCACGGCAACAGCTCTGTTAGACCAGATTCGCCCTGTTGTCCATAAGGACGACTGGCTCATTTGAGACAGGACAGTTATTTTTATTTGTTGCTGTCCCATAGGTTATGCAACGTTCAGCATCTCCGTCCCCTGGACAGAGAATTTCAGGTGATCCCAAGTGTACATATGACAAACACGCCCAGTTGAGAACCTCTAGAACCGAACTAAAGCTTCAGAATCACCTGGAAGGCTTGTTAAAACACAGATCCCTGCCACATCCCTCGTTTCTGACTCAGCAGGTCCCGGATGGGGCCTGCTAATCTACATTTCTAAGAAGCTCCCAGGTGAGGGTGATGCTGCTCCTTGGGGTAGCATGTCTTTGGTGCAGAGAACAGAGACACAGAAAGTAATACTGGAATAAAAGTATGGAAGGCCATGAGTGGCAACTAGGTTATAAGAAGGAAGAGTCTCTGAAGACAAATGCCCAATTACATTCCTACTATTCCATTCAAAACTGAAAGAGAGAGAGAGAAACAGAATGCAGCTGGATGGCTCTAGAAATTGTCTTATGAGAAAACAAACCAGGTGCGTATCTCTTATCCCTGTGGAGCAGCATTCCATCTGCCTGCCGAGCAATACCAGGGGGCTCAAGTTCATGTTCCTGATGAGAGAGAAGGAGAGAGCCCAGAAGAGCAGACCAACCAGACCAAGGGGGTGGCCTTTCATTCTGGACTGTAAGGTGCGTCAGCCAAGGACCGCACCTGCTTCTGCTCACTATTAACCTCCCTAGCACGGAACGCCCTCCTGGGCACAAATATGCACTGGAAAACTACATTTGGGGAGTTCCAGAGTGAATGACTGAGGGCTGGTGCAACATCAAAGCGAAGAGGCGGGCACCTGGGTGGCTCAGTCAGTACTCGTCTGACGACTCTCAGTTTCGGCTCAAGTCTTGATCTCAGGGTCGTGAGATCAAGCCCCGTGTCTGGCTCTGCGCTCAGCACAGAGCCTGCTTGAGTTTCTCTCTCTCCCTCTCCCTCCACCCCTCTCACTCGTGCTCTCTCTCTCTCAAATGAATAAATCTTTTAAAAAAAAAAGTGAAGAAGCAACAGACAAGGGGCAAGCCACGTAGAAGGTCCAAACAGCCTTTCCGGCAACAATGAGCAAAATGCAGGGTGGGGGTCAGACCTGTTACCGAAACTCACTAGTGGGATCTGCAAGGTAGAAGTTAAAGGCCCATGTTCAGTTTAGACAGAAAATATCAAAAGTAACTCCTAGGTTTCAAACTGGAGTTTCTGAGGAAAAAAAATCACCATATATTGACAAATGAGCATGTGGGGGGAAGGACTTTCTGTAAAGAAAGGCAAGTGGGGCTACAGAAAAACAGAGCAGCTTCAGGCTTAGTTTCAGATGCCTGTATGGTTTCTGACTAAACATACAAGAGGAAAAATTAGAGTAGTGCCTGGACTCTGGAAAATCAAATTTGGAAATCACCCCGTGAAAGAGACCAAGGCCATGAGAAAGACATTGGACGTTTTTGACTCAAAATCGCATTGACAAATACTCTTCCTACCAGACCATGGAGATTTTAATAAAATCACTGTTATTATGGAATGTTATAAGAAACCACTATATAAATGTATAATATAAGCAACAACACCATCATTCATACGTAACCTGGGACCGTAGTGAAGCCGTGAACTGCACCCATGCCGTCGCTCAGGTCACCCTATGCAGGGTGAACCCAGTGCACAGTGTGGGATCCAGTCCACAACACTGGGAGGGGTGTGTAATGGAAGTGTTCGGGGTTTTCCCAAAACTCTGCCTTCTCCTCCTATGTCATCACAGTAGGTCCAGTTCCCAATATGTATATAACAACTGGAAACATGAGAGTCGTAGGGTTAAGAAGCGCTTCAAGTTATAAAAACATGATATTTTTGACTGTACTCCTAGCAGTAATTTTGCTTTCTCTCTACCTGCATGAAGAAACGAACAAAAAAGAGCAAGTTTATGCAAAGCCTACATTCCAGAGTGTTGGCAAGGTTAACCCAGAGACCACACATTGACCTTGGATGTTTGGGTAAATACTAGACAGAAGACAAGGTAATATTTGATTAGGTGAAAAGAGCTGCTGACTTCTTTACGTCGTAGAAACAATTTATAGCTGCGCGGAGATATTTTATGTTAATTTGCAAAATAAACATGCAAAACATAACATGCAATGTCTGAGCACCTACCCTGTGTTAGGTGCTGGGATCCAGATGGCGAGAAACGAGAGCAGGCTCTGCCCCCATGGAGCCCGCTGCCAGTTCCGGACACAGAGAAGCAAACGGGCCATGTCATTATACATATGGAGACACGCTGTAACAGGGGCATCTCAGGGCACTCTGGGAGCTGGCCTGGGGACCCAGGACTGGTTCCTCTGTGCGGGTGCCCCAGGCCTGGAGCTTTGAGATAGATAGATGGAGACCTAAGGGTGAAGGGGGACCATCTAGGCAGAAAGGGCTGGAGGTGTGTGAAGTTCTAGGGGTAAGATGGTACAAGATGCTGGGGGCACAGGGGAGGAGACAGGCTGCGTGGGGGGTGTCAAAGAATCACTCTGGAAAGATCAACACAGCTGAGTCACTGGAAAAGGAGTTTGGAAACTAATATCATTATTAGCAGGAGTTCTGAGTAGAGGAGAGAAAATTTCTGTTTGTGCTTTGGAAAGACTGTAATGTTTAGCATGTGCAGATTGAGGGAGTGGGGGGACAAAACTGAAGGTAGGTGATCAGTTTAGGGACACGGGAACCAGCCCAGACTGCAGGTGACAATGGCCACAAGCAGGCCATGGCAGTGGGGACTGGCAAGAATGATACATTCAAAAGATGTTTTCGAAGAGATTCCATTCCCTTACGTATTCACTAGACAAATGTTACGGTTGCCTACATCCTGCAAGCCGAGTTCTGGAAGCTGAGGGAACAGCAGTGAACGACACAAAGAAAGCTGTTGGTCTTGTAGACCTGCATTCTCCTGGGACATTCCACGCGCCCACACGCACGCGCCCACACACATGAGCGAAGGATCAGCTGCACGGTGAGAAGTGCGATGAAAATAAGAAAGCAGGGTGGGTGGAGAGGGGAGAGGGCTGAGGAGACTAGGAGTCAGAGAAAGCCTCTCTGATCAGGTGACATTCCAGCAGAGGGCTCAAGTGGGTGAATGAATACCCTGCAGCATCTAGATCCCAAAGTGCAAAGGCCCTGAGGCAAGAGCAGGTGTGGCATGTTTGAGGAAAGGTAAGAAGGCCAGAGTGGCTGATGAAGAGTGTGTGGGAGGGAAAATGCGAGAGCATGAGATCAGTAAGTTGGCTGGAGTGGGGCAGGACTGAGGGCAGACATCGTGGGGTATTCTTGCCCCTGGCAAGGACTCGGGTGCCACTCTTGGGGAGCCTAGAAGCCACTGAAACTGTGTAAGCACACAGGGGCACTAGAAGTGAAGCCGCGTGGTACTGTGGGAGGCTGCTGGAATAATCCAAGCGAGACATGGTACCAGCAAGATGGCGTACAGGACGGTGACCACAGAAGCGGGCAGAGGTGGTCCGATTATGAATGCCCTTCAGAGGCAGAGTGAACGGAATGTGCTCTTGGATCAGACAGTGCGTGGGAGAGTGAGTGGGGAGTCAAGAAAGCCTCCAAGACATCTGGTGTGAACACCTGGTGGAACAGAGAGACTCAGTGCATGGGGAAGATGCAGGAGAAGCGGGGGTCATTGGGGAAAGCCCAACATGCACGGTGGGCAGGGCTTCATGTGATGCTGCAGCAAAGTCTGATGTCCAGGGAAAGGTCTTGGTGGGGCATAAGGACTGGGATTCACGGCATCCACGTGGCCTGGAATGTGATTTCTGAGAGGGTGGAGGGTAGACAGGGAAGAGCGCTAAAGTCTTGGGATGCTATGGTGTTCCAAGTCAGAAGGCTGAGGATACCCTGCCCAGAAGACGGTGATGCGGGGACCAGCGAGGCAGACTGGGGGCCCAGGAGAGAGGACAGGTCCAGAAGCCACCTGAGCAGGAGACATGGTAGAGGATGGGGACTGAGGAATATGCCCAAACTGGCCCCAATGAGGCCACTGGCAAGTACAGACAGCACTGGATGGAGGAAGTGCTGGCAGACAGCCTGGCGGCAGTGTTTTCGAGACGAGAGAAATAGGGGGCAGTGAGACAGGCTCTTCTTCTGAGGAGTGCTGGTCATAAAGGATCAGTGAAATGAAGGGGATGTGATTTCGTTTAGTTTAGTGTTCTTTCCTTTCCACTTTGGACAACATGAAGCACTCTTCGCCCATGGCATGATCCTGTGTGGTGGACGGTGACGGGGCAGCTGAAAGCGTGGTGGTCTTGGGAAGGCCAGAGGGATGGGGTCCAGTGGGCACATTTGACCTTGGCACCAGTAGGCTGCTTTACAAAACAGCCCTTGAAATGTCAATTTCCTAGAAATGGTGTGTGTGTTGAAAAACCTCAAAAGAAACTCTGATGATATATTCCGCTCCATCCATTCTTGCAGGCACGAAATGACTTGTTTGATCTTGGAAATGGCGAATCTCAATTTCGCCTGTGGAACATTCTCGGGCGGAGCATACCGCTGTCCTACTGTCAGCAGCAAATGCACCAAGCCGCAGTCCGGGCCTCGGACAGATTTTTGCCTTTTTCCTATGAAAATGACGAGTCCTTTTTTTTTCTCTTTCTTTTCAGAGGCTGTTCTGAGCACACTGAATCAGAAAACCCTTGGTCTATAGCAGCAGCAGCAACACTGTCTAAAATTTGATGGATCAGAGACCTTAGCTGCAGTATTAATTCAGTGAACTAAAATGCTTGGTTTTTTTCAGTTTCAATTTAGTCAAAACTTGAAGAGTAGAGAGTTAGAACATGCAGATTTCAGGTTCTGCCGAGAATTCTCATTCAACGTTTATGTTTGAAGAGAGCAGGTCTAAGAAGTAACGTCATATGGAGCAAGAAACCGACATAGAGGAGTGTGACTACAAAATCTTAAGACAATGTGCGATTGTACATGCCAGAATCCACCATCTGCCCTTCTCCTCCCTAAAATATGAAAACTAGTAGGTTAAAAGTTTTTAATGTGCTTTTTTAATCCAATTTTTCCCTCCCACACTTCTTACATTCATGTTAAACAGCAGATAGCAAATCAGGAATGACACCTATAGGCTTGTGTCTGCCTTTATATTCTTGCCACCAAGTTGACACTCCTTTGGAAAACCAGAAAAAGCCTTAAATCACTGTCCTGGGTAGGTTAGCAATGTCCACTTCGGACAGTATAGATTCATAACTGTCTATAATGCTCACCTACAACTGAATACATTTGCTCAAAACTAATGTTCTTCTCTCCTATATTCCAACTCCCAAGCTCCCTGCAATGGCACGCAAGGTCTCCAGAGACCGATGCTAACTTCCCCCAATCCCAGTCATATCCCAGTGTTTGCAGTTCTGGAACATTACATCCTTCCGGGACCTCTGGCCTTTGACCAACATTAGCATTGGCTTAGTTTCCTGACTCAGAAGAGCCAAGAGACACCATTTCTGTAGTCGGCTTCACCTCCCACTCCACTCTGACCCACTGCCCCCACCGCCCATCTACATTCTCCTACAGAAGTTAAACACTGTCAGCCTTTGTTTGCGGTAGCTGTCCCTCCTTCTGCCAGGTTGCAGAGCACAAGATCTATTTCTCTCGATATCCCCAATACCTAGCCCACTGCTGGGCACACGTGAAAACATAAGCCCTTAATTCTGAAGGAACGAATGAATGTGTTCAACCTTGGTCTGTTCATATCGCCACTCACTAGGTGCTATCAGAATCTATTTATAAAAACTAAGAGAAGTAGAATGGCATTCACTGAAAATGAAGAGGCTAAAGTAAATGAATACTAGTTTCAACAATATGAAAAATGTCCTGACTTTTCCCATATAATATCATGCAATATCATCGGAAAGAATATTTTGCTCTTTTAAGATTTTTTTTTATTCATTTGAGAGAGAGAGAGACAGAGCACAAGCGGGGGAGAGGCAGAAGGAGAGGGAGAAGGAGATTCCCCGCTGAGCTGGGAGCCAAGGTAGGGTTCAATCCCACAACCTGGAGATCTTGATCTGAGAGCCAAAGGCAGACGCTTAACCATCTGAGATACCCAGGCACCCCAAATATTTTGCTCTTGAGCTAATTAATTCCCATGACTTGTACTGACCTCCCAGATAGTTTAGATTTTACAAGCATCATTGTGACTGAGAGCTCGCGACTCCTGGCTACCTACCCGTTGACTTGGCTTGACCAAGCTCCTCCCCCCAGGCTCCTGGACCCAGTCTGCTCCATGTTGAAGCAAGCACTAAGGAGCTGAACATCTTCCCTTAACAGCTCATTGCAAAAATAAGCCATCCACAGAGAGAAAAATGCCCTGTTAACCCACCTAATCATGCTCTGGGCTCGCCCCACCTCCCGGCCCTTCTCCCCAAAGTTCCCACTGGCCCTGCTAACCCCTTCCTAGAAAAGCCAAGCCTCTTCTTGCTTGATTTTGAATGCTTTCAGATCCTAAGGTCAGTGTTCCCCTGTCACAACAGTCTTTTCAAATAAAGTCTCCTTATTTAAATCCAGATTTGTTTTTATTTGTCAAGCGGCTCCAGAGCAGCATTGCCTGGGCTTCTGGTCTACCACAACTAACTGTGCGTGCTGTGACAAGGCACTTCATGAGTCGAACCCAATGTTTAGACCTGTTCTGAGATCAGATCACAGGCCACAGTGAGGAGTCAAAGAATTAATACATTTTAAGCACTTAGAACAGTGCCTGGACCTTCGTAAATATTCAATTAATTTAACTCTTATTAGTCCCCTGTGAAAGTCTGTGCTGGTTAATTTTATGTGTTAACCTAACTAAGCGACAGTGCCCAGCTATCTGGTCAAACACCAGTGTATGTTGCTGTGAAGGTATTTTTTAGGTGTGACTCATGCTTCAATCGTTGACTCTGATTAAAACAGACTGCCCTCCAAAATGTGGGTGGGCCTCATCCCATCAGTTGAAGACCTTAAGAGCAAAGACTGAGGTTTCCAAGAAGAAAAGGAATTCTGCCTCAAGACTGCAACCCTGACTCCTACTTGCATTTCCATCCTACCAGCCCACAGATTTCATACTTGCCAGCCACCACAATCATGTGGGCCAACTCCTCAATATAAATCTCCCCCACCCTCCATATGTGTGTGTGTGTGTGTGTGTGTCCCCTATCGGTCCTGCTTCTCTCAAGACCCTTGACTGACACACGCAGTCTCTGTGCTAGGAAAAGGGATGGAAATATCATGATGTTTATTAGGACAGGAAAAGAAAACATACTTTCTTATCCTGCCTCTGCTCAATCTTTTCTTTCTGCCCAGAACCCCTTCTCCCCTTCCTGTATCTTTCCAGTGCCTAGGACAGGGCAAGGCAGATGGCAGGGGTTCAATGAATGTTCACTAAAAATGGAATGGATGGGGGCAAGGAATGATCCTTTCCTTGTATGGTACCCATTCCAGTGGAAGATACCAATGTGTAAACAAGTGATTATAACCTCAAGGAATCAGCACTAGCAACACAAAGGAGGAAGGAATTAGTGTTGCCTAAGAATGTCAGAGAAAGTTCTACCAGGGAGAAGAGAGGTTCATTTGGAAGAGAAAGGTGGGAGAATGTTCTAGGCAGAGGACAAAGCTTAAACAAAGACCCCAAGGACTCAGCAGTAAGAGTGTTTCCCATCCTTGGAATTGCAGACCATGGACCAGGCAGAGTTCACATGCATTTACATCAATTCATTCTCTCCCCCACGTACCCCCTGGGATGGATCAATAGAAAGCAGTTGGCCTGAGGCAGAGAGTGAGCAGCAAAGGCAGAATTAATGAGGAAAGAGACAACTTTCCTCCTAGTCACTGGAGAAGGAGAATAGCCTCGGGTAAAGAAGAAACTGATTCCTCTTAAAACACTTAAATTCTGGAAGAGAGCTTCCAAATTCAGGATGTGGGACTAGTTGCCTTCCTGATGTCTTCTAACAACATGATCCAATCCTCCCCCTCTCCTGGGGCCTAGATATCAGGACCCCGGGGCTGTGGAAGAGGTCAAGGGACTTGTGGGGACGAGCGGTGGGGAAGGGAATGTGGTCTGGGAGCCTGGGGGGTGGGCAGCACTAGGCGAGAGGAGAGGGAGTGGGCCTTAGCAGTCACCCTGGGCAGCCCTGCAGAATGAGCAGAATGCCAATGGCCCCAGAAACATTTGCCGGACGGGCAAGAGGGTCGCTCTGCCTCTCACCCTCATCGGCAGGAGAGGATGGGGAGGCACACGTGTGCTGGCCAGGCTCGCGCGGCTCAGGTGTATCGCAGTAGAGACAGACCCGTCCTAACGAGTGCAGCAACGCTTCTGTCAAGATTCTCTCCCATCAGAACCTTGCTTTTCTCTGCCTCAGCCAACAAGTCCCTCTCTCTCCTTCTACCAAAGGGAAATTTTCCCCCAGACTTTCAGATTCATCTCATCCCGACCTCACCTCAGTGAATGCCCACTGTGATTCCTTTTAAATGGATCCATTTCTAGTTTGTTTGCTTGTTACAGAACAGTGTTTCTTCCCATTGAGATTACAAATGCCTATGAAGCCCACTTTTCTCTCTCTCTCTTTACAATGATTTTCACACTCCCTAGTAAAGTCGTGACTATACTGCAGGCAGTTCACATAATTACTACTTGTCGGGAATATGAATGTGGTGTTGGCGAAATACTAAGCTCCTCATTAAATTCGTACAGAATCCCTCGGAATTTAAGTGCACTTAATTTACAACTCCTTATGATTCTATAACTGGTTTTGAAACGGGCACCCTTAATTACCTAGCAACTGTTACCTGTTCATTGAAAGCACCACAGTCCAGTGAAGATAGTTCTGTAAAGCTCTTTGGGAAATTCAAAACTCAGCATGTCTATGAGCAATATTGACTTAGCCTTCCAGATTTCTGATGTGAACACATGTCTGGCACCAAAAAGCTCATCCTTTTCTCTAAAATCTAGAAGTGGTCCTTTCGTTCCTGTGTCTGCCCCGGATAACATCTTACCTGAGCTACTGCTTCCGAAATCCTCACCCTCCTCTGCCAAATGAGAAGAACAGATTCATTCATTTTCTGTTCCCATCATTGGAAGTCAACAAGATGGGAGCGGATTTGATAAAGCTGTCATTTCCCTCACTCTGCCCAGGTTTGGTACCATTCTAGAACGTGGAAGACGCAGACAGCAGTAGATTGCTTGTCTTTTCACTGGGAATGTTCTTTTCCTCAACTTCTTCCTTAAAGACAGGATGATGCTTTCTATTTGCTTTCCAACCCCAAGTATCCAATACATAAGACATTCATATTGGTTGAATCCAACTCTTTTGGGAAGGGTCTTTCCACATTCTATGTCAAGGATATATGCCTAATTTTGAATTCTAGAAATATGTATCCTTGCAGGGTAGTTAACACACATCACACTCAACTATGTTCAGAATAAATGCATGTAGGGAACTAGGATTGGGTAATTGCTCGGTAGGTCTGACCATCCTTCTAAAGGTGGCAGAGTCTTGGTTCAATTTCTTTAGGGGTCAAATTAAATCTACTTATTGACTGTCACATTTTTCAATTGCCTACTTATGCACCTGAATATGGGGAGGTGAGGGAGACAGAAAGAGGCTGCATTCAGGAGAAATCCATAGCCACCAGTGGGAAAGAGTGCCAGGGCAGATGGGGTCATCTTCATAAAGACAGGATGGAAGCAGGAAAATATCATAATTGGCTCCTTTTTTACATCTATACTCTAGATATTAAAACATAAATAAAAAATAAAAAAATAAATACATCTATGTAGTAACCACCTACTTCACTATTTTAACTTCTATGCCAGTCCAGTAAAGGCAAGGAGAGGGCTCAGCTAAGTACCCCTAAGTGCTAAGTCAGTGGGAAACCTCCTTTCATGTTTCATGTGTGAAACACTTGAGGAATATGTGAAATTCTCTGACCCAAAACTACACCTGGGGGTGTGGGTGGGTAGGGAAGAGAAAACTTGGTCCTAATGATTTACTTAAAAATCTCTAAGTGGGGAAATGTTCCACCCATTAACAGATAATTCAATACATAGTAGATAGATTTATCTGCTGCATTCTAGGTATATTCTTAGAGGGCTCTGGATAGTATCCAAGCACTTACTACTTCCTGTGAATTATTCAGGGGAGGTACAACCATCAAGACTTCACAAATTATATCTAAATCAGCACAACTTCAAGATTTCTGGGCCAGAAGTGGAAGAAGGTGACAATAACTGAAGTAGAGAATAGAAGAAGAAATTTTGGTTTGGAAGGAGAAGGGGATAGATAGATAACTTGTGAGTGTCACAAGTTAGGAAAGGTAGGGTCTGGATCTCAGGAGAGAGGTCTGAATGCAGATTTGAGAATCACTGGAGCTGGGGACAGGGAATGCGATAGGAAAAGGGAGGCCTTCCAGGGAGGACAAGTGGGAAGTGGAAAGAGTTAGGGTCAGAGCCTTAGACCACAGCCCCTCACCTTAGCCCTCCAAGGAAACTGGGGCCAGTGGTCTGAGAGGCAAGAGAAGGAAACAGAGTCTCACATTGTTATAATTTGATTTTTCCTTTTTTTTCCTAAGAGTTGACTTCTGATATAAGTGAAGTTGGACATTACAGGTCTGTAACTACACTTAGAAGTTCTTTGTGTGGCTGGAATAAAACAGACTCTTAGAAAATATTAAGCATGTGGGTTAATAAATAAGTCCTCCTAAACTGTAGCCAAAAAAGGGGAGGTGGAGTCTGAGCAGAGAGAGAGGGAAAAGGTCACAGTGTAAAGAATGTCTGTCCCCACCTCCGGCCGTCCCCGTGACAGTGAGCAGAACTCAACTAGACAAGAGGAAGAAAGGACTGCAAAGGGCAGTGAAGGCAAATCAGCTCGTGGGGTTGGTAGTTTAGCTCCTTTACCATCAAAGGCCAAGCTGGGAGGTGATGTGTTAAATGCTCTCACCACAAAAGAAAAAAAAACTATTTTTTTTTAATCAAGGGAGTGCAGGAAATTGGGGGAGGTGATAAATAAGTGAATTAAAAGCCCTAAAAAATTTTAGAACAAATTTTTGTAGATGGAAAGGAGGTTGAACACATTTTAGATTGATGTAGTATATTAAAACAGCACATTAACACTAAAACATCACCAATTCCCAGAAGAGACCAAAGCTCTGAAGATACTAAATTTACAATTACAAAAATGCAAGATTCATAAAATTAAACAATTCTGAATTGCTTCTCAATGACATAATACAAACCTTAGCAAGAATAATATGTTGTCCTTTGAAAAAGAATATTTGATTCTTTATATAATTAAAAGCCCTAAAAAATTTTTAGGGATAAATATTTATCAGTGGATAAATATCTTAATTTAACATTGCAATAATGTACTTAAATTTTTAATAATTGATTAGAAATTCAAACTCCTGTGTTGAGTTTCAAGAATCATTGAACTAGGGGCGCCTGGGTGGCTCAGTCATTAAGCAGCTGCCTTCGGCTCAGGTCATGATCCCAGGGTCCTGGGATCGAGCCGTGCATCGGGATCCCTGCTCGGTGGAGAGCCTGCTTCTCCCTCTCCCTCTGTCTGCTGCTCTGCCTACTTGTGCTCTCTCTCTCTCTCTGTTAAATAAATAAATAAAAATCTTTAAAAAAGAAAAAAAAGAAAACTATTAAAAAAAAAGAATCATTGAACTATTTCTTCATCATTTGATGCTAATGCTGATCTTAGTTACTGAACATCATCTTTGCTTCCATTAGTAATAGAAACTATTTCCTAGGGGTAAAGAAAGTTATAGAAGGTGTCCTTCTGAAGACATTTTTCTCTAAGAATCTTTTGAATTTTTTTGTGTAATTTCTGTCATAAAGAATAAAAAAGATAGTATATAGGAAGGGTTTATTATAGTTTGTTGTGCATAGCAGGGGTGTAATGAACATTTTGTGTGTGTGTGTGTGTGTGTGTATGTGTGCAATTTTTTTCTTCTACTTCCTATTGTCCCTATCACTTTAAATACCTTCTATCGGTCATTACATTAAGCAAAATGGGGAACTTTACTGACCAGTTCATTCTCTCCGTTGCAATTCCAAAAGCAATTTCTTCAATAAAACCCAACTCAAGGAGCGCCTGGGTGGCTCAGTTGGTTAAGTGTCCAACTCTTGATTTCACTTCAGGTAATGATCTCAGAGTTGTGAGATTGAGCCCCGCTTTGGGCTTTGTGTCTGCTTGAGATTCTCTCTCTCCCTCTGCCCTTCCCCCTCCACTCACATGCTCTCTCTATAAAAAAAATAAATCTTTAAAAATATGAAAAATTTAAAAAATGAAACCCAACTCATAGTTAATCATTCAAACAAAAAATTACTCCTTGCCTCTTCTGAGTTGAAAAATCAAATCCGACCTCTTGCTTAGATTTTGGTGTCTTTAGATCAACGTTCATATACAAACAACCTGCTACGTGTACTGCGCGGTCATGTACTCCACTGAAAAACAGGTGTGAACGTGTGCTTGGCGGGCATTGGTGGTTAACAAGTGATTTCAAGTAGGTGAGAAATCTGAGTGCCTATTGATGAGGTGATATTATATTCCATACAAAATGGTATCTATCTATACATGTGGAATGTGTGAAGACAAAGTGGGGACAAACTGTACTCTAAAAGCTAGAGGAAAATTTTAGGGTAGAAAAGCAAATAGCTAAGAATAAGGACCCACGAGTGGAGAGGCCATGCCAACCCACTTTTTTTTTAAAGATTTTTATTTATTTATTTGACAGACAGAGCACAAGCAGGGGGAGTAACAGGCAGAGGGAGAGGGAGAAGCGGGCTCCCCGCTGAGCCCCAACCCACTTCTGAAAACTCTGAGTCACAGGTGGTCCTTCTGTTTTTGTTTTTTATATCGCATTCTATCTAAGTCCTCTTTTTCATACCAGATTGCCCCAGTCCATATATTCTCCCATGTGTACATGTTCTCCTCTTTCCTGGAGCTGCAAGCCCTCCTCCCCATCCTCCCTCTTCTCTGACAGCCAAGGTTCCATCATCAGTAAGTGCTGGAGGCAGTAAGAGAGCCGCCATTAAGTTCCCATCACCCCACCCGCCATTTGGCTCCATCTCTTCTCCCATCGCCCTCGGTAGGAGGTCCTCAACCCTGTCTGCACAGCACAGCACTGAAGACACACTGGAAAACTACCCTGGTTGAACCAGAATCTCTATGGGCAGAGCCGAGATGCTGGAATTACAAATAAAATTAGCCAGATCAAACCCTCCAGTTGAGGACCAGATCTCATCAGTGTGTGCATACTCAAAGCCCTTGCTCCAGCAACTTTCCTCCTTACTTCCATGCCAGCAGTTTTTCCCTCCCAAATACATGATTTGTTTCCATATATACACATGCTATTATTTCTCCCATCATTAAAAAGTTCTCTTCGTTTCTTTTCCCTCGGCAGCTACCTTACCATTTCTCCCCTCTACATAAAACTCCCTTGAAGAAGTCTCCATATTCTGTGTCCATTTCTGTTTGCCCACTCTATCCCCATTGCTATCCACTAGATTTTTGCTCCCAACAATTCACCGGAACTGATAACCTCCGTACTTCTAAATGCAACAGTCCATTCTGTCTCCACCCCCATGACTGAACAGCAGTATCTGGCAGTTAATCACTCTCCTCCTTAAAAAGTTCTCATCACTGAGCTCCCAGGACAGCTCCCTCACTTCATGTTCCTCCTTTCTTTGTTTCTTCTGGTAGTTCTACCTCATTTCTGAATTCTTAATATTGGAGCTCCTTAGGACTCAGTTCTTGAGCTTCTTATATTTTTATCTACTCTCATTCCCTAAGTGATATATAGTCTTTGGGCTTTTGATGCCCATATGCTATATGCTCATCTGTCTCCAATTTTTATCTCCAGCCAGCATGACACCCCCTCCTAATCTGACTTCCTAGCTGCATCCCTAACTCTGTTAATAACATTTCATCCTCCTAGTGGTTCGGGCCACAGCAAAGTTGGTGTGATCCTTAAGTCTGTAGGATCTGGGTTCCATAATTTCACACTTGGTGTCATGTCTCTGAATATGTTACTATGTAGGGAAAGGAATTAATGTGGCTAATGAGATGAACTTAAAATAGGGAGGTTATCCGAGATGATCCAAGTGAGCCCATAGCCCCTAAATCACATGGGCCTTCAAGGTGGAAGAAGAAGGCAAAAGATTTGATCAGAGAAATGCAAGGACAGGAAAAAAACCAGGAGAAATTCCAGGCCTGAGAGGGTCACTCCATCTACCCTTGCCGACTCTGAAGATGGAGGAGGCGCTAGGATTGATGGAATGTTATGGCCTCTAGAAAATGGACAAGTCAAGGAAAGCAATCCTCGCCTAGAACCTCCAGAAAGCATCGCAGCCTGATGATACCTGGATTTCAGCCCAGTGCGACCCACCCAGGACTTCTGACCAGAACTAATGGAGGATACATTCACACCCTTTGCAACTACACACTAAAGGAGTGGTCATTCATTACGGCAGCAGTATAAACTGATATACTCCCCATCACCCATTCATCAGCATTTCCTGTCAGCTCTATCCTGAAAGTATATGTCCAAATTGACTGTTTCTCATCATGCCCTCGCTCCGCTTTGGCCCAAGCCACCATCATTTCGTGCCCAGCTTCCTGACAGCCTCCCAACCAGTGTCCCTGCTTCTGCCCTCACAATTCTTGATTCAAGTCAGAATGCAGCAGCCGGGTTGGTCCTGTTAACTCACAAGTGATACCAGCTCTCTCTTCTACTCAAGATCCCCCAACGGCTTCAGGACTCACCAAGCACAAACGCCGGAATCCTTCCCACGACTCTGCTAGCCCCTCCATGCTGGCTGCTTGTCTGTCTTCCCGATGTATTGACACTGGTTCCTCCCACATGCTCCCTTCACAGCTCTGGGCTCACCTGAAATCCTCTGCCTCAGATATCCATTTGCTTAACTCCCCACACCTCCCTTGGGCGGTCTCCCTCCTTCCTTCCTTCCATTACCGCCTCCCCATACTACACATCCAACTTTATCTTATTGTTTATGGTCACATACCAGACAGTGAGGCATCACAGAGATAGAGATTTGGTCTCCTCCATTCACAGCTACCTGGCCCATAATAAAAACTCAATAAATATTTGATATATTAAGGCATTTTTCCTGTGGAATATGGCTGCTGGGTTCATCCTTTTGTTCCAATCCGCACGGCTACCAGCTCAAGCCGGCTCCCTCTACCACTGAAATTTCATCGTTGGATTTTTAGTGGTGTCTTTGCTTCTAGTTCTTATCCTTATCCTTCCATCCATCCTACAGATATACATCCCTGATGAATCTTTACTAAACACTATTACAGGCATATGCATTTTCTTCTGAGGAACAGACAGTGGCTGCCATTGCATTCTGCTTCAAAAGTAGGACTTGAATTATCCGCAGTAATTATATTTCCCTAATACAGCTTAGCAGCCACGCTCCTCACTCCTGTTCCCTTCAGACAGATCCCCATGCCCACACTCATGCTGGGCGGCTATTCACCGCACTGCCTACGTGTGCTTTCCTCTTTACTGACAGAGCTTCCTTCGGAGCCCCTCAAAAATCACATTCTACTGCCCAACTCTTCCCGCTCATACCAGACTCCATTTCCATTAACTGTTTTCTACTTTCTTATGAGGATTTTTTCCTCTCTACTTAGATTAGAAGTTTTCTGAAGACAGGACTCGTATCTCCTGCACTTGACCACCCAAGTGACATGTCTACATCAGGATTAATTTTATGACTTCAGTGTTTTCACCAAATGTTATAATATAGAATATATATTATTACACATCTTATATATTATACATATATGTTCCTCTCGATCTCTGGGTTTATGATTTTCCTATTCTTAATTTTTCTTAATTTTCTTGATTTTTTTAACCCGATTTAGGCATTATTTGTCCTGTTGATATTTTACATAAGAATAATCTCTATGTTGTTGCATGACTTTTAAATCAATATAGGGCTTATATCTGCCTGCCATTTAATTTAGACATGTTCCAACAAGTACTGCCTGGTGAACATGGACAAACTGCTTCCCTCTTTCACTCAACACCTCTGGAAGGTACTGGGAGGGGGAGGGGGGCGGTGAACTTGGCTGAGAGCATCGCTGCCCCTGGAGGTGCTTACAGCTCCACAGAGGGGATGGCCATGAAATGAAGAGCTCCAAGTAGGAAGAGACTAATAAAACGGTAGCTAATTCCTATTCCTATGGTATTTCTACCCATGAATTCAAAATGAGATAATAATGAATTTTGCAGCACAATCTCATCATCAAAGGAAACAATTTCATTGGGAAAAAAAAGTTTCATTAAAAATTTAAATGAACAATTTACAAGGAAATCACATGCTTTCCAGGTAGGTAATTCTTTAAAAAAATTATAATAATTTTACCAAAATTTTGCATGTCGTTCATCTGTACTAAACTTGGAAGTTTTAACTATGTTCTTTCGAAAGAGGACTATTTGATTATTTCAGATCCTAAAAAAAAAAAAAAAAAAAAGCCCCTAACATTTAAAAGAAATACCATCCTCCATCTCCCCCACCAGGAAACAACAAATGAAAACCCACATCGGAAAACTTTCATGTCATGTACCTTCTTTGTCATCGTGGTGGATAATTGCATCCTGTATCATGTCGGCAAGGTTAAAGTGAACTTTTTGATTCTTCCCATGCTTCAGCTTTTTCAGGAATCCTTCCTGCTTCTGAAAAGCCTTCTCTCTTTCATAGTAGGCTTTGATCTGCTCGCAACGCATGCGCTTCACCAGCCTTTGCCGCTGGCCAAGGGGAAGGGACTCCAGCAAGCACTGGTCAATTTCCATTTCATGGGTTCGAAAAATGTTACATAGCTGAAAGCAACCTGCAAGAAACACAGTGAGAATGTCACTAGACCCATTATTACAATACAGTAGCACGACAGAGCGTACTCGATTCCCTATTGCCCAGCACACAAGTCAGAAACTCACTCATTCCTCTTTGCGCTTGACATGCAAATAGCAAAGGCCTTCTCACAGATGGAGAGAGAAGCAAAGAGAGCTGATGTCTTATTCAACATCGCACGGTAATAAAATAAATAATAAAATCAGAGCTAGATGTGCAGTTTTGTGCAACTTAATTATTAGCAAACACCATCCTTTCTTATTCTTTTAAAATCTTCACCAAAGACCTAAAAGTTCTACAGATGCATTAAGGTTCCTTCTTTGAATAACGCCAACTAAACTTTGTGTGTTAATTTTTGGCAGAAAGCCATTCTGAGTCTTTCAGCACACCCTAATAAAATCGGTTTTGTATATCCCTATGACTCTGCTTATCTAGCATAATAGAACCTATGTAGGCTATCAACTGTTTATGTGACACAGTGATTATTTCCACCAATATATTGCTAAACACTTTTCCTATGGATTGGTAACATTCATTTCTAAGAGACCTAATATTGGTTGAACAATAAAACAGAGGGTGCCTGGGTGGCTCAGTTGGTTAAGCGACTGCCTTCGGCTCAGGTCATGATCCTGGAGTCCCGGGATCGAGTCCCGCATTGGGCTCCCTGCTCAGCGGAGAGTCTGCTTCTCCCTCTGACCCTCCCCCCTCTCGTGCTCTCTCTCTCATTCTCTCTCTCAAATAAATAAATAAAATCTTTAAAAAATAAATAAACAAAAAATAATAAAACAGATTTTTCTCTTGGCAATTCAGAACCATGGATAGAATTGTTGCTGTTGTGGTCTCTGTCTTATTAATATAGTGAATAACAGACTGAATTCTCTGTCCTGAAACTGAAGCAATCTTCACTTTCTTTCAACTTGATATTCCTTAGAAACACTACCCCAAACCCCTATAATGGAAATGTACAAGCTCATATATCTACCACTAGATTAAAATTTTACTATTGGCAAAAAATTAACATTAGAACACTGAAAATTCGAGAGTCGAACCCACAAGTTCAGAGAAGTGTTTGTATGTTCTTCTCTTCAGGTATTTATGATGGAAGTCTCAAGCAAGTAAAAGGAACTATGCAAGCCCCCAAATGTGGCTGATCATATGCCATGTCTGGAAAGATGACTCAGAAAGGGCACTGCTGCTTCATCTTCAGAGAGATGCCCAACTCCTTTGAAAGGACACCACGTTGTGACAAGGCAGTTTCCATTTCTGTATCACTTGACGCTTCGCAAAGTGTTATTCTCACAACCACCAGGCCAGACCATTCCTCTTTTGCAAGTAAAGAAAACGAAGTTGAGAGAGGCTAATGACTTGTCCAAGACCAAAGAGATGATTATATGACAATCACAAATGTTCCATAAAGGCTCAAGAAAAAAACAGAATAACAGACAGTGACTCTCTACAGCCAGATATTTAAGATATATAAGGAGGGGGGAGGAGGAGAGGGAAGCAGAGCTGGGAAATTTTGTTCTGGTTGTTCGTTAGTGTTTGACAACATTCTAGAATCCTATATTTTCATTAAGATCTTCATATGTATTTGTAGATTCATATTGTACATGTAGATTTCATATGTATCATATGTCATATGTATTTGTCAGAGTGATGTGAGAAGCATCAAATAACTACATATAAAACGTTTGCTTTCGGGTGCCTGGGTGGCTCAGTTGGTTAAGCGACTGCCTTCGGCTCAGGTCATGATCCTGGAGGCCCCGGGATCGAGTCCCGCATCGGGCTCCCTGCTCAGCAGGGAGTCTGCTTCTCCCTCTGACCCGCCTCCCTCTCATGCTCTCTGTCTCTCATTCTCTCTCTCAAATAAATAAATAAAATCTTTAAAAAAAAAAAAAAAGTTTGGTTTCCAGTGACCTAAACACAAAGACACAGCGGTGGCCGTGAAATCCCGGAAGTCGGTCCGTGTGATAAAAGCCGTGATCACCAGCAGATCGTCTCTGAGTGCTCATTAGTAATGGCAGGAGATATCTTCTGCCTTCCAATCTGTTCAGAGAACTGCACTTGGGTTCCCAGGACCCGGTGGCTGCCATGACTTTCCTGGTGTGTGAGCAGGTGCCCAGAGCATCAGGGGAACCACTGGAAAACCCGAAGAGGTAAAGCCGATGACCTCACAGCGTGTCACCTGCTGAGGAGCACGTGGTCAAAGGTGGAGGACAACCTCATAAACACAACAGTCCTCTGGCATTTGGCTCATACAAAAAACCATACTGTGGAATTTTCAATGAACTTGTAAGGAGTCTGCAGTGACAGCTCATGATGCATCGAGCAGCCCTCTCAGTCTGTCAAAAAGGAGCACTGAGGGATGTTCATAAATTAATTCCCTCATGATTTGGAAAATCAGATGCCAAGGCTGTTAAATTTCAAATCCCTACATGTATAAAATATTGATTTTTAGCATATTTTCTTGTTAGATCATTCCCCGTGCTTTGATTTTAAGCGGTCTGAACTTCCATTTATTTTACTTCTAAATATGTAACGGGCGCTGTGACTTTCTTTCTGTGTCATTATGCGCGGAACAGCTACGTCATGTATATGTGCTGTTCTCAGTCTGCAAGACACCACACTAAAAATAAGGTAGTTTTGGGAAATGTAGCTTTGACGCAGTCTATCCAAAACCTATGAACTTGGTCACTGGGGCACTAAGAGTAACAGCCATTAATAGCTCAGGTGCCAATCGGGACAGGCCAAGCAGGCAGGTGGGTAAGGCTGAAGAGGAACTTCATGGGTCTGAGCTGAGCAAGGCTGATCTGCACCCCTGGGATGGGGGTCCTGGGCACACGCTTGCTTTCCACTGTCCCGCAGGAGAGTTGACAGGGTCCTGCCTGCCCAGAACCAAGAGCTTTTCCCCAGTAATGACTGTAATTCTTTCCTGCTATTTTGGCCTAGAAAAAGCCACACATGAACTAACGCAACTTCAACATTTTTTGAACCTCATTCTCACATTCCCACAATGATATATGAGCTCATTAGTATGCAGGACACATTTATAGTAAAAGAGCATATTTGCATTATGTGGCAGAGACTGACTTGGGGAGACCAGTTGTCTTTTCTCCTTAGATACATGAGTAGATGTCATTTTTGAGTTTCCCGGGGCTGGCTCACAAAAAAATGGTCACATGCATTTTATCATGTTCTATCCCCCCTACAGCTTGCTGCCTGTGAACATGGGGGCCGCGAAAACCACATAGCAAAAATGGCCACGTGTCAGAGAGCCTCAGTCTCTCCACTGCTGCTTGGAGCACCCTCCACCAACCAGCCCTTCTCTTAACTCTGTGTCTGAGAAAGAAATGAACTTCTACTGCGTTTAGGCACTGAGGTTTTGGGTTTTAAGTCTTAAAAAAATTAACATCACCCTAACTAGAAATTTTTTTTTCTTTTAATCTTCACAGTGTTGAGTGGTGATCAAGGGAACATTCAGATTTTTGTAGAATTTTGAGTGGTAAGACTACACCATTACTACCTACCAAGTGGGGTTCTAGCAAATTTTTGACACTAGGCTCTGGTGCAATGGGAGTGGAATCTTTAATTTGTTGGGCCTGCCTATTATCACGGTGCAAATTTCACAGTCGGTTTCAAGCTACCAATGTCACATCACTAAACAAAGAGATGGGAAGAGGTACTCTCCCTAAGGCAGGGCAGGCCGGGTTCAGCACAACCACGGCACCAAGCCCACGATGGAGAATCACGGCTTCATATGCATCAGAATCAACAAATATTCAGGAAAAGATATTCTAGCAAGACCTCCAATGTGTGAGTGAAGGAGATAGCACCAAGAATTACCCACTTCTCAAGAGAAAATAACTATAACTATAACCATAAGTATATATATCTATGTATCTATCCATATATCATATATATACATTATATATATATACATATATATATATATATATATAATAAATATATAACAGTCTTTGTCCAGGATTTTTTTTTAAAGATTTTATTTATTTGAGAGAGAGAGAGAGAGAGAGAGCACGAGCAGGGGAGAGGGAGAAGCAGGCTGCCTGCTGAGCAAAGAGCCCTATGCAGGACTCAATCCCAGGATCCTGGGATCATGACCAGGGCCAAAGGCGGACACTTAACTGACAGCCACCCAGGCACCCTGGGATGTTTAAATGATTTAACCAAATGTAGTTTGAGTTATCAAAGGAAGACAAGAGACCATATGCTTTAAATTTCTTTTTTGACAGAGAGAGAGAGAGACAGCGAGAGAGGGAACACAAGCAGGGGGACTGGAAGAGGGAGAAGTAGGCTTCCCGCTGAGCAGGGGGCCCGGTGAGGGCTCCATCCCAGGACCCTGAGATCGTGACCTGAGCCGAAGGCAGACGCTTAATGACTGAGCCACCCAGGCGCCCCTGCTTTAAATTTCTTAATCATCAAAATCATTCACTTGTAGAAGGTAATGTTAAATAACAAAAAATGGAAAAAACTGAGTTCTGATCTTAGATATCATATTTTCTACTTAGGACCTGGGGTGAAATATTCAACACTTTTAAGATTTTTGAAATATATAAAAAGGAGGCAATATTTCAAATTTGCTGGGATATTTAAAAAATAGGAGATAGTTTGTAAAACATGTCTGACACAATGTAAGTACTCAATGAATGGAAATTATTTTTATTAGGAATATATTATGAGGATCTGTGTGTCCCAACTATTGTATAGATGGGCTATGTTAAGAGAACCAAAGAGAAGGGAATGTGTCATATGGAGGGCTCTCTCTCCCTTTTATGTTCTTTCTGGTTCTACCATGCACCATGAATGCTCGAGGCACAAGGTCTTTGCACCTGCTGTTCCCAGTGCCTGGAACACTCATCCCTCAGATGGTGGGAGACCATATGGTTAGCATCCTCCTTTCCCCCACATCTTCTCTCAAAATCTCCTTCTTCATGAGACTTTCATGGGCCCCTTTATCTCTATTTGCAAATGTTTCCTGACAATACTTCCGATTCCTATTTCTTGCTTTATTTTTCCCCTTAGTATTTATCACCCTGAATTATGTTTCTACAATATCAATCATTATACTTAGAATGTATATTATACTCATGCTAATGCTGTTTACAAAAAATACTTACACCATATATTTTCTTATTTATCTATAAGCCCCCAAAAAGCAAGAACTTGGACCATTTTATCCACTGCTTATTCTCAGCATCTGGAATAGTAGATATTAAATATTTTTGTTGTTGTTAGTGAAACTGTTTAATTAAATTGCCGGCAGAGAAACCGTATGTATTACTAAAACTTGACCCAGCCCTCAACATACAGTAGGTAACAGATTTTTATTACTTCTGCTCTTACAGAAATGCACAATAGCACCATACTTCTCACCTAATTGCTCTTCCTCACAAAATTATCTGGACTGACACAGTGTAGCCAAGTTTATGATCGTATTGGATTTCTTAATCTACCATATTACTCCTTTTATTTGGGGGGGGGGCTATATATAGGGCTATGCTGCAATTCTAGATAAAAACTTAGAGACATTTACCATAGCCAGAAATCCCTGCTCAGCAAACATGCATCTCTATGTAACAAAATTTGAGAGCCAGCAAATAAAATACATCAAGGAAAAAACAAAGATCTACATTCAGAAATAATTACAGAACATCTAGTTAAAAAATTAGGAGCTCCATGCTTTGGTCTTGGAGGGCCCTACACACTGTGCCATGATCTCAGGATGTCACGTTGTAGCAAACCAGAAACATAAAGAATAAAATTAAGGAAAAGAGAACTAGGAAAATGAACTCCTGAAATTATTCTGCTGTACAACTACCAGAAATACCTTCATCTCAATAAGAGCCAAAACCTTCATGGGGTCCACGGTGCACTCATTGTGGGAGGTTTTTGCACCTCTTTCCACGACTGGCAGATCAAAGAGGGAATAAAAAATGATAAAAGCACAGATAATTTGATCTCAAGGACATTTACAGACACTTGCACCCAATTTTCAGGGGAACAGACATTCATGGATGATTTATGAAGTTGACTATGTCTTAGGCCACAAAGCAAAGCAAATTTCAAAAAATGCTAAAGAACTGAAATTATAGAAGCGGTTTCTTAGCACACTTGAGGACGGGACATCACCTCTAGAGGTGAAGCCACACCTCCCAACGTGCTCAGAAACTCACAACGCTGAGCCTAAATAAAGCAGATCTAAGGAAGAAAACTAAGGGAAATCATACTTTTCCAGCACCAACCATTGAGGAAAGTCTACATCAAAATTTCACGGATGAAACTATAACAGTGCATAGAAATAAATCTACAGCTTTAAATGTACCTGTTAGAAAAGAATCTCGTCCTAGAATCGGTGACCACAGCATCTTCGTAGGAAAGAACAAAAAAGGAAAGTTCAAAAAAGAAAGAAGAAAATAATAAAATGAGGGTCCGAATGGATAGAAAGGAAATAAAGGATGAGCAAAGTCGAAGAAAGACATGGGAAATGGACAATATCCAGAAAAAATATATCTTACCAAAAAATGACTCAAGAAGAAAGAGAAAACTTGAATAGACTTACAGTCATTACATTAATGAAATTAATTGTTAAAAATCTAATTACAAAAAAATGAAACAAACATACAAAAGCATGGCCCAAATGATTTCACAGGCCTTTAAGGAATGGATAACCTGTGTTTTCCCCCAATTTTTCTACAGACTAGAAAAAAATGGAAATGGCCTCAACTCATTTTCTGAGACTAGCATAAGCTACCAAAACCAAATGAGAACATCATAAAAAAAGGAGTTACAGATCAGTAGTATGTGCACATACACATGTAAATAGCCTACGTACGTATGTTTGTCGGTGTGAATAAAAAATGGCTAATTTTAGAACATCTATGAATGTATGTCACTTCTTTCAATTCTGTTTCAAATTTAGAAAAGGAAGGCCCTCTATCATTGCTTTTATTAAATGAAGGTTTAAAATGAAGGTTTCCATTAGCATAGAAAACAAAAGGAAAAGAAATAAGGACCCTAACATGAGTAAAAGAAGGGAAAACCAGTTATCATTGTAAACACTGTTATCCTCATAAGAAGTCAAACACATTCTATGACTCAGCCATTAGCACTGATAGGCCAGAATTTTGCTCAACACAAGTTAATATACACACACAAGAAGAAAGTTACATTTTCAAACCTAATAATAGATGTTCAGCCTTACCTATGTCTAGAAAAATTTTAAAACATATCATTTCACACTCATGTGACTGACAACGTTGTCCCGTTGCTATTAAAGAGAAATTGGAACTACTTCACTAAACTGAAGATGTATCTCTCCCACAACCATGATAAGTACTCTAGAAACCCTCTGAAATACGTTGCACGTAAAAATAAACAAATACGAAATAATCTAGCATGCAGTGAAAAGGATTAGGAGTAACAAAAGTCAACTTTGTAAGCAATTCCTTCCCTCAGTTTTGGAGGAAAAAAGTCTATTTTGCCACCTGTGCCTTTGAATATTTTCTGTTATTGGTACCGGTGGAAAAGACACCTAGATCAACAGAACCTGAAAAAGAAAACCTGGAAAGACTTCTGCGCACAGGCGGCTCACTGTTTGTGACAAAGTGCAGTGAGTCAGTGAGGAGAGTCTTCCCAACAAACAAGGGCGGGGCCCCTGGACAGCCATAGCGAATAAACGGGCCTCCACCCAAACCTCACACCATACAGGAAAACGAATCCAAAAGGAGGAGATTATGCTAAGTGAAAGAAGTCAAGCAGAGAAAGTCAATTATCATATGGTTTCACTTATCTGTGGAACATAAGGAATAGCATGGAGGACATTAGAAGAAGGAAGGGAAAAATGAACGTGGGGAATCGGAGGGGGAGAAGAACCATGAGAGACGATGGACTCTGAGAAACAAACTGAGGGTTCTAGAGGGGAGGGGGTGGGCGGGATGGGTTAGCCCGGTGATGGGTATTCAGGAGGGCACGTATTGCATGGAGCACTGGGTGTTATACGCAAACAATGAATCATGGAACACTACATCAAAAACTAATGATGTAATGTATGGTGATTAACATAACATAATGAAATTAAATTAAATTAAATTAAAAAACAAACAAAAAAAACAAAAGGAATCCTAGATCTGAATGTAAAGCTATAATACGTTTGGAAGACCGTAGGAGGAAACCGCTGAGACCTGGCTTTCGTAGACCTGACACCAAAACACATTCCATAAATGAAAAACAAACTGATGAACTGGATTTCATCAAAACTGAAAACACTGGTGTGTCAAAGCCATGCTGAGAGCAAAAAGAGGCAAGCTAGAGAACGGGAGAAAGTACTTGTAACCACCTGTCTGACAAAGACTCACATCGAGAACATGTAAAAACCTTAACGTCCAACAGCAAACAGGCAGATGATCCAACTGGAAAATGGGAGAAGGCATGACAGACATTTTTCACGGACACAGATGGACGGCGAGGAACAGGCACACGAGGGGACGTCTGATAGCGCCGGCCATTAGGGAAATGTTCATTAGAAGCACTATGACTTACCACTACACACCCATCAGAAGAGCTAAAACCAAAATAAAATTAGTGGGGTGTGTGTGGTGCAGTCGGTTAAGCTCAGACTCTTGGTTTCGGCTCAGGTCATGATCTCAGGGTCGTGAGATCGAGCCCCATGTCGGGCTCCGTGCTCAGTGGGGAGGCTGCTTGAGACTCTCTCTCCCTCTCCCTCTGCTCTTCCCCACCCCTGCTCACGCTCTCTCTCTCTCTCAAATAAATAAATAAATCTTTAAAAAAAATGAAATAAAATTAGTGACAATACCAAATACTGGCGAGGATGTGGAGAAACAGGATCTCTCAACATTGCTGTTGTGAATGTAAAATAGGACAGCCACACAGGAAAATAGTCTGGCGTTTTCTTTAAATAATGACATTCTGTATCGACCGCGCTAGGTGAGATTATGCAGGTCATCAAGCCCATTCAGGATGGTTTCCACGACGCCGAGGCCAAGGCAAGTTACAAACTTCAGAAGCAAGCAGGACAACAGCTCCCTCTGACGTGGATGGAGCTGGAGGGTATTATGCTAAGCGAAATAAGTCCGTCAGAGAAGGACAAGTAGCATATGAGTCCACTGATACATGGAATTTAAGAAACAAAACAGAAGAACATCGGAGAAGGGAAAGAAAGGAAGAGAGAGAGGAGGCAAACCATAAAAGAGACTCTCGAGGACAGAGAACACACTGAGGGTAGATGGAGGGAGGGGGTAGGGGAGGGGCGGGGTGGGGAAGGGGCGGGGGATGGGGATGAAGGCGGGCACTTGGTGGGACTAGCACCGGGTGTTGTATGTAAGTGATGGACCACTGAATTCTACTCCTGAAACCAAAACTGCACTGTATGAGAACTAACTGGAATCTAAATAAAAACTTGAAACAAACAAACAAAAAGAATGGCTTCCTCTTGTAACGTTGTCCACCTACTGTCTGGTGCTGAGTCAGCTGTCACCACGGGGCACCAGCAAGGGAACAAGGGAAGAAAGTTAGCAAACGGTGCCTTTTTAGCTTGACTGATTTATTATTATTATTATTATTATTATTATTATTATTATTAAACTAGATATTGGTGGATATGTTTTTGTCCTCCAGGAGCCGACCTCAAAAGGCTGAGAATGGAGTGGATTTGGGCATGATTAGAAATAGCTTATTACCCTAGTTGTCCTACAAGAAAATGAATTGTCAGAATGAAATAAAAATAGTGCTATAATTTTCAGGGCACTTGGGTGGCTCAGTTGGTGAAGCGTCTGCCTTCAGTTCAGGTCATGATCCCGGGATCCTGGGATCGAGCCCCGCATCGGGCTCCCTGCTCCATGCTCAGCAGGGAGTCTGCTTCTTCCTCTCCCTCTGCCCCTCCCCATCCCCTTGTGTTCTCACTCTCTCTCTCTCTAATAAATAAATAAAATCTCTAAAAAAAATAGTGTTATAATTTTCCCTGTGAAAAGAAAGAAAATACATTTTATCATTTATAAGCAAGAATGTGTATTTATCTGAATTTACGAGTATGAATTATATTTCCATTCCATTAGCTTATATTTGCAATTTTGGGGATGCTTCCTATCAAAGACTTCAAATACTTTTTATATTAGGGTAGGTGATCTTGATGCCCTGCGCAGATCCCCTTTACTGGGTGGTGTACCCTCCCCAGGGGCTCTGAGGATTGGCTGGTAAGGATTCAGAGCTGTTCCCTCCTCTGGAGAATTGCCTGCCAGACTCAGTCTCCCAGGGAGTGGAAGACTCTACCCACAGAAGTACAAAGACGTGTCCCCTTGACTTAAGAGGAGACAACTCTACGGCGGGATTTACAACCCAGAACAAAGTGAATCGGGAAGAGTTTAGACTTTCCCAAGACTACCTTGCTTTGCCGCTTCTTTCTGTTCAATGCCTTGCTTCCCTCACTCCCTACAGGATTTCCCTAATGATTATTCTCTCTATATATTGTCATGTGCTCCTGAAGCCCTCTCTCAAGACTCTGCTTCTAGGAAACACGATCTAATACATGTAAGATTATACGTATTTAATTTTCTGTTAATTTTCACGGTTTACACCAAAGGGAAGGATTTTTCTCGTAGGTGCAAAATTTATACAGCTCGAACACACCTGATGACATAGGTTTTCAAAAACTGAAAGTAGTAACAGCACAAGACGTACTAAGGCACACATGCGGAAGAATGAAGTGGGGCCCTGTGTCCTACCACAGGCAAAACATTAATGGAAATTTATTAAAGCCTTAAACATAAGACCTAAAAGTATAAAACTCACAGAAGGAAACAGCAGTTTCGTGACACTGGCCTTGACAATGATTTCTCGGATGGGACACCACAGCACAGGCAGCAGAAGCAAACGCTGACAAACTGGACCAGCTTACGAACTTCTGCGCATCAAAGGACACAGTCAACACGGTAAAAAGGCAACCTAAGGAAGGGTAGGAGATATCTGCAAATTATACATATCTGATAAGGGGCTAATACCCAAAATATAAAAAAAACTCTTACAACTCAACAATGAAAAAAATAAATAACCAAATTTAAAAACTGGCAAAGGACTTAGACATTTCTCCAAATGTGATACACAGATGCCCAACAAGCATATTTTAGAAAGCTCAAAATTCTCAGTCCAACGCAAATCAAGCCACAATAAGCCATCACCTTATACCCATTAGGGGGTGGCTTTTACTCCCCCAAAAAAGAAAACAGAAAATAAGAAGTGTTGGCAATGATGTGGAGAAATTGACACCCTGGTACACTGTTGGTGGGACTGCAAAATGGTTTCCACTCTGGAAAACAATATGGAGTTTCCACAATAAATCAAAAATAGAACAGCCATAGGATCTAGCAATCCCACTTCTGGGTATAGATCGAAAAGACTGAAAGCAGGATCACAAAAGGTATTATTTGCACACCTATGTTCACCGCAGCATCGTTCAGGGGCCAAAATGTGGAGGCAGGTGTCACCGATGGTGAGTGGATAAACACAATGTGGGCTATCCATACAACGGAATATTATTCAGCCTTAAAAAGGAAGGGAATCCTATCAGATCCTACAAAACGATGAACCTTGAGGACACGCTAAATGAAACAAGCCAGTCTCAAAACGACAAATATTGTATGATTCCCTCAATAGAAACAAATTAGAATGGTGGTTATCAGGGACTGGAAAGAGGGAGAAAGTGGGAGTTGCTGTTTAATGAGTACAGGGTATCAGATTTTAAAGACGAAAAACTTCTAGAGCGCTCTGTCACAACAACGTGAATATGCTTAACTGCTGAACGATACGCTTAAAAATGGCTAAGCTAGTAAATGTTATTTTACGTGTTTTACCCCCATAAAAAAAAAGTGGGGAACAAAGAGAGCAAGACACATGGGCTGTATCACAGGAGTTTTTAAAATATATGTACATAGTTTAAATACTTCATGAAAAATGTAGTTGCAAACTTGATCGCTCATCCCACATTATAAAAATGTTTGCTATGAAGTCTGAGAGGCAGAAGGCAGTTGTCCGGGAAGGAAACCAGCGTGCTCACGCACAGGTGCTGAGCACGCCCATGTGCGCGCACGCACGCACACACACACTCCTATCTATGCACCCAACAACTGTCCTAGCAGAAGCTTTATTCTCAGAATCTATTGTGATAACATGCTGCCAGAGTTATTTTTACTGCATACACAATGACAATGAAACAAAGGAACAGTGAGGATTTTCAAAGACAAGAGTATAATCAATTTCAACATACTCCCCCAGAGCCGTAAAAAAAAAAACAAAAAAACAAACTCTTCTGAAGCATTGAAGTCTTTAAAAAGTGCTAGATTTTTAACATCTTTGCAATCAAGCTGCAGGTTCATATCCCTCTTTACAGAGCAAAAAATAGTAAAAAGAAATTGCATTTGGGGAAGAAGATATAGATGTGATGCCTTAAAATATCTTAGGATGTAGGTCCACAATGCCTGTTTCCTGAAATTCTGCACTAAGACACTTCTCTGAATGATGGAGGGGTAAACTTAAATAATTTAAATTCTTCTCAAGAAAATCAACAATATTTTTCATCTCACTACTTACTGTCTTTAAATTTTTATTTTTTTATTTTTTTATTTTTTTTATTTTTTTTAAGCTTTTATTTATTTATTTGACAGAGAGAGACAGCGAGAGAGGGAACACAAGCAGGGGGAGTGGGAGAGGGAGAAGCAGGCTTCCCGCCGAGCAGGGAGCCCGATGCAGGGCTCGATCCCAGGACCCTGGGATCATGACCCGAGCCGAAGGCAGGCGCTTAATGACTGAGCCACCCAGGCGCCCCTGTCTTTAAATTTTTAAACTTATATGTCAAGTGATCACTTCTTCTGTATCTATCCAGTTATTATGGCATGCTTTTCTAATGAGAGAATGTGAAGAATGTTCTCTCTTTAAGTTAAAATAGAAATAAAGCAAATACACGCAACCTAAAAAATGAATGCATACTCCAGAGTGTATTTATGTTTTTACACACTGACCTATAGTTTTCTACATTTAAAATTTCCTTAAAAACAACTGATTTGATTATGATAAATAGCTTTTCAGGAGATACAGATTTACAGTCATAATTCTTTCTGGAATTTGTTTCAGGTAACAATAAAACGGAAGATTGTCACCCTGAGGTAATGGTCCCAGTTCGTTATTCAAGTGGACCCACATGTCTTATCAAATCTATGGCTGATGGAGGGTACCATGTCGTGAATGCTCTGCCCTGGGCCATAGATAGTTCCATAATCATGCCCGCATGCTAATGCCCAGCACAAAGATTTACGTTGATACACAGAGAACTGGAAGACCAGGCTCCTTCTCAGAAGACAACCCAGCTACATTCAGGATCCACAGAGTCTGGTAATCTGGAGCCCCACCTCTAAATATCAACTAGCTATTATCTTATGGGATACACTAACGAGAGCTTGTCTGGGGAAGTCTAGACCCTTTAAGATCAGAACGGCCTGCTAATGGCTATTCTCAGACACTTCCTTTGGCATGCCATCTTGCTAAAATCAAATCCTGACTTTTCCTGAATGCCCTGCCTTTCTAAACACCATGGTCCCACTACTGGGTGTCTCCAAGACTGCTGTAAATGCTGTCCAGTCCTTTCCAACAGAGGGCGACGCCCTGGAATTAACAAACAGTCTCAGACAAACTCCAATTTCGGGTAGCTCAAAAGAGAAGATCTCTTTTGGTTCATTCAGAAGAAAACAGATTTAGGCCCTCTACGTCAAATACATATGTTTGGGCCCTCAAACTTCACATAATCTTCTGTTCATAATCCACATCTGCACATTTCACCTTTAGTCGACATCTTCGATTCTGGCTGGGAGAGATTCAGCTCACTCTATTCCTGCCAGACAATGTTTTAAATAGACAAATTCCCTGGTGTTCCAGGCTGTCTCAGAATGGGATACCTGCCAGTTTCAACACACTGGTTCCTCTTTAGGAAACAGAGCCCTGACTAGCCCCATGACCCCACCAGTCAATCACGCAGCTTCCTGCATGCCTTTAGTCTAAGTCCTGAAGCAACATTATAAAACGAGCATTGCAAATGGCAAATACAAGACCAATGAGCACATGCTGTACATTAACAGCTCCTCTTTAAATTTCTTTTTTCTATGTGAAAGCTGGTATGTGTCGATGCAACTGTAATTTCATGGCTATAAATAATTTTTTTATTTCATCATTTTCCTAAGTCTTGCAAAGACTTTTTATTTAAAATGGTACTTTGATATAAAATATTTGATATTTGACACTCTTTTGATATAAAATATTTTCAGTCCTGTAATGAGCTGAAACAAAACGGAATTTCACATTTAATATTTAATTTTGGCTTCATAGAGTCTGGTTTTTTCGCCTTTCTTTGAAATAGGAAAAATTTAAGGAAAAATCATATGCTAAAATTTCTATTATCCCTTCTAGGTTAAGATCATTTCTAGGTTATAGTTTGTGTTTTTAAATGATTTCCATTGTCCTTTGCATCAATTTATAAGATACATTTGGATAAAAGAAATTTCTTCAAGGTCAACTAAAAATGCAATATCAAAACAAAGAGTATGATTCACAAATAAACATCCCCATATCCAACATAAGGACACTCCTTGTCTCAAGCTTTTTTTTTTTTTTTTTTTAATAAATTTATTTCGTTTAGGGAAAAAGAGAGCACAAGCAGGAGGGGCAGAGGGACAGGGAGAGAGAATCTCAAGCGGACTCCATGCTCAGCGCAGAGCCTGACTCGGGGCTTGATCTCACGACTCTGAGATCACAACCTGAGCTGAAACCAAGAATTGGACACCCAACCGACTGTGCCACCCAGGCTCCCCTCAAGTCTTAATTATTGCATTGAACACACTTGCCCTCAGTCTCTTACTACTCTGCTCTGCTGGACACTTTTCAAAAAAAGAGAAAGTTTGCCTTAATACTAACCTAAAACAATGGTATAAGCAATAAAACTAGTCAAAGTTTTCAAGCCCATCATCCATGGGCTCCACCTTGCCCACTGAAGATTATTACTAATTAGTGTGCCATACAAACCATCCAACCTTTTACATACCTTCCATCTTCATTCCTGTCTTCCTGCTACTCCATCATACAGAATCTGAATCTATCATTACCAATCTAGTGAGCCCCATTATTTCTTCTAGGAACACCCTCCTTCTGGAAATCACCACTCCTCTCTCCCTTCCTGTGGTCCTAGTGGGGTTATTACAAAGTCTTCCCAACTCAACCATGTGCAGAGCTGGAAACATGACTTAGGTGAGACCATCATAATGGCCCATGCATTGAAGATCGATGACTGGTCCTTGTGTAGGGATATGATCCTAGTGGGGACAATTCAGGACCCTTCCATGAGATTTGATAGGTGGACTTGAGGAACAACAACTACAACAAAAAAAGACCCTGTCTTATTTTTTATTATCAATCCACTAGGATGTAGGTAGGAGCTATCAAGACTTATATCTTCTGACTCAGAGAAAGAGAGAAATAGAGGAACAGAGAGAGAGGAAAAAGAGAGAAACAGACAGAGAAAATAATATCAGTTAAATCCCCAGATCCCAGATTCAGCAGTATCTGAAGCCAACTGAATTGGACTTCCCAGGTATAAGGGCCATTTTCCACACATGAAAGCCAATAAATTCCATTCTGTGCTTAAACCCTTATGAGTTGATTTTTTGTCAATGGCAACCAAGTGACTCATATAACATACACATCTTTCTTCCCGCTAAAAGATACATCACTATAGAGCACTGACTTGTTTTCTCTTCAGCCATGAATGTGTAGCTTATTTCCACTAGTAGAAGAAAGGTTTAAACTTTTACATCACATTGAATATTTATTATATGTTACTTATTTTAAAATAATACATTTCCGAATTTCAGAAAGCTTCCCACACATGTTCCCTATATGTTGTGCTTAAGATGGAGAGTAAAAATTCCCTCTAGTCAATTCTCAGTAAACAAAATAGTCATTGAATGCCCTCGGTGCACATGGCTATGAACTGAGATGTAAAGAGGTAGAAGTTAAAGTCCCTGGTCACAACGGTATAACCACATCATTGAGAATTCATACATATAAGGAAAAGTTCAGGCACAATGACAGCCAGGCTTCTGTGCTTCTCACAGGGCACATGCCAATATCCCTGACCATCTCCAGAGCGTGCTGACCTGCAGGGCCAGAAAACAGAGTCCTGGAGCACAAAAATTCAGTTTAACCCTCTTCATGCTGTCATAGACCAACGAACCCAATTCTTGCACTTTAAGTTTTCTATCTCCATGTACCTGACACAATGGTGTGAAGCAGTTTTCCTACTGTAAAATTCTATTCTCACAATTCAATGGACACTTTAGTCAATATTCTTTCCTTCTCTTCCCCCCCATAGACCATACACCCCTTTAGGGAAGGACCATCTCTAGTTCTGCTCACAGGTGCATCCACAGAGCATATCTAGGGGGCCTGCCATGTAAAGGACTCAATCTCAATCTCACTCATTCAAATATACTACTAAGAACCTGCTGTATGCAAAGTTGAGTATTTACACATTTGATGGTTACAAGTTTAATCAGTCACTGTGCTGCACTCATATTGCTTCTTGACTAAGATAAAGAGGACAGCCATCTAAATATATCCAGTTTCAAAGAAGAACAGATAAAGTGCTAAGTTAACTCAGATATAAGGAGAACTGAGTACTTGGAGGTCAAGTACAATTTCATGGTATTTGACCTGAATTTTGATAACGGGTAAAATTTGGAAATTCAAAGACGAGAAAAAAATTTCTCCGTTTCAAATTGGGGGGGCAAAAATAGAAGAAAGGCAATAATGAGAGAAAAATGAAAGCATTTGTGCAGTTCAGTTGGACAGATGCAAAGACATATAAAGGTGAAAAGTCAGAAATGAGAGTAAAACAACTGGAATCAGAACATTTCTGAGGGAGGAAAAAGTCTTACACTTTTAGCTCTGCCACAGGGAGCCACCGAGGACGTGTCAACAGCATTCCAATCACAACAGTGGGATCTGTGGAAAATCAGGAGCAGCTCCAGATTTTCTAGGGGAGATGGGGTGGAAGGCTCCATCAGGACGCTTTCTCAGAGTTGAGGCTTCAGGGCCCCAGCCACACCCGAGCAGGACCATGGACAGCACGGGAGGTGAGAGCATTGAGAGAAGAAAGAATTTTACAGAGGTGGCAACTGACCCCAGGCGGGTGAGGAAGGAGACAGTGGAGACAGAACGTGGAGTAAGAGCTGCCTCTGAGCTTCCAAACTGCAGAGGCCGGACAGAGGAGATGCCATTGGTGAGAGAGGACATACCATTGACTTTGGAAGAGAGCAAGCAGACGTGTGTGTGTAACCACGATTCACGTCTGTCGGCTAGCCCGTCACCATGCAGCAGTCCACATTCAAATGCGACTCCACCCAGATCCTGGAGCACCTCACATATATCAGCTGTATTTAATTTTTTTAAACCAGATGTAGGTTTGTGCCAATAAGCATCAAGTCGCACTGTGATTAATTACTACATATTTTTAAACTTCATGAAAAATGGGGAAAAACTGTTAAGTGATTTTTGAAAGGCATGCATTTGGTTATTTCTAAGTGATATCAAAATTACCAATATTGTCTCTTTTTCACAGATTCTATCAATCTTGGAACAATTTATTTATTTATTTATTTTTTTTTTGAGAGAGAGAGAGAGAGAAACAGCATGAGAGGGGATAGGGTCAGAGGGAGAAGCAGGCTCCCCGCTGAGCAGGGAGCCCGATGCGGGACTCGATCCCAGGACCCCGGGATCATGACCTGAGCCGAAGGCAGTCGCTTAACCAACTGAGCCACCCAGGCGCCCAATCTTGGAACAATTTAAAAAGACAATGGCCCATCATATCTTCATGCTAATTTATAAATGCTATAATTAAGGGAAGGAATAAGGACTTGCCCTAATGTACAGTAGATTTTATTTCCATCACTTTTAATATCATCCTTTAACATAATACTTTCATGGCTGGTTTGGAATCAGAAATGAACAAAAATGTCTTCTAAAAATAAAATGGAGTTATATGACTTGTCTGTGTGCCTCTGAAATCTTCGGACACGTGTGCAAAATTAACTGAATAACACAGAAAGAGTACAAAATGCTATGGTAAGCACAGATGATAAAACACAGATACATTAAGGAATCATGTGCTACCAAAACCAAACAGAAAAAGTCCCTATTCTTTCTGACTTTGTTCTTTCCTTTCACAGAACCACCACCACTGTCTCCTCATGCAGACTTGGGATCACAAACGGGATTCAGGGAAGATATGGGGCCCTGGTAGACCCGTACATACAGTCGGCTGGAGTCTCTGGCAGGTCTGCGGCGTGGCTAGGAGTAAGCGCTTGACCTTGAGAATGCTGGGGAGAAGGGCTTCCTGCCCCACTCTTGAATCCTCACCTCCCTGCCCTGTCAAGGGCTTCTCGTTCAGTCTGAGCAATGCGACCTGGAGTCACTAGTTCTACTCTCCCCAAGCATCTTGGCATAGAGCCCTGTGGACGCACGCAAGGGAGCTCAGAGGATAAAGGGAGAGACAGGGGTGTGGGCCTCCACAGCCCTTTTGGCCCCAGCCTCCCAATCTACTCCTCCATGTGGCCCATCCATGCAGGGTGTCTTGTCTTTTTGTAGCTCAGCGTGTGTGTGTGCCATAGTCACTGCTGGTGGGAACTGCTGTGGGGGCCTTTCCCCCAGAATCCATGCAGGCAAGCGACACGGTGCTGCCCACTCTGTGGGAGGTCTCATGGGGACCGAGGGGCAAGGAGGTGTGGGTGACAGTGATGTCTCTGGATGTCGAGAAATACATTGGGGCCTTAAAAAGGTACAAAGAAAAACTGTACGTACTAAACCTTACAAGGTTTAGAGGTCCTTTTCAACCCCGAAAACTGTGGTAGAGACCAGGGGAAATATAGAGAATTTGAAAGATGGCTTCATTAAGGAATATTAATGACTGTCATTATGTGAACTAATTACTACTGATGATTCATTTTCATTTATCAAGTATTATTATGTCATTAATATGTGTCCGATATTATTAACAGAAGTTGGGTTTTAACACCAAACCAGCTTCGTTGTGAGATCTTCCTTTGCCTGCGGGCCTCCAGCCCCCGCCTAGATCTGGTGCCGGTGGGCCCCACCATAAGCAGGGGATTTATGGCAAAGCCAGTGCTGACTGCAGAGATGGATGAATGCGTGGTGGGTAAAGGGAGGGAAAGAGGGAAGGGAAGAGTAACGAACTGGCTGATTTTCACAGACACATGTAAAGTGAAGAAGGATGATGTTACCATCTACACTTTTCAAATGAGGACATCAAAAACCAAGCCCTAAAGAAATTAAGTGATATACTAAAGATGAGATGAAAAAACTAGACTGTAGTTGAAACAGCTTAGGACCGGCCCGTAAGTAACAGGTGGTTGTGGACGACATGTACTGTCTCCATCACCCACACCGGCCACACCTGTGACCACAGTTCCCCTGGACAGAGAGCGTCACGACACGCTGTGCAGGGCCCACCTTCCAGTGATTTCACTGGCCCACCACAGGTGATACACTCTATGGATCACTGGTGAGAAAGGAAGAGGCTAACACTTGACTAGGATCAGTATAACACTGTATGTTAGTTATACTGGAATGTTTTTTAACTTTTTTAAAAAAAAAGACTTGTCTAGGATCTCACAAGAATAGAAATGGTGAAGCAATGTATGGCCTTGCACTGAGCCCCCAGCGGAAAGGGTCTAAGTCAGTCCCCAGAGCTCAACCTCATAGGTCAAGTTGTTCCGAATAAAGCATAATGAACCAGAAATCTAGGAAACAATTCAACTTCAAATGGTTTTCTCCTCTCAATGATACTCCACAGAATTGGCTTTTATGTGCTTAAAATATGAGGCACCAAGAGGCATATCCTTCATCCACTCCATACGTGTTTTCAGCCACCGAGACAAGTGTCTTCCTCTTTTTCTGCTAAAAGCCTGAATGAAAAAGAATGGCCAATTGATTTCCACAAAACCATTCATTCATTTATGTCTGTCTCTGCCGTCACTCCTCCTCTCCAGATAATAAATAATTCAAGCCTCTTCTATCTTTCCTTACTCAAAAGACCCTGAAGTTTTCTGCCTTTTTGTTACTCCTCCCTTGACAGCATCCTATGAGCCAAAGACCTTTTTATGCGGAACGAAACAAAACAGGAGAAGTATTTAGAACACTCCACTGACTCATGCAATGTCATAGTCTTCATTCTGCATCGTATCTTCCTGTCTTTAAGTGGAGAACAGCTCCCAATCAGCTTTTTTAGCGACTTACCATCTGCGGAGATGACGTGTTTACTGAACTGTCCACAATGACCTCTACATAGTTTTCTGAAGCTGTGTCCTAATTTAAAACCAAACAGTTTAAGAATTATTCAAATAGACTCTGCACATGTAGGATACTTTCTCCTTAGAAAGGAAAAGATAATTCTGCTGTGGGTTGGAATAGAAGTTTTCAAAGCATGGCACAAGAGAGTCATGCCCATGTAATGAGATCGCTCTTAAAGCATGACACTAGTGTGAATTTATTTGTGACAATTGGTGAAAACCAAAGTTGCCTTTATGTCAAGGCTCTTCTGAATCTTCAGTGGCATCACCGTTATTGTCCTTGTTTTATCATTATTTTAATTTCTCAAGTGATTGGGCGATGCTCAAAGATTTTTTTTTTTTTAAAGTTCCAACACGTAGTCTTTAATGACAGCAAGCATGGGCTTGAGGTTCCAAAGACAAGGAAGTAGACACAATGAATTAAAAACTCAAGTATTTCCTATCTTAAAAACAGAAAAACGGTGTTGAGAACCACATCTCTGCCCACCAACTGACCTTTCTCTTCTCTTCCTTTTAGAAACAGAAGCACATAGCGCTCTTCAACGCCTCTCCAATGACAGCTCAAGACACTGCAGTTTGAACTCCACTCCCTCTTCTCTACTGACCCTGCTCCCCGTCTGTTGTCCCAGCAGATCCTCCTCAAACATGTGCCCTAATCTCATCGCATAGTGCCAGGCTGTTCACAGACCCTGCCTCCTGGCACCATGATGCTCGTGTTCTTGACTGAAGACCTCTTCCTTTCTTTGTGAACATCTTTTCCTTCCTTTGCGAAGTGTCCAACTTGAGCAATCTATTTCCCCATTGGCTCCTTCCTCTGTACCAGGGCTTAAAGGAAACCAGTATGGTAATGACCCCATGTCTCTAAACAGACGTCTCTTGCCTGATATCAGACTCATATATACAACCGCAGACCGGGCAGCTCTCCTCGGACATCACAGGACCCAACATGGTCTGGCCTGTCTTTCTTTCTCTGGTGCACATCTGAAGCTTAACAGAAACGCCATACAAACAGTCATTCAAGCAAATACATAAGTGCCAGTCTTGAATCTTCCCTTTCTTTCATCCTCCGCAACTCCTAAATCGGTCCTATAGCCTAAGATTCCTTAGTACTCAAGTATCATTCAATTTCATCCACACTTCTCCATTCTCATGTCACTCACCAAGACAGCCTTCCCTCCACCTGGGTGCGGATTGCCACGAGAACCTCTCCACCGGCCTCCCCCACTCCATTGCTGCTCCCCTCCACTCATTCTCCATACTTGACCCCACTAACACAAATCTTTGCTCTTCACTCTAATGGGTAAAAGATCTTAATGGATTCTGATTACTCTTAGGAAAAGTCTAAACATGCTTACACAGTGTACAGGGCCTTTGCCATCTCAACGTTCACATTTAGGAAGGAAGAGCATGGACTGAATTTGGATGTTGCGAGTTTGAAGAGCTGATAAGACAGAGAGGTCTGCTTGGGTTCTGACCACATGTGCCGAGAGAGCCTGACGAAAGCACAACCAGGGAGATTTTCCTGGAATCTATCCACAAAAATGCTGGAGATGAAATAACCCTAACAGGACATGTATAAAGAAAAAGAGGGCAAAGCATGGACATTTTTGCTAATCAGACGGTAAGTTCTGTTAATTCTTTCTTATGAATACTGCTCAAATCAGACCATGCCTCATCAGCTCTGTTGCCCCCACTCTGATTGAAGCTGTCATCTGGCCTATTTTCTTATCTGTTTCCCTTTTCAATCTCTCTTTTAATCCATCCACTATATTGAGACCAGAATGGCAGTTCTAAATGCAAATCCTATCACATCCTGTACTCTTCAAAACCACTCCATGAACTCTCTCCTATGATGAATACCATAAAAATGCATAAAAATGCATCATCCTTGTCCAAACATTGCACATTTCTCCTCCCTCCACCATGTGGAACTCCTTTGATTGGTACTTTGAATGTACCATGCACTCACAACGTTGGGTTTCATGCAGGCCTTCCCCTCTGCCCAGGTCCCTGACCCATCCATCATCAGTAAATGCCTCCTCATCCTTCAACACCTGCTCGCTCACTTTGAGGAGACTGGCCCACTCCTCGCACACCTTCCCCAGAGCAGAACCCAGGTGCCCTGAGCTGCCTTCTCCCCGCCAACACCCACTTACAGAAATGTGCTGATAGTGTTTGTTCACTGTTCCCAAGCTCCTCTCTAGACTGTGAATTTCTTGCCGAAAAGAACCCTGTCTACACCTAGAAGCTGAGTGCACTGTATCACATCAAGCATGAGTGACTGATGGGTACATCTGAAATCACTGGGGGTGAGTGGAGAGATCAAGGGAGGAACCCGGAAGAGCAGAAAAAGTCAACGAGTTACACAAACTCTTTTCCAGGAAAGCAGAAGGTTAAGAAATTAGAGATGATCACTGAGTCGAAGTAGGTAAATATTTTGAGGTAAATGAGGAACAAAAAAGAGAGTTTGAGGTTTCAATGCAATAATGAAGTGGGAGCTAACATGCAGTCCCTGGGTAGCAAGGTATTTGAGGGCCATCTATAAATAACTGTTTAAAGAAGTTTGGAAGTAAAGGTAAGTGAGCTACAGGCTATTAGCCTGAACAGCTAAGAGCATTGAAATAAAGTTATGAGTTTGGGAAGTAGTAATGAAGTGTTAAGAAAAAGTTAACTTCTGGGAGCCTAGATTCTCCGAATCAGTAAAGTGAAACACGCCCATCCCTGCCTCAGGGCCTTTGCACTTGCTCTCCACTCTGCCTGGCACAGCCTTCCCGCAGATATTCACATCCTGGTTCTCTCACTGCATTCAATCACTTAGAGGTCAACCCTTCACAGCCTATTCAGAATTGACCCTCACCGCATTCTGCTGCCAGGTCACTTATTAAATCTTTAGACGTCTTTATTTTCTTCACATCAGTTGCTGCTACCAAAAACTCTTATCTACATCTGTGTGTTTACTAGTTTACTTTGTCTCACCACGGTCATCAGGATTTCAAGATGAGAGTGATGTTAACTCCCTGGATTATCCTTGAATTCTTAGCCCTTAGACCAGTACTTGGAAAAGAACAGGAACACAATTACATTTACTGAATTAATTGAAAAATACATGAAATGAATAAATGAACGAATGGGATACAAGAAAATGTGATCGACTTAATCTATTCAACTCAGTTAAGTTACCATGGCCTAAAGTGACACTAAGTATGAGCCAACCACGGGAAGCATAAAGAGCCCCCTTTCATTCACCAAACAACATACAGAAAGACAGGGTATCACATTAGAATAACAGATGTCCAGTGAGGCCATGAATGTGGAATCCTCCATCTATAATGACAAGCCTTTAATAATGAATGACAAAACTGCATCAATACACAAAAATACTATCACTGGAGGGACCATTGGGACATAAGGAACCATGACATTCCTAAGAGTCTGTATAAACATGAAATGTATGAACAATGCAGTCAAATGTTGAATAACAGACATATACTGTAATAATTCTATCATTTTATACATATTCTTCAATTGTTTCTTCACAACTGGTACCACAGGAAAACCGATATAGATATAAAAGATACATATATAAATATACACAAAAGATATATTTGTATAGAGAAAGATATAGGTTAGATTTGGAGTTGTGCATAGAAATAAATGTCCAACATTAAAGATTTATTTATCTTTAGCGGCACATTTAATGATTTCTATCTTTTTCTTAATTGTGTTAGATTTATGAGTCCTAGATTTATCCCTGGTATGAACGTTTTATTTTTTCTTTTATTTTAATAATATTCAAGAAAACTCTTCATAAGATATTAAATTATTCTTATAATTCTCATAAACATAAAATATTCCTATAATTATCAATGTACTGTTTTAAGATAACTATCAAATTGGAACAGTGTGCGATTTAGTAGAAATACACGTACTATTGAGCTACAAATCTTATTCTAATATTATTAAATTTAAATTGCAAGGTGAATTTATTTTAAACCCAGTTGAGAATTTTTTTTCCTTTAAGACTAGTTGAACAATTTAGTATTGAATGAAAACATAAATATTTGAGAATATCTAATAAAAATATTTTAAAATTCAGAAGGGACTTGCCTTGTCATTTATCAAAGTTACTATAAAGCCACAGTAACTAAAACAGTATGGCTGTGAGCAAGGCAAATAAATCGGTGTAGCTGAACAGAAACTAGAAATAGATGCAAGTACATTTTGGAATTAAAAGGTGACAAATATGAAATTATAACTCAGTGGTCATGGTGCACGTGGAAAAAGAAGGCAGGGTGGAAGGAAAGAAGAGGTCTTCAGTCAAGAACACAAGCATCATACACTTAATTTTACAAGGACTAGAAATTTAAAATATAAAAATAAAAGCTTAAATAAGACGAAGACTAACCATTTAGTTTGGAAATAGACAACCCAAAGCAATAATAAATAAATAAATAAATAAAACCAAAATCCATGAAACCTTGTTTCCATAAATCATTTAGAAACTTAGATGCCAACAAATGCCCAAAACGAAAAGAGAAAAAATAGGAGAGCTATCTTCAGCACATATTCAGGGAAATATTGATATTTCTTAATATAAAAGATTACATAAAATTGATAAGAAAAAGAAGAAACAGTCCAAAATAAAAATGAGAACAGGTATGAAGAGATAGGGCCCATAAGAAATGAGAGAATCGGGCGCCTGGGTGGCTCAGTCGTTAAGCGACTGCCTTCGGCTCAGGTCATGATCTCAGGGTCCTGGGATCGAGCCCCGCATCGGGCTCCCTGCTCGGCGGGAAGCCTGCTTCTCCCTCTCCCACTCCCCCTGTTTGTGTTCCCTCTCTCGCTGTGTCTCTCTCTGTCAAATAAATAAATAAAATTTAAAAAAAAAAAAAAAGAAATGAGAGAATCTGCTTATTTATTAGTAGAATAAAATTAGACCTTTGTGAGAAACTGTATTTCAGCCAAGGCGCTGACATCAGGAGAAGGACGGCACCCAAGGCTGATGAAGACGCAGGGATGGGCATTCTCGGCCAATGGTGGGAACCTGAAGCGCTACGGCCTAGCAGAAAAAAATCTGGCATTTTCTACCACACTTAAAATTACACATGCCATTTGATTCAACAACACTGCCTTTGTGAGTCAATACTTTAGTAATAGAAGCCAAAATGCTAAAATATAATGTTTTAATGCCTATCAAAAAGGAAGTTTATTGATGAATAAATGGTCTAATAAACGCTATGGGATATTACTTAGCAATCAAAACAAGAATACTTAGAAGACACATGTTTACTGACCAGAAAAGTTGCCCCTAGGAAAAGGAGATGTCAGAGATAAAGGTACAAATCTGGGAGAACACAGGTGAGGGTTAAAGCCCCAGGAATGGATGGGGTCAACCAGGGACTCTGCAAGGTGTCAGGGCCAACCTCTACTGAGGAAAGCCAGCAAGGAGGCAAAGGAAGAGTTGCCAGTGAAATAAGAGAACAATCCCAAGAATCGTAAAAGAAGAGGTAGAAGTCAAGTGACTAATGTCCCCTGGATTTTGCCACATAAAGATGGTTTAACTAAGGTGGATTCCGTGCAGTGGTCAGTGGAATAATTTGTAGAGCATAAAGGGGGACGAGGGTCAGAGATCATGTGTACAGGCAATTTTTCTAAGAGTGACCATGAAAACACAGAAATAGGATGGTGGCCAGAAAGGAACATAAGGTCAAGGGTGACTGTTTGATTATCTGAAGATGGGCATGTTGGACCAGGTATGAATGCTAGCAGACATGGTTCAGTGGAGAAGAGACTGAGGGTGCCGGAGAGCAGGGGTAGCTGAAGGAGGGAGGCGAGAGGGGACAGAGTCCAGAGCACACTGGCTTTGGACACGAGGAGGAACAATTCACCATCACAGAAGAGAGCGGACAAAGAGATATTCACACACCAGCGCCTTTGCAGATTGAATGGTAGGAAGATGTGCTATTTCCATCTGATGGCTTCCATCCTCTCAGGATGGGAAATGTAAGGATTCTCTGGGTGTGAGCAGCCATGCCTCCTGGGGAAACGGCACGAGCGAGGGAGAGTGTTGCTGTCTGAAACTGAAATGAAACGAGTCTGCTTCTGCTCCAGCCTCGCCTTCAGTGATCATCCAGCTATTCTGGTGTAAGGACAGACAGGATGGACAGTCGGGTTCAAGCTGGCTTCAGCATCTCTCGCTTGAGTGCAAGGCGGAGATCAGGGCGAGGGAGTGGGAGGCTTCAGTGAAGGACCACAGGCCTGACCTGGGCAGAGGGCGGGCCAAGGAGGCGGGGAGGTGATCCTGGGACCATCGGGCTGACCTTTCGGTGAGCTCGCAGCATCACGGGGCTCTAACTCGTGAACGGCATGCACAATCAGTGAAAGATCAGGGAAGGCATGTTAGTGGAAGTAGCATTTATGAAAACCTGTGACAAGAGGAAAAATAAGGTGACCTTGGTACCGGGAAATTTTTTAGTATGCAAAATAGCAGCCTTGATGGTATAACTCATCCTTGGTTGCTGTGAATGAACTAACAGGTCTGGAGTCTATTCATTTTAAATAACTTTAACTCACCTCCTCCTGCAAACAGTGCTGTCCGACCCCATATACTTAAAGAAGTAAACTGGGAAAGATAGAGGCCAGGCAGAGGTCTGATTCCTGAGGCACCAAAGAGGATTTAACAGGGCAGACCTCATGCTTCTGCCCATCGTTAGCAGAAGCTGGAAGTATAGCTCCATGGTTTTACAAGGCCCTAAAACACTGTGAGCCCATTCCTCCCCCCTTCCTCTTGCACCTCAGCTGAGGCAGCCGCCGGCCTCCCTCCCTGCCACCTCACCAGGCGCGACTTGGACAGAATCACACCCGTCCAAAGACACCTCTTGGCCACAGAAATACAGTCCAGGAAACCTCAGCACTTTTTGCTGTGACATCCCTCGGCTTTCCTGCTACATCTTGCTTCCACGAGACATTTTTAGACTCCAGTTTTTTACCTTTTCTATATAAGATATATGGAACAGGCAGAATTAGGCCAGAGCCCATGGAGTCAGAAAGGAATGTGGGTGGAGATGTGGGTCTCAGCCATTTATTTCTTCCTCCGTATATTCTCTTTATGTGGTCCTCAAGTCTGTTTTTCTGTCAAAGGAAAACATGCCCACTATGGGCAATTTTGAAAATATAGGCGAGGGGCGCCTGGGTGGCTCAGTCGTTAAGCGTCTGCCTTCGGCTCAGGTCATGATCCCGGGGTCCTGGGATCGAGTCCCGCATCGGGCTCCCTGCTCCACGGGAAGCCTGCTTCTCCCTCTCCCACTCCCACTGCTTGTGCTCCCTCTCTCGCTGTGTCTCTCTCTGTCAAATAAATAAATAAAATCTTAAAAAAAAAAAAAAAAGAAAGAAAATATAGGCGAATTTAGAAAAGTAACAGATAATCCCATAATTATAATTAATTATATAATTATATTCTGAAATCAGTCATAATTAATATATAGACACTTATATTTTATATTTATATATGAATAATTAATTAATTATAATTAATAATATAATTGTTTATATTATATTAATTATAAGGATAACAGAGAGGCACCTGGGTGGCTCAGTCATTAAGCGTCTGCCTTCAGCTCAGGTCATGATCCCAGGGTCCTGAGATTGAGCCCCACATCGGGCTCCCTGCTCTGCAGGAGGCCTGCTTCTCCCTCTCCCACCCCCCTGATTGTGTTCCCTCTCTCACTGTGTCTCTCTCTGTCAAATAAATAAATAAAATCTTTAAAAAAAAAAAAAGGATAACTAACAGAATTCTATATGCTACGGTGATTATTCCATAAGCCAGAGTCAACCACTGCCAGAATCTTAGTTTAGACCTTTCAGTATATACACGCTTTAACATTAAGTAACGAGTATTTCCCTAAGTGATATTGAAAGTTCCTTGTAAGCATTCTTTACCGGTCTCCCCAAATCCAGCCCTCAGGTTCCCCTCCTAGGATGCCATGGGATTCTGCTATTGCCGGTTTTCAGAAGCTCTTGGTCCTGCTCTGGAATTGGAACACTTCCTGCCTTGCTGCCCAGCTGGGAAGTGGACATGGTGTGGGCATGAGTCGGGGCCAGGATGAGAAGACAGGCATGTGGACGCTCAAGCGAGGAAGAAAGAGTGTGAAGAATACGGGCCCACGAACCTTGCCAATAGATTGCCCCAATATGAGGGACAAGGGAACACAATATGGAAATAACTGATGCCTTGACAACAACAATTAAGCTGTGGATTATGATCCTTATCAACAAACCCTCTGATGCTGTACAGGCCCCACTTTTCCTTCTGGACTCTCTTCGTCCTTCCGGATCCAGCTTGACTATGACACGTCCCTTGACTGGTGGCACACAGTGAGATATAATTTCTGAACTCCTTTAGCATGTTGTACCCTTCCACCATGCAAGACAGTTTTTGACATTTCCATGCTTCTTTTCCATTTTATAGGCACTACCAAACACCGAGCGTAGAACACAGTCGGATCTTTCATAAGTACTATGTAATTACTTGGATAAATCCATCAGGAACATTTTTTTCCAGGTATTTGAAACATTTCACTATTTACTAATTTTATATTTCATCCAGACTGCAAGCATTGACTCAAATGCTTCCACTGGACCAGACATCATCACTTCTTTTAATTTCCCAAAATTCTAAAGTCAGATCATTCAGCCGGAACAAAAGGAATATATGGCAGCAAAGGGAGGCCTCATGCTCTATTTGGTGACCAACTGCTCCCTGAACCTCCCTGAGCCCTGTCACTCTGTCCTCTGTGATTTTGCCCAGGCTCTGCAGCTGCCTTCCAGCAGGTGTGTTCACTCTGCCTAATAAGCACCCAGGTTCCTTACAGAAATGGTGCAGAGGGCTTCGGGAACCTCCTCTGCAGAGGTACGGGAACGAGAAATAATGACATTCTGCTAGTGCAAACAGGAGGGGCAACACGAAAGCCTGCCAAGAGTGCTCTCCTGCAGACATTTCACCAAGATAATAACCCCAAGATTTCAGGGATTAAAACAAACAAAAAACCCTATTCTCATAATTCCTAAATATGCTGCACACACCCAATTTTTGTTAAAGAGTTAATTTTCCAACTTACAAACTGATCAATGAATTCCTTTTGGAATTAAAATTGTCCAGCAAGCCCAGTGCATGCCTCTTCTGGGTATGGTGAAGAGTAAGTAAGGCATTTTCATTTTCATTCATCATAGATATTTCACTCCTATACACCAACCCCCACAAAAGACAAAAGAAAGGTAAAGATTTTCTCTTTCTCAATTAGCATTATTTTTCACTCTCCTTTAGTGCAAAACTCAAGATGCATTCAAACGTGTTCCCTTCACAATGTTACTTTAAATGGAACATTGTAATGCCCTTGGCCAACAAAACCCTCACCCTAAGGGGAAAGCATTTTCTACTACTGTCATCTGTCACTTTAAGACAATGACATACATGTACAAAAGTTTTCACAAGTGCCACATGTATATCTAGCAAGCCTTTTTTGCTATAAATATGTCTCCTTCTTCATGATTACCATCCGGAGAAGGTTCAGAGGCAGCTTTTATCTAGCTCGGAAAATTGTTAAAAAATCGGGCATTGAAGAAAGCCTTTCTGGACTCATCAGAAAGCCAGTGACAAACTATTTTTCACCATACCAGTATCAGTGCAGAGCATCTGGTACAGATGCCACTCGAGTCCCTGAACACTTCAAGGTGAATGATGCAAGGACAAAAGTTTACAGTCAAGGATAATCGGAAAGATCAAGCTTACAAGTTGAGCACTGGATGCAGGCAGAAGCAGTCAAACTTGAGAGTAAAACAGGAACTAAATGGTCTCAGCCATACATTCATGAGCTAAGTTTTTATGCAAGCACTGTATTAATGTATGCTGATATCCAGAAATATCCTTCTCACATTCCTTTTTACCGATTGCTATTTTTTTAAATTACTGCGTGTATGTATTTTTTTTTCTTACAAAGGTCAACTTTTAAAGATTTCTACACTATCAACATTTGGATCACACTGGAATAATTTCAGCACCTGAAATTAAGAGGAAACACATTTAAGCATGTAAAACATCTTTCAAAGTCACCATCCTCTGTCACTCAGCTGGACGTGGTATACCAGAAGACCCGCCTGAATTTTGGCATCTGCATATCCTATTTCAAGAAGACAACTGTATGAGCAAAATACCCAGCTTACTTACAGCACTTGATAAAATGATAGTGAGACATCTTTCCATCTCAGACAGCAATCCTGCTACAGGTTCCAGCATTCTCTTCTGCTACAGCTGTAGTCCCCAGGAAATGCATTATTTAGAGCCCTGACTCAGGTAACAGTTTACCCCAGGATGCATTATTGAACCGAGGCTCTGTTCCATGATCGTGCAAAAAGCTTCAAACTCATTCTCATTCAGCAGCTGGAGTTCAGCTAAGCCTCTCGGTGGATTCGGAGCTACTGCTGCTGCACGTGCTATTGTAGGTCGGCTGACTGACAGGGCTCCTGGTGCCACAGTCCCGGGAATAGTCCGCTCTAATTGGTGCTCACATGCAGCCACATTCTGCCCACACAGAGGTGTGCTGCACTGCGGCTCTCCCGGTCCTGCCTGTTAATGGCTTTTCAACAGCTTTCAAATGGCAGCAAACTAGCTGATGAGTGGGCTGGAGGGAAGAAACCGAATGAGGGATCCTCAATCTTATTTGTGCACGCTGTCCACAAGCCAAATGTGACCAGATTCTTAGCCGGTGGCAGAGCTGATTATTTTTAGTTGCCACCAGTTGCTGTGTGTGAACAGAAAACGGAGAGCAGGACCTCAAAATGCCACCTCTTAGAATGAGAGGTCGTTTGATCCGCCTCTAGTAACGAAGAAATTACATTGCATGGCGCAGCCCATTTTTTGGTTTTCTCTGCAGAATGTGAAACTTAAATTATCCCCAGAAAGCTTCTGGTTTGCATAGCTTTACAAATTTAGGAGTCTGCTACCTCTGCAGACTGCAATGGATTTCACTGTACAACCGGATGAAATAAGTCTGAGTGAATTGGAATCAGAAAGAAAGAAATCTATGGTCTTCAAGGGTTATTGCAATAAAAATAAATACCATGCCCCTCATGCAATAGCCTTGTGAGCCAAAGAAAAAGGTCATGTTTAAGTCACTTACAAATGCAAATTAATTGTTTTTGCAAACTGATGCTTTTTTATAATGATCTCTGCCAGTGAGTTGACACAGTCTAGAATCTGTATTTTAGATTTGGGGCATCAGAAAGACAAATATGAACAATATATTAAACATGTATGTCCTTCTGTGGTAGAAGCCTACGTCTGGGATTCCCTTACTGAGCAAAACTTGAAGAGCAGCACCTTTATTAAGCAGAGAGATTATAAAATTCAAACCTATGCAACAAAGGGTCATGACTTAAGTTTTCAATGAGAAATCATTCTAATCATTTTAGTAGTACAATGTAGAAGAACAAGTTCAAGGTTTGGTCAGAATGGCCTCAGTTCAAATCCAGATTCTACCATTTACAAGAGTATCAACTTGAACAAGTCATTTTACCTCCTAGAGCCTCAGTTCCCTCACCTACACATGGGAAGTACAATTCCTAACCCTTGTTCTGAAGGTCAGGAAAACGCCTATCCAAATTCTAGTTCATGCTCTTGGTCTGCACTGAAAGGCTGTCATCAGTTTAACAAGGAAAAAACAGTTAGCTCTATGCTGAATGACTGCAATGCATACTTTCACTTGTTTTCCCAAGAATCAGAATGAGGAGTTTCAGCTGTTTTCAGTAATATGTATTCTTCATTAATTCATTCATTCCACAATTAATTGTTGAAAGTCTGCGTTACACAAGTCACCATTTTAAAGGCTTTTCAGGAATAAAAATTGCCTTTATATACAAGGAATATACAGTCGACTATTTAAGATTTCCTTATGTGTCAACTGTTTCCTAATAAGACTGGAAGAGACAACTATGTATGTCTGTTATCCAACAGAGAGCAAGGCGCTCTCACCTCATGACAAGTCTTCGTATACACATACAGTAATTATGAGTTTATGTGAATGATGTCCAGTGTCTCTCTGGGGAAGGTGCTATCCATCTAGATATCCCTATGTCCTCCTCTTTTAACACAAAGGTATGTTGTCTACATACCTTCCTTAAATATTTAAATTTCTTAGTTTTCTGCAAATTGCATGCCTCCCCATAATACTCAACTGAGCTCTATGACACCCTTTACCCTTTGAAGGGAAAAAATTAACGTATGCGACTCAGATAAAGCATGGTGTGCCCTTGGCAAAGACAATATGTTATTGATTTGGGCCCCAAACAGTCTGTTATTAACTAACTCACCTCCCCCCCACCAACTTAAGAACTCTGAACAAAGTCCCTGTGAGCAGTAACACCTCTCCCCATAGTTCGGGGGCTCATTACCAAATGCGTTTATTAATCTCTGGTTCATTTATTCCACAGATATTTGGCAAGTCACGGTACACTGAGACCCACGGGAAGGCTGACGTCGCCCCTCCCCTCAAAGTGCTTGTCGTCTGGAGAAATATTGACAGTCACGCAAGCCAGCGTAGGGTAGCAGGCGAGAAATTACAAGATGGGAAATGTACATCTCTGAAACAACCTAGAGGAGCAATGTCCAATCCACTTTAGAGTTGAAGGAGGCTATCCTAAGAGATGTATTCTACCTTTATTATAATACTTAGGGTGTGCTTTTATGCATGTATATACATACATATAATTCTCCCAGATTAAAAAGTTCTCTCATCTTTTTTTTCCTCCGGAAACAACATACTTGTACTCAAAACACTAGTAGAACTATGTTTGACCACAAAGACATACAGCTTTATGTTTTTCCTCATTGGCAAACAAAAAATTTATGCAGGCATTAATACAGAGGGAAAATAATTTTGGCCCCATTAACTTTATTCCCTTTATAAAGTAGAAAAATGATAGTAATTTACAAGGGGTTAAAATTTCTTGATCTCTGCCCACCCCTGAGAAATTCAACTCAGTGTTAAGAGATCAGATTGATCATTTCAGGATTCTGTGAATCTGATATAGTAAATATAACATCAGAATTGGCGATGGTAGTAGTTAGGAAAGACTTAGATTGGATTAGCTGTATTCTTAGTAACCTATCTGTTTTACAGATTATGATCATTAAGACAAAATGTAATCATGCAAGGGTACCTGGGTGGCACAGTCAGTTGGATGTCTGACTCTTGGTTTTGGCTCAGATCGTGATCTGAGTTGTGAGATCAAGCCCCACATCGGCTCTGTGCTCAGCGTGGAATTGCCTTGGGATTCTCTCTCCCTCTGGCCCTTCTGCTCATGCTCACACTCTCTCTCTCTCTCACTCAAATAAATAAATCTTTAAAAAATGCAATCATGCATTAAAAGAAGTTATTTTTCACTACAACAAAACTTACACGCTCAGAAAGCACAAGTATTTTATTATTTTATTATCTTTCAGGATTACTACAATGACCAACTGCTGTCTGTGAATGTCACACATAACATTTCAAAAGCAATTTGGAACAATAAAGAAATTCCTTTCTCTCTTTTATACACCAAATAGCTGCTCACTATTCACACTATTTCTGATAAAAACACATGATTTCAAATGTTAGTATCATTATACACCAGATTTTTTTCAAATGATTTCCTGGCCAAAAAAAAAAAAAAATATGAACTGGAATGATTCTAGTGACAGACGAGCACTTTACAATTATGCACTTGCTTATTACTAAATATTTTTTAAAGTGGGAGTTGTGTGATACACAGCTTCAAAATCGGTTTTCCAGTGAAAGCTCACAGGTGAAATACTACTCTCCTTAGACCTCTTTTTGGACGGATCTATTAGGCCAGTCTTTTCATAGATAATTTCTAAATCTAATAGTTCTGCACTTTTTTCATACTTTATTAAATGATGGAATTAAAATTCAAGTTTACAAACACCACTAGTTTCAGTAGGGTTCATATACACAGTAGATCACTATAAAAATTCCAAGTGAGGCTATAAATCACATGCACAATTTGTTTGTAATTCAAATTCAAGCTCTATGAAGTAGGCCTCTTTGCCTCTGCTCTGGGAATGGGCTGGGCTTATAAATACTGACTTTGATGAAAAAAAAATCACACATTGGTTTTGATCCACACTTAATCCCCCCAAATGGCTGGGAATTAAATTTATAGTATAATCTGCCACAATTACTGAATGCTTCTGGGTAGATGGAGCCACCATCTTGTCTCCTGGGAATAACACTCTGGTTTAGTCAGCTGGGGCCCTCTATGACTTAAGGGGCCCTTTTCTGAAGACTGCAGAGAAAAAAAGATGTGAGTTGTCAAGAAGGAAGAGGCTTCACTAAACTCAGTACCTGCTAGAAAATCAGCCTCACTGGTCATCTCACAAATGCCTCAGGACCAGGATCAAGCCTGCCTTGCCTAACTGATCAGACCCCTACCTCTCTAACCAGCTCCCTTTCCATAATCTGCCACTTATTGGGACTGATCTTGATTTCAGCCAGTCTATTACATCATTGGCTATCAGATTCAGGCCTCCCCACTTTCAAACAGTCACGCAGATCTCCTTCCAGAACCAGCGGCCATCTAATTTAGATGTAGGCAATCGTGGGGCAACAGAGGAAGGAATTTACAATATAGATCTGCACAGCTGGGAAGAAAGGAGAGGTTAACACGGACCACCCTTTCTGTGGCAACAGAGCACTGAGGATGCTAACCCAGCTGAGCACTGTTTAGTGCCTAACTGTGAGCATGTAATATAAGGGCGAGAAAATGCTCATCAGCCTCAGCACTAACATTTTCATAGAATAGTATTGTAAAGTAAAAAAAAAAATGCAATTTTAAAATTGCTCCACAAATGGAATGAAGATGCTCTTTATGTAATGCAATATAGAGTACTATAACATATGCATATACTTGCACTGATATGGATATATGTGCACACACATGCACGCACACACACACACACACACACACACACACAGGCTATATGTGATGCTCTAGTTGTTTCATAAAGGCATCTGGTTACCCACATTCCCTTTGTGATTTTTTTCTCCCTAATCAAAATGAAATGCTTTGAATTCTAATATGGAGCAATTAAAGTAGCTATCAAAGAAAGGAAATTTGTAAACTTTTGCAAATGTATCCACCTGAATGTTAACACCATTTGGAAATCTCTCCAGCGTACTGGTTACAACTATCCAGAAGGACCTGCCCACTTTCAGTTACTGCTCCAACTCACCAAAATTTGACAATGAACACGGGGGTTTGCATATCTTAACTGTAAATGAGACATGGACTGTGCTGCACCTAGGTTCGTGTGCATGTGTGTGTGAATACATGGGTACGTGTAAGCAAATGAGTAAGTACTCTCTGCCTTGTTCTTCAACACATTTGTGGGGGTACATGGCTTTCTGTAAGTGGGGGGCAAACAAAAGGACTTTTTTCTTTTTTAAAGATGATTTATTTATTTGAGAGAGACAAAGAGCACGACCGGGGGGCAGAGGGGCAGAGGGAGAAGCAGACTCCCCGCTGAGCAGGGAGCCTGACACCGGGCTCTATCCTAGGACCCTGGGATCATGACCTGCGCCAAAGGCAGACGCTTAACTGACTGAGCCACCCAGGCGCCCCATACAAGCGGACTTTCAATGATGAAGAAGGCAACTGTAGAGATTAGTGATGGCCTGACGAACAAAGCTCATCTAGGTGGGCAGATCTCTACAGCACTGTCACTAAAGAAACAGTATCGGTGAAGTATTTTGATGATGTAAAAGATCATCTCAATTTTCCTGAAAAAGAAGAAAGGAATTTGGAGGGGATTAAATTTGGAACCTCTCCTTCCTAGGTCCCCAATTGATATGCATTCCTTTAAAAAAAAAAAAAAAGTCTCAGAGCACCTGGGTGGCTCAGTTGGTTAAGCATCCGATTCTTGGTTTCGGCTCAGGTCATGATCTCAGGGTTGTGAGATGAGCTCCACATTGGGCTCCATGCTCATCAGGGAGTCTGCTTGGGATTCTCTGTCTCCCTCTGTCCCTTCCCCACTCATGTGCGTATGCCCGCTTCCTCTCGCTCTCTCTGACAAATAAATAAAATCTTTAAAAAACAAAAGTTTCTTCATTTGAATCTTCTCCATACCCACACACACACTAAGATACTTACTCAATTTCTCTGAATCCACTGAAATTCACTTTGAGCCCATTTAACCTACAAACTCTTCTCGATATATCTTGGCCTAAATTAGTCCTAGCCTAAACTGACCCTCTATTCACTTTTCTACGTACCGGTCAATCCAGCACCTGGTAACACAATGCTCTGTACTTTTCTTTAATTACATCACCTGGGCAGTCCCTTCATACTTAAATAATTAGTTATTTTAGCTACAGACCTACTACTTTTGCTTGTTTCCTACAAAGTCCAAAACACCAATGAACAGTCGAGGGTCACCAAATGAAGAACCCAAGAATTAGAATTGCTACAAAGCATCTTCTGGTCATGATATATAACATTTGTGGTAATATTTTATTAAATTCAGGATTACTGAGTACTTGGGAGTATATAATTTATTAGACTTGAGAGGAGCAGAGCAGAGAGATGGAGTGAAAGACACACCTTCCTTCATGGGAGCACGCAGGCACAAGTAGACTTAGTTTATTTGCCTTTTCAACGTTCCCTATGAATTTACAATGGATCATAGGAAGATAAGGAGGCAAGTTTAAACACTGATGACTTCTTTTCTCTAAATGAATTCCCCAAAAAATAAAATAAATAAATAAATGAACCCTCTGGTTGCAGATTCCACTTTGGACTACAAAAGATAAAGCGTGGTCTCTATATTTGAGGGAGAAAATTTAACAGCATATTAAAGTGATTTGGAAAAAAAGGTACAGTGAAATTCCCAAATTCACAAATGGCATCCAATTATTTCACAAACTTAAAGGTTAAAACTTTTTGGAAAAGTTACAATAGCATTCATTGTTGGGGGCAGCTCTCCATAACGATCCTCACATGCCTACAGTGTGGGCCGTGAGAGCCAAGAGCACCAGCAACCTTGATTTAAGGACTACCATGCCTAAGGATACAAACATGCCTTAGAAGCTAAAGGTAGTATATAGCTCTGGGGAGATTGGGTAAGTCATCTCCCCCAGACTCATTTGCTTATAATATATTATTATAATATTATACATTATTATATTTCAGGGGGATGTAGCTGGAGACTTTCTTGTCTTCTCTGGAGAAGATTTGTGTACATATTCTTCCTCTCTCTCTCTCTCTCTCTCCCTCTCTCTCTGTGCACAGCCCCCCTTTCCTGTCGCAGGGATAACTGGAGGAACTCCTCGGAGTGAAGCTATAAACAGAGGTAAGCTCTGCAGGCACCGAAAAGGCTAATGAAGCCCTAAGAGGACGGCACGTCCTGTCCATCACCAAGGCTCCTCCAGTGGGTGGCCCCCCCTTTCACATCAGTGAACATGCTTAGATATGAAGCCTGCCTCTGTCACTCCTTAAAGGTCAGACAACCTCTTTGGGCTTCCAATTCCTCAGATGAGAAAAGGAGATACCGATACGAGCTACAGCGAATTCTCACGCATAGCTTAGGCACCTGGCAAGTGTACTCCCAGCCATTATTTTCAAAACAATTTGTACACCCCTGATGTTTTACTGACCTAGTGTGATCTTTATATTAGTGAAAATATTTATTATGTGATTTGTCCTAAACACATCACTGCCCTTTGGCACAGCCTCGCAAGCATCCATGACTAGTAAAACTCAATCTCAGTAAACACTTACTCTGCGCTTATTATGAGCCAGGCGCTAAACACATAGCTCAACTTCAGAGAATTCCATCAGTCCTGGAAATATGTGGATGCCCGGTGCATGTGACAGTTACACATCGGACCTAGACCCTGCCCTATGAAGCTCTGCAAAGGTGAGGGACCAGGAAGTAAGGATTATTAAAGATTCTGGGAAGTGTCCTGAATGCACGGTCTCATGAAGCAGCTCACCAAGGCTTGAGGGTCTGGAGCATATTCCTGAAGAAGCGGTACCTAAGCAGAGAGCTGAGCATGAGCGGAAAAAATCTGGTGAAGAAGGCGGACAGAGGAGGTGACATGGGGGATGTTCCAGATAAAAAACAGCTGGGCAGGACTAAAGGAGAAGTTCATGGGACAGCCAGGTGAGAGGTGAGCCTCGAGAAGTCATCAGAGGTCAGGGTGGGGACAAGTGGGGGGTGGTTCTACTCCTTCTCGTGAAACATAAAGAGACAGGGGGCATTTGAATGCTGGAGGGGATGATTAGCGGTGCGATTCGTGAGCATCACTCCGACTGCAGGGAGTGACAGCAGCAGAAGACAACGGGAGGGTTGTCTCCATGGGCAGCTGGGCACGGAATGCAAGGCAGAGGGGTTGGAGGCTGGAGCGGTGGCAGACGTAAGTGGGGAGAACAGACGGCACATCCTTCTCCGACCAAACTCTAAGTCCCTCCACCACCTACGTCAAAATCTCCTCCCTGCATCTGCCTTCTTCTTTATAAGGCCCTCTTTTCCAACCTGCCATCCAGCCCTTTCCCCCGTCCTCAGAAGGGCAGACTTGATCTGACCTAATGTGCCATTTTCACATACCTCACATCACCAATCCTACAAACCTCTCTTCTCTAGAAGCCCAAACTCCACAAGTTCCGCTCACGGAGCAGGCTTCAGTAGAGAGTCTGGGACGCGGGGAAAAGTCACTTGTATTCATCCTCCTCCTGTGTTTTAGCCCCCCTTCCTCGCCTTCAGTGTGGCTCAGGTCTCAAATATCAGAACCCCGTCCTGAAACTCGGGTGGTCAAAAACTAAATACACGGAGTGTCATTCCCTTTAGCACTTCCAGAATAAATATCCAAACCAGTTGTAGAGAATAAGTAAATTATGAATCAGTTGCTCTCTGAATGGTTTTAGGAAGTGACTTCAAATTTTTCTGAAGGCTTGATTTGGTATAGCAAACAACTGACAGGTGCCAATCACGGGTCAGGCACTATTCTCTTCACCATGTAGGTACCAACTCATCTAACCCTCCCAACAGACCTCCAGCGTAGGTACTATCATCTTTGTTTTTAACAGAGGAGAAAACTGAGTCACAAAGACGAAACAAGACGTCCAAAATCACACGACAGTGAAAGCACATACTGGCTCTCCAAAACGCTGAGGGCACAGCACATACCACACCCTTATTCACTGCTTACCACCTCCAGCTCGGAGATCAAGCCCTTCTTTTAGATTCTAGAGCACGCTGGTGACCCTCAACCTTAAGTACACACTTCTCCTTCTGTCTGGAACATTCTTTACTGCCTTTCTCACCCCCAACCTCTTTTGTCTGATTAACTCAACCCTATATATTATGGGCATATAGAGGGAGAAGAGAGAGAGGGAAGTTGCACATAGAAAAGACCTATAGAGAGGAAAAGGCGAAGAAAGGAAGAAGGTGGGTAAAATGAGGTAGAAAATAAGCAATGGAGGATCCAAGCGGGGTGAGTCGTGGCTCCTTCTCTGTCCCCCACCCCTTCGTTCTGAGCTTAGGTGAGCTACGCTTATTTATTGCTGCCATGCTTTCTGATTCTGCATCTTATTATGGATTATTTATCTCCTATGTGGCATTTCTCTCAAAATGCTAATATGATGCTACTACAATGTTTACTCTTACACCCCAGAATATCCGTCATGGCAGCGCTGCGATGTGCAGGGTCACTCAACCATACATGCAAAGAGAAGGGAAGTGTTAAGAAAAAGATCTACAGATAAGAAGTAGGACTTACTAGAAGGAAGAAGGATACATTTTTATGTACAGGATTTAAGAGGTAGAGGGGAATGGAATTTGAGATTCTCATGACGAAGTTAAGCCGTAACAACTTTAATAGACTCTTCTTTCAATTTAATATATTACAGCTGCTAGCAATCATATGCAGGCCGTTAATATTATAGGATTATTTTCAGAGCACAGAGGATGTTGACACACATCTCTAGACCCCAATATGGAGGTGTTAATTAAGTGGTTTAAGGTAGGATGTAATGTGATGGGTGCGAAGAAATATCACCGAAATAAAAGTCTCACATGAACCTGACGGGATATTTTGAGGGTGTCGAATATATAACTCTCCACTTACATGAAGTTTAAGAGAAGGTAAAACTAATTTATGACGATAGAAGTTTTAAAAGTGGAGTATCATCGGGAAAGAAGCAAAAGCAAACTTTCTAGAATGATAGAAATGTTTCCTATTTTGATCGGGCATCTTTTGACATAAATAAAAATATAGAGAGATATAAAGATACATAAGGCTTTATTGAGCTATAAGATTGGTGCACTTTACTGTATCCACATTATATCTAAAAATTTTTTTAAGTGTCACAAAAAGTAACACAGTTCCAAACACAGCAACAAGAAGTAGAGCAAAAGAAAGATTTCCAAGGGGTATAAAACAAAGGTAGTTCATCTTACACTTATTGTTTCAACAACCACTAACTGACAGGCTACGTAGATTATGCAGATGCATCCTTACAAACACAGAAGAGTCACAGCCCTCAGAGTAGTTTCCCGGCACAGTAAGCTGGCAGTTATAATATAATATGCTCAACGCAAAGGTAAACTATAAACAGGGCATCCTGGACGCACAGCGCTCTGTGTCCTTCAGGAAGAAGGGTGCTCACGAGAGGTCAGAAAAGACTGTTTCCAGGAGAGGGCACCAAGCAAAGGCACAGTGCGTTAAGACTGCTAGAGGCCAAACGGATTTTGGGGACAGGTGCACGGAGGATGAAGACGTGGTTGGAGTTGAACTTGAAGAGACAGACAGGAGCACATCACTAAGGAGGCTGCATATGGCACAAAGACCTTCATCATCTCGGCCAGCTTTATTTAATCTTTTCAAAGGGGTCCCTGACCCAATTAAGATCTTTCTTGAAGTTGAGGGAGAGTGGTTAGCAGATTTTAAACAGATGAGTTAAATTGTGAGACTCTGCGAAGGACAGATCACAGGGAGGCAAGGTGGGCAGCAGGGAAGTAAACTAGAAGCTCTTATAAAAGTCCAAAGCAGACATAATGAGGCCTTGAAATAGAGCCACGGCGGTGGGGACAGAACATGGATAAATTCTCAGGAAGCAATGACTTTGAGATTGCCAGGACGGAAGGTGAGATGCAGCGCAAGAGACAGGAGGGAAGACCAGCCCCCCATTCCGAGGTGCTTGTGCATTTGGTGAAGTCCTCGGTGGGGTGCAGAAGTAGAGAATGAAGGATTGGTTTGGGGAAATGCAACAACATATTCTTTGCAGATGAAAAGTCTAAGTCATGCCCACAATAGAATAAAAAAGTACATATAGGAGCTGTTCAAAATGTCTTGACCTTCAATCCCTATAAAACCATCATTTGTCAATTCGCCAAATATTTGCAGCGCTTCTGCCGCACACAGGGCCTGGGCTGGTGCTGGAGAGAACACGGGGTGCAGTAAACATGGGCTCTGGTCTCCATTAGCTCTCCTTTAATTTATCCCTGAGTAACCATTTTCATGGGATCTATACTATCAGGCAGGGTGCCAGGTCCACAGGAACAACCGTGGCACTAATGTAGCCCCCACCTGTCACTAGCCCTCAGACAGGGGAAACTAAACTATATGCTTTTCTGGATTTTTTAAAATTCATATTCAAAAAATGAAAAGGAAGTGAGACAGTCTCAAATCTCTTTTTTTAAGATTTTATTTATTTATTTCAGAGAGAGAGAAAGAGAAAGAGCACACGAGCAGGGGGAGGGGCAGAGGGAGAGGGAGAAGCAGACTCCCCGCTGAGCAGGGAGCCCGATGCGGGGCTCGATCCCAGGACCCTGAGATCATGACCTGAGCCAAAGGCAGACGCTTCACCGACTGAGCCACCCAGGAGCCCCGACAGTCTCAAATCTATTAAGGAGGTAGATTTTACAGAATTTGGGGTAAGTTCATGAACTGGGTTTGAGAGACTGCAGAGGACAAGATCACCATGTCTGCCCACAACACGGAGGAGCAACTCGGGGACTAGAGGCATCACGATGAGCTCAGTTCTAGGGACAGTGAGTCAGGGTTGTTCTTGAACTTTAGGGAAATGTTCCAGCAGAGAGTGAGTTATCTGGGTTTACATAGCTCTTAGGAAGGGGTGAGACTGAAAGTTACAACCTTCTAATCCTGTGGTTGGTTCTCCTGGCAACCAGCCCCCATCCTTGGGTGCTCTCTGAAGGCCACCTAATAAACACAATCAAAGACACCTTTGTGGCTCTCACCAGTTAGGAAATTCCAAGGGTTTTAGTACTTCTATCCCACAAACAGGGATGGAAACCAAGTATATACAGCTGACCCTGAAAAATTTGGGCTTGATCTCTGCTGGTCCACTCACATGTGGAACTTTTACAACTCAGCACTGAAAGTGTATTTTCTCTTCCCTATGACTTTCTTAATACCATTTTCTTTTCTCTTACTTTATTGTGAGAATATAGAAGAATACAAAATATGTGTTAATTGACTATTTGTGTTATTGGTAAGGCTTCCAGTCAACAGTAGGGCTGTTGGTCATTAAGTTTAGGGGAGTCAAAAGTTACATGCAGATTTTCAACTCTGTAAGGGGAGGGGGTCAATTCCCCTCCCCCCCAGGTCATACAAGGGTCAACTGTATATAAATCACAGATATGAAAGCCATGGGTGTGGGAAGATCACCAGGGAGAGAAAATCTGAGAAAAAAATACCCTAGCATCGACTCTAGAATTGGAGATACCACACATACACAAACAGGAGAAAATAATACACAGCAAGAAAGATGTAGGGAAGGAGAGATCTCCCCTATGCTCGATTAGTTTGGTCTACTTATATTAGATCACACATTTTGTGCTTTGTAAGTTTTACATTTCTTATTTTTCCCTCACTAAACTATGAACACACACCTAGCCTTATTTTTCTTTGAAGCCCCACTGCCCAGTACATGGGTTGCTTAATTAACACATTAATAAAAAAAACCTCACACACGGTGTATACAGATAGGATACAATAATAGCAGTGCTTTTATAATAACAAAAGTTTACTCAAACACTTCTTTATCTTTGCTCCGATGCTTTCCTGTGCTCCCACATTCAAGTGTAAGGAGAGACCTGATCAGGTTCCAGCAGCTCTTTGTCCTCTGCATTTGGTCCCTTGCACTGAGTTACTGCTAGATTCTGATACATGTCTCCAAAAAAGTTCCAAAACTATATGGCATTTAATCTGCTTAGAGCAGGAAGTAAGGATTTCAGCTCCTGCAGGAAGAACTTGATAGTTCCCCAGAACCGCACAAGGCTTCGGCGTCAGAGAGAAGACACTCCAGCTTCACTCACTCAGAGACTGCTTTACCCATAAAGGAAAAAAGAGAGGAAAACAACAAACCAGCTGCCTAAGGACACATTCCCGAGGCATTACCATCCTGTGACCCATCACCAAATGGGTAAGATTGAACTAGAACAGAAAATGGCCGAGATGCTGTCCCCTGTTTTCTCAAATATCAGAAGCACATACTGTAACAGTGAAGATACTAGAATCCTCCAAACAAACTGAGACCACAGTTAGTTCAAAATATGTCCTTTTGTTCTGAAAGCCTGCTGTTTTTGTTACTTGGGCATAAAATACAGAGCAAGGGAACAGATTTTCTCTTTAATATCTATTTCATATTCAATTTTCATTGGAACATGTTACTCTTCAAATATTCAATTTAATCTTAGTTATTGAAAGACTACTATGTGCAAACCCCTTTCCCTAAAGGCTAATTTGGACATGATGACCGACAAAAATCGCGGGGCCTATCCTCAAGGGACATACAGTTTGGTGGGGAAAAGAGGATGGGCATGAAGGTCATTAGCCAAATTTGGCACAATTGTTGATGCCAAACCAAGTGCGGTATGCAGTGCTACATGGGCACTGAAGAGAGAGTGACTCATTCTAATTTGGGATATAAGGGACTGCATTTGAGCTGAGCAAGGAAGACGGATAAGAAAGTCCAGATTGAGAATGGTACAGTCAGCTCAACAAAGAGGGAAGTGCATGCTTTATCTGTGCAAGAATAGACTGTGCAGCGCTGAGGTAGATCATTGTAAATTAGGTTGTTTGGAAACTAAACCTACACTAATCTGAGTGCCTCTGGCAACCACTCATCTACTTGCCGTCTTGGATTTGCCAATTCTGGACATTTATAAATGGAATCAAACCATATGCGGCCTTTTGTGTCTGGCTTCTTTCACTTAGCATAATGTTTTCATGGTTCATGCATTTTGTAGCACAGACCAATACATCATTCTTTTTTTATGGTAGGATAATATAATATTGAATGGATATACCACACTTTGTTTGTCTATTTCAATTGATGGTATTTGGGTCACTGTCACATTTTTGCTATTATAATTGCTGCTATGAATATTTATGTACAGGCTTTTGTATGGACATATGTTTTAAATTCCCCTGTTTTATGCCTAGAAGTGGAATTTCTGGGCCACAGGATAACTTTGTATTTACAATTTTGCACAGATTCCAAACTGTTTTCCAAAGCAGTGTACCATTTTATAATGCTATCAGCAGCATACTAGAGTTTCAATTTCTTCACATCCTCAAAACGACGGGATATCATCTGATTGGCATTTTTATTTTAATACCCTAGTGGATATGAAGTATTTCTCACTGTAGTTTTGAGTTGCATTTCCTTAATTATTTATGATATTGAGCATCTTTTCATGTGCTTGTTAGTCATCTATATATCTTCCTTGGAGAAGAAGAACTATTCAAGTTCTTTGACCATTTTTTTAACTCGGTTATTTGTCTTTTTATTGTTGAATTGTCAATCAATTACTTTGTATATTCTGGAAAAAATCTCTCATTAGATATATAATTTCCAAATACTGTGCCCCATTCCGTGGGTTTATTTTCATTGTCTTGATCATATCCCTTCTACCACATAGATATTAATTTTGATGTAGTTTACCCTTTGTTTTCACTAGTGATTTTGGTGTCCTATCTAAGAACTCATTGCCTAATCCAAGGTCATAAATATTTACTCCTATGCAAGCCAGACACAGAAAGACAAGTACTGTACAATCTCATTCCTATGTGAATCTAAAAAAGTGCAACTCAGAAAAGCAGAGAGTAGATTGGTCGTTGCCAGGGGGAGGAGGAAGTGAGGAGATGCTGGGCAAAGGGTACAGACTTCAAGTTGTAAGATGAATAAGATCTAGGGATCTGATGGACAGCATGGTGACTACAGTTAATTATACCTATATTGTGCACCTAAAATTTCCTAAGAGTAAGTCTTCACCGTTCTCACCCAAATAAATAAATAAATAAATAATAAGGTACCTAAGTCAGGGGAGGGATGTAGTAATGAGCTTACTGTGCTAGTCATTTCACAATACATGCATGTATCAAGTCATCCCATTGTACGCCTTAAATATATACAATTTTATTTGTCAATTACACCTCAATAAAGGTTGAGGGGAGAAAAGAAATTAAACTTTATTTTTCTTGTACCTTAAAAAACAAGATTTACTCCTGGGCTTCCTACTAAAAATGTTATAATTTTAGCTCTTCTATTTAGGTCTATGATCCAGTTTAAGTTCATTTTTGTATATCGTATGAAGTATGAGCCCAACTTCATTCTTTTGCATGCAGATATTCAGTTGTTTTGGCACCATTTACAGAAAAGACTACTGATTCCCCATTGGATGGTCTTGACAACTTTGTCAAAAATTGACTGATTGCAAATATAAGTAAGGGTTTTTTCTAGACTATTAATTCTGTTACATTAGTCTAAATATCTAGCCTTACACCACTATCACACTGTCTTGACTGCTGTAGTTTTGTAGTAATTTTGAAATTGGGAAGTGTCAATCCTATAATTTGGTTCTTCATCAAGACTGTTTTGGGGCGCCTAGGTGGCTCAGTCAGTTAAGTGTCTGCCTTTGGCTCAGGTCAGGATCCCAGGGTCCTGGAATTGAGCCCCATGCATCAGGCTCACTACTCAGTGGGGAGCCTGCTTCTCCCTCTCCCTCTTCCCCTGACTTGTGCTTGCTCCCTCTCTCTAGTGCTCTCTCTCTCTCTCTCTCAAATAAATAAATAAAATCCTTAAAAAAAAAAAAAAAAGACTGTTTTGGCTAATATGGGTTCCTTGCACTTATACATTGATTTTAAGCTTAGACTGTCGATGTATTTGAAAAGACCAGCTGTAATTTTAATAAGAATCACATTCAACCCATACACCAGTTTGGGGAGCACTGTCATCTTTCCAACATCAAGTCTTCCGATCCATAAACACGCAATGCATTTCCATTTGCCTAGGACTTCTTTCGTTTCTCTTAACAATGCTTTGTAGTTTTCAATGTACAAATCTTGCATTTCTTTTGTTAAACTTATTCCTAAGTTTTTTATTCTTTTTGATGCTACTTGTAAACGGAATTGTTTTCTTAAATTCAATTTTGGGTTGCTTATTACTAGTTAATAGAAATACAGCTGATTTTTGTTTACTGATCTTATATATGGTAAAACTGCAGGAATCATTTATTAGTTACATTTGTGTGGTGGGGGAGGGGGTCCCTCGGGACTTTCCATATGCAAGATCATGTTATCTGAGAACTGATCATTTTACTTCTTCCTTTGTAATCTCAATCCTTTTTGTTTCATTTTCTTGCCTAATTGCCCTGGCTAGAACCTCCAGTATGTTACTGAACTGAAGTGATAAAAGCAGACAACCTTGCCTTGTTCCTAACCTTAGGGATAAATCTTTCATTCCTTCACTATTAAACATCATTTTAGGTGTGGCTTTTTCATGAATGCAGTTTATCAGGTTGAGGAACTTTCCTTCTATTCATAGTTTATTTAAGGTTTTTTATCCTGAAAGGTTGTTGGATCTTGTCAAATGTTCTATCTGGGTCTATTGAGATGATCATGTGTTTTTTGTCTTCTGTTTCATTAATATGATGTGTTACATTGACTGATTTTCATATGTTAAACCAACCTTGCATTCCTGGGATAAATTCCACTTGGTCATGCTGTATAAACCTTTAATAAGTTTCTGGATGTGGTTTGTGAGTATTTTATTGAATCTTTTCCTCTTTATATTCACAAATGGCATTTGTATATCATTTTCTTGGAAAGCCTTTGTCTGGTTTTAGTATCAGGGAAAAACTAGCTGCATAGAATGATTTGGGAAATGTTACCTCCTCTTCTATCATGACACTAAGTTTTGAGAACGTTTTGTTACACAGTAAAGCTATCTTACATGAGCAAAATCAGCAGGCATGCTAACTGGGTGTCAGGAATTAAAGAGAGGGGAGGAGTGAAGATGAATTTTAGAATGTCTCAAGCATATCCAGAAATGAGGGCACATTTAAATTCAATCCCTCATTCACACATTCTCAATGTTTTTATAGGCAGAATGTCAAATCCAGAAAGATTATGTCGATTTTCCCAGACATTGAAATGTGTCTTGCTATATCTAGAAAAAGCTGAAAACCAGTATTTTCACATTTCCATCATATTCAATTGAACTTTAGCCATCCTCAGAAAATCTGTCCAGTTGCTTTCTTGACCTTTATGCATGTCCATAATCAACCCCACCTTCCCAAGCTGGAAGCATGACTTTAGAACTTCGGTCAAGGTTACTTCTTGTCCTTTTCATCTGGGGCTCCATGACCTATATACTCTCTCACCTTCAGACAGGCAGTGCTATTTCTTGCTTCAAAGGCTGTGTTGGCATAATCTCCTGTCCTCATCCTGGCTACTTCTCCACACATTACATCCTGGTTTAATTTCAGGTCCTAGTTCAAATAAGAACTAACCTTTCTTGGTTTCTATTCTCATTCAACAGGAGAGGCATGATCTACAGAGAAGCAAGAACATGAAACGGGTATCACTTCTGATGACCTGCATTACATTGCCCACAGTCTGAAAGGAGGAGGTGAGCATGCAAGTAGACAAAGCGCTGTCTCGGCTCAACCCCTACCACCTACCTCTGTTCTCCTCACCTGACCAAGCTCACTGCTTCATACCCAATAGTGCCCCTTCCTCTGAACTCCCCTGGATGTGATGTAGGTGTGATCTTAGCATCTATCACTTGATATCCCCCTTATCAATTTGCTTGGATGTCTTCTGTGCACTCCTTCTGGGCAAGGACCACGTCTTATTTGACATTCTAACCCAGTCACATGGCACAATTAGAATGTTAAATCAGTAAAGAGTGAATGTGAACTCTCAAAAGTGAAGGTATTCATCTGTCAAGAGTGTGCAGATATTAACTAGATCTTCCTCATGAGCATTACTGCCCAAATATGCCAACTCATGTAGAATCTTTTATTATAATCATCAGCTCCAGTAAAACCTTGATTCAAGCATATTACCACTTCTTTTCCTGGCATCAGAACCTTATTCCTCTTTTCTTTTGCCTTCTCGAAGACTCCTCTCTCCTTAGGTGCTCATTCACTCATTGAATAGTCAATGTCTGAGACAAGGGACTAAAAGATGAGAAAGCTGCAGTCCGTATCCACAGGGAGCTTCACCAATATCAACTACCTGGGCAATTTAAACATTATAATGTTCATATCTTATCCATAAACTAATGCTTGCAGTTGATCAAAATCTCTACAAAGATGCACACATATGCATGTGTGTATGTAAAAGGCAAAGCATATCATATCACTTGCTTTCTATCTAGCTAGCTCACCTTAATATACAACCAGAGCATGAAAATCTGGCAGGCAGACATAATTCCTGTGTCATGCTCTTGCCTTTTTTGTTTAGTAATTGTTATGCCAAAAACCAGAAATTTAGAGTTGTGGGTTTCTTTCCAGCTCTGCTCCATTTGCAGGTGAGGTGAGTATGACCCAGGGGCTTGCCTTCCGTGGGCCTCCATTTACTCATCTGTTACATGGAATAGAAGACCCACTGCTGGGCTTCTGCGAGGTTTTGCAGAGGGTAGACACTCTAATGCAATATGAGTCCCTAAACCACAGATGCAATTTATCTTTTCAGTAATCACTAATTACTAACTCGATTCCTGGACAAACACCAACATTATTTATTCTGATTTTGTATTCTTTAAAGGGCCTTAAAAAAGCTGTCCTCATATGGGAATCTCTAAAGTTTGTAGTATTCAAATTTTATCAGGCCCTTGGTGAGGCAGATGGTAAAACATAAAAGTTGTTCTGATTTTAAATTGAACGGAATCCAGTACTGGCTCCATGTCATTTTTCTGGTGCTTCCAAATTAATTCCTTTCTCATTTGTTTCAGTGTGACTTCCAACTTGGAATTTTTTAAGTGATTAATTTGATTCATTGACTAGGTGCTTTTTCGAGGTCTTTTCTTTTTTTCTTTTTTTGCTCTCTTTTCTGTGATTTAATGCAGGGGGAAGACAAAAGACAAGGTTCAACAGCCCGTCTTTGAAACTAGAAGACTCTGAGATATTCCTACGGCAGCGTCTCGTTGCATTTTATGCTTTCTCTTACTTACAGATGGCTAAATTATATGGACTTTTAAGATCATTGAAGTGATACTTCTTTCCAATTTAGACAGAAGATATGACATTATTTTTCAAAAACGATACATGTCATACCTAATGGGTATCTTTAATTTTTAAAGCTCATGTAAGAATTCATCACTCCAAACACATGGCTTTTGTGCCACACAGGGCTTTCCTATCATCTTTTTATAAAACTTAATTTTTTTTACTAAGCATCTAGAAATGAACTTGCAGCAACCTTTATTTATCCAGAGGGAAAAAAACAAACAAACAAAAAACTCTTATACACCGAAGGTGACAGAAAAGGCAAACGCTCCTTTGTTAACCTTCCCCAGTTCTGCCTACTCAGTCTTGTCAGCTTTCCTCCCTCCTCATCCTCAAGGCTACCCGTACCCTGTGGGTTACGCTCTGCCATTTGCTTATCAGAACCTCTGCAGGAGCCAACAATACAGAAGCCAAGAAGGAAGCAAATACAAAGAGGAGGCTTTACTAGGAACTGCAGTGTGAATGCAACAGAAGGGGAACGGCTCACAGGATTTCATCACAGAGCCCTTCCCTCAGCATCTCCCCGAGCCCGTCAGACATGTTCCTCCGAGCACCTCTGCCCCTCAGCCACCGCGGGCGCCTCACCTGTCCATCCCACCAGATGCACCAACATGCAGAGGGGTCGCGAAAATCACAGAAGACTGCTCTTCCCCACCAAACACTCACGGTCCCAAACGCTTTGAGGAACGGTCCAAGAAAAAAACTCCAGCAGAGCATAATCACTCAAAGAGAAGCCAATAAGAGGAAGGACCAAAGCGGGCACAGGTTAGGAAATTTGGCCCAGTGACATAAAGGTCTCTATCGGGTACCACCCAAGCGTTAGCACCTGTGGTACATGCTTCCGAGGCAGGTCCCTGTCGCCTTACGTGCATTCTTCCCTTTAAACGTCACCAAATCCCTGTGAAACACAGACTATCGTTACCCCCATTTTACAGATGGTGAGACGAGGCTGGCAGAGGTCATCGTTCAAGGTCAAACAGAGAGGAAGCCCTGGGTGTCGGGCAGAGCAGTCTGTCCTAGAGGGTCACAGGACCTTAAGACATTTCCTGCTTCCCCCTATATTGGACGAATTACATTACTGACTGCTGGTGAGAATGCAAGGGAGTCCTTTCACGTAACACACACAACTCTCTGGTGGGCTACAGCTTCCCCTCAAGCACATTTGCCCCCAGCACTCCTTCTTGGTCTCTGATTTATCATGTCAGATCTCTAGTGGTGTTAATCCTCGCCCATCTGTTGACTGATACAGAGCCATTTCATGAGCCTTCTACCCCGATGAGTATCTCAGACTGTCTACCAGCATTCCTACATTTTTTTTCTACAGATGGTTGGGGCCATCATGGCCTGTACTAAAAACAGAGAAAGCATTTGTATCCGATTCAGTTTAGATTTCACACCATATTTTTTTTTAATTTAAGACAAGGAGGGAGCAGTGAAGTTTCCATCCTCGCAAACACAGCTGAACCCACTTCTGTTCTCCCCGTCCTGTTAAAGTCCTTCCCCCCTTCTCCCTCTAGTGGCCCCGGTTTATCACTGCATGCTCTCCAAAGCCCAGGGACGCTCCTCACCATCACCCCTGGCTGAACACCTCCTGTGGGCTCAGCACCACAACGGGGGAGCTACAGGGAAGGGGCCCCTGCCCTGGGGGCGAGGTCTCGCCGCACTCCGTGGCCCAAGAGCATTCCTGCTCTCTTCCCTGACTCCACGGCCCCCCCTGACTTCGCATCGCCTCCAGCACTTTCTCCCCAGTGAAGACCCCAGCGCCTCTCTGTCTACGCTGCAGAATCAGAAGCACGGCCAGCCCTCAGGGGGTACAAAGCACCTGCAGAAGGACACAGACAGAGGGAGGAAGGATCTCCCGAGTGGCTCCACAGCACTTAGCAAAGAACAAACTGAGAAGAGCCTGAGAGGCAGAGTCCGTGTGAATGGTCCAGACGTGTGAGATGACAGGCAGAGCTCAGGGCCAAGACCAAGGTGTCCGGCAAGTGAGAAGACCTGAACTTGCTTTCTGGGAAAATCAGGAACAAGCAGGCAATGAAGAAAAGAGCTTGTGAGGCGTGTCACTGTGCATCACACACTGGATCCCTTTCACTGGCCTTCAGTAAATGAAGATGAAGAATCTTACACTGGGGCACCTGGGTGGCTCAGTCGGTTAAACATCTGCCTTTGGCTCAGGTCATGAGCCCAGGGTCCTGGGATCGAGTCCCCCATCGGGGTCCTTGCTCAGCGGGGAGTCTGCTTCTCCCTCTGCCCCTCCCCCTGCTTGTGCTCTCTCTCTCTCGATCTCTCTGTGTCACATAAATGAATAAAAAATCTTAAAAAAAAAAAGAATTTTTTACACTGATCACATTCCTCATGTTGATTTTGGGTAAGAGGACGCGATTTTTTAAATGTCAATCCCTGCACAGAGTGGGCACATGGATTCTAAATGTATTCAGGTTATACACAGACATGTATGTATGTAGATAAAATCTGTGAACAATACAAGGGAGGTCAGGAATACGATAGCATGAAAGAAAAAATAAAATAGAAGAAGTGTGACTTCGTTAGGGGGTTCAGAGGAGAGCTGGCTCTAAGGTGGTTCACGTGTTCACAGGGAGTTCGTGGCCAGGGTGTGAGGCCCAGGCTGCTCATGTCCCCGGCGCAGGGAGGATAACGGCAAATGACGAACCAACGAGCCGGAAAAGCACCGTGGCAGTGGTGGGAGACGGCGTGGGGGTTCTGAGAGGAGCGGCAGATACGTGATGAGGGACATCCAACGCATCTCAGTAAACACAGGTCACAGTCAAACACTGCCTCGGGCAGCCTGATGGAAACATTAATGCGCGCCTTCCAAAACAGGCATGGAAGCTAACATCAGGATTTCCAGAAATCTGCACAGCTGAAAGTGGTAATTATCGATCGTTAGAGTCACAAAGTGCTGTGGGAAAGAGATCCTGACTAGCTAAGAAAATCTAGGAAAGCTTAATGATGTTTACAGGGCCTATTTAAAATGGGCCGTTTTTAGATAAGCTGCAGTGGAGCTGAGGAAGAGCACTGTAGGATCGGGAACTGTGGGGAAAGGTGGAGAGAAGAGGGTGAAACCCACACGCAAAGAGCCAGGAGTTCAAGTTTGGCGGCAGTATCTAGCTAGGGTGCCAAGCTCCTAGCAAGGTGTGCGGCAGCATGCATTATTGACCTGAGCAGGAGACACCCCAGCATGCTGGCTTCAGTCCCAAAACGTTCCACGGGGGAAGTAAGGACAGGCAGATTCCCTTCTTTCCATACCAACACCATCCGTCTGGGAGTTTAGGGACCAGTCCTTCATCAGAGAGATATTAGAACATCATGGGGCATGAGAACATGGTGGAGCATTAGAACATGGGGCATTAGAACATGGCGGAGCATTGGAACATGGCGGGGCATGAGAACGTGGTGGGGCATGAGAACATGGTGGGGAATTAGAACATTGTGTGGGTATTATAAGTTTGTGGGGTATTAGAATTTTGTGGGGCATTAGAACATCATGGAACATTAGAACATCATGGGGTATTAGAACATTCGAAAGGATTTTTCTTACTCATGGAGTAAGCCAATGATGAATATTCCTGTTAAACAAAAGGAAACCTTCCTAGATACATTACTAATACAGGCTCCTTAGAACATCCGACCTTGGCACTCACGGCCCTATTTAGCTCCAGGTATAATTCATTCACAAGAGTCTGTACTGTGCCAATGAGTCAGTCCTTCAAAAATGAAGTTAACAGAGGCACCTGGGTGGCTCAGTAGGTTGAGCATCCAACTCTTGATTTCGGCTCAGGTCATGATCTCAGGGTCATGAGATTGAGGACTGCGTCAGGCTCCCTAGAGCCTGCTTAAGATTCTTTCTCTTGGGGCGCCAGGGTGGCTCAGTTGGTGAAGCGTCTGCCTTCAGCTCAGGTCATGATCCCAGGATCCTAGGATCAAGTCTCGTGTTGGGAATCCCTGCTCAGCGGGGAGCCTGCTTCTTCCTCTGCCTGCCTCTTCCCCTGCTTGTGCTCACTCTCCCTCTTTGACAGATAATTAAATAAAATCTTTAAAAAAAATTCTCTCTCCATCTCCTTCTGCCCCACCCTCATGCTCACTCTCTCTCTCTCTCTCTAAAAAAAAAAAAAGAAAGAAAGAAAATAGCATAAGAACATACGCTGAATTTAGTTGATTAACTGCTTTTGTCCCTTTTATCTGGTACAATCATAGCCACAGAACAGAAAAATACAGCTAAACATAGTTCAGTGCTGTGAAAAATAAGCTATTAAAATGAATTTAGTCACAGAAAATTAACAAATTAATCTGAAGAAGTAAATAACATAATTTAAAGACAAAGAATAAGTAGTTTTAACTTAAAATTTAAATTAAAATTAAAAAACTGCCCAATTTAAACATTAGTAGAAGTTACTGTCAACAATTCAAACAATTCATATCAGAGGTTTAACATCCCAAATAAACTTCAATGTTTTATACCAAATAAAAAAATAATATTTTAGATTAAGTTCATAAATTTTTGCCACCTTTGGCTTAGTTTAGAAGCAAGATATAACTAATCTCAGTGCCGATTAGCAATTCAGTACACATGCACTACCCCTGTTAGGAAAAGTAGCCCATTTAATGCTTCAAAGATTGATTACAACATTTTAGGATGATGTAAATATGTCTAGGATTTTCTGTAATTAGTAAAACTGGCTGTTTCCCTGACCCCTTTATTCTCAACACAGTCATGACACTCACGAAATCTAAATGTCTCAGTTAGTCTTTAGGCAAGATGTTTCATGATATTTCACAAAAACTCCTACCAGTATCTTAAAATCTAAACGTGGTGTTTCAGGATTGCAATTATATGTAAAATGACCATCAAAAAGTATATCTGAGAGATGAGAGTTTGAACGAATACGCATAGACTGGAAAGACCCAAAAGGTACAAACAAGTAGAAAGTCACCAGTAAAATGTTGTGTGCCTGTGTAGTTAGGAAGACTCAAGACCATCAATGAAAAGACCACGCTTTCTCCAAATTACTTAAAGGTCAAGTAACCAAACACTTAGCATTGTAAACCTAGTTCCTGCCTGGGTTATTATTATTATTTTTAAAGATTTATTTATTTATTTGAGAAAGAGAGAACACGTGATCGGGGAGGCGGTAGGGAGGGCAGAGAGAGAGAGAGAAAATCTCCAGGGCTCGAGCTCACGACCCTGAGATCATGACCCGAGCCAAAATCAAGAGTCAGACCCTGAATGGACTGAGCCTGGGTTATTCTCAATGGTGTGGGAAATACAGAGGATAGACTCGGGCAGCCCAAGGGAGAGGGGCCACAGTCTGAGGTGCAAGAGGATGCGCCTGTGGGTCTTTGGGATAATCTCATAATTTCTCCCATACACAATCTCCAAATACACACTATACGAAATAGCTTAGAATCATCTTGAAACTTGAAAAAAATTACTCCTATTATCATTACTAACAAATCAATACAACCAGTCCGCAAACGGAGTTTTAGGTGGCCATATGTTTACAGTTCTCTAAACAGGGAAGAATTACTTTTTTCTCCTTTGTTTCCTATATATGTGACCAAAAATGTGTTCCTTCTCATTTAAAAACAACAACAACAACAACAACAAAAACAGAGGGATGGAACCTACTGAACATTTCAATAATTTACTCTTACGATGGAGTGTAGCTACAATAAATAGCAGAAAATTCTCTAAGTGGGTTTTAGGAAGCTTTCTAATTTTCCACTTGTCCACAACACAGTCCAAAGTCCATCAAATACTAGTTTCAAAGCCTGTATTTCAGGCTTCATCCTTTGTGGGATGCACATTTCCAAAGGACACAAGTGTGCTGGATGGAGCCACACAGACCCAGTCAGCTCTGACCTTCCTCTCAGAAAAGCGAGCTATTTTTTTGTAAGGTTTTTATATGGGTCAAAACACCCTACACACTGAGTTCAAAGTCATCTAAGAACCGCTCAAGTAAAAGGGATCTCGAATTACATTTTTTTCTCTCTCCATATTTCTTTCTCTAAAGGAAAAAAAAATCCTCATGGTGAAAAATGTGTCTCTGATATTTCCCCAGTAGTCAAAAATACCTGCTTTTTAATAAGACCTGCTGGAAAATATAAAGTTGAGAAAACTAATTTACTTATAAAAACCCCAGTGACATGAGTTCAGGCTGGACTGATTTCACCATCAGAGACCTGTCATGGGCTACCTGGACTAAATGCCCCACAGCAACAGTAAAATGAAAGAAGAAAAAGTGCTGCCGTTGATATCGTGGTTGCTAAGTTTCAAAGTATTTTCACTTCAAAGTACTAGAATTTTCTAACAGAAAGTCAAATGGTCTGGTCATGACAGCAAGTCTCATGTACCATTTTTCCCCCCTACCTTCTCCTGTGGTTTTTCAGTTTTGCTGCTTGATTCCCTTGTAGCAAACTATTTTTAAATGTACTAAGATTTTTTTTTTAAAGATTTTATTTATTTATTTGAGGGGGGGGGTGAGGGGCAGAGGGAGAGGGAGAAGCAGGCTCCCCGCTGAGCAGGGAACCAATGTGCGGGGCTCAATCCCAGGACTCTGGATCATGACCTGAGCCAAAGGCAGATGCTTAACCAACTGAGCCACCCGGGCGTCCCTAAATGTACTAAGTTTTGTAGTAGCAAAAATTTCTAAAGATGACTGACAGAACTTCCACCAACATGAAGCCCTCCGGGTGTGGAAGGGTCCGCAGTAGGGGTATGACTCATACGGTACCAACACAAGAGTGCCCCCGGCTGCCTCCCGGGTGGCTACACACTGCCCTGTGCACCTTGCTCACATCATGCTTACAACTCTCCGACGCAGGTGAAGTGTTACACTCACGTACACTGCGCGGGGGGGAGATCGAAGCTTGGAGAAGTTTGGCAAATGAGCCAACATCCAAGATCGGCAGACAGCAGAGCGGAAATGCCAAGCCAGTTCTGTTTGACACCATGGACCGCCCCCCCACTCTCTTACGGCAATGCTGCCAGATATGTTGCATTAGAATCAGAGTACTAGAAAATGTAGCCTTAAAAAGTCAAGAGTTAGGGTAAACAGCAGTCATTAGAGAAGTGCTGGCTTTGCTCAACTGAGTAATTTTGTTTCTGGAAATAGGTGTTGGGGGTGCGTCTAGATGGAGGAGACTCTGCAGATGGACGGCCAAGTCACTGCACATAAAGACTGAGGACATTTCCCGAACGTTGAATAAAGTCGGGTGTAATCACAAATGGGTCTTTCGTTGACTCGTCCTTCCATCAAGCACGAGGGAGCGAAAAAATCTCAGCACCAAGCTGGGAGAGCATGGGCAGCTGTGTGAGACAACCCAAACGTTTTCGTAACTGGCACAAAGCAGTCACGAGCCAAAAGGAGCCATAACCCTGGAACCCCCCTGGAATTCACAGAAATTTCAAGGAAGGCTTTTGAGTTTTTAGGTCCTTGAGTAGGGTTTCAGTTAACTTCACTCACTGATTCCAAACGTATTTATGCGGCACTGACTGTATGTTAGATGCGCTTGCATGTGAAGCATCTGTTATAGACAGAAGGGCACCGTGGCCTATGATGGCACCCGGGTTACAAACTCACTGCCTAAGTGAGCGCAACCCTTGCTGTTTTCCCATGATATTGGTAAAAAGGAAATGCTGACATGAGAAGCAATTAAACCACAGGTAACTTTGTTCAATATTCCCATTGTTCATACACACTGATTTTGTTCTGGAGGCAAAGGACAAGTCAGGCCAGGAAGACTGCTTTGGTTCCAGGGAGTAATCACACAAGAAATTAACACTTACTGGTTCATTTCCATTTGCCTTAAAAGCAATTAATGAAACTGCAACCAAAAAATGGATACTTTCTACTCCTATAAGCCAGGAACACTTTCTAAAAAAATAAAATAAAATGTAAAAAGCCTCAAACTATCACCTTAAGAGCAGCCTTTAAGAAATACTTTTTTCAGCCATAGAAAGACAATTCACTTGTTATATAAACTTGGAATTTAATTTAAAAAATTATAGAAACATAGAATCTTTCCAGACCAATTGATACAAATGAGAATTCTACTATCCCTGTTAGAGATGAGAAAACTAGCAATGTATAAATTAGAGTAAAAAAAAAATTACATGTACTTTATCAGCATTCGGTTAAAAAAAAACAACCTGTCATAACTCAGAGGAAAATCCAAATATGCTCTAAAATCTCAGTGAATTTGGGCAGAATCCTAGCCTAGGTTTAATACACACACACACACACACACACACACACACACACAATTTCCAGACACTACAGTCTATCATGTAGAGTGCCATAAAATACTAACACTAGAGTATCATCTCCTTGAAGTCAGACCCCAGTGTGTCATGTCCCCTTCACCCCATCACACAGTATCTGGCATACAGTGGGTGCTCAATAAATATCTGCAGAATCAATAAATGAAAGTAACATTGATACTGATCACTGCCCACCGTTCTCATTTATCTCCCTAATGCAGCTATGTCCAAAATGCTAATGACTAGCCTTGCGAGTATTAAAAGCAGCACTGAATACATGTCCAGCAATTTCCGAGGTGGAGCAACTGTTTCTCTGGATAAGGAAAGGGGGGGGAGCTGTTCAAAAGGAAAATCCACACTAAAGCAAAGGGTCGATAAAGAAGGAAGAGTTCATCCTTCTCACTGTGCATGCCTGTTTCTAAAAATACATACTCAGCCATTACAATATAAACAATATGAATTGGTTTTCCATTTTAAGACCATCCCAGAGATCCGGAAGATTTAACAATGGTTACGGAATGCAAAGTACTGTAATTTTATCCGCCTCCGACATGACATACAGAACTGCCGTTTTTGTAGATTAAAAGCTATTGCATATTGGCAACTTCACATACTTCGAGCTGATCAAAATCCAGGTACGGCTGGTGGAGACTGGAAAACAGAGGAGAGAAAGAAGTGCAGGAAGAGATGGGAGAGCAAACAGCTGCATGCTGCCAACTGGGGAGTTAAGAAATACCGTATGTGGGGCGCCTGGGTGGCTCAGTCGTTAAGCGTCTGCCTTCGGCTCAGGTCATGATCCCAGCATCCTGGGATCGAGCCCCGCATCGGGCTCCCTGCTCAGCGGGAAGCCTGCTTCTCCCTCTCCCACTCCCCCTGCTTGTGTTCCCTCTCTCACTGTCTCTCTCTCTGTCACATAAATAAATAAAATCTTTAAAAAAAAATACCATATGTATGGACGGAATAATAAACACAGGTTTAAGTATGTTGTTTGAGGTTATAAAGGTGACTGACCGGGAAAGTACATGTATATTTAGCTGAGTGGGTGGAAAGTACATCAATGGAGGATGACAAAAATGAAGGTGCAGGATGAGCTAAATCGTCACCCATCAGTAGACAATGCCTAAATTGGTATATTGTTAGGAATCTGGAGGTATCTCCCTAAAGAACTAGTAACAGAAATAAATACACTTCACTGTGTAAAACTAGGTGAACCCATTATGGGTGAGAGATCACAGGTTTTTATCATGAGCCCCTTGATATCTTTCAGTTTATTTTAACTGTGGTATGTTCTACTTTGATATAAATACATTTTTAAGGGAGTAACAAAAAGGCCTGATACGTGTGTTATAAGTGTATAATGAGATAATGCACACAAAGTTCTAATAGTGCCTGGCATATAGGAAGCATTAATAAATGGTGGCTATTACTTCTTTTAAAAGCCATTGTCAAGGTTGAAAAATTCAGACAAATACTATGATCTTACAAAAAATACACCCTGTTTTGTGAAAACAAAGAAAAATGTGTGCAGTTTTAAGTGTATTATATACATTATAGAGGCATTTAAAATGTTTATGCGCTCTCGAAGAAAAGTATCTTTCTTCCACTATCCACTACAAGCTTCAAATTTAGGTTACACATAAGAATTTGCTAGAGCATGTAGAACTGAGAAAATCACCTTCTTTCTTTTTGTGTCTTTCAGAACTTTGCCAGTATTTTCTTTGTTTAACGTATGATTTCCTCAGGAAGACTTCAGGAATTTAGATTTATTTTATTTTCAGTTTTAATTAGAACTATGAATTTAAAAGAGAATGACTACATTGCACCAAGCTGAATCTCTCAAAAAGCAAAAGCAAAAACAGAACCAAAAACAAAAATGAGAAAAACAAAAACAAAAACAAAAAAAGTTTGATATGCAACATACACATCCTAAGGTTAAAATCAGAAATTTAAAATTAGCTTGTGGGAAATGCAGGGTTAATTCTGCATGGGGTTTTCCCTCCTCCTAAAAGGAAGAGTGAACTGGAGCTGACCCACTTACCACAGTGTGGATGAGAGGCTCCGACCAGAAGGAAAAATACAACCTTTGGAAATCCCTTCCCTGCATTTCTAGTCTGCCTGCAGGTCTGGTCCACACGGGGTGTCTGAGACATCCCTCTCCCGCCCCCACCGCCCCCCCACCCAGGCAAATGATGGGGATTCCAGTAAGTCAAAACCTGACTTTTTTTAAAAAAGTCATTCTAGAAAACAAAGCAGCTCAGGTTGACCCAAGGGCAGCCCCACATTCAGCCTCACTGAATTTGGCTTCTGTTCTTTTAGGGCTCCAGTGCAGATCTTTCATTAACAAGAAGGGAAGTCTGCTCAAGGTAAGGGGGGAAAAAAAAACCCAAATACCAAAGACTTGAATTTGTAAAGAGCTCTAACTCGTGCACTACTTTTTATCTGTAGAAACACTCAAAGAAGCCAGCCTGATGAACGTCAAAGTCAATACAATAAATAAAGTCAAAGGTTTACCAGTAAGATGCACCAGCCAGCATGAAGTGGAGGGAGTCGCGGGAGGGAAGAGGAGGTGTGCCAATCAGCAGCTTTATTTATTGGAGGGATCAGAGGCTATGCAGGGCCAAGTCCTCATTTTGTGTCAAAACAGCCCAGCACGTGGAGCAGGGCTTTGAGGGCATAGTGATTAGAGAGACCAGAGGCTGGTGGGGTCCAGGCCACAGCGGCTGGGGTGAGCAGAGGCGGATTAGCCTTCCGATGAAAGCACGTCACCACCTTAACTGCAGCCTTGTTTAATCACTTGGGGGACGTAACCTTGTGGGGTATTCAGACCTCTCTTTGAGGGAACTCAAAGAAAAAAAAAAAAAAACTCAAGTGTGAGCTCGGAGTCAGGCCCCTCATAACACGTATCAGATCCAGACTTTTTTCTAGTCCCGTTGCGATGGGTAGATTTGACCTGATTCCATTACTCCATTCAATGCTTCGGAATGAATTAAACAAGCCTAATACTCCTATGAAAAACCAATACAGGAAATGTCAATGGTGGTTTTCTGCTGTGACAGTCCAGGCTTCTGCAACTGGTCACTTTAAGAAATAAAAGATCTATGTGTAACACAAAGTTAATTACAAAAGGGAGAGACGAAACGTGCAGGAAGAACAAATTCTCCAGGGGAGTCAAGATTCGGGCATTTATATTTGAGACTTATTCAGGCAAAGTACCTATGAAATATATAGATTGAATATATTTAAAAGAGTTCAAAGTCTGGAAAGGAATAAATTACTTCTTGATATATATGAACCAGAAGTCACCTCGGCTTATCTTTTAGCAAAAGCAATCCATAACTGATCATAAAGAAGCAAGAAATATTCCTCTTCCTTAACTTCCGTGCATCCTAACCTCACAGAAATTTTGATTCACAAGGGTGCTCACTAAATTACTGGTTCATCCTCCCTCCCATGCAAGGATCCCATGCAGCCCATGCCTGAGTATTTCTAGGGACCTCACAAGTGTCACATACATCAGGCAGGCGAGGGTACAAACCCTATCATCTGCTCAGCTACTGGGCTGGGGGCGCCTAAGGAAACTAATCCAGTGGTGGGGGATTGTGCAAAGCACACTACTGGGGTCTTCATGTTAAGTTCCAGAGTACACTGGAGGGGTTTTCAGCACCCAAGTATCCCATAGGGGGACAGGTAACGGGGAATTCCAGGCCAGGTAAATCGGAGCCAATCATCCCGTGATGGATTCCTACAGATTTGTTAAAAGATGGCAGGACGCTGGGGCACCTGGGTGGCTCAGTCAGTTAAGTGTCTGACTCTTGATTTCGGCTCAGGTCATGATCTCAGGGTTGTGGGACTGAGCCCCACATTGGGCTCTGTGCTCAGTGCAGAGTCTGCTTCAGATTCTCTCTCTTCTCATTTGCACTCTCTCTCTCTCAAATAAATAGATAAAATCTTTAAAAAAAAAAAAGATCGCATGGCGCTAATCACCTGGCTAGGGAGGGGTGTGGCTGGCAAGGGGAGAATCCACCAGCTGGGATTCAAGAAGTGGCTCAATTTGTCGGAGGGGAGGGAAATAAGCATGCATGAAAGTGGGGAGAGAGTGTCCATTCCCTCCAGCAGAGACCCCCAGAAGCACTTGCAAAAGTTGAGCAAGTTTGGGTTAATGCTCACTGCAGCGGGGGGGGGGGGGGCGGGGGGACACGCCAGAGGATTGTGAGGCATCTCAGAGAAACTTAGGGGTGGTGTTAGGTGATTTGGGAGAGGGTTCAAGGACCCAGGACTTTTCTCTGGAGCAGATGACATTAGGACATTGGGTCATTTCTAAGGGTGGGTGTCAATAAATCTTCTCTCTTAGCAGGGAAGCCAAGAGGGACACTAACGCTGTAAGTAATGTGAGCATCTCTCATATTGACCAGCGTGGGGAAAGTTCAGTCACTTCTGCAGCTCGAATAGGGTTCATGTTTTTGTCTGTGTTCATGCAGGACAACGGAGGGATCCCATGTTCGTCTTGATCGTTCATAGACACAGAGCATCTGAAGATGGGGTTTGGTGAAACTGTCTACGCTCAGCAGAAGAGCACTGTGACCCCACTGGGCATGCCGGGCAGCTGCTGCCAGGAAGAGTCACTGTAGTCTCCCCAGAGGGGAAGTAAAAGGAACACTTCTCCCGGACAGGAGACGTGACTTGCTGTGCAGTACTTGGGAGTCACGTGAGAGCACAGCAAACATCCCCATGCACCACGTCATCATGCCCACACCTGCCTTGAAGGGAGGGAGGATTTGAGGATTCACAGTAGGCTCTGAGGAAGGCTGGAGCTACCAGCGCCCTCGCAAGCTAGTCCAGCCCACCCTTGTCCAGGTTTCCAGGTAACACCGCCCTACGCCATACGTCAAAATGCCACACTATGCAAACCATAGTCTGGATTCCTCACTGTTAAAATATGCAAGGAAGCTTTTTATCTGTAAGGCTGCAGATTGTAAAGCAGACAGCACCATTCTCTCTAACAGTATCTCAGGTGGGTCCAGATCGAGGAAGCTCCACGTTCTTGGTAGCTCACGCCTGTCCTTGTAGCTCTGTCCCCAAGCAATTTATTCCCCAAATCCATTACTGGGATTCTCCGGTCTATTGGATTAACCCACCTCCAGCGTCCCTTTTACACAGCTGAAACCATACCAGCATCGAATCGTCTGTTTTCCTCTTAAACTACTCCGGAACAGTTCCTTGAGTATTTTAGTTTATGTTAATCCCCTTATGTGTTGTGTTGATACTAAGTAACAGCTAACGAATTTGCACCCATCATGAAAAGCTGTCAGTCCATTTCTTAAGCATTTTATTCACCCTCCACTTAACCATTCTTCATTTTTCATACATTTCAAGAGATATAATATTACCTTCCTCGGTGACATTGAAATGATAGGGTGTGAACCTCCTCAGGCTACAGGTAGAGGATGCCGCATTCCATCCATGTTCACCAGAACAGACAACAGAGGTGCCATCAAAAGAGTTGAGTTTAAGGATAACTCTATAGATAGAGGGCTATTTTATTTTGAGGGAACTATAGATACTATTTTCTTTTTTTTTAAGATTTTACTTATGTATTTGACAGAGAGATAGCAAGCACAACCAGGCAGAGTGGCAGGCAGAGGAAAGGGAGAAGCAGGCTCCCCGATGAGCAGAGAGCCCGATGTGGGGCTCAATCCCAGGACCCTGGGACCATGACCAACGCCAAAGCCACACACTTAACTGACTGAGCCACTCAGGTGCCCCGATACTATTTTCTTTTCTTTCTTTTTCCTTTCTCTTTTTTTTTTTTTTTGAGAGAGAGAGAGAGAGTGAGGAGAGGGGCAGAGGGAGAGGGGGAGAGAGAATCTTAAGCAGGCTCCATGCCCAGTGCAGAGCCTGGCACGGGGCTCGATTTCAGAACCCCGAGATCATGACCTGCGCTGAAATCAGGAATGGGACGCCTTACTGGCTGAGCCACCCAGGCGCCCCTCCATTACTATTTTCTTTGGAAAGGGTACAATGGCTTACAATAAAAATTATAAAAGTCTTCCATTTCAACAGCAGCATACTTCGGTTTTTTTAATTAAAAAACTTTTGTTATCAAATCCTATTAAGAATGACCCTACATTGGTACCAAAGCATTTAAGATAAAATAAACTCTATGTAACGAAGGGTAGCAGAATGTGCCAGCCCAAAATATGCCACTTTGCTATGTTGTTTTGAGCTGTAGACACCTGCAGGGAGATCCCTTCTCTGAGGGCCTATTCTTGCCCAAAGACAAAAGAACTCAGTTGTGATAAATCCCTTCCCCAAGAGTTTTATCAACCAGGGAAAACTGACCCTTATCACAGGCCAGGAGACTAGAAGTTTACTCCACACCGAGACAAACTTTGCCACTAACTGTCATAACTCTTATCTGCTCTTCTAAAGGCCCATTCATCTTTCCTAAAGATCATTTCCTCTCCTCCCCCATCCCCCTCCGCTTTTCCCCCTTCCCTTTCCCTAATTAGATGGACTTTAATCCTGAATTCTAAGCCACCTCTTGGAGTTACTCATTTTCCCCTGCATATCCCACAGGCATGCACAAGGTATACAGGTTCATAAACTTCTCCTTGCTTCTCTCTTGTTAATCTGCCTGTGTTACAGAAGTCTCCCCTAAGAGCTCAGAAGGGTAGTGAGAAAATTCTTTTCCATCCCTACAGTAGCTAACTACACCACACTACACACATGATGTGCTCCCTTACAGAGCTGTCACATCTCAAAAAGTGGGTGAACATCTTGTACATCGTACTTTTTATTTTTCTTAACTCAAATTTTTCTATTCATGGACTACAAATATTGGTGAGTCTGCTATTCTCCCTCAGAGCTGGAAAAGTCCTGGGAGTGAACCAGTAGAAAGAGGGAAGACAGGATAAGCTCTTTCTTTTCTCTCTACACTCAGCCATGTTATACTCAAAGTCAGGACCTTTTCCAAATTTGCTAGAAAAAGACAGAATCAAGAGCCAAATAAAAGCCTATTTAACTTCTTTTTATTTGAAACTTCAAAGTAGGTCATTACACAGTAGAAAGGACAAGGAAGAAGAAAGAGAAAGCAGTTAACATATAAACGAAGGCTCAACAACAGTAAAACCCAAATCCAAATACTTTTTCTTCTCAAGCACATCATCCAGTATTGTTGGGAAAAATAAGTCATGAAATTGGCTTTTGTTGTAATGTTTCCTTCCAATCATTATGAAAGGCCACTAACTGTAAGCTAAAAATGAAAAAGGAAAAAAAAAAAGTAGCTCAGCACTCAAAATGAAAGGATGCAGACATTAACCATTTATGAACCTGAGAGCCAGATTTTTTTTTCCTTTTAAAAAACAAGGGAATCAATATTTTCTGTTGAACTCAATTCTCAACTATATTTTCAAATACTGGGTGTTCTTTATGTTTAGGAAATAACTTCTGTTCTTCACAACTAACCAAATTGCATTAAAGACTGAGGCTCTTCCTCATCTCAAAAGTTATTTCTTGGCTACAGCAACCAAGCTCATGCCTTGCAGCATCTCATGATTCCCTGGAGGCAAGGCTTCTCAAACTGAACTGTGCATGTGAATCACATGGGGTCTGGTTTAAATGCAAGCTGGATTCAGGAGATCTGGTTCAGGACCTGTGAGTGCTTTTCCAACAAGTTCCAGGTGATGTCAACACGGCTGGACCACGGACGACAAGGGTCTAGAGAACTAAGTAAAAATTCAGCAACCCGTGACCTGCATCCAGAGATTCAGTGTAAGTACTTACATAGCAGGAACTGAACCTCTTGATTTTTAGTGAATTCAGCAAATGGTCATAACACACTCTGTCAATATCCTAGCATTGCCTTAATCAAGGACCATGGGTGGGTGGTCTACAACCACAGAAATACATTCCCCCAGTGCTGGAGGCTAGAAATCCAAAACATCAAGGTGCTGGCTGGGTTATGCAGCCTCTGAAAGCTCCAGAGAACAACGCTCCCTCACTTCTTCTGCCTTTTGTGTGGTGGACAGTCCTTTCGGGTCCCTGGATGGTAGACACACTGCCTCATCTCCACCTCCATCCCCACATGGCCTTCTGTCTTCTGCGTCCCCTTCCGTCTTTATGTTGTCACATGGCATTTCCCTCTCCATGTGTCTTGTGCCCAAATTTCCCCCTTCTTATAAGGATACCAATCATTGGATTAGGGCCACCCTATTGCAGGCTGACCTCATTTTAACCAATCATATCTGTAAAAACCCTATTTCCAAATAAGGTCACATTCATAGCTACCAGGATTATGACTTCAACATATCTTCTTGGGGACACAATTCAGCCTAAATTGTGTGCACACCAAAGTTTAGGATCCACTAAAACTTTGTTTCTCCACATTGATTACTCATTCGATTTGCTGAACTTTCAAAATCACAGCAATGCTAGGTTCCAACCACTTAAATTGGACCTTGCAGGGGTGAAGCCAGGCATTACTCTTCTTTAAAAATTCAGGTAGTTCTGGTGCACTGCAAGGGTTGAGAACCACTGTGCAAGACTCAGATTTGACAGCTCTTTGTAAAAGTGTGTAATACTTTAAAATGGAATGTTTGCGGGTTTTTTTTTTCTTAGCATGAATTGAAGAAAAATATACCAGTAATTTAGCCTATGCTAAAAATATGCTATTTAGAAAACAGAGGCTTTTTGACAATGCTCTTCAAGAACCCAAAGGTTTCTCATCAATATGATTGTGGATGTTTGATTACGTCTTCAAGGCGGGCATAATACAGATCACAAAATAGTTACTCTTATGTATAGCCATTACAGATGTTTAGAAATAAAGGTCAAGGTTAAGGAAGAAGGTGCATGTGAGAGAATTAAACCCAAGAAACTTGAACTTGGGAAGTTAATCTGAACAAGCTGGTGATTTCAACACTGTTTTCAGGTCTTTCTCACAGTTTTATCTAATTTTGCTCCAAAGGACTATAATATAGGACTCTATTTGGACTATTCTTGCCAAATTGTCCCCAGTTTTTCAGAGTCGTGATTTCAGAAAACACTTGGAATGGTTTCTAAATTTTTTGAATAGGTAGATGTAATTTCTGGGTCAAAAAGAAAAAAGAAAAGAACGAGGTGTTCAATACATATAGTCAGACTGGAGCCCTAGAAAATACTTTGAAAAAACTTAAATGAGTAATATTGGGTATCACTTTCCTTTTGGGTTGACGATTACTTCTACATTGGCATTTGCTTTGCTGTTACAGTGATTACTGGCTGAACAGTTGCAAGTTTATGAAACAATAAACTTCCTTGTGTTTATTACGAGATCGTGAAAAGGAAGGAGCTAAGGAAATATTGGTGTATTATAAAGCAGAGGAAAATAAGTACTACAGTAATGAAGACACCAGGAGCAAGTCCATCAAGAGATCTAGGACAGTGAAACGCAAGAAGTAAACTACTCATATGGAAGTGTACCAAATATATTAATCAGGTTAATAATGACAAACAAATCATGCAACCTGTTCAATAGGAAAAGGTAAGAATAAGGAGGTCAACATGTTGTTTTTGTAGAGTTCCAACATAATTCATCATCCAAACCAGGACCCTTGGGAGAGAAAGAAGTTACCATTGATAATTATACAAGGACAACAGGTGTAATTAGGGACCGTCCCCAAAGCCTCAGACCTGCAGTAATTGCAGTTTGTTCTTGAATTCCTTTCACCGGACACTGCCTTCGCCCGTGAAACATCTTTCCAATGTCTTTTCCATGATCAAATAAGAAAGAGTACACATTTAGTCAATAGCAATTCCAAAGTGTTGTACATAAAATCCACAAATGCCAAACCATTTTATGAGTAAGAACGAGTTAAATTGTGCAGTGATGAAGTCAACCCCAGTGGCTGGAAACAGCCAAAGTTTCTTGTCTTTCATGTTACATGCTCATCAGAGGGGGGCAGGGGGTGTCTATTCAGCTTAAGCTCAAACATTGCCAGTCACTCGGCGGGAGGAAGGAGTCTAAGGCCTCATACCAACAAGTGAGCGGGATGCCTGAAAAAGACACAGAGCGCCTTTCACACCTCATTTGGCCAAACTCATCACCTGGTGCCACCCAACCACGACAGGCCTAGAAAGTGCAATCCTACCTTGTGTGAAAGAGGCCAGGTGGAACAGTTTGCAAATATAATTCATGACTACCATAAAAATACCTTCATAACTCAGTATCTTCTCAAACCTTGCTCTTGTTATAAAGACCTTTCTGGTTCTCTTGGGTGTGGGAGGTGGTCTTAGAAGGGAGGTGGTCTACTGTTACTTTTTTTTCTTCAGTATGCTTTTCTTTTTTTTTTTTTTTAATGAACATACAATGTATTATTTGTTCCAGGGGTACAGGTCTGTGATTCATCAGTCTTACACAATTCACAGCGCTCACCATAGCACATACCCTCCCCAATGTCCAGCATGCTTTTCTCTCTGTTTCTGTCTTGCTTTGTGTTGTTTTTATAACTTTTTAGTAAGTGTCTATCAGGCTGCTCCTGCTGTAATATCATTGCAAGACAAAGCACACTTTACATCTGCTGCTTTCTGTACGAACTCCTCTCCTGAACACTTAGCAAGCAATGACGCATGTCTCTGCACAATCTCTACGATCGGAACGTTCTGGAAAATAGCTCCATTTATCCAAGTACAAATTAGGCAAACTTCTTTTCCCAAACAGGCAAAGCAGGGATTGTAACATACAGGTAGTGTTCCTTTCAAGGCGTGGACATTTGAGTAGACCACATTTAGCGCTCTGAGAAGCAGAGAGCATACGCAAAATCACTCATACAAGATGATCATGATAATAAATTATGTATTTATAATAATAAATAAGTGTAAACTTAATATGTGTATGTAATGCAGTAGCTCTGAAAAAGTATTTTAAAGGTTGCTATTCCTCAGTAATGGTATTGCAGGCCATTTAAAAAAATGTATTTCCTTCTTTAGGTAGTTTTTTTGTTTTCTAAATACTATGCAGTACACTTGTATTTATTTAAACTGTTACTTAGGAAAAAAAAAATTGTTTGTGTGCTTCAGGTCCTGGCTGTGTCCAGATGTGTTTGTCGATCTCAGAGGAGGTTGATTTATGGCCCAGATATTAATCTCTGCTTACAGGCGTGTTATGGCTTCAAGCTATTTTTAGAACATTGTTTGATTGTATGGTTATAATAACCTGGTGTTTTAGAAATAGAATCAGGTGCTATGGGAAGTCATCCTAATATAATATTTCAAGTCCACTATGCTTACTTGTAGTGTTCATACTGAAATCTGAGGCTGAAATCTGTAAGGTACTAACATTTTAAATTTCGAACCCAAAAGAATATTATAAACATGTATCAGGAAAATGTTTCTAAATAAAGACTCTTCTAGAATCCTCTGCATCTGAATACAGGAATTCCAAGGGAATAATGCCATCAACCCTGTCAACTTGATGTATGAGTCCTTTTTCCATCCCAGGATGATTTACGGATGTGATCCTAAAACTAGTTCTTATATTACATCCTGTGTAACTTCTTTGATTGAAAATATGAAGATAATAAATGTGTACAAAAGACAAATCCTACATACATTTAAAATAAAAAAAAACAGATATGAAAACAAGAAATCACCAGTGCTCCTATCATTGTGTTTAGAATGTAACAGCCAAAACACACACAACATGCAGTTTTACAAGTCCTCAAACATTATTGCTCTTTGAATGCTTTCATTAATATGACAATATTTACTCATGAATCTGCCCTACAACATCTTCTGAATGTAAAATACCAATGTTAAAATTTAGTATTATAAACATTTTTGCAATTTGTATTTTTTTAAATGCTTTAATATACATGATCCTATTTGAAGGGGATGACCCTATAATCCTAGGAGGTCACTCCTCACATGCCAAAATCATTCATAAACATTGAGGCAATGACTCCATGTACCATAATGCTGCTTAATGCAAGCCTGTCTTCTTTTTGTATGAAAGGGTTTTCATCTCCACCCTAAACCCCTAGCCCCATCCTCCCCCTACACACTCACATCCTTTATTTGGCCAATCGCTATTTATCCCCCAAGATTCAACTCAGTCTTCCCCTGACATAGAAGCCATCTCCAAATTAGTTTGCTGATTGTCCCTGCTCTCTGTCCCCACACTATTTTCTAATATTTACACTATGAATTGACCTGTTCTGCTTATATATCTTCCTTGTTCCCCTGGCTGGGTTTGGGGGTGCTGGGGTCTGGGTAGGGGTATGTCACCTGTCTCCCCTGGTCAGAACATCCTCCTCCTCCTTCAAGATCCACAAGTTTAGAAACGTGTTTATTTCATTTTGTGCTTCCCGTATCTGTGAGATAGACTGAACATATAAATGTGGAACTGGACAGAAAAGACTGAGATGTGAGGTCGAGGGTAAGAAATAAATACTCTGTGGTGCTTTATCACTGAGTTTAATATAGTTTCTCTGCATTCCGTCACCTTTTTGAATCGGAAATTGTCACCATCAAGAGAAAGGTCCTGAAAATCCACTCATCCTGATGAAAAGGGCGGGGAAATCGGAACTAATTTACATTTTTAAAAAATGTTTTCGAACTAGAGAAAATTTTAAGTTTTTGGCTTACCCTAAAATGGCTTTAATGACATGCAGAAAATTCATTATTGAATGAATCTAAATCATCTGTACTCTCTCAAATGGAAACAATGAACATGCATTAGTTCAACAACCTCATTGGAAATGCTGGAAGAATCCAAGCAGCTTCACCTGATCGTAACACTGCTGACATACTTTCCTCACTTGATAACACTGCCTAGAGCTGGCCTCTGGGAAAGAGCAGCCAGCAAACCCCCGTGGGACCATGACGACAAGAAACACAGGCAGTGTATCTAAATAGGCCAGAAGAAGGGTGGAGGTTTATAGGTAGAAAAAAAAAGGCACCTCAATTACTGAAACCACCTTCAAACAAGAATGTGATAGTAATAGAGTCTGAATATTTTGTTCAATTTAGCTTGCATATTGTATGTATATATCGTCTGTGTAAGACTTAGGATTCTGACAGTCAAAGGGAGTTTCAGGCTAGAATCTCTAATGATATTCACATTACTAGGATGTGACTCTACATTTAGAAATTTGTCTTAGATAACACACACACTCTTCACCCTTTTTGCTATATAATTTCAGTGAATCATCATAAGCTCCTGTATCTCTTTTCACTCACCAAAAATACTCAAAAAATGATGCCCTAAAATGTTTACATTTGTTGTTTTAAGTACATGCATCCACATGGCATGGATTCATTCAATATAAAGTTAATTTAATTAAAATACCACTCACATCTTCTGCCATACAGAAAAAAAGGAATTTAAAATTCTATTTTAGAAAGAAAGGTGTGTTAAAGTCTTATAAGACCATTCACATACATTTATTTTCCTCAATATTCTTAGACTATCTATGCAGTCTAAATGTTAAACACATTTGTATGTTATTTTCTGGGTTGCTAAATTGCTTAGAACAAGTGGCTCTTCTAGGAGAAGTTTTTAATTGCTTTTCCTTCACTGGATGTCCTCCATCCTGATCAACGTTGCTGACCCCCTGGGCATGCACTGCCCACGAGGCTGGTCTCCTGTTAGCCGGGAGAATTCCATTCCCACCGGTAGAAATGTAAGCTTTACCAAGTTTCTACCCCAAATCTAAGGGTCACAGCTGTATCTTGCAGTTGCTACCTCTCTTTTATACCTTAGTATTTCCTTTGTATCTTTTCAGTCCTTGGGCATCTAATTATCATTTCTTAATATCTAATTCTTCTGATACACCAACTGGGTAACCATCACCTGGCAGGCTCGGACACACCCACCCCTCCTACCCCCTCCATTTACATCACGAGGTTCGAGGGATGTTTGATGGCAAATTCTCCTGCCCTTACCTCTGGACTGGGGCAGAGGAGAAAGGTCAGGATGTTTCAACAGCGGCTGAGTTATACAGACCTAGAAGATTAATAGCAGGATTATATCAGAGGAGATGTGCTAATGAGTAAAGGGAATCACATACAAGAAAATCATCAAAGCCAAGGCTTGAGTCAAACATTGTTGAGCATTGGGATGGAGCTCAGGAAGCCCCATGCTGCCATGTGTCAAGAGCTGCAACACCTAGGAAATTGAGGGTTGATGTTCTCAAATATGAGGAAACATCTGGGAACACGCTGCAGGTCGTTCTTTCCCAGGAACTTGTATTTGGGAAGCAGTGAGTAGAGAGTCATGATACACAGACTAGTTAGTAGTGGGAGTTGAGGAGCCAGGGAAGAGCATGGGTGGATATTCCACCACCCACTAGAGAGGTAGAGGGGAGGAAGACCCTAGGGGATCATCACTGACTGCTGGCATCTTGTGGAAACCTGAAATCCCAGAGACGACCCACACCCCACAGAGGTTTTTATTTGTACTTAGGACTGCATATCCTTATTGATGTGGATGTAGCTTGTATCTTTTGCCTAGGTCTCCTGGAGTCTTTCTATCAATCACCACTGCCCTTGGGACAAGCTCAGTAACTAAAATTAGAAGCCATTAGAAATTTAGTATCTAGAATGATAATCCCAAAGGGCAGTCGGGTGGTGCCTGAAAGAGAAACCAGTCTGTATGCAATATGACTTTAGGGATAGGATTCCTCAGCAAGTATGTTTACATTATTTTGATATTGGAGTAACAAGATACACATGTAAGCCAGAAAGGTCTACCACACCACACACAGTCCTGATTATGATCATGACACTGGACAGAAAAAGAAAGCAAAGGAGCCAGGACATGAAAACATCACATAAAAAAGGTCACGGTGCAGGGTGCCTGGGTGGCTCAGTCGTTAAGCGTCTGCCTTTCGCTCAGGTCATGGTCCCAGGGTACTGGGATCAAGTCTCACATCGGGCTCCCTGCTCAGTGGGGAGCCTGCTTCTCCCTCTGCCTGCTCCCCCCTGTTTGTGCTCTCTCCCTCTCTCTGTGTCAAATAAATAAATAAAATCTTTAAAAAAATAATTCCCATTTAAGTCTAGATTATGAAATGGATTGCAATTAGAAAGTTTGTTATGTAAAGTTTCTCAGTTTATCTAGTTTTCACTTTTCAAATGACACTTAGAGGTAGCATTTCTATTATTTTAGTTCTTGAATCAAACCTCTCTAGTCATAGACATAGCACCCATTGTGATTAACAAGCTGGGGAGAGAGGAACTCTTGGTAGGGAAAGAATCTCTCCTTCTCTCTTTCTTTTTCTCTCAGGAATACTTATCAGGGCCCCAACTGCAGAAAGGGAGAAAAATGTAACTTCAAGTCAGCTTGAAAATAGTGCTGATTTTCAGGCACTGGACATTTTAAGTTCCTGAACTAAAACGTTATGCTACGGGCCTGTTACATAAAAGAGTCATCAGACCTGTCTGAATTTTCATGGAATAGCAGAGGAAACATTGTCATCACTGAGCAGGTTTGATGGTTCATGGGAGATAAAGTTTATCTTAAAGTTTATTTCATGACTCCCCATCAAGGAGCATGCGTGTTCAGTGGAACACTGGGACCACAGGGGTCCTCGGTGCTTGCAGAGACAAACTTCTCCAGCTTGCTGGAGGGGAAAACTACAGAAAATAGATGCAAAAAACCCGACAAAAACAGGAGCAGATGAAATCCAGAAACACATAAAAGGGGTTATACACCATGACCAACTAGGATTTATACCAGAAATGCAAACTGGTTGAACATACAAAAAGCAATCAAGGCAACACACCATAGTAAGAGCAGGAAGGACAACAAACCACAGGATCATTTCAATAGACACAGAAAAACACTTGATAAAAGTCAACAACATTCTTTGCTAGACACACTCAGCAAAATAGGAAGACAAGGGAACTTCCCAACCTGATTCAGGGCATCTACAAAATCCTGAGCAAGAGTCACACTTTATGGTGACCACCAGAAAGCTTTCCCTCAAAGATCTGAACAAGATGAGGACCCTGCTCTCACCACTTTGACCCAACATCGCAGTGGAGGATCTAGCCTGGACATTGAGACAGTACAGAGAAACAAAAGGCATCCAGGTTGGAAAGGAAGAAGTAAAACTATTTCTATTGACAAAGATATGACCTTGTATATAGAAAACCTACGGAACGCATACACAAAAATCTATTAGAACTAGCAACTGACTTCAGCAAGTTTGTAGAATACAAGATCCATATACAGAAATCAACTGTATTTTTATACACTCATCATGAGCAAATCAAAGTAAGATTAATAAACAAATTATATTTATAATAGCACCAAAAATAAAGAAAATACCTAGAAATAAATATACAGGAATTTGCCAGTAGCCAACTTTGTTTTCAAGAGCACAAACTGACCACCACCGTGCACATTCTCACTTCTTCCATGTCCTACACACTTGAAATTTCTCTTGAAACTACTCTCAGTATACAACTAATGAAAACCTTAACTTCTAATTCCCTACAATAGCTGTGATTAGTCTTTTGTTATTTTAGTAATTTCTCAGATCAGTTTCATTATCACGAGGCAAACATCTGCAGTCCTTCCCAGCTTTGGCACTTGTTTTATTTTTTCTACTCTCAATAGTTCCCCAACCTTGACAATTTTGTCTTTTCTTCCTCCAGGGGCTAATTCTCAGCTCTGAGCTATCCTCTGATCCCTTGCTTTCATCCATACTGGATCCTCTTATCCTTAATCGGTGGGCCAGCTCTTAGACTTACACAGTTCACAGAGATCCAGTCATCAACGAAGTATTTTCTTAGAGCCTGAAGAAAGAAAGAATGGGAGATGCAGCACAAACTCTTTGCCTTTTTGTATCTTTTCTTCCCTTTTGCCTGAGGAATACAAAAACCTCACATAATCAGATCTGGGCTTACTCATACTTAATTACACCAAAATCCAAAATTACAATGGCTTAGTGAGTGTCACCTTAGCCCTCCTTAGAATGTTTCTGATAAGTGTTTTGTCCATAAAGCTAACTTTAAGCAAGTGCATAAGAGACCCAAGAGATGTTTTAATCCAAAATAATGACGATCTCAAAGGAAAGCCCCAATCTCAGTAGAGAATTACCGAAGAGCATACTGGGAAACAGAATAATAGATATCTAGAAAAGGCAAGGCTCTTAGCCACAACTGTGTCATTTATAATCATGAGCAGATTTAGTCATTCTCAATGTTATTTTTAATTTTCATAAAGTCTTGACTTAAATAAGCTTTCCCTTTATGATTACCTCAGCTAGATATGTGGACTTGATGGAACCTACAAAGTATTTCAGACTCTTGTGCCCAGACTAGATAAACAAGCAGAAAACCCAGTTTTCAATGTTAACTTCCCAGTCCCACTTGGCTTTACCAGAAGTTACAGAAAACATTTTAGATAGAATTAATGTCAATTCTTCCAAATATTTTTAAAAATGGAAGAAGACGAAATGCATCCCACCTCATTATGTGAAGCTAGTATTACTAAAACCAGGTAGACATCACCAAACCCCCCCCCCAAAAACAACAAACAACAACAACAAAAGCCTACAGACAGGTGTTTCATGAATATGGATGCAAAAAATCCCCAACAAAATATAAACAAATGAAATCCAGAAACTTACAAAAGGGGTTATACACCATGACCAAGTAGACATTATATCAGAAATGCAAACTGGTTGAACATATGAAAAGCAATCAAGGCAACACACCATAGTAAGAGCAGAAAGGACAAAAAAAACCACATTATCATTTCAATAGATACAGAAAACATCAGATAAAATCCAACAACATTCTTTGCCAGAAACACTCAACAAAATGGAAAGACAAAGGAACTTCCTCAACCTGATTCAGGGCATCTACAAAACCCTGAGCTAGCATCACACTTAATGGTGAAAACCAGAAAGCTTTCCCTCAAAGATCTGAACAAGACGAGGATCCTGCTCTCACCACCTTGACCCAACATTTCAATAGAGGTTCTAGCCTGGACAATGAGACAGTAAACAGAAACAAAACCATCTATATTGGAAAGGAAGAAGCAAAACTCTCTCTATTGACAAAGACATGATCTTGCATATAGAAAACCTACGGAATTCATACACAAAAATTTATTAGAACTAGCAACTGAGTTTGGCAAGTTTGCAGAATACAAGATCAACATACAAAAATTGATTGTATTTCTGTACAATCATTATGAATAAACCAAAATAAAATTTTGAAATTCTATTTATAGGGGCACCTGGGTGGCTTGGTCAGTTAAGCAACCAGCTATTGATTTCGGTTCTGGTCATGATCTCAGGGTTCTGAGATGGAGCCCCACATCAGGCAACCTGCTCAGCATGGAGTCTGCTTTGGATTCTTTCCCTCTTCCTTTCCCTACCCCCCCCCCCCAGCTTACTGGCACTTGCATGAATGTACGTACTCTCTCTCTCTCTCTCTCAAATAAATTAATTAATTAATTAAAAAAATTCTATTTACAATAATAACAAAAATAATGAAAATACTTAGGAATAAATTTAATAAAAGCCTAAGATTTGTACACTGAAACCTACAAAACATTGTGAAAAAATTGAAGATTGAAATAAATGGAAAGACATTTCACATTCATGGGTAGAAACCCATCATATTGTTAAGATGGCAATATTCTCCAGAAGGATATATGAATTCAACACAAACTTTGTCAACATTCTAACTGGATTTGTGAAGAAACTGGCAAGCTGACCATAAAATTTATATGAAAAGGCAAGGGACCCAGGGTAGCCAAAAAAAATCTTGAAAGGAAGAACAATATTGGAGGGCTCACATTTGCCAATTTCAAAATTTACGGAACAGCTACAGTAATCGAGACAATGTAGTACAGGCTCAAAGACAGATATATAGATCGATGAAGTAGAATTCAGAGTCCATAAATAAACCCTTACGTTTACAGTCAGTTGAATTTTGACAAAGGTGCAAATGAGGAAGAGAACAGCTTTTGAACAAAGGATGCTGGGACAACCTGGTATCCACATGCAAAAGAATAAGGTTGGACCCTTCTTTATACCAGACACAAAAATTATTCCAAAATGGATCATAGACCTAAACGTAAGATATATAAAACTATAAAAGTCTTAGATGAAGGCTTTCTTTGTGGTCTTAGATTAGATAATATTTTTTTAGATATGAAACCGAAATCACAAGTGGAAAAAAAAAAGACTGTTTGGACTATAGCAAACTTTTAAACATTTTTTCATGCAGTTGCTACCATCAATCAAGTGAAAAAACAACTATATAAGGGGAAAAGTATTTGAAAAACATATGCTTTAAGGTTCTGGTATTCAGAATAAAAGAACATTTACAACTCCATAAAAAGACGACCCAAGTAAATAATGGGCAAAGGATGTGAATAGACATGTCTCCAAAGAAGATACACAAATAGCCAATAAGCCCATGAAAAATATGCTGAACATCATTAGTCATTAGGGAAATGCAAATTACAACCACAGTGAGATGCAACATCACACCCACTCAGAGGACTATAATCAAAATTCAGAAAACAGTAGGTGTTGGAGAGGATATGAAGATATTGAAATCATTATACATTGCTGGTGGGATATTAAAATGCTGCTGTCACTTTGGAAAATAATTTGGCTGCACCTCAAATGTTAAAATTGGAGTTACCATATGACACAGCATTTACACCCCTAGATGTACACCCGAAGGAAATGAAAACCTGCATCCTCAAAAAACTTGTTCGTGACCGCTCATAGCAACATTATTCATAACAGGCAAAGAGTGGAAACGACAGAAATGCCTATCAACGGATAAATGGAAAAATCAGACGTGGTATACCCATACAAAGGAATACTAGCCAGGGTGGAAAATGAAGTTTTGATATGGGCTACAGTGCTACATTATAATATTATGCTACGTGAATGAAGCCTGTCACAAAAGGCCACACGTACATGATTCTATTTATATGAAATGTCCAGTAAAAGCAAGAAATTTATAAAGACAGAAAATTGTATCAGTGGTTGCCTGAGTTAGGGGGGTTGGAATGGGAAGTGACTACTAATGGGTATGGGGATGTTTCGGGGGGAGGTGATGAAAATTTTCTAAAATTAATTGTGGTGATGGTTGTAGAACTGTGACTATACTAAAAATTGTTGAATTGTACACACTGAAGGGGTGAATCTTATGGTTTATCAATTATATCTTGATGAAGATGTTAAGCGTTGATTTAGCCATGTCTGTTCATGATTTACTGTCATCTATAACATAAATTCATGGGTCACCTGGGTGGCTCAGTTGGTTATGCGTCCAACTCTTGATTTTAGCTCACAGGTCGTGGATCTCAGGGTCTTAAGATCGGGCCCCGCGTCAGGCTCCACGCTGGGGCTGGAGCCTGCTTAAGATTCTCTCTCTCCCTCTCTCTCTGCCCCTCTCCCCTGCTCTTGTTCTCTTTCTCTCTCTAAAAAATAAATAATAAAAAAAACCCACAAATTCATAGACCTTGTTTCATTCACCCAGATCTCTTCACGTTACCACGTAAAGCTTGTAGCACCTTAACTGTCCTCCTTTGTGGTTATCTAAGTGGTGTTCAAGTAATTATAAGACATCTTTCCCATGCCCAGATTTTGTCTTCACATTTTCAAATGTCTATTGGCCATTTATATTTACAGTTTTTGCTGTATCTCAATGCAAGTGATCAATTTTGTTGCCTGGGCTGATAAAGCTACTCTCCTTAATCAATGGCCCACGAGCAGTCAAGGAATCTTCTTCCCTCCAGGGGTCCCGGCTCCAAGCACTGGAGTTGGTATCTGCAATTTCCTTCTGCCTTCATACCCGCTCATCACGTTATGTCAGTTCTCCCGATCCCTCTCTTAACTGTCCTTCCCTTTCTACTTCTGCCACCATCCCGACTCTTGGTTTTATCATCTCGAGGCAGACTATTCCATATCCTCTCCTTACCCTTTCCCCTGCCTTTGTTTCTCCTCACCTAACTCATATTAAAAATGACTGACTAAAATATCTTTCTCTGTGGAATTTTTTTGGCTAAAAAATAGTATTTCCTCATTGCCTATAAGGTTAAATTCAATCTTTTGGACTGAAATGCCTCCATATACTGGCCACATCCTGTTTCCCCTTGTTATTTCTAGTATTCCACACTAACTAGTTTTCTACCCTAGTCAAGGTGCTCTAATTTCCATCCTGAAACAAACCTGACAGCCTTCAATCCCTGTATCTGTAGGTAACATTTTGCTTCCACTCAGAAATTTCTCCTTCCCTGCCTCCACTCCCCTATTTTATATCAAGTTAAATATCCATTCAGTTAAATATTTCTTTCTCATCAGTGTGGTGAGGAGAACTCCAGATTTAGAAAAATGCTTGAATCCCAGATCTACCATTTGTGATAAAGTTCAGGCAAGCCAAAAACCACTCCGTATTTTTATTTTCTCTTCTCTAAAATGAAAATAATATTACCTACCTTAGAGGTTATCTTAAGAATTAAGTAATATAACATAGATGAAAAGCCTTGCATGATACTCAAAATATGTTTAGTATGCAGCAATTGGCAATTTTTTGTTGTAATTATTCTTATTGCTTATCATCATTGTCAGAATTATTTTCTCTTCTAGGGGCACCTCGGTGGCTCAGTTGGTTAAGCATCCGATTCTTGATTTCAGCTCAGGTCATGATCTCAGGGTCGTGAGATCGAGCCCCGCATCAGGCTGCACGTTTGGCTTGGGAATCTGCTTGAAGTTCTTTCCCCCTCTCTCTCCCTCTCCCTCCGCTCCTCCCCACTGACTCATACTCTCTCTCTCTAAAATAAATAAATAAATAAAACCTTTAAAAAAGATATGTATTCTGGATTAAATATGTTAGAGTTCATATTCATCAAATTATGGCATTGGGCCTTTTGAAATAAATAAACCCTTGGTCTACACCAGTGTGTCCTACATTATTTGTGAGGATAAACTTTTTTTAAAAATTAATTATGGATAAACATGTGGTACTGCAATTGAAGTCAGGATCTGGAAGAGATACATGCACTCCCATGTTTGTGAGCAGCCAAGATATGGAGACAACTTAAGTGTCCATCAACAGAGGAATGAACAGGGAAAACACAACGGAATATTATTCAGTCTTAAAAAAAGAAGGAAGTCCTGCCATTTGCAAGAACACGGTAGGATGGACCTTGAGGACATTATGCTAAATGAAATACACCAGACACAGAAAGAGAAAGACTCTATGATCTCACTTACATGTGAAATGTAAAATCGTCAAACTCACAGAACAGAGGGCAGAATGGTGGCTGCCAGGGGCTGGGGGCAGGGGGAACGAGGAGCGGAAGGTCAAAGGGTACAAAGTTTCAGTTCTGCAAGATAAATAAGTTGTGGAGATCTACTGCACAGCACAGTGCTTCTAGCTGACCATACTGTATTGTACGCTTAAAATTTGCTAAGAGGGTACATCTTATATCAAGTGTTCTTACTATATACACACACAAATAATAACAATAATAGTAATGAGGGGACAAGAGGAAACTGTGGGGGGAGATGCATATATCTGCGGCCTTGATTTTGGTGATAGTTTCACAGGGGTACACTTCTCCGCAAACTCACTGAGTTATATACATTAAATATCTACAGCTTTTCACATGTCAATTAAAAAATGTGAGGTTCTGCCCAAGTAGGAAGCACACACCACCTACACCACACCACGTAGGATCAGTCATACCCAATCTGCTTTACGCTAATGCCATGACCCCCCTAATCAGGCAGTTGGATGCCACATCTGTCTAAATACTTCTAAGCACATTCTGTCAATGCCTCTGCTTCTTATAGACCAGTCACACGCAAAAATTCATAGACCAGCACTGGTCCAACCAAGTCTGTCAAAACCATATCGCAATTGTCTATGAAGCCAATTTTAAATGCTAGGACCCTCAACACTTTATGGAGTAAATTTCCTAAAAATGGAACTCATCGATAAACTGTCACACCCTTAAAATCAACATCAAATGATACCCCAGCATGCACTGTGGCAGGGATTTCAAAATGAATAAACACTTTTTCTCCTCTGCCTGCCTTTTCTTAGGTCCTCTGGCAGCTGGGAGCCTTCTGTGAAAAGCCTCCTCGGGCAGGTAAAACTCCAAGGTCTAGATGGTGACAGAGTCGAGATTCAGGGGTGCTAGGAACACGCTGAAGGAGTCAGGTTTTACTCAGAAATATTCCCCTTGTCTCCCGAGATCCCGTTTTGAATAGGCTTACTACCCTCATACCAGACAATGTACCATTATTCCAGAAATGACTCTGTGCCAGAAGATTTGTTTGACTTGCTTTCTTGAGTGGTTTGTCTTACTTAGTATTTCGAATACACGATTCTCCCGAATGTGTGTGTCCACAGCTCTCCGTGGGTGCACACGTAATAGTAACAACTCCTGCCCAGGAATGGATGTGACTGAGTACAGAAGACCGTCTGAACGACAGCATCATGTCAGAGTGCTAATGCCTCCAAATAAGTATCAGGCTACAATCAGTTTCAGGTCACAAAACAAAAGGAAACTGGTTTCATAATAACTAACCCCATACAAAAACATTGATGGATCCACATGCAACTCTTAGGAAGTCATAAAAACATTCAGACAGCATTGCTCTGGTTTAGAGAGCTCCATTTCATCTCCCAAGGAGAAATGCATCGTCAGCAAGCATTTTGCCAGGATCTGGCAAACGTTGCCCTTGGAAGTCTATGCCAAGAGAATAAGAGAGAGCAAATATTGGTTTCTGTTATGTAAACAAGTCATGCTCTTCTGTGCTACAAGTTGAACTAATGGGAAGGTAGACAGCCCTTAGCATGTGCAGGTCCCTGAGATGAGACATGTTCTCACTTCAAACTGATGACGCCTGATAAGTATATTTTGTTAATAGAAACTGCATTTCACATCAGACAGTAATTACCACATCACAGAGAGATCCTTCTCCTCTCTATAGTGTGTTCAGCAACCTCGTGGGATAGACAAAGCCTAGTGTATGCATTATAAGTAAGACAAGAAAGGAAGCAAATCTATCCATTTTATCAGATTACTCTAAATAAACTATTTATCATAAAGCATTACATCAATCAAGATTTCTCACCTAGAGTAACACTGCATAATAACTGCATGCTAAGAATGAGTTCTGGACACAATGAAATAATATGTCATGAGAATAAATAATTTTTATGAAGCCTGATCATAGGCTGCTTAAGTATTAAAATATTAAAACTTGTTTAAATTTTGACTGATTTGTACTACTTGTGATATTTTGCACCACTCGATGCAAAATGCAATTTATAAATGTTATCTAAAAATAAAGACATATATATACATACAACTTTCATTTGTATATCCTAAAAAGTCATTTGCTAAATATGTTCATGTAAAATGAGCAAATAAAAGCAGTTTAACATCAGGGGCACATAAATTAAAATATTCATCTCAATGTAAAAATTATGCTTTAGATACCCAAATTCCAATAATGGAAACAAAAATCAGTGTTAACCTGAAATTAAGTGCAAAGCATACATAAAAAAACATAAAATTGCCACAGTACACTTAGTTTTCAAATACCGTTTTACTAGAATACCCAAAGTAAATATTTAATATCATTTTCATCATATCTATGTAATTAAAAATGCAGTTTCCTACCAGTGATTTTATCCTGACAAATTTGGCTTGAGCGTATTCCTGTGTACAACTGAATCAATTTCACACTTACTCACCTCCCTGTCTCTGGGAGGTGGTCCATTCATTGGTTTGATGTTGCCATAGCAACCGCGCAACATGGTAACAGGCCAGCCCAGCGCTGCAGTCAAGTCCCAGTATATGGTGAACTGCCTCATGCAAATAGCAACACCGAGCCTTTACAGATGGGCCTTCCCGCTCATTCTGAGCCTGATATTTTAACGTCGATATTTTAATTCCAATTAATGATAATTCAACACTAAAAAGCAAATCGAAGATTAATTTTTGATTGCTCATCATGAGAAGCTGGGTGGTACTACACCTTGGTTTTTCTTACAGAACCTTCCTGGTAGCATGACGTGTCTGGATTCGTTTCTTAGGTTTGCAGAACAAAGTGCCACACACTCGGTGGTTTCAAACCACACAAAACTATTCTCAGAGCTCTGGAGGCCAGGAGTCCAGCATCAGGGTGTGGGCAGGGCCATGCTCCAGGGGAGAATGCATTCCTTCCTCCCAGCCTCTGGGGGCTGCCACCAAGCATCGGCGGTCCCTGGTTTGTAGATGCGCTTCCTCCGTCTCTGTCTGCTTCATGGAGCTGTCTTCCCTCTGTCCCAGTCTGTCTCCAGTAAGGACGCTGGTCACACCGGAGTCTGGCTGCTCTAAGAACTGATCTTAACTAATGACTTCTGCAAAGACCCGATTTCCAATAAGATCACTTTCAGAGCTTATGGGGGTTAGGACTTCAACAGAGATTGGGGGAGGGGCACAATTCAACTCACAACTGTGCTATTGAGGGGACGCTCGTACAAAATGAAGAAAAATCCAAGGTCCCATGGGTGCACTGCTTCCTTCATCTGCAGGGATGGACTGCCACAGGTAGAACAGTGAGCTGAGAAGAGTGGTGGTTTCACAGGTGCCAAGGGACAGGCTGTGACAGGAGATTCTGGGAGTTAGCACTGCTCCGTCCCTCATCCCTGCACTCTAGGGCATCCCCATGGGCCTCCAGCAGGTCCCCCATCACTGTGGGGGGGCAGCAGGAGCAAGAGGGGGAGCCAGCTCTGCGAGGAGGCTAAGAAACTCCCGGGGCGGGGTGGAGGGGGGGGGCATCTGCATGTATCATCCCTCAGAGGAAGCTGGGTGGGTGAGCCGTTGGTTGTCTGCACAAGGATGAATGCCTCCCTCCCTCTTCACTTCCTCTGGCTGCTTGTGGCCACGTCGTTTTACACACACTCCATCTGCAAACACCTTACAGAGCCCCCACTGTGCATTCTTCTCCATAGCTGCAAATCGTTTTTTTTTTTAAGATTTTATTTATTTATCAGATTGAGAGAGAGAGAGCATGGGGGGGGGTAGGGGCAGAGGGAGAAGGAGAAGCAGACTCCCTGTTGGGCAGGGAACCCGACTCAGGACTCGATCCCAGGACCCGGGACCATGACTTGAGCAGAAGGCAGAGGCTTCACTGCCTGAGCCCCCCAGGCACCCCTCACAGCTGCAAATGTTGTGCAAGAAGCCCCGTGGAGGGACACTCCTTCAGGGTACTCAGGTAGCCCTCGCAGCTTTGCCCGGGTTCAAAGTGGAGCTTAGCTAGCATCACAAAGAATGCCTGCACTCCTGCTGAGGCCTCTTCCACATGGGAGAGGCCAGAAGAGCAGGAGGCAATTCAAAACTGATTTGTGGAACATAAGGAACAGCATGGAGGACATTAGGAGAAGGAAGGGAAAAATGAAGGGGGGGAAATCAGAGGGGGAGACGAACCATGAAAGACTACAGACTCTGAGAAACGATCTGAGGGTTCTAGAGGGGCGGGGGGTATGGGTTAGCCTGGTGATGGGTATTAAGGAGGGCATGTTCTGCATGGAGCACTGGGTGTTATACGCAAACAATGAATCATGGAACACTACATCAAAAACTAATGATGTAATGAATGGTGACTAACATAACATAATAAAATAAAATTAAAAAAAAAAAAAGCCTGAAATCACAGTATTTTTCTTTTCACTGCAAAGCTCCTATATTTGGAATCCTTCTTTAATAAAACTGAAAATGAGATTTTAATAAAAGATTACCTTAATTACTCTCAGAAGATGCTTATCATTGGTTCCTTAACCCAAACTAACATGTAGCCCCACTGCACGATAACATGTGTATATGTACCTACATCTATCATCTATCTATCGACTGGCCTACCAATTCATATATATATATATATATATATATGAATTGTGTAAATTCTTTTTATCACTACACAAGAATAAAATTAAAGAGAGAAAATCCACGTGCAGTCCTTCAGTTTCTATTTGCATAATCCCCATTGCCTTTTTAAGTGCTGAGTAGGCATTGCGACTCTTCCCTTTCGATAATTTATTTACCTATTTTCATCCATTCTACTTATACAATTGAACATTTTTCTTCTCTTCTAAGGTTTTAGAGTAAACATACCATTTCCCACTTTGAGCTAGAGATCAAGGCAACTGTCCCCAATTTCAAGTAAACCATAGTGGTCTTGTTCAAACTGTGCTTTTGATACCAGCTGAATGGGTAACAACCTGCATTATTTCTAGACTTGAAAATATCAGACTCTATCCCATATGGTAACAAGCATTGTTTGTGAAACTTTTGCTTCAATTATAATTTATACTTATGTTTCAGTTACAAGTGTGTACGTATGTCTGTGTGGCGTATAAATATGTTTGGCACAGTGTTAAATGTAATAGTTAATGTGCATCATGATAAAAAATCTGAAAGCCATGTCCCTTCAGGGACCTCTCCCATTCTGCTTGAACACTAGCAAATGTCATCTGAGCTCAGCTAACGCATGTGCCTGTGACTCTATTCATCCGCCTACAGAGTTACAGTTCACGAGTCCTTGAGGAAAACTTGTTGAAGAATTGGATAAAATGATGAATAATTGGCTTAAGGAATACACACAGGTCCAAACATTTAATGATCCTCTTCTGGGGAAAGCCAATGAATCAACAGCTACTATTAAACACCTGCTAGGTGTTCAATGCTAGCTAATAAAAATAAATACAGAAGTTAGATTTCCGTATGGTCTGAGAATTTTGCATTTATTAGATAATATCCAGCTCTCTTCCACATTTAGGAGAGACCATCACCAAAAGAGTAGAAGGCACCTAGGTGTGGGATAAAAGATGATAAACGGAGATTTGATTTGAGAAGCTAGTACAATCTGGAAAACATTAACCCCCCAGCCCACGACCAGCACCAAGTAGACAGTAATAAAACCATGACTAGTACTCAGTTACGATGGCAAAAGGAGTAGCTCAGACTTGTGAGCCAAATAAAGGTAGCAACTCAAGGCAAAAGAAGGATGAACACTCGGAGACAGGTATTTATAGGAAAGTTTGTGAGGTGAGGGCTGACCTCAGATTTCTGCCTTTAGTTGAAGAACAGCAAAAGACTCTGGAAAAGAAGCCAAAAAAAAAATGGTAAAAATGGTCAGAGTCACATGACGGGGCAGAACCACAGAAGTCAGACTAGAAAGACTGCAAGAAGGCGAAGGATGGCCGTAGTGCACAATTTCTGTCATTTGTCGGCAAGTCAACCCAGCACTGACTTGTTGGATCCATGAACAGAGTGTAAAATAAAGAGATTATTTGCACCCAAATGCAGAAGCCCCCAACAGGCTTCAGAGCCCATCAAGGAAAAGCAGCACCACTGTGACTCGGGGAGAGCGCCGGGGCTTTGGGACGCGGCAGTGTGTCGGGGATGATGCCACTCTATGTCAGAGCCAGCCCCAGGGACGGTCTCCAGCCCAGGGACGGTTTGAAAACACGTCTGGTGTTCGTCCCCAGAGCACTAGCGTGGCCTGCAGCAGAGGAAGGAGGGGAGGACAGAAGGGCCGCGGAACGCCCCCAGGGGCAGCTGAGAAGTTGGGGTGATGAGCACATGAGACACCTGCCGGGGGGATTCCTTACACGCTGGGGGGAAGGCACAGCCCCGAAGCAGAACCACACTATCTGCAACAGGGGTGGAAACAAAGCCACAGCAATGCTGCTTGCTGTCGACCCCATCACGTGGGACTAGCGCAGCCTGCGATAACTCAGGATACCGGCAGAGAAAGCACACCAGTTCTGCCCGCGGTGGCTCCCAGTGTAATGAGAGCGAACGGAACAGTGTGAACTTCCGGGAACCTATGATTAAGTACAGGGACCAGTGTAGACAGAGGCAGCGTTTCCTGCAGGGCTTCTGATCCAGACTGGCGGGCTCACGGACGGGACGCTTCCTGGGGAGGAGAAGCAAGGACGAGAGCCTGAGGGGGAAGGAAGATCAGCCCGGCGAAGGGCAGGCAGGCGGACCTGGCAGGAGAGAGAGGCTGGGCCAGGGCGCGCACACGGTTCACGGCCGCCACACGCGTGTGCAATAGACGAGACGCACCGGAGAGCGTGTTTCGTGACATTTCATTCTGCTATAAGGATGAGATCCACAAACAGCGTCCGATGTGAACTGTGGGTATGCGGGCGGCTGGCAACACAAAAGCAACGTGCTCCGGCTCCACTGGGGATGGGGACTGGGTTAAGAAGAACCCAGGCAGAACCGAGAAGAGAGTGAGTGAGCTGTGAGACAGGCCAAAGACAGAGGGAATAAATAAAAGTAAAACCTGCTTCCACAAACAAGAGTGTTGTATGGATGGTAACCACGGGAGGACCAAACCATTAACTTGACACTTCCAGGATGACAGCTCTGTCACCCACTGGTGACGCGCAGTACTGGCCCCACATGTCCTCGACCCAAGCAGAGCAGAGAAAGCCCATGTCTGACAGCAGGCTAATGAACTAGCCAGAGCTGTAGCCAGGTGAACCTGCTCTCGGATACGGGAAGTACAAGGCATTGGCCCAGGGCACCTTCTACCCATGGGCCACTGGACTGAGCCTCAGTTTGGATCCTCAGAACCCCATCATCATCATCATCATCAGTGTCCTAGGACTCACAGAGTATGGGTTTCTGCCTGCTTGCATTCTACCTTGCTCTTCCTGTGTGTTTCAAATGAAGTTAGTCAATGGAATGATTTAGGCATTTTAATTTGGTGCGTGAGCTTTTCTGTTCAGCAACCTCTGGGACAGCCTGCTGGTGGTGCATTTGGAAGCCACCCCTTGTATCGGGATTACTCCCCGCACATCAGTAACCATGAGGAAAGCCCAGGAAATGTAGTGCACTTAGAATAACAGACGTTAAGTTGTGGAATGATGAGAGATCAGCTGAGAAAAATAGTCAGGGATCAAATCACTTAAAAAAAAAGGCCTTTCCTACAAAGCGGAAGGGTGAAGAATTCCTCTCCTAGGCAATGCAGAACCATGGAAAGATTTTACAGAGCAAAAAACAGGATGATGTGTGGGAAAATTCTGGACTGACTGTGGAGAATGCATGGGGTGGGGGTAGGGCTAGATTAGAGGTTAAAATGGTACTGAGCAACCTCAGACCTAGGGAGCCAGCCACAGAAAGGGGTCTACTACAGGGTTGGGCAAATGAGTCTAAAAGAGGAGACAGATGTGGCTAAAGACCTAGGCAAGGAAGTTTCCAGGTATAATTGCAAGATGAAGCCAGGGAAGAGATGAAATTACTCCAGGGGATCCTGTAGTGTGAAAACAGATAAAGATTGGAACCCCAATATTTAAGAAAAGAATGGATAAAAATGAGTGTGTGGAGGAACGCAAGGAGGAACTGCTCATCAGGGTGACGATGCTATTTTGGTATTACAAAAGGCAAGGAAGAAGCTTCCATAAAAAGACACAGGCACAATGCCCCGTAGTACGAAGCATAATCAGTTTTTATCCAATGCAGAAGATATTAGGTGCATTTGCAAGCATGCATTGTTCCCGTGGATATAGTATTTCTCTTGGAGGTGCCTCCTCAAAGAGCAAGTTAACATTGCTGACAAAGAGGAAAAGAGAAAAATCATGCAATGCTTTCTCCCAAATGCAGTAATACATTTTCATAGCATGAGCAGGGATTCAATGAATGTTTTTTTAACTGAAAAAGCAAATTTAGAAGAGAAGGATAGCGCTATAATAAAATAGAGACAAACAATAATCATTACTTCCCTCTTTCAATTTAGTCCATTTCTATTACAGATCCGCAGACATTATATAACTCGAATAATCTCAAAGTGCTATAAATGATTCAATACTATTTGCCTTAGTTAAAAGTCATGACCGAATACAAACGGCAAATCTAACATTGCCAGCTTGCTTTTCTATTTTAAACTCTGTTTGTACTCCAGCAGGTGAGAGGAAAACTATTTTTATGCTTTCTTTAAGGAACAAAAGACTCCATATTTAGGTTCAAGGTGTTCAACGTCACTTGAAGGATGATTTTTCTGACATTACTGGGCATCCATGCTCTGCGTCTTTACCCACAAGTGATATCTGAGCTAAAAGCTCAAGGGTTCAGTGGGGCCGGACTACCAGGCAACTGCAAAGACTTTGTTCTTTCCAAGAACCCTGGGCTCAGCTGCCAAAGGGCTGACATCACCACAAGTAGCAGCCCAGGAGCGTGGTCACACAGCAGATGGGGGAGGGACAGTGCCGCAGGGGCTGACTGCCCCCAAGGCCCGGCTGTCCCTCCTCATTGCTCACATGCTCCACTTCTTCCTGCCCATCAACCATTGCGGCTGCGGGTGCACAAAGACAGTGAGGGGTCTGCCAGCCAGCTGGCCCCATCAGCACCATGGACATGGAGCAGAGCTGGATTCAGTTCCAACTGCATGGGAGATCACCCAAGACAGAAACCCAGAGTATCTTGCCCAGGGATGGGCCAGAGAGCCTGCAGGGAATGTGGGCTCATGGTTATCCCTTCTACTTTGCATTATTACCAAAATTAGCTTCTATTCAAATTTGTTAAGTTTTTTTGGGGGGGGAGGGGAATTAAGACATTTTGTAGAGCAGTTTTGGGTTCACAGTAAAATGAGGGGAAGGAATGAGATTTCCCATAGTCCCCCTCCCTCCACAATGCATAGGCTCCCCCATTATCAACATCCCCCTCCAGAGTGGGACATTTGTTGCAACTGACAAGTCATCATCATCCAGAGTCCATAATTGACATTAGGGTTCACTCTTGGTGTTGTACATTCTGTGGGTTTGGACAAATGGATAATGACCTGTGTCCACCATTATAGCGTCATACAGAGTCATTTCACTGCCCTAAAAATCCTTCATGATCTGCCTATTTATCCCTCACCATCCCCCAACCCTTAGGAACCACTGATCTTTTGACTGTCTCCATAGTTTTGCCTTTTCCAGAATGTCATAGAGTCAGAACCATATAGTATGTGGCCTTTTCTGATTGGCTTCTTTCACTTGGTCTTATGCATTTAAGATTCCCCCATATCTTTTCATAAATTCATAGCTCATTTCTTTTTAGTGCTGAATAATTATCCATTGTCTGGATGTACCACAGTTTATTTCTCCACTTACCTACTGAAGGACATTTTGGTTGCTTCCAAGTTTTGGCGATTATGAATAAAGTTGCCATAAATGTCCACATGCAGGCTTTTGTGTGGACATAAAATTTTAACACCTTTAAGTAAATATCAAGGAGCACAAAGGCTGGATCATATGGTAAGAGAATGTTTAGTTTTGTAAGAAACCACTAAACCGTCTTCCAAGGAGGCTGCACCATTTTGCATTCTCACCCGCGGTGAATGAGCATTCCTGTTGCTCCCAGTGCTAAGATATTTGCTAAACTTTAACCACTTTCTAAAGTCTGCTAGCATAGTGGGAGTTGTATTGGGTTTTTTTCCCCACAATTTTTTACATTGTTCCCATTATCTCAATATTCTGAAAGTTTTGATCCCAGATACGTGCCAGCACCAGTCTTCCCCCCCTCCCCACACCCGCCAGGCGCCAATACAACGTTGTTTCTCTTCCTAAAACTAATGTCTTCTTGTACCTTTGACAGAAAGTTTGACATGTCCCATCATATACCCCATTCTATCAGTCACTGCTTACACATCAAATATTTACTCTCTCCTCTACATAGTGTGCACTGGTTTCTCATTGCTACTATAACAAACTATTACAAATTTACAACAAAAATGTATTATTTTATAGTTCTGGTATTGAGAAGCTCCAAATGGGTTTCGCTGGGGGAAAGAATCCAACTGTCAGTAGTACTGTGTTCAGTCTAAAGGGCCCAAAGGAAAATCTATCCCCTTGTTTTCCCAGCTTCTAGAGGCTGTCTGCATTTCTTGATTTCTGGCTCCTTAAGCATTTTCAAAGCCAGCAGCATCTTCTAAGCTCTCCCTCACTCTAACACTCCTGCTTCTTTTTTTATAAGGACCTTTGGATTTTATTGGAACCACCCAGATAACCCAAGATAGTCTTCTAGCTCAAGATCCTTAATTTAATCACACCTGCAAAGTTTCCTGGGCCATATGAACTATTCACAGGTTCTGGGGTTAAGACATGGATATCTCTGGGAGCATTTTTCTGCTTGCCACATATGGGAATCCAGCAATCAATAAGGCGATCCTCAGACTCCCGCCTTCAAGAATATTGCAGTCCAATTGGAAGATACTGCTGTGATATATATTAGTGTGTGTGTGTATAGGATTTTTTCAGAATCATGAGAGTGAAGCACACAATTTAAGTTGGAAAGAAGCATGGCAGAGTAGTCAGATCTTTCTAGATAATGGGATAAACTGATTGTCAATGGATGAACAATATTCAATTGCATAAAGAGTCGGGATAAGGAATGAGCTGAGGATTGATGATAGGGAAAGGGTGAGGAGAGAGAAGCCAATAGAAGACTGGGCTGGGGCTAGATGCTGGTTCTTTTCACCCCAGTGAAAAGTGAAGGTGGAACTGAAGGAAATGAAGAGTAGCCCAAGGCCCGAGGCTCCTCTACTTCCCTAAGGTAGATTCGTGTGCCAACTGAGCGGAGGGTCGGTGTGAAACCAAGATGGAAGAGCTAGTTGGGAGCCGCAGCTGTGTTTAAGCCCAAGATAAAGGCCTGACGTAGGGGCGGGTAGTGGTACTCATGTGAGGAGACACAGGTCAGACACACGACAGACACCCCTCTTCCCGGACGCCCAGGGGAGACCCCGGTCCTGTGGAAAACGTGCCAGGCCCATTTGTTTGAGGTTAAATTCAAACCTGGCTTCTCTCCACGCCTTCCCAGCTGGGCTGTCACTGCATCTTCTCTTTGTCCAGACAACTCTTGTTTGAAAAGTTCATCAAATGGACAAAATAACCAATGATGTGACCCATAGATTTATCATAGTTTATTGCCTTTTCAGAATGAAAATGCTTCACATGTCTGCCTCTCTTAACACAGCATAAGCACCAGCAAGTCTTTATTGAGCATGTACAGTGTGGAGGCAATTATGTTGGGTACCGAGGATAAAAAGAGGCCCAAGAAATAAATGTTTTTGAGGTGATGGGTGATATTCAAGAATTAATATACAAGGCTTTCAGAAGTGAGAACACCCACTAATTTTATATGTAATAAAATGAATTGCCTTCCCTTAAATTACTAAGCTACTACTAGGCATGAAGAAGCGTTATGGACATATGCCCTGGGAGTTGATCTAGGTTTTGTTGTGTTGTGTTTTGTGTTGTTGTTCTTTTATCAGAAACACAGAGACAAGAGGCCTGCCCTCTTGGGTCACCGGGAGAATCAAATAAGGTAACATGAAGAGAATCATCGGACCCCCTAGTAGGCTCTCATTTTAAACCAGTTTCTCTTTGGGGCCAACACCAAACTCACTGGATTCAGACAGAAAATGCAAATGCTTTCTGAAGCCAGAAGAGATGAATGATGAGTACAAGAATCCAGGTGAAGGTCAAACGAGAGCAGGCATTGTGGCTGGGACACCCCCTGGGCCCTCTGCGGGGAGCACCTGGCCACACGTGTCATGCTCACAGAAGCTTGGGACCACCAGCTCTGCCAGTCTACCCAGGAAAGCCAACAAAATCACTGGATTCCCGTGGGTGCCACCTAACTAGACAAGAAGTTTATTAAACCTTGTTCAGGGAAGGAAAAAAGATGCCTGCTAAATTTGCCATAAATTACCAGTTTACAATTTGTGCTCTAGAATTTATTTGCTCAGTGTTAACTTATATAATAAATTTCATTTAAATATAAGTAAAGACCAATCATGAAGATACCCAAGACCTTGCCTGACGGTAGTAGAGATATGCTTGGAAGGGAAGGCTAGGGAGAGAGAAGAAGCTGACGCGTATCTTCTTTTATTTACTCGACAAGTACATTTTCAGTATTTATTATGTGCGCTGGAGATCCAACACTGAACAAAACAAATTCTCTCCTCAGAAGGTAATTTTATGGAGAGAAACATATAATAAACAAAGAAATGTACTGAGCGTCACTATTATAGAAAAAAAGTGTTTCACAAAGGTGTGAACGCGTGTCTATATATAAAAAGACAACAAATTTCCAAAACCTATATGAGGAGAATTGTAACACATCGGGGGAGACATAAAAGTAACCCTGAACAGATGGAGATGCATGCCATGTTCCAGGAATTTTACTATTGTAAATACTCTCTAGCGTTAAAATAGGATTTTAAAAAAGCTTAAGAGTAGAGGCTTACATCCTATAAATTATATAAAATGATAAGATAAAGTATTATTATATTAAAATATTATATAAAACATAATTCACCGTGAGTTCTTATGCCTCAAAATATAAATAAAGGAGTTTTGCAAGCAATATGTTAGGCAATATTAATCTGTGAAAAGGAGCTCTGACCTCACCAGCAAGACTGGAAATCCGTGTGAGAAGAAGGTAAAATCTGACCCAACAAAAACCAGTTAACAGCAAACAAATTGGAACCAATAAGTAATCATCATACCTTATCACTTAATCTTTGCGAGCAAAAAAGACAGATATTCTGGACCATTCCTAGCCAACAAAACAACCATTTAAAACCCTGGCTTCTATTATAGTGTGTGCTCGGCATTGGGACGCACTGTGACCGTGTAACAGTTATTCTGACTGATGACCGTCTTACCATTTTCTCCTAAATGAAATGAGTCCTTGTTGATAAAGCGTACCTATGTGCACGTAGGCACACACACAAACATCATATTCACACACCTCCCACAAACCCTGCGTTAACTTGTGGAAATAGCAAGGATACTATTTAGTCTTTTTAAAATTTTTAATGAAAAAAGACAGATTTTTAAGTTTTTCTCATTTTTAAGTGAGACTGCAACAGGGTATGAAAATAAAGTATAATTATAGCATAAATAAGTGTAAACAAAGTTCCAATGTGGTAAGAAAGGCCTGTGCAGCTCCCCAGAGACACAGACTGCCTACAGATGTTAAATCCCATCCTTCCACACCTTAGGCTCTCACCCGGGTTCCGTTTATTGAATATTCCTTATGTCAGGCATGGAACCACGTCAGAGATGGTGGGAGCAAGATATATGTAAATATCAGGTAACTTTTCTTTCCTGCAAAGCCGTATTTTTTTCTGGATAGAACAGAATCTCTTCTCTGATAAGTTCCTTTTCTTTCTTTTTCACCGTGTGAAAGTGTTGTAACAAGCTAAAGCTAGCCAAGGGGAAGAGACTGATACAGTGCGTTAGTCAATCTCCGATTTCTGTATGAAATGCCGCTGCCAACAGCATCTCCTCCCCATGGTGGGAGCAGGACCCTGGAAATTGTGTGCAAGGAGGGACACACACAGTAGGATCCCTCGCCTGTGTTGTTTTACTAACTCATACCAGTGCAACTAGTTACAATAATTAATGAGTGTCCAAGACACTCCATTTGCTAGTGTTGAACCTGAAAGCCAGCAGTGGGCAGCTGAAGTGAGAGACCACCATCGCCCCCCCACCCAGCACCACTGCCCGTGTCATCAACACCAGCACGCCATCACCATCGTCATAATCACCATCTCCGCCATCACCATCATCCACACTGTCACCCCCACCAACATCATTACATCAGCAGCAGCATGACGGTGTGGTAAGCTTGCAAACTGATTTTTATCATTGGAATACATTGTTTTTCCTCCAAAAAGAGCTTGCAAAGTAGTCACCATTTTTCTAAAGGACTACATATATTTCATATACGAAGAAAGCTTAAACTCAGATAAGTGAAGACATTTAGGGACTTGCCCAACACCTTCTATTCTAAGGTAACAAATCAGCTCTTTAACCCAGACCCTCCGATGACTCTGTGGTGTTCCCTCAAAACCACACCATATCTGAACCAGAAGGGATGGTGACAAGTTCAAAAGAACGATCCAGAGTAGAAAAGGAGGAGAGGAAGTCCCCTCATGATGACTTGGTCTGCACACTGAAGATTTCCACTTATTTAAATTCCATCTATTAGTCCAAGCCCTGCTCGTCCAGCCTTAAGAGATCTTAGCCACCTGGCATGAGCCACCTGGGAACTGCCAGACAGCCAGCGCCTCACTGAAGCACGGTGCACCCTTCATGCACACCATCTACCGATTTTATCAGCAAGCTCTTGGACGACAGACACTGTATATCCTACTTGTGTATAAGCGGCAGTACACCACGTCGCTCTTGGAAATAACCTAATAAAGATCCTGTAAACGACTACCTGAAGCTCCAGAAAGGTTTACTCTTGGGCGTAAGGAGTAGTAGGTGGCTGCCATCTTGCAACAGCCCCGGAGAGTCAATGGTACACGTCTCTTCCAACTCTGCGTTCAGTAACATCACATCAGGAGCTTGGAACCAGCCTTGGTGGAAGTGTGCATACTTTGGGAACTAGGAAATGCTACTATCAGAGCTCTCTCTCCCCTGAAAAGAGCCAACTGGTAAGCATCACGCATACTACGGCTTGCAGACACAGGTGAGTTGACAAGTATTCACCAGTCCTGCATTTTGTTCTGAGCCCTGATAGGAGCTTACTAAGTGATTCTGAGCCAGCTCCGATTTCGATTGTCTAACTTTACCCTAGAGGACAGGTAACAGTTACCACTTACCAACCGCACGTGAGGCTCTTTCTTGAGTGATCTGAAAGTCAGTTCTGAAATGTGTTCTACAAATGCAAAATCCCATTATTTTGATTACACTGAGAAACAAAGATGAGGTGAGAAGTGGAAACATAAGCCCCGCCTCCATTGCGGGGGTGGTCTGTGTGTTGTATCAATGTTGTAAATGGGAGCAATGAGACCAGGACATTTTGTGTAAGTAAGCTTTCTGGGGCTTAGTTATCAGTCCAATGCTATCACAGTGAATATTTTCTCAGTTAAACTTTCAGAAAGCAAATGAGGAAAATAAACATTTAGCACTGGGAAAGTGCCAGCCAAATTTTATAATAAGCTACATTTGAGGCTCTGTGTGTGTGTGTGTGTGTGTGTGTGTGTGTGTGTGTGTGTGTGTGACAGAGAGAGAAAGAGATTTCTTTGAGATAAATCTGTCCCCCAGACACATTACACTGTCACATCATACACTTTAAAGTTCTTATATGCACCTTCAAGGTCCTATTGATACACTTCAAGACCCTAAAGCTAACTGCCCTAGAAAAGTCTGCTTTCAGAAGAGCCCCCCAAAGAGGGCAGTTTCAGTTTTCTTATAACAAGAAACCAGAATAAAAGATGGCTAGCACTGGGAAGCGTGCTCAGGATGCAGCCTTATGGGCTTCTGGCCAGAAACGACCACTGCTCCTCCAGAATTCTCTGTCATCCAAATGCTGTTACTCTAGGCCACTTCCAGGCAGCCCCTGGCCTCACTGGAGTCTGCACCCCCATTCTCACACACAGAACACACCCAGACCTGGGTAGCTTATAACTATGAGAATCTGCCCTCATGCAGAAAACCAGTGGCACAGCACAGCTAGGAAGAAGTGGGACCAGCATGGCCAAGGGTCACAATCTCACTATCATGGCAACCTTTACCACCAGCTGCTCCTGAATATCAGGAGTTTATTATATGGCAGACGCTAGCCACACATTTTTATGTTTGGTCCTCATGGAAACTTGGAGGTAAATATCTCCATTTCATGGAAGCTTGGAAGGTCATCCAAGCCCCCACAAAGTGGCAAAACCAGAACCCACACCCAGTCCTGACTCAAGGTGTCCAGGTCCTGGTCATTGCCGTGCACTCCCCCAGGGTGTAAACCAAACTCCCCCCTCTTCCACTGTTCCTTGTACCTAAAATGTGACTCAACATGTCCTTTTTTTCTCATCTAATATCTAAGGTTTTACATGATTAAGAAGCCTGCGGAGACTTGCCCCCCACACAGAGGTCTGATCTCCACATTCTTCCTATAATAAGTTACATCACGAATTAGAATATTAATTTAAACATATGAATACGCAGTGATTGAAAACCATTAAAATCTAACACTGTATATAGTATCGGATGGAAAAAAAACAACTAAAGAAAGTACCATTCTCTTTTAACAAAGTGTATGATCAAAAGCATTAATTAAAAGCAATCCATTCACCTGGTACATTTACTTTGGTCGAATAAGAAAATTAGGGAATTCTATTTTGCTAAAATAAGCTCTTATTTCATTAGTGTATATTGAACCTTAAAATACGGTGGAATTATTTACTATTGTGCATTTTACAATCACAATAAACGTAGATGATTGTAATTAAACTTTAATTAAACACTAAAATTTCTTTCTTCAAGCAATAATGAATTTTCTTATCCTTTCCAAATATTCATTTGATACTTTCCACAAAGGGAGGCTTGTGATATTTGATATTGAAGAATGCTTTTTCTTAAAACAAGCAAGCATGATCACTTAGCTGAAATCAAACATGTGACTTCTGCAGAATACAAAACAATGCTTTATCTGTTCACACCTGTTACATAACAATATAATCTTAATGTAACAATTAATGGCTTATTTAAAAATCAACACTGGCAGAAAATGCAGATGAGCTTCATTATAATTTTCCCTGACTCCACCTTTGTTCCAGTGTCTCAAGAATACTATACGTTGGCTAACTGAATATAAATTTAAAAAAAATAATATTATTAAAAATTCCAATACCTAGTCAAACTATCAATAGTAATATTTATATAAACTCCAGTGTGACTTTCTGGGAATTTATAGATAAGATATCAAAATGAAGACATCCCACGGTTATATGTGCATATTTAACCCATTTCAAGAAATACTATAGGATTTGAGACCCTGAAGAAAGTCACCAGACCAAAACCCCAATAACTTTTGTTAAGAAATAAATGTTAATTGTTGAATATCAAGTATCTGGTGGCTTAATGTACTACTAGCTCTATATTGAAGTACGCTGGACATTTTTCAGGTAAAATGGTCAAAAGAAAGAGGAAAGAACAGGTTGAACCCATGACCTTTAAAGCATAAAACGAAAAGTATGGAACACAACAGCCTTGCGGTTAAAGCAACTGTCTACTGAATGTTACGGTGCATCAAAAGATGCATTCCTTACAGAATACTGTATGTACACCTCTTTTCATTTTAGTATTTATACAGATATATGTAAAGATGTATAATGAAAAGATATACATAGCAGAGGTCTTTAAAGTCACTGGTAAGAAACGTGTAAATGTTTATTTTAGTTCCCTAACTTTGATTTGAATAATAATGGCCAACAGCCAACAGTAAGGGGTCACCCAAGGGTGCTGAGGAATTCTCAGGGACAAGCATTCAATCATGTCCACTGTCCTTTGGAGTCTTCTCGGTAAGAAGACTCTCAAGTCGTGTCAAGTAAAAACAACACCCATTCGATCTCGATATTTACCTCACCTAAAACTGTTCCCAATCTTCAAATGTCCACTTCTCATGTGTGTTCTGAGCAATGCACTTAAGCCTTATCATTTTTAACATGTGGAAAATTAAAACTTTGCTATAACTTTGTGAGTACAGTTCTCTTTCTTGGCTAATTGACTTCGAGGCCATAGTCTCAGAATAGTTCTGCTTCTGGAAAAATACAAAGTTTTATCCTTGTGATCTAAGGCATTCCACTGTGATTTCTAAGGGTAGCTCTTTGGAAGCTGACTCTGAATATGGAAATGGAGGCAGAAGCCGGGATGGTGTACTGCTAAGAACGTATAGTGCAGCACCAAAATTAATTTGGTCTCTTTTTTATGAGTAGCAAAAAAATCCCCAATTTTCTAGCCTTTCAAAAGCAGAAATGAGGCTCTGAATGCAACAGCACAGACCCACACAAGTTCTAAATAATTTCTTGTAGAGAGGGACTGTCACACGCCATCCACCAGGGTCCTTCAAGGTGTTCCTGGGTCGTGCCAGGCTCATTTCTTTTGTATGACATCTTCAAGTGCCATCATTAATAAAATAAAGGCTTTTTCCAAATGGACAAAAGAAAAATTTTCCAATATTTCCATTTCATGCAAGAGCTATTGTCATTTTTTTTTTTTTTTTTAAAGATTTTATTTATTCATTCATTAGAGACAGAGAGGGAGAAGCAGGCTCCCAAGGAGCAGGGAGCCCGATGCGGGACTCGATCCCAGGACCCTGAGATCATGACCTGAGCCGAAGGCAGACGCTTAACCATCTGAGCCACCCAGGCGCCCAGAGCTATTGTCATTTAACTGTTCTATAAAATACTGGCTTTGCCACAAAGGAAAATCCATAAAAATAAGGCATTTAAAATTCATACTGCTTATATAAGACTAATGAATCGCTGACCTCTACCTCTGAAACCGATAATACATTATATGTTAATTAATTGAATTTAAATTTAAAAATTTAAAAAAGAACAAAATTCATATTGCATAGCCCTTAGTGCTCCTGTCATTGTGCTAGCCACTGCACACCTGCGTGTATGTTAATGTGATATCAAACATCTTCCCACCTGTGTCCTCCATTATAGTCCAGTAAATGTGGAATCTAATTCAAGAGTTGCATCAGAAGAGGGATGAAGTTAGTTCTATAATTATAGAAATAAGCGGACCATTGTCCCTAAAGTTTCAAATCTTTTTCTGAAGGTTCTGTTGATGATGTATACGTCCCCTGTTACAGCGCTATTAATTTGAAGTTTAGTGGTAAACACTGGTTGCACCATCTTGGCATGTAACTATCACCTTGCAATGACCAAATGATCTGATACTCTTTTTCCAACTCACACGTCTTCTGCACCCGCTTGAAACTCATACAAGTGTAGAGCCAAACAGAAATCAAGGAAGACGTGTGTGTTTCCTCTCATTAGGTTATCAGTGACCAAGACAAAATAAAATATTGATCTACTCTTTTGATTGAGCTTTCCGAGGTCTGCCACCGTCCTCTTCGTAGCTATGGACAGAGCAAAACTAAAAATTGATTATCACTCACTTCTGGATCTGAGATTCAGGGATCTTCAACGGCTGACTAGTTAATTAAATACGGTAACAGAATCCCTGATTAGAACTTTCTTCATAAGCATGCCATTAATAAACTCATTTTTCAATGTACGAAACATCTGCCCATAACCACCATAATATTCCTTCTTAACCACAGCATTTCATTCACTGCAAGACAGATCATAAGTTATGTGACCCACAGGGAGGCAGATCATCAATTCAGAGTTCCTTGCCCTGGTTTCCTGGACAAACTATGAAGTTTAATATACATTTTAGGTCATTCCTCATTCATTTGCTCAAATGATAAAATGCCAGCTCTCTCAAAACTGGAAACTGGAAGAGGAGGGGTCCGTGCAGAGTGCCGTTGGACCAATCACAGAAACGTGGGCCTGTTTTGCTTTGCAGCATAAGCTGGCAAGGTCGTAGACTCATAAAACATCTTATGCATCTATGAAACAGATCTTGAACATTATTTGTGGGTCATGTAAATTACTGATGTGAAGAAGGACAGTTTTCTTAGAAAGAGGCTTTGGCAAACACTGATCAAATCCATTTCTCTTAACTCAAGTACAGAACATAAAACACTGGCAAACAATTTTTCTGATAAATAACAACTCAGCGTAGGATGTTTTTGAATCGGGCCGTGTAGCCAGATAGCTGAAGGTGATGCATCTAGGCTGGGAAAAACACCAGGGTGAAGGCAGGGGGGGCACAAGGTGCAGGCAGGAGCAAGGACATATGACTTCACGGGGTGCCCTGTTCAGCTGAGAAAACTAGAAAATGAAACTTACAGCCATTCTGTTTGGGATTTAGATTGAATATTCTTATAGACAGCAGAGAGCAGATCCAAGTTTGGGACTAATGCTTAGGCTAGCACAGAAACCAGCATGATGTTTCCGTGCCATGTGGGACTTCCTTATTCATTCCACAAAGAGATTTTGAGTGTTCTAGCCACAGAGCTAAGCACTAGGGACAAAGAGATACATAAAAGAAAGAACCTCTCCCCTAAGACCTTGGACTGGGGTTGGGCAGAGCCAAATATGCCCATTAAGGATCAACCTTAGTGGAACCTCTCCAATCCTTAGACCCACAAGGATAGGCTTCCCTGGGAAATCCCACCTGAGACTCTCCAGCTCCTGACATTTTCTTCCATTCAGAGTGGAGCTTCCATGAGCCACAACCTCTACCTGCTGTCTCCCTGTCATCACGGACATTCACTTCCACCGGTGTCTCTGGGCTCCCGCTGCCCTAGCCCACAAACATATGCCTCCGGTGAAAGTTCTCATGCCAAAGTCGCCAATAACCAATTTACTGCCAAAATAAACGGATCCTGCACACTTCTCACCAAAGATGACTTGCCAGTTTTAACACCGGCTTTTCTCCCGGTCCCTGATAACTCTGGGGCCACCACGCCAGCCCCATGTTGTGCACACTAACAGATTAGAGAGAACAATAAATATCTCTATTAGTTAGGCCACTGTGATTTGGGATGTTGCTGCTACTCAGCCTATGCTTCAGTAATACAAATGAAGGTAACTGAGATGTCCTGATGCTTGCGGGGTTCTTTTCCCCACTTCCTGCCCCCTCTTTGCTAAAGATATAAGCAAAAGTTAAGAACGGCCAAGTGCGGTTGCTTATGTTACCTGCAGAGACTTGTTGGCTGCCATTCAGGAGCCGGTACGGAGCAGAGGCTTCTCCTTCGAAAAATCCTCACCCAGAAGCAGAGCAAGTAGAGACTCCACTTTCCCACCTTCACGAATCTCCCTGCGTGAAACTGGAAAAATGAGTGTTTCCTGCACAAAGGGCTAAGTACCTCACACGCGGACAATCAAGGGAGGTACCCGACGTCAGCTACTCAGACAGCAGCACGACCCATCTTTCTTGCTGCCTTCTGTTGCCAATTACAGATCATCACCAGACACCAAACGGCTCCAAGAACAATCAAGTGAGTGTGGGGTGCACTTCTGGAGATGATGCCTATTACATCAACGATATAGAACTCTTTCTCCAGAAGCTATGGGAGAATCAGCATGAAACCGTCCACATCCAGCAATACGTACAAACGGTGGCCCAAGAGAGAGAAACGGTATCCGATTACAACCCGGAAAGATAACACGAAGACAGCATTCTAGTTTGGGGGCCCTCTCCCGAATTCCCCATTAGCACAGCTGAAACAGGAACTACCACGATTAGACACGTGCACAACGCACAGATGTACGAAATGTAAAGCCAGAGCGGAAACGCCAAAAAATAGGAACCCCTGAAAATCGGAACAGGCAACATTTCTGTTATTGCACAATGATTATGGTACTTAGTCTGAGTTCTAACACGTCAGGAACATCCAGCCCATTCGAGCAAACATAAATAAAATATGCTTTTATAGCCGCACAAAAATAAGGGGGTGGACGAAAGCCATGAGAAATCGCCAGTAAAATAAAAGTCCCAGTGCTAAAATTGGAGAATCATTTTCAAGGTGCTATGCATACTCAATGGAATACATGCAGTTGAAATCACTACCCAGAAATCTCTGCATCTTTTTATCCGAGGCAAATTCTAATTCAAGGAAATATGGATTCATTTCTATGGGAAACAGAACGTCACCCCAAATGGTAACCTTTGTTTTTTCTGATTAATTGTGATTCATCAGAAAATGTTCTGGACACAGACTATATATAAACCTCCACAGCTCTCAAGCAGGGCAAAGACCCCAAGGGTGGAAAGGTTTGCCTGGGATGGTATTCCAGGGGCTCAGCGCCTGCCCCAGAGAAGCTGACCACCCAGCTGCCTCACTGGTCATGTCCTCTGCCACAGAAAGTTTTTCTTTTATGTAAATTCTGTTTACTGAAATGATTTCTTAAGCCGCTTATTTTCCATATTGGGAGAGGGGCACATTTCCTCAGCCAGACCAACCAGAAACACCTGCTAGACATTTTCCAGGGGTGCTGCCCACGCAGATACTCTGATCCACGCTACGGTGACCCGTGTCCCGTCACCACCCCCACCCCACTCATGACAGTGACTGAGGCACTGTGACTTTCAGAGGTGGGTTGCTGTTATAAATAGGCTTGCTTTTGGCCTCACGTGTGCTTGGGAGAGAAAAACTATTATGAACCGACGCCTCCAAAAGCAGTTCCTAAGCTTTATCAGCTCTGTCTCTGAAATCTCTCTGCATCTGGATCCCTCTTCTTTTTTGCCACTTGAACCACCCACGTGGCACAATGGGGGAAAGCTGTGATAGCTACTCATTGTCCTTGACTCCAGTAGTCCAGACCCCACCAATCACCTGACACACAACTGAGTCACAATTTCTCAAGGAATAGTTCTGGTCACGTCAAGCCTAATTTCCCCCAAATAGTAAATGGGTTGTACACAAAAGTAGCCAAACTATGAGGCTAGGAGCACATTTCCTAGAGAGAGCCAAGACTGCCCATGGCTTCTGACTTGTACTGTAAGGAGGCAAGTTCCAACTACAAAGTTAGACAGAAGAATCCACATGAGACCATCCTCACTTGTGACAGTGACTACAAGTCCATGGGGTTTTCCCAAAACCACTCTCACATTTGAAAGTTCACTAAAAGAACTCACAGAACTCACTGAAATGTATTCTACTCATGTTTATATTTATTATAAGGGAAAACCCTACAAATCAGAACCAACCAAAAGAACAGATGCACAGAGCAGAGTCTGGGAGGGTTCTAAGGCAAACTTGCATTGTCCTCGGGAACACTTTATACTCCCAGAACCAAAGTGGGGCAAACACAGCGCATAGCCAGCCCAGGAAGTTCACCCAAGCTTTGGTGTTCAGGGTTTTATGGAGACTTCATTACTTACGGTATGACTGATGATTTATTGCCCATATGATCAAAGTCAGTCTCCAGGTGTACCAATAACCAAAGCCACCACCACAAACCATATGGTGGTCTTTCTGGCATGGGCAGCCCCCACGCTAAGTCCACCTGGTGTGGCAAGCCCTATTCTGGTTCATTCATTAGCATAACCTATCAGACATATTTCTAGAAGCCCACCGGGGACAATGTTAACAAAGGTACTCCCAAGTATCACTTGGGAAAATCCAATAGTTTAATAGTTACCTCCCAGGATCCAGGAAAAAGCCCAGCTCTCTCTCTGGTTGAAGCCAAATCTCTTACTATCCAGGCTGCTAATTCTGCATGAGCCCCCTTAACTTGATAGGAAGGACCCTGTCCCCTCTACAACCTGACTCCCCCTCACCACCACTCCCAGTGATGTCACCAGCTAACCACGCTCATCGTTTAAAAGAAAAACTGAAGGCATTTGACAGAATCCCCTGGAATCCCCTCATCTTTCCACCAGCAAACCTGCAAACCACCCTGCATCCATACCTTCTTTTTCTTCTTTCTCCTTCCATTTATAGTGAAGCATATCTTTTGTCACGTCAAAAGCCAGCTGTCCTGCCTTCTGCTCTGGATCCTCCTTGCTTCCACTTTTCCAGGGAAAATCTCACTTTCTGGATTAGATCCTCCTTATCTTGCATCTTCAATCTATTCCTTCCCATTGGACCCATCCTCTTACATCCAAACACTCGTTAGAATGTTCTCCCTCATCTCTTCGGAGACACCCCTGCTCTCCTCGTGAAGACGAGGAGGTGCTCACTTCCTGGCCCAGCACCGTCTTCAATCCACACCAGCTTCTGTCCTGACATCATTACTCTGACCAACAGCTCTTAAAAAAAAAAAAAAAAAGTATTTATTTATTTATTTGAGAGAGAGAGAGAGAGAGCACGAGCAGGAGGGGCAGAGGGAGAGGGAGAGAGAGAATCTCAGGCAGACCCTGCACTGAGCGCAGAGCCAACAGGGGGCTCGATCTCATGACCCTGAGATCATGACCTGAGCCAAAACCAAGAGTTGGACTACACCACCCAGGCACCCTGACCAACGGCTCTCCTTAAGATCACCAGTAAATTCACCTGACCCGACTACTTAGTGGGAGTTTACACAGGTAATTACCCCCCTTCTTGAAATAAATGCTTCTTCTGGTTTCCATAAAAACATATTCTTTCAAACTTCCTCTTACTTTTCCATCCCAAAATTCCTGTCCTTCTGATCTCTGAAGGTAGCTAAGTGCCTAACTCATACTAAGGATATGGCGGTCATCAAATAGGTATACCCTCTGCCTCCCTGGAGCCTATAGTCCAGCAAAGTGGAGATTTATTCATCCAATAATCATATATAATTAATGTGCTCATGAGACAAGGAAACTAAAAATCTATTTTTGAAAATCAGGGTCCCACGATTAAGTTAAGTAACAGCGGGACATGTGACCTAGGCACGCTTAATTTCTCTGAAAGAAACAATGCTGGAGCCAAAGAGCTCGTCTTATAATCCCATCACATCACACAATTAAATAATCATCCTGACGTTCTGCTCTGCATCTTTTAAACCACCCACCTTCCCTTTTAATCTCTGTTTTTTCCAGCACATCTATTTTTCTTTACCCTCCCGGCCATGTCTCCTCCTACTGACCCCCTAAATGTGGTTATTGTTAAAGAGCGGGCTCTCATCTCCTGGCTCTTCTTTCGCTCGGACATATCCCTCCGTAAAACTTGGAAGTGACTGGGAATGGGCATGGACAGAACTCGCAGCAGGTATCTGGGGGTCTGCTCGGCGCTAAACTCGATTCAGGGACGACTAGGAACTGGAACATCGAGCTCACTGTGGGGACAGCAGAAAAGTGTTGGGAGAGATGTGGGGATTCAGAAAATCCCAGTGAGAGAGAAAGCAAAGAATCCGTCTTACCTACAGTTACTGCTCTGGGGCCTACAGGAACACGGCCCCGCAGGTCAGCAGTGAGCATGCCCTGCTGAGCTGACACTCTCGTAAGATGGGTGCTGGTGCGTCAGGGATCATCAGAAGAGGTGTTTGGTATTCCCACAGAGTTACAAAGGAGAACGCTGGTGGTTCATCAAATCAGCATTAATTAAACAAACATGATTCAGGATGGAGCTGTATTTGTTTTTTCTTTTTTCAGAATCAGTTGTAACTTACTCTGCTGATTCAGTAATGCGCTCCACAAACAGGTATCAGGTTCAAGAAAAAAACATGCCTTGAGGATGACCTTACTGAGGTATACAGTCTGTCCCTGATGTCCCCGATGATCCATTTGGTTTTACTCAACATTTTTGGTCCAGGTGCATAGGAATTACCGCTCGCTCTACTGGGCAAGGGGCTGGCCCTGATGGAGTTTTAAGAGAGGAAATATAAATCCAAAATAAATAGAGACATTATTTTTCCTCCCCAGTAGAATATCCGTGAGCTTCCAAAAGAGGGCACTTTATTAAGTTATGAAAATGAATTTAATGTGGAAATATGTAAGGTTTCCAGATTGACAGTTCAACACATGAAAAAATAAAGTATTTAATAAAGAACATGCTCTCTCCAAGGATCATGGTAGGTGCTGAGTAATTAAAAAAAAAAGAAAAAAGAAGAAGAGGAAGAAGTGCATGAAACTCTTCCTGCCCAAAATACCCCAGTAGTCTTAGTGACCTAGAATCAGAGACCAGAACAAAATATATAAGAAAATAGAACCATGAAATAAATATAATGCAATACTTAATTATTTGACAGTTAAACTGTAGGCATCATTGGTGGCCAATATTGGGGTTTGGCAGTGAGGAGATCATTTCAAATTGGGGTGAATTAGTAAGAAAGGCTTTCTGGGGGAAACAGTATTTAAGTTATGAAGGATTGAAGTATTTAAGTTTCGAAAGATTTGTAGAGATAAAGAGAAAAATATAAAGAGATATTTAAAAATATGGTGACTTCCTTGGGGACAAAGAAACAACAATTTCTGTGAAGCAAATCCAATCCCTTGTGTTTTAAATTAAGGAAACACAGACTGAGACTACTTAAGTGCATTCCTTGCACAGCTAGTTAGTACACACCTGGAATTAAAGCCTGTCTCCTAGACCAAGGCTTTATCCATCCAGCACCTAAAGTGTAATTCTTTACTTCTGCTTTGCTGATCTTCTCTTTGGTCTCAGTGTTTTCTTGGACTTGAGACATTACTACTGAGCTATCTCTCCTGACCCGGCACCCTAGACTGGTTTAAACCCATGGCCTGTCCTCTTCCCTCTTTACCTTACCAACTTGTCCTTTGGTTAAGTTACCATCATTTCTTTCCATCCCATATCTTCTTAGAAGAAAGTCTAGAGAAGAAGGAAGGAAGGGAGGGAGGGAGGAAGAGAAGAAGGGAGGAAGGGAGATAAGGGGGTAGGTAAGGAAAGGAAGAGGAAATAAAAGGAAAAGAAATGAAATGAAAAAGAAAGACCCAACCCAGTCTCCGAAACGGATCTTCTCTCTTGCCCAATTCCCATCCTCTGTCCCTACTCCTCCCGACCATGGAGTATAATGTAAGGAACTAAAGGAACTAGGTTGATTTCCTAGTTAATACAAGGAACCGCACTTGAAACATTGCTGTATTTATTCAAGCGGGATAAAGCCATGTCCCCTCACTATTAGTTTCCTGTCTTCCTGGCATTGGACCTAATGTTTCTTGTCCCAATTTCTATCCTCAGATCTTGATAAAAGCCTCAAGTTGTGCCATCTGGCCAAGAGGTTAACTATTTGTAGGGTCTGTCTCTTTATGGGATTTCGCCCTTCATCCCATTCACAAGGCTTTCACTTAAAATAAAATCACATAAAAAGACAAAGCTGTCCAATGTGGTAAACACACTGATTTGGTTCCATGAAACATTAGTTGCCCCTAAATGCTTAAATTTCACATCTGTACATGCTCATCATGTTTTTTCCACTTGTCTTGTTGACTCTAATCTTTCTTCCTCGTGTCTCAGCGGATGCTCGGGGATCCTACGGTTCTCAATTTCCCATGCGTTCAATTAGGTTCCAGGCAGTGAACTAACACTGCAGTGAGGCGTTTCCTCCCCAGACACAGGAAATATGGGGGAATCCTAAACCAAGGAGCATATTTTGGAAGTCCATGAACAATTATTGCAGAAAACTACTATAGGAATATTGCAGGAAAATTCTTATAGGGTGGACTGTAACACCCTCCGTTTCAAAGAATTCTCTCATTAGCCTACATGTTAACACAGAGATGTTAAAAAGGCCAAGTTAAAAAGAACTTTAAAAAAAAAACTAGGCAAAACAAAGAGGAGAATTAAGATTCCTATGTTAATAATCCTTACAGAAGAAATGAGTAAGGTGTGGGGCACCTGGGTGGCTCAGTCGGTTAAGCACCCGACTCTTGATTTTGGCTCAGATCCTCAGGTCATGATCTCAGGATTGTGGGATAGAGCCCCGCGTGGGGCTTCGAGCTCAGGGTGGAGTCTGCTTCTCTCCCTCTCTATCTGCTACGCCCTCCCCCCCCCCCCCGCAAGCTCATGGTCAATCTCTCTAAAATAAATAAATAAAATCTTTTTTTTTTTTTTTAAGATTTTATTTATTTATTTGAGAGAGAGAGTGAGAGAGAGAGAGAGCACAAGAGGGGGGAGTGGGAGAGGGAGAAGCAGACTCCCCGCTGAGCAGGGAGCCCGATGCGGGACTCGATCCCGGGACTCCAGGACCATGACCCGAGCCGAAGGCAGTCGCTTAACCAACTGAGCCACCCAGGCGCCCAATAAATAAAATCTTTAAAAAAAAAAGAAAGAAATGAGTAAGTTGTGAAACCACCCTCTCACATTAGAGAATCCTCTTACTGGATACACCGTTACCTCAGAGATATGAAAACAGCCACTCTACACAGAATTACAACTCATATACAGTACAATTCAAATTGCTATGTAATTTTGAGCACCTACAGGAATCTGTGCTAAACGATTTCTTTAATGAGTGTGTATGAAAATGGGAAATTATAAGCCCCATACTCTTTGATTCAATCTTTGCTCAAAATTATAATGGAAGCCACAGGCTATAAGCTTTAATTAACAGTCTAATAAGGAAGCATGAAAAGAATCGAGAGACTATTAATATAAGGAATTTGATGAATTAAAGCATACATTTATCTTATATCTTATTCACAAATAAAAAATGTATGTCAAAATTCACTTACAAGCTACCATCAAACTCAGGTCGGCTGTATATTCAATCTGTAACTTATTGTAAACTTAAATTTGTATGAAAATTCAGTTTCTTTGTAATGTGAAAAAAAATTTCTATAAGTACTTAAGATATGTTTAAATAATTTAAATGTTCCAAGGACCATATTTACCATAGCGTGTTTTAAGAAGTACATTTGTTAGAAATTTGTCTTTGAAAACTGTGCTCGCTCACCTGAAGTTACAAGCCATTTTGTCATAGAAGGTTGATTTTATCCACCAGCCTCATGATAATTAACTCACCATCTGTGATCTCAGTATTTTGTAACTTCATCCAAATTTAATAACTTGACCTTAATTGACAGAGAAATAACAAGATGGTACCTTGTAATGGCTTTTCCCAAGTCAGCTGAATGCAGAACAAAGATTCAAACCCAGGTAGGTCGACAATAAGTTTGTGCTTTTAACCCTGACATTACACTGCTTCTTCACAAAAGGAAGTGATGGAGAGAAATCCTACCAGTGGCATCAGCAGCATCTGATGCCTAGGGAAGAAAGGCAGAAAGGAGATAGACCAGCCAACAGACCAGTTAAAGAAACACATTGACCTAAATTCAAATTCAGTGGATTGAGGAATAAATGGGAAACAAGACATTGGAAACAGTGTGTAGACTCTATTTTTGAGACTAAGAGCCTTCCTTTCAACCATATAATTTAAATTAAAGTGATTCCAATTATAAGATTTATTAAAACAGTAATATTAGTTCCATACCAACCCTGAATTTTTTTAAAGAGTCTATTTCAATGCAATTAAACCATTAACTTATCAGAGTTTGGGAGAAGGAAATGTCTCCCCCAAAATCGTTGCCATGAACATAACACATTTTAAGAATCACTTAAATGATGTTGAAATCATTCTTTTTCCAATCCAATATAAGAAGAGAGATCGTTCTTCACTTATCTGAAAGTTTTCCACTTTTAAGACATATATCCTTTAATTCTGAGCCTGTAGTTTTTTGAAATTTATTTATTTGTACATTTGTCTTTAACAGAAAGTCAAGTATTACCAAAAAGTCAGTGAATTAGTAAATTACATAATGGATTTCGGAGGCAATGGCTTGTATAGTCTTAAATTCTCATCAGATGTGGCATCTGTAACAAAGCTCCTAGTGTTCAAATCCCCCCAAATTGCAACATAGGCTTCCAAGAAAAGGAATAAAGTGTCTGTCCAGTTACTAGTAATCTTAATAGGGCCGAAACAGCTGCCAAAATCATTAGAGGTTAGTGACCCACATGTGTCTTTTTTGAGAGAAACAATCTGTAATTAATTCTGAATTCACCAGCTGGTATCATTCCTGCTCCCTCTCCCCCACCTCACACACACACACACACACACAAAACCAGACATAGGGAGATGAAGAGCAGCGTCTGTTGCCAGACTTAAAAGAAGAAAAAAAATTGGCATCCTTTGCTCAAGCGATACACAAGAAAAATGTGTAAGATGAGTAAAAAGTAATTAATTCCATATCATTTCAGTTACGTGCAATCTACCCATTGAAGGAATCATAAATGTATGGGTTTTAGTTTCAGGCTTTTCGCTAAAGCCCCTTTAATAAGATAATAAGCCTACCTGTCATGCTCAGCAATCATGCAGTGACTCACGGAGTAGGTGTTCTTCACTAAGTATACGGCCCCTCGATGTAATGAAAAATAAGATTCACGGCGTTGGTGCTAATATCTAGATCAGTGGTGTTCAACTGGAGGTGATTCTGCTCCCTAAACATTTTAGCAGTGTCTGGAGATGTTTTTAGTTGTCAAAACTGTGTGTGGGAGGGATGTGCTTCTAGCACATAGGACAGAGGCCAGGGATGCTGCTAAATGTCCCAGGCTGCATGGGACAGCCCCCCAAACAAAGAATGATCTGGTCCAAAATGTCAATAGTGCCGAGGTTGAGAAACCCTGGTCTAGATACCACATGCTAATGAAGTCACCACTTTAATTCCTCCAGTGATGCTTCTAAAGAATCAGAACACACCAGCTGCGTCAGGATGTGCGTAAACGTTACACAGCCAGCCACCTGCTGGCCAGCATCGGAGGCAGGGGGACCAGAACTCCCGTCTCATACGGTGCCCAGTTCTTCAGATGGAAAGTACAAACCATCAAAGGCTGCTGCGAAATGGGGACATCCAAACGCACATTCAAATGACATTATAAAATGAGGCAACAGCCCCCCATAGTCCAAGGACTGTGAACAGAGCGTAACTTTTGCTAAATGGTATTCATTATCTCATTAATTTAATTATTTCCATTATAAATTAAAAGTGCCTGACACCGGATGACCATTTCAAAGTCGGCAGATCCAAATAATTTAGCTGTCATTTTGCTTCCTAATACATAGATTAAATGAGGCTATTTCTGAGGCAGTACAGCTCTGCTGCACAACATCTCATAAGATCGTAAGAGAAGCAGGTGACGTGGGGCAGGTTCCCTTGCACCATCCACGCTCAGTCACATCTTGTGTAATGATACACTAAGGTGATTCTGATCGCTGTTCCCATCGGGACCCCGAGGTAATCCCTATGCCTGTTACGTGTGGACCCAGAGTCCTCACGCTGTGGACATGGACTAACTACATCACGGGAGTCTGATTTTTTTCTTCTGCTTTAAAAATATAAACCACAAGGCAGTCATTTTAACTTGAAATCAGAAATAATGTCAACGAGGCAAGTTGACTTTAAAAGTCATCTTTATAGTTTCAAAAATAAATTTTATACAAAGTACCTATCTTCATCAAAACCTTTAACAAAAACCTTTACACCCAAATTCCACTTACATCTTTTTCTCTCGTATACTCACTCTACTACCGCCTCAATCTTTATTTCATCATTTCATCCTATTTGTCATTTATCCCCTGTCATCACAGCACAGTCCTTGGTTCAGGTGTTATAATCTGAGTGCCATAGCCATTTTTCATAGCAGAGGTAGTATGCGAGCCAGATCTTGAATGATGGGGGATAACGGGCGAGGACAAAGATGTCTCAGAAGAAGATGACATAACAGTGGCACAAACAAAGACACAGAAGTGAGAAACATACCCATGAGCTCAAAACGGTCAGGACCACAGGTATGCAGGGTGACAGGCAAAGTTCCTGGAACCGGGGGCAGACATAAGACGTGACCACTTAGTTGGGATGTTGCTGAGGGATTCATGCATATGATAGACATCAACCAGATGATTTCTAAAATCCATTCTCAAGATGGGATTCTTTAACTCTACTGAATGTTGATGTGAGAAATGTAGGTTGAAATGTAGGCTGTAAGAAGATTTGGGGTAGCTTGATGAAGACTGGCAGGCAGGCAGAAGATATTGAAGGTCTGGGGCCTGCAGAGTAATGCCCAAATTGGTACTAAGGAGGTGAACTGGGTGGTGATGTGCAGGAAGGATGATGAAGGGAAGATGAAATCAAGGATATCACAGAAAACTATCAGCCCCATCCTTGGCATTCTGGAAGGAAGCTCTGATGCTGGGCAGCGGCAGTCAAAATGTAACAGGGAAAGGACGGAGTGATTCTGTGAGGACAGAAGAGATGACATTCATGATCTAAACAGATGTGATGGAGGAGAGAGAAGACTGATTCCATTGACTCCACTGCTAGAACTAATCCAATTCAACCAATTCAAGAGAAGGAACAAGTTTAGTTAGAAAATTGAGTTTGCTTTATGATAAATTTGAGGTTCGTGATCATCAGAGAATGTCTCCACATCCTTCAACTCTCAAACGCCATCTCCTCTGTGAAGACCTCCCCAACTTAGTGCAAGCGGACTTGGCACTGTGTCATCATTATTACTGCTGCACCTAAAAGCTCTTCGCATCCTCATAGTCCTCTTACTGAGTCTGTTCCATCCCACAGTCTGTATTTAATCTTTGTCTCTGTCCAGATAACACCTATGTAGAAAGGATTGGGGCCTTTTTTTGATATTCTGTAATGGGTTGAATTCTGTATCACTTCACCCCACCCCACAAATACATATGTTGAAGTCCTAACTCCTAGTACCTTTGAATCTGACCCTATTTGGAAATCGGGTCATTGCAGATGTAATTAGTTAGCATGCCAAAGATGGCAGGCTAACCACCAGAAGGTAGGGGAGAAATGCGGCATAGATTCTTCCTCACCAGCCTCAGCAGGAACTGACCCTGCAGACACCTTGACCTTGAACTCCCAGCTCCGGAACTGTGAAACAATGAACGTCTGCTATTGCAGACAGCAAACTGATACAGTCGTGAAAAATTAGCTCCTAGTCTGTTCTTAGGAATTACGTGATTCAGTAACTAGATTCTTCTGAAACACAATTTTAAATCCATGAGGAAAACAATTTATAGATACTAAATGTGATTTATTTATATATTCATTTGTTTCTTCATTCAGGAGTCTAATAGGAATACACTTGCCAGAGATTTGCTTTCTGGCTCATTTTTTGGAACACACAACTCACAGAAGTCCTTACTTTCTGAATAGGGAAGAATTTGTGTATTTCCAAACTTCTGGCCCAGGTCTGGGCTGCACCAGAGCCCATTAAACAGACTATCATTCCTAGCACATCATCCGTACCTATGCAAAATGGTCTCTACTTAGGTTTCTTTTCTTCTTCCCTTCATGACTTTAATTTTGCTTTTACATTTAGAAAATAACTGATAACTACTCAGCACCCTTCATACACAATGCTGGATATATTATATTAAGAACTCTTATGAAAATTGCAAAGAAACATTCATATAAATCTGCATGCTATTTATGTTGTCTGAGATTAATAGTAATGCAATTGTGCTTAATGTAAATCTAGAACAAAGTATAAAATATACATGATAATAGCTGTATTTTCTGAAATGTATAATGCTCTCATTTCTTCATTTTTTTCCACATTCAGTTTCAGCTGACTACCCACAGAAAGGGAAAACCATTGTATTTACAAAACAGATCATTAAATATAATCACATTTACAAGCAAAACTACTTAAGGTCCCAAACACCAGGCTCAGAGGCAGATTATCAGACATAGAGAGAACAGTCATCAGTTTGAATAGCGCTATTTAGCACACAGCAGCACAAAGGTGAGCGGAGTAAGCGGAAGGCCGCCCCTAATACATTCCTATTACAACCAATTGTGTTTGAGGAAGAAGGAACCAAAAAGCAAGACTCACCTCCTCTAACAGACATCTGTGGTAGAAACAGACTTTGTAGATAATTAAACGAAGTTGGAATCCATTTCAAAAGTGTTATTTGTTTGCCCTACTCATCACCTAACACTGAACTGCAAAATACCATTAATAAATGACAAAGCCTTATCATAGAAACCTTACTTAATTGTCCACAGACCATCGTTTCTGCCTGCATGCATCCCACAAGCCCACGACATGTCCACACAGTCTCCCCACGTGTTCTAGGCTCACTAACCCGCCCTCTGCCCAAGTGTGGCTTGCACTCGCTGTCTGTCCGCTCCCCTCTTGCAGGGACAGACACTGGCCTCGCTCTGCCCTACCCAGTTCCTGTGCTCATCGCCTCTCTCCAGCTGGACGGCAGGACCCGCAAGGTCAGAGGACATGTCTTGTGCTGTTTCTGTCTCACACCTGTCACAACAGGGCACAGATACCGGGTTCAAGGAGAAAGGGAAGGGAAAAGAGAAACTGGAGGACAGGAATGGATCGGGGAGAGGGGAGGGAAGATGGGAGGGAAAAGGAGGGATGAGGGGAAGGACATATGCAAGACGGGGCTTGCCCATCACACGGAGTAACCTGAGTCCTCAGGCGAACCCTCTGCTCCTGGAAGAGGGGTGACAGGGCACCTGCTGGAGCCATCGCCGGGAGGAAGGGGGCTCAGAGCCACTGTGACAGCTTTGCTTCCAATGACACACACCCACGGCAGGCTTTTAAATTGTCCATAACCGCACCACAGAGAATGGGAAAAGCTTCTGGCCCTGCATGCGTCTGAGACTGAAGAGAATTTCAATGTGTATTATAATTTAATATAATGGTAACAATGTATCAGACTGTCCATAGATCTTTACCAGCCAATTTTCTTCTTGACAGGCACCAATTTTATACAATGTGTCATATTTTACTAATTCAAGGTATTGAGATCCGTAACTCCCCCAGATGAGTAGTTATTTGCAAAGCTTTTTTTTAAAAACGAGAAACTCAAATCCACAATGCTGGCATAAAAACTAATGTCTAATATCCAAATAACAGATACAGTCTGATGATATCTATTCACACATACAAACTGAGAGGTTTTTTTTTTTTTTTTTCCATGTAGAATGACCTGTGGTTTCATTATGGTGGTAATTTCCTATTTTTGCTTACAGATATATCATTGATTGATTGATTTATTGATGGTTCTGTGTGTGCAGAGTGTATATTACAGTTTTGAAAAGGACTTTCACGTGCATCACTTTGGTTTGATTCTTATAAAACTGGAGCAGACCCAAAAGACCTCATGACGCCCGCTGTGTTATTTGGACACCGTCACACGATGGTCTCGCATGACTTGAGGCAGGTCACGGAGACGGAGGGGGACAAGGGAGAAAGAAGAGAGAGAAGGAGAGAGCCATGGGAAGCCAGAGAAAATGAATCTATCCTCATCTTTCTAATTTCCTCGATGACAATATACTTAAAATTCTAGTAAGCAGCTACCTTGTAAACTGATGGTCCCAGAGTCACAGCCTCAGGGACGAAAGGCAGACTTCCGTTCAATGTGGCTTTCCTAAGTCAAATTCCTTATTAGAACAGATACAATATTAAAATGCACACATGCTGAACTTCTCAAAACTCGTATCTTCAGTTTATTTATATAACACCAGTCACTTCGGTTGCTTTTTTTCAGGGGAAGGAGCAGGAGATCCATTCCCTGGCACATTTACTTGGAATCCCACGAATGGTCCTCCCACTTTATTTTTACATGATGTCCGTTTATGAGATAGCTTCTGTAAACTCTTACGAAAACATCTGGATGGTGGATACAAGTTGGAATTTCTTCCTGATACACATGCATGCGTGTGTGTGTGTGATATTTTTCATATGGCTGATTTGGGTCAAGTAAATCTTATTTTTATTTACATTGTTTGAATTTGTATATGATATCTATTTAAGTATCTAATTTGCTTATATATGTAGTACTTTTCCATAAACAAGGGAACAATTAAGTACAGTTAAGTCCATAATTTGGAAGAAAGAGGAAAAGAAATGAGGGAGAGAGGGAGGAGGACAGATTTCTATGCTACAGAAAAAGTCACCAGCCTTTTTTATTTTTATAAAGCAGGTTGCACTCCTAGGAGAGAGCTGGCTGCCTTATATTATCATTGATGTGTTACAAATTGTTATTGGCCACTGACCTGGAGCCATCTGCTAGGCAAGATTAAACTATTCTGTGCTCACCTGTGTGAAACCTGGACTTCTTGCCTCTGGTAAGATGATCCTGATGTAGATTTAAGAAATTTATTATGCCACTGATCTCTCGAGAATACAAAGTCATCTAAGCACTAGGATTTCTTTTTTTTTTTTTTTCTATTTTCTTCAACACTTTAAAAACAGCATCTATTCCAAGATGCTCAGGAATATGGTTTCTTTTTTAAGTGTATCCATTTGAGTTCACATCACTGAATTTATGTCTATCCTTTGGCCTGACAGCAATTTTTAATTCTATTAAATTATTTTAGAAAATTAAAGTGATCATTGACTTTCTGAAGCATCTTAAATTCCGACATTCTTTTTTCTCAATGAGAAATCCCTCCATTGTAATTCTCGTTTCTATAAATCAAGATTGCTCTGTAATAAGTAAGCCAGAACTTTAAAGAAGACCCCATATAAGGTTAATCACTATGGAATGTCATTTTGTACATTTTTTAAAACCTATCTACCCTTAGGGATTACTTGTCCCTTTGTTTTGACTTTATCCCTTTTTCAACTAGTAATTATTCATATGGAAAACAGGTGCAATTGTCTAAGTCACATTACACATGGTGAGTGGAAGCTATAATTTAGAACTAAGAAATGCCTCTCTGTTCAAGATGTAGAGAAATGCTTTACACAGGATATTTAAGGTTATCCGGGATTTCCTTGGTTGGAGCTGTGATTTCTTCCTGCCTCGCCTGCAAGGGTGACACACGGAGAAGACTAACAACTCATCACCTAGAGCCAGGACATCTAGACATCTCAGGAATATGTTTTTCCCATTTCCATTTGAAACTTCTTTGATAGTGAGCTCTCTACATTTTAAGATCATTCTCTCCTTCTCTTGGTTCTCTTATTAGAACCACATTTATATTAAAATATGAGGCAAATGAAGCATTCCTTCATACAATCTTCTCCCACCCCACACCTTGGTCCAAGGTCGACCATACAGAGATAACAAAATAGGTGTAATCATTTTTCTACATGAAAGGTACAACATTCTCTCTACCCTTTTCCAGGGTAAACCTTCCTGGGAGAAACTTTTCACATTGCTCTTTCCAGACTTTAACTATTCTAGCTTATTTTCTCTGTATATCCTCCAGTTTGTCGAATCTTTAATTATATATGACTCCCCAAAATGAATATACTACTCTAAATGTGAACTCACCTACTTAGGATATTAGATACCGGGTTTCACTATTAATAGCATATCTGCATTTATGATGGTGACATTGGGCTCATTATGCTAAGCATTAGTCAACTAATACCCACAAATTTATTCCAAATGCTCTGTTGTCAAGGCATATCTTTGATAACTCTGAACTTGTGTCATTAATATTTTGAATCAGCCAACAAAACTTAAAATTCTCCATAATAAATTCCCCCTTGTTATTCTTAGACCCAGAGATCAGCCTACCAAGGTCTTTAAAATGTTGATCTAAATCATCTAAGGTATTCATTTTCATAACCCAGCCCTTCCCTTCTAGGTATACACCATACATACGTATGTGCATATATGCATCTAGAAGGAGGCCAAACTTGACAGAGTAGCATTATTTGTAATATATCCAAATTGCAAACCCAAACCCCCAAGCTCAGCAACAGTAGAATGGATAAATTCATTCTGGTATACTGAGAAGAAGAGATATATCCAGCAATGAAACTGACTAACCTACAACTCATGCAACAAATATTCGATGATTCCATTCACACAAAGTTCACGATCAGTCTGGACAAAACCACAGTGCTCAGGGATGCAAAGATAATAACAGTATACAGAAAAGCAAAAGAAAGAAATGCTATAAAGTAAAGACAGTGAGCAGTGGAGTTGCTTACAACAGTTTATTTCTTGATACATGTGTTTACCTTATAACAATTTGTTAGAGTGGTTATGTTATATGCATTTTTTCCTCTTGTGAGTGTTATAGTTTTCAATAAGAAAGACTAAGATTAGGGGTGCCTGGGTGGCTCAGTTGGTTAAGCGACTGCCTTCAGCTGAGGTCATGATCCTGGAGTCCCAGGATCGAGTCCTGCATTGGGCTACCTGCTCAGCAGGGAGACTGCTTCTCCCTCTGCCCCTCCCCTCTCTCATGCTCTCTCTCTCTCTCTCAAATAAATAAAATCTTAAAAAAAAAAAAAAAAAGACTAAGATTAAATTAAAAGAATTAGGGGTGCCTGGGTGGCTCAGTCATTAGGCGCCTGCCTTTAGCTCAGGTCATGATCCCGGGGTCCTGGGATCAAGCCCACATCGGGCTCCCTGCTCTGCAGGAAGCCTGCTTCTCCCTCTCCCCCTCCCCCTGCTTGTGTTCCCTCTTTCACTGTGTCTCTCTCTGTCAAATAAATAAATAAAATCTTTAAAAAAATTAAAAGAATTAATTAGAGGGTGCCTGGGTGGCTCAGTTGGTTAAGCGACTGCCTTCGGCTCGGGTCATGATCCTGGAGTCCCGGGATCGAGTCCCACATCAGGCTCCCTGCTCAGCAGGGAGTCTGCTTCTCCCTCTGACCCTCTTCCCTCTCGCGCTCTCTGTCTCTCATTCTCTCTCTCAAATAAATAAATAAAATAAAATCTTTTAAAAATAAATAAATAAATAAATAAAAGAATTAATTAGAATGACTATCCTCTGCAACCCACAAAAATCCTAAGTCAGAAGTAGTTTGTGTGCGGTGGGCTGTGGGGGAGTGTGTCAGGTGCTGTCTGATTACAGTGTAAGCCCCTTTCTCTTCTCATTCAACTTCTCCTGGTGGTTTTCTCCAGAGGCCAGTTTCTGTCATGACAGCAACATGGCTGAAGTAGGACAATGTAAAGAGGAAGAAAGGGTGGGAAGGAGGCGTGGATAGATGGATGGATACTGACTCAATAATAGAAGAAAAGTTCTGACCACATTCATTGGGACCACATTCTTAACCCTAAAAAATCACGAGAGCAAGCAGAATACTATTACGCTGATAAACCTAAGCCAAGTCACAGTCCATTTCCAAAGTTTGATTTGTTTCAATTTCACCCAGACCATTTAAGCACTAAGCAATGAGGAAAACAGTAAAATGAATGGTGATTGATATACATTCACATGCACACATATATGTATACATAATCATACACACTCATACATAGAGACACTGTTATGAAGGGATATACACCAACGTGTACAGAGTACATTTCCACAGAGTAGGGGGAACATGAATTATTACATTTTTTCTTTCAGTTTGCATGTACTTTGCACTGTTTCTAGACCAATCAATACCCTGTCTCTAGTTTGTGCATGAGTTCAACTTCTATTCATGAAGTGCTTTTAGGTTGGGTACATATCTTACTGGTCTTAATGGTTACCTGGAATCCCATTTCGATGAGATCCTGTCCCCCAATGATTTGACCTTGATAAATCCCCTACTTATATTTCTTCCTATAATTTTCACACCTCTCTGCCTATTCTTTCAACTATGTCTCATTAAAGTTGATCTTTGATTGTTCAAGACTGACACTAGTCAATTAAATACTTTGCCCTAAAGGCAACTTGGCTCAATTATTAAACTCTCTCGCCTTACCAGGGGTCTCCTGTCCACAGATATGGGTCACAGTTGATCAAGGCAATGATGCCTTCTGTCAAATCCAAAAAAGTGTGCAGAATGCCTTGTTAAAATCAAACTTAACTCCAGCCTATGGAGGGACATCAGCAAGATGATGGAAGAAGAAGCCCATCCCTTGTTCTCCCACAGATATACTGACTTGACAAAAATAATAAATAGATCAAAATGCCTCAAAGTAGTTACAGTAGACCAGGCAAGCACAATGCCTATAATAGCTGCATTGAAATGAGTAAGAAAAGCCTTTGCTCTCTACCCACAGTTACCCATCCCCTCAAGACTGGGAGAAAATCCCAATGTACACCTTCTCACTCAGGAGGAAAAAAAGTAGAGAGGAACATGAATGCAGCAGTCCAGCTTTTGGAGGCTGCCTTGGGAACTGGTTTCTGTCTAGCCTGATGTGGGGCACTGACAAGAACCAGCATACTCTGGATGCCTGGGAGCCACCGGGAACAGAGGAGATCTCGGTGACTTGCGGCAGCACCAGAGAGCCTGCCGCACCACAAGCAGACACCCGATGGAGGAAGAGGTTGCAACCTCCTGAAAAATAAACAGGTAAACCTCTCTAATTGGAAGATCACGCAGAGAAGATGTGTCCCCACAAAGGTTTGAGGGACTCCCAGAATCTCTAGCTAGGTTGATTAGTGAAGTCTGTACATAGCCAGACTATGAAGACTGGAGAGATGGCTGTGTTCTCATAATCCCAAGTCCCAGAAAAAAAAAAAAAAGAAAGAAAGAAAAAGAAAAAGAAAAAGATGACACAAAGGAAAAAAATTAATCTCCAGAAATCAATCTTAGAAAGGAAAATCAATGAAATATCTGATATCGAATTCAGAATAGCCCCATTAAAGAAGTTCAATGAGCTTAATGAGAACAAAAAGAGAAAACTACACAAAATCAGGAAAATGATGAATGAAAATACCATCAGAAGACAGAAACTAAAAAACAAAACTAAACACAAATTATGAAGCTGAATAATATAATAACTGAACTGAAAATTCACTAGAGAGGTTCATCATCACGCTTGGTCAAGCAGAAGAATCAGAAAACTCAAAAACTGGTAATATGATATTTGAGTCAGAGGGGAAAAAAAGAATGAGGAAAAATGAAAAAAGTCTAAGGGATATATGGGACATTATAAGGAAAGCAATATATTCATATGGGATCCCTAGAAGAAAGCCAAAGAGAGAAAGAGAGAGAGATCCTCTAATTGTCTCCCTTTCTTTCTTTGTCTTTCTTCTAAGAATCCCAAAAAAATATTGGCTAAAAATTTCCCATGTCTAAGGAAGGAAATGGACATCAAATCCAAGAAGTTCAATGGATCCCTACGAGGATGAAGCCAAAAGACCCACACTGAGACACATGATCAAACTGTCAAAAGTCAATGGTGAAAAGAGAATCCTGAAAATAGCAAGAGAAAAGTGACTCATCAGAGAGCTCTCATGTTATCAGCAGATTTCCCAGGATAAATCTTACATGTCTGGAAAGAGTAGGATAATATATTCAAAGTAGTATAAGAAAAAAAAAAAAAAAACTTGCCAATTAAGAATATACCCAACAAAACTATCCTGCAAATATGAAAGAGAAATAGAGAAATAGACTTTCCCAGGTAAACAAAAGATGAGAGATGCACTACCACTAGAACTGCATTACAAGAAATGTTAACAGAAGTCCTTCAAATTGAAATGACAAATGCTGACATAAAAAGGAAAGCATACGAAAATATAAAACTCCCTGATAAAGGCAAGTATATACTCAAACACAGAATCCTATAACACTGTAAGGTGCATAAATCACTTTTAATTATGGTATAAAACTCAAAAAACCAAAACATAAAAAAGAACTATAAAATTTTCTTAATGGGTACACAGCATAAAAATTTAATTTGTGACATCAAGAACACAAAATGTGGGGAGGGGCAGATATAAAGGAGTAGAGGTTTTCTATAAAGTTATCAGCTTAAAATAGGTTGTTATAACTGTAAGATTTTTTTAAATCCCAGAATAGTTTACACATAGTGTTATATTAGTTTCAGTTGTATAATATACTGATTTAACAATTCCACACATCACCCAGTGCTCATCACAAGTGTACTCCTTAATCCCCATCACCCATATCCCCCGTACTCCCACCAACCTCCATTCTGGTAACCATCAGTTTGTTCTCTGTAATTAAGAGTCTGTTTCTTGGTCTCTCTCTCTCTCTTTCCTTTGCTCATTTGTTTTGTCTCTTAAATTCCACATAAAGTGAAATCATATGGTATTTCACTTAGCATTGTACTCTCTAGCTCCATCCATGTCATTGCAAAGGGCAATACTTCATTCTTTTTGTGGCTGGATTATATATATATATATATTTTTTTTTTTTTCCATTATATATACCACCTCTTCTTTATCCATTCATCTATCAGTGGACACTCAGGCTGCTTTCATAATTTGGCTATTGTAATAACGCTGCAATCAACATAGGGGTGTATGTATCCTTTTGAATTAGTGTTTTTGTATTTTGGGGGTAAATACCCAGTAGTGCAATTACTGGATCATAGGGTAGTTCTATTTTTAATTTTTTGAGGAACCTCCATACTGCTTTCCACGGTGGCTGCAACAGTTGGCATTCCCACCAACAATACAATTCCTTTTTCTCCACATCCTTGTCAATACCTCTATTTCTTGTGTTTTTTATTTTATCCATTCTGACAGGTGTGACGTGATACCTTACTGTACTTTTCATTTGCATTTCCGTGATGATGGGAGATGATGAGCATCTTTTCCTGTGCCTGTTGGCCATCTGTATGTCTTCTTTGGAGAAATGTCTGTTCATGTCTTCTGCCCATTTTTAATTGGATTATTTGCTTTCTGGATGCTGAGTTGTTTAAGTTCTTTATGTATTTTTGGTACTAACCCTTTATCAGATGTATTATTTGCAAATATCTTCTCCCATTCTGTAGGTTGCTTTTTAGTTTTGTTGATTATTTCCTTCATTGTGTAGAAGCTTTTTATTTTGATGTAGTACCAATAGTTTATTTTTGCTTTTATTTCCCTTGCCTCAAAAGACATATCTAGACAAATGTTGCTACTGCCAGTGTCAGAGAAATCACTGCCTGTGCTCTCTTCTAGGATTTTTTGGTTTCAGGTCTCACATTTAGGCCTTTAATCCATTTTGAGTTTGTTTTTGTGTATGGTTTAAGAAAGTGGTCCAGTTTCATTGTTTTACATGTAGCTGTCTAGCTTTCCCCAACACCATTTGTTGAAGAGACTGTCTTTTTCCATTGGATAATCTTTCTGCTTTGTAAAAGATTAATTGACCATGTAATTGTGGGTTTATTTCTAGACTTCCTATTCCGTTCCATTGATCTGTGTGTCTATTTCTGTGCCACTACCATACTGTTTTGATTAGTACAGCTTCGTGATATAACTTGAAATCTGGAATTGTGATAACTCCAGCTTTGCTTTTCTTTTTCAAGATTGCTTTGCTTATTTGGGGTCTTCTGTAGTTCCACATAAATTTTAGGATTGTTGGTTATAGTTCTGTGAAAAATGCTGTTGCTATTTTGATAGCGATGACATTAAATCTGTGGATTGCTTTGGGTAGCATAGACAATTTAACAAATTTTTCTTCCAATTCATGAGCATGGAATGTCTTTCCATTCCTTTGTGTCATCTTCACCTTCTTTGACCAATGTTTTACAGTTTTCAGAGTACATGTCCTTCACCTCTTTGGTTAAAGTTTATTCCTAGATATCTTATTATTTTTGGTGCAATTTTAAATGGGATCGTTTTCTTAATTTTTCTTTCTTTGCTTCATTATTGGTGTAAAGAAATGCAACAGATTTCTGCACATTGATTTTGTATCCCGAGACTTTGCCGAATTCATTTATCAGCTCCAGTAGTTTTTTGATGAACTTTCTTGGGTTTTCTATATGTAGTATCATGTCATCTGAAAATAGCGAAAATATTACTTTTTCTTTACCAGTCTGAATGCCTTTTATTTCTTTTTGTTGTCTGACTGCTGTGGGTAGGACTTCCAATACTTCCAGTACTTTTATGTTAAATAAAAGTGGTGAGAGTGGACATCCTTGTCTTGTTCCTGACCTTAGGGGGAAAGCTCTCAGTTTTTCCCCATTGAGGATGATGTTAGCTGTGGGTTTTTCATAAATAATCATTATTATGTTGAGGTATGTTCCCTATAAAACTACTTTGTTGAGGGCTTTCATCCTGAATTAATGTTGTACTTTGTCAAATGCTTTTTCTGTGTCTGTTGCAATGATCATATGGTTTTTATCCTCTCTGCTACTGATGTGATGGATCACATTGACTGATTTGCAAATATTGAACCACTCTTGCATCCCAGGAATAAATCCCACTTGATTGTGGTGATTTTTTTTTTTTTTTTAATGTATTGTTGGATATGAGTTGCTAGTATTCTGTTGAGGATTTTTGTATCTATGTTCATTAGAGATATTGGTCTGTAGTTCTACTTTTTGTGATGCCTTTATTTGATTATGGCATCAGGGTAATGCTGGCCTCATAGAGTGAATTTGGAAGTTTTCCTTCCTCTTCTATTTATTGGAATATTTTGAGAAGAACAGGTATTAGCTTTTCTTAAAATGTTTGGTAGAATTCGCCTGTGAAGCCATCTGGTCCTGGACTTTTGTTTGTTGGGAGCTTTTATATTACTGATTCAATCTTCTTTGCTAATAATCAGTCTGTTCAAATTTTCTATTTCTTCCTGCTTCAGTTTTGGTAGATTATATGTTTGCAGGAATTTATCCATTTCCTTTACATTGTCTACTTTGTTGGCATATAGGTTTTCAAAAAATTCTTACAGTTCTGTAGTGTTGTTTTGTTATTTCTCTTCTTCCATTTGTGATCTTATTTGAGTCCTTTCTCCTTTTTTTAAGAGTATGGCTAGATATTTATCAATTTTGTTGCTCTTTTCAAAGAAACAGCTCCTGGTTTCACTGATCTGGTTTTTTTGTTTGTTTTGTTTTGTGTTTATATCATTTGTTTCTGCTCTAATCTTTATTGTTTCCTTCCTTCTGCTGGTTTTAGGTTTTGCTTGTTGCTTTTCTAGCTCCTTTAGGTGTAAGATTAGGTCGCTTATTTCAGATTTTTCTTGCTTCTTGAGGTCGGCCTGTATTGCTATAACTTCCCTCTTAGAACCACTTCTGCTGTATCACAAAGGTTTTGGAACATTATGTTTTCGTTTTCATTTGTTTCCATGTACTTTCTGATTTCTTCTTTGATTTCTTGGTTGACCCATTCATTGTTTAATAGCATGTTATTTAACATCTGTGTGTTTGTGTTCTCTCCAGACTTTTTCTTCATTTCTAGTTTCATGGTGTTGTGGTCAGAAAAGATGTATGGTATGACTTCGATCTTTTTGAATTTGTTGAGGCTTGTTTTATGGCCTAATATGTGACGTATTCTGGAGAATGTTCTATGCACACTTGAAAAGAATGTGTATTCTACTGTTTAAGGATGGAATGTTCTGATTATATCTGTTAAATCCATCTGGTCCAGGGTGTCATTCAAAGGCATTGTTTTGTGGATTTTCTGTTTGGATGATCTTTCCATCAATGTACATGGTTTGTTGAGGTCCCCTAATATTATATTACTATTGGTTAGTTCCTTTAAGTCTGTTATTGTTTTATGTATTTGGGTGCTTCCATGTTGGGTGCATAAATATTTACAATTGTTATTTCTTTTTGGATTGTCTCCTTTATTATTATATAGTGTCCTTCTTTGTATCTTGTTACAATGTTTGTTTTATAGTGGTTTTTGTCTGATATAAGTATTGCTACTTCTGCTTTCTTTTGATATCCAGTTGCATGATAAATGTTTCTCCATCCCATCACTTTCAATCTGGAGATGTGTTTAGGTCAAAATTAGTCTCTTATAGGCAGCATATGGATGGGTTTTGTTTTTTTATCCACTCTGTCCCCCTATGTCTTTTGTTTGGAGCTTTTAGTCCATTTCTATTAAAAGTAACTATTGATAGATATGGATATGTATTGCCATTTTACTTGTTTTGTGGTTATTTTTGTAGTGTTTCTCTGACCCTTTCTTCTCTTATTCTTTTTCATGGCTTGTTGGTTTTCTTTAGTGATATACTTGGATTCCTTTCTCTTTATTCTTTGCATATTAGTGGTTTGATTTTTGGTTACCATTAGGTTTGTGTATGACATGTCGTGCATACTGCAGTCTATATTAAGTTGACAGTCGCTTAAGTTTAAACCCATTCTTTACTCTTCTCCCCGCAACATTTTAGGTATATGGTGTCATACTTTACATCTTTTTATTTTGTGAATCTCTTGACTGGTTTTTTCATAGAAAAACTTATTTTTATTGCTTTTGTGTTTTCTGCTTTTCATACTCTCACTTACAATTTTTCCTTTCCACTCAAAGAGTCCCCATTAGTATTTCTTATAAAGCTGGTTTAGTGGTCATAAACTGCTTTAGTTTTTGTTTGTCTGGGAAACTCCTTATCGCTCCTTCATTTTTTTTTAAGATTTTATTTTTAAGTAATTGCTGCACCCAGTGTGGGGCTTGAACTCACAACCCTGAGATCAAGAGTTGTGTGCTCCACTGACTGAGCCAGCCAGGAGTTCCCTTATCTCTCCTTCTATTCTGAATGACACCTTTGCTAAACAGATTATTCTTAGCTGTACATTTTTCCCTTTTAAGACCTTGAATATGTCATGCTACTCCCTTCTGTCATGCAGTTTCTGCTAAAAAAAACCCACTGATAGCCTTATGAAGATTCCCTTGTATGTAACTCCCTTCTTTTCTCTTGCTGCTTTTAATTTTTTTTATCACTACTTTTTTGCCATTTTGATTACTATATGTCTTAATGTGAACATCCTTGGGTTGATTTTTTGAGGGGATCTCTGTGCCTTCTGGATCTAGATATCTGTTTCCTTCCCTAAATTAGGGAAGTTTTCAGCTATTATTTCTTCAAATAAATTCTCTGCCCCGTTTTCTCTCTCTTCTCCTTCTGGGACTCCTATAAAACAAATGTTACCGCACTTGATAGAACCACTGAGTTCCCTAAGTCTATTCTCATTTTGCATAATTCTTTTTTCTCTCATTTGTTCAGCTTGACTACCTTCCATTACTCTGTCTTTTAGTTCATTAATTCGTTCCTCTGCTTCTTCCAGCTTGCTATCTATTCCATCAAGTGTATTTTTAATTTCATTTATTGTGTTCTTCATCTCTGATTAGTTCTTTTTTACATAACTATAAGACATTTTATGTAATCCTCATGGAAACCACAAAGGAAAAAAACAATAGAAGATATACAAAAGAAAATCACAAAGGAAACTATGTCACTACAAAAGATCAACAAAACATAAAGGAAGGCAGCAAGAAAGGAAAAAGAAGAACAAAACAGCTATAATATATACAGGAAACACTTAACAAAATGTCAATAGTAAGTCCTTCCCTGTCAATAACTACTTTATATGTAAATGGTTTAAATTCTCCAAACAAAAACCATAAAGTAGTTGAATGGATTTTAAAAAGCAGACTCATTTTAGATGTAAGGACACACATAGGCTAAAGGTGAAAAGCTAGGAAAAGATAATCCATCCAAATAGCAACCAAAACAGAGTAGGAGCAGCCCTATTTACAGCAGCTGAAGCAGGCATGAAGTCAAGCACGGTCAAAAAAGACAAAGAAGACATTATATAATGGCAAAAGGGTCAATTCACCAGGAATATATAATTATAACTATATGTACACCTAAACATCAGAGCATCCAAACACTTGGAAAAAAGTGACATAATCTAAGGCAGAAATAGATTATAACACAAAGGCAGCAGGAGATTTCAATACCTCATGTGATGGTTCATTTTATGTGTTAATTTGAATGGGTCATGGGGTTCCCAGATCAAACATTGTTTCTGGTTATGTCTGTGCAGGTGTTTCCAGATAAGATTAGAATTTTAATTGGCGGACTCAGAAAGTAGATGATTGCCCTCTCCAGCATGGTTTGGCATCATCCAATCCACTGAAGTACTGAAGAGAACAAAAGGCAGAAGTAGGAGGAATTTATCCTTGTTTTTTTTTCCCTGCTTCACTGAAATGGAACATCTCATTTCATCTTCTGCCCTTGGAGTAGGATTTATACCATCAGCTCTCCTGGTTCTCAGGCTATAGGACTCAGTATGATGAATTACATCACCAGCTTTTCTAGGCCTTTAGTTTGCAGAGAGCATATCATGAGACTTCACAGCCTCTATAATCACATGACCCAATTATTGACAAAAAATTTCCTTTTCTTTCTTTAACCCTAACACAACCCCACTTTCAATAATGACTAGAACAACCAGACAGAAGATCAATAAGAAATGAGAGAACTTGAACACTAAAGACCAATTCCTAGCAGACATATGGAACATTCCACCCAACGACAGTAGAATACACACTCTTCTCAAGTGTACATGGAACATTCTTCAGGATAAATCACATATTAGGACATATTAGACCACAAAACGAGTCTTAAAAGTGTGAGAATATTAAAAAAAAATTAAGAGTATTGGTATGAAATCATACCAAGTATATTTTCTGACAACAATAGAATTAAACTAAGTATCAGTAATAGAAAAATAACTGGAGCATTCATAAATATGTGGAAATTGAACAACACACTCTTGAAAAACAATGAGTCTAAGAAAACTTCACAAAGGAAAATAGAAAACAGAAAATATCTTGAGACAAATAAAAATGAGAACACAATACACGAAACCTATGGGATACAATAAGTCTGTACCAAGAGAGAAGTTAATAGCAGTAAACACCTACATTCAAAAAGCGGAAAGATCTGGAATCAATAACCTAACTTTACACATCAAGAAACTAGAAAATAAACCAAGCCAAAAATTAGCAGAAGAAAGGAAATAATAAAGATTCAAATAAATAAATAAAATGGAGAACAGAAAAAAAAAATAACGTGAATGAAACTAAGAGTTGGGCTTTGAAAAGATCAACAAAACTGAGAAATTTTTTGCTAGACTAAGGGAAAAACGTGAAGAAAAGTCACGTTTTCAGTCAAGCCAGAACTGAAGAGTTGATACAACAGCTGATGCCACAGAAATAAAAAGGATTATAAAGGACTACTATGAACAATTGCATGCCAACATAGCAGAAATGAATAAATTCCTAAAATATAAAACACACCAAGGCTAAACCCAGAAGAAATACAAAATCTGAGCTGAACTATACCCAGTAAAGTGATCAAATTAGTAATCATAACCTCCGAACAAAGAAAAGCCCAGGGCCAAATGGCTTCACTGGAGAATTCTATCCAGCATTTAAAGATGAATTAATGCCAATCCTTCTCAAATTCTTCCAAAAAGCTGAAGAAGAAGAAACACTTCCAATCTCATTTTATGAGGCTACCCTGATACCAAGCCAAAGATACCACAATAAAAGAAAACTACAGACCAATATCCATGGTAAACACTGGTGAAAAATCCTCAAAAAAATACTAGTAAACTAAATTCAGCAGCACATTAAAATCAATATACCCCATGACCAAGTGGGATTTACTCCTGGGATGCAAGAACACTTCAGTATTTGAAAATCTATTAATTTAATACACCCCATTAGTAGAACAAAGGGCAAAATTCACATGATCATCTCAAATGACAGAAAAAGCATCTGACAAAATTCAACACCATTTCATAAAAAAATGCTCAACAAACTAGGAATAGGAGGAAATTCCCACAATATTTTTTTAAAAATCATATGTGAAAAGCCTACAGCTAACATCATATGCAATGGTGAAAAACTGAAAGCTTTTCCTCTAAGACCAGGCAGAAGGTAAGGAACCCCAGTCTTACTCCTTCTATTCAACACAGTACTGGAAATCCTAGCCAGAGCAATTAGACAAGAAAAAGAAATCAAAAATATCCAAACTGGAAAGGAAGAAGTTAAATTATCTCTGTTCACAGACAACATGCCCTGCCCTTCTATGTAAAAACCCTAAAGATTCCACCAAAAAAAAAAAAAACTATTAGAACTAATAGTTTTCAGCAAATTTTCAGGATACAAAACCAACAAATAAAAATCAGTTGTGTTTTTATACACTAGGAATGAAAACTTTTAAAAGAAAATTAAGGAAACAATCCCATTTACAATAGCACCAAAAAGAATAAGATACTTAGGAATAAACTGAACCAAGGGAGTGAAAGACCTGTACTCTGAAAACTATAAAATATTGTTGAAAAAAATTAGAGAAGACATAAATAAATGGAAAGACAACCCATGTTGATGGATTGGAAGACTTAAGATTATAAAATGTCCATATTACCCAAAGTGATCTATAGATTTAATGCAGTCTCTATAAAAATCTCAATGGCATTTTTTTAAGATTTTATTTATTTATTTGACAGAGAGAGAGAGCACAAACAGGGAGAGGGGCAAAGAGAGAGGGAGAAGCAGGCCCCCTTCTGAGATCGAGCCCCCAGGACCCTAGGATCATGACCTGAGTCGAAGGCAGACACTTAACTGACTGAGCCACCCAGGTGCCCCCTCAATGGCATTTGACACCAATAAAAAGACTATTCTAAAATTCACAGAATTCGGGCATCTTTTTGCCCAGAGCAAAAACAATCCTGACAAAGAAGAAACTAGAAATTTCATTCTTCTAGTTTCAGAATATATTACAAAGCTATAATGATCAAAACAGAATAGTACTGGCATAAAGACAGATGAATAGGCCAACAGAACAGAATACAGAGCCCAGAAATAAATCCTCACGTACATGGCCAAATGATCTTCAGTGAGGGTGCCAACACTACATAATAGGGGAAAGATAGTCTCTTGAGCAATTGGTGCTGGGAAAACCAAATGCCCACATGCAAAAGAATGAAGTTGTATCCTTATTTTACAACATATATAAAAACCAACTCAAAATAGATTAAAAACATAGCTTTGAAACTACAAAACTCCCAGAAGAAAACAAGATAAGCTTCATGACATTGGATTTGGCAGTGATATCTTGAATATAACACCAAAAACACAGACAACAAAAAAGCAAACATAAACAAATGAGACTAAAGCAAACTTAAAAATTTCTGCACAGCAAAGGGGATGTAATGTACAGCATGGTGACTATAGTTAACAATACTATATTATGTATAAGTAATAAGTATGTACTATCATTTGTAAATAAGAGGTAGATTTTTAAAGTGCTCACCACACACACACATGCAAAATTTTAACTATATAAGGTGATGGATGTGTTAATTATGTTGCAGTAATCGTTTTGCAATATATACACATATAAAATCACTTCTCTGTACACCTTAAATTCACACAATCTTATATGTCAATTACATCTCAATAAAGCTGGAAAAAATTAAAAATAGAATTATCATATGACACCGTAATCCCCTTTCAAGATATATATCACAAACAGAATTGAAAACGGGATCTCAAAGAGACATTTGCATATCCATATTTACCGCAGCATTATTCACGGTTGCCAAAAGGCAGAAGAAACCTAACTGTCCATTGATGGATCAATGGATAAACAAAATGTGGTGCATACGAACAATGGAATATTATTGAGCCTTAAGAAAAAAAGGAAATCTTGTCAAATGCTACAAAATACGGATGAACCTTGAGGACACTATGCTCAGTGAAGTAACAGTCACAAAAAGATAAATACGGCATGATTCTGTTTATATGAGGTATCTAAGATAGTCCAACTCACAGGCAGAAAGTGGGATGTGGTTGCAAGGGTCGCAGGCAGGGGAGGGAAATTAGAAGCTCTTGTTCAATGAGGACAGGATTTCAGTTGTACAACAGGAAAAACTTCTAGAGATCTGTTGCACAACAATTAGCACTGCTATCTACTTAAAAATGGTTATGGTCATAAACTTTCTGTTATGTGTGTTTTGCCACAATAAAAAAAAAAACAACTAACACCACGTAAAGCAAAAAAAAAAAAATCAAACTAAACTTCAATATAAATACTAATAAATACGAACCTTAGAAATTAATTGACCTGGGGCGCCTGGGTGGCTCAGTTGGTTAAGCGACTGCCTTCGGCTCAGGTCATGATCCTGGAGTCCCGGGATCGAGTCCCACATCGGGCTCCCTGCTCAGCAGGGAGTCTGCTTCTCCCTCTGACCCTCCCCCCTCTCATGCTCTCTGTATCTCATTCTCTCTCTCAAATAAATAAATAAAATCTTTAAAAAAAAAAAAAAGAAATTAATTGACCTAATTTTATAGATGAGCAAAGCGAAGCATTCATTGTAACTGGCTTTTCAAATAAGTAGTCAGGTGAGTTTGTAATGACTGACTTTTGTGAACTATTCTGGTTCCTTGTGTTTTTCTTGTGGTTTAAAATTTGTGATGAGTGTGTGTACATAATATTATAATGTATTATTGTTGATGGGAATCTATATACCAATCTACGGCTTCTAGGATATTCTATGAAGCTCAGGACATCTGACCTGCCCAGTTCTCCAAGGTTTTGGCCATTCTCCATCATGTCCCATGATTGTCAAGGACATCCTCATTCACACACCTGCAGTTCTTTCTGTACCCTGGCATTCGACTCACCTGAGCTTCACCTGAATGCACTTAAAAGAAATACACGAATTTCTGTCTTAATATCCTCATCTATCTTGGGCTTTGGTCCAAGATTCTGATTTATTTTCCTTGTTTAAGCTCATTCTCTTTGATTTAGAGGACGGGGACCAAAACGACAATGAGGAGATCCATCTTTACATGATCTTTACTTTTTACACCATTAGTCCCAAGCAGAGGCTGAACACGGCCTTGCTCTTCTTATTCTAAACATTGCAAGAAGAGCCTGTTCGTTGTCTTCAGCATTTTTTTCCAAACCCGCCCTCATGATGAGGTTCAGTCCTGACAGTCTTCTTATGGGTTCATGTTACTGTTTTTCACTTTGCTTGGACACCTGCTCCCTCTACAGCCCGTATGCACGTCCTCGCTAAGTGTCACCTCACAGGTAGACCCTAGGGAGTGATGTGCCATTCCTGTGCCTTCTTTTGCTTCCTCGTAATGACCATACGTGACTGCAGAGCCATGACGCTGCTTTGTAGAATCTCCCACCCCACATCTGATTTTACAGTCTCTGTCCATCCCCTGGGCTCCTCTCTCCCAGCATTTCAAAATCCACTCTCTTAGGATCCACTAGGCACCAGACTATTTCAACATAGTACAAAACAAGCTAGTGAGATCATTTTCTCCAGTGGTTCTGCCACGTTTATGTCACCAACAAGTTCTTACTTAGTAAGTAGATTCAAGTCCAAGTCCATCACAGCACTTGAATGGTACATTTTTAGAAAGCACTCCAACTTGTTTAATTAAGTCACCTAGACTTTCTGAGAAGGAAACTTCGGCCGAAGTCCGAGCACACTGCTGTCTTCTTCAGGCAGGATGACACCGCCTGAATTGACAGAGCTCCTGCCCAGTGATAAGCTCCGAGCTAAGCGGGTCCAAGAAACTGTATCTCATTTAATCTCGCATTTTACCCTACAAGGCAGCCACTTTGTTTACCCCATTTCACACATGAAGTGTAGAAAGGTTTTCCCACTTACTCGTGGTGCCAGAGGAGTGAGAAGCAGATCTGGAATTCCAACATATGCTTGCCCACCTCAAGGTCACCTCCTCATTGACCTCTTACACTTACTGTATATTCATACTATGTCTTATGACTGCAATTTCCTGCCTCGATGCCTCTTTTATCACCTATATTAGGAAAACTCTACTTACCATCCTTATTTGAACTCTCATGGATATATTGCTTCAGCAAACCCCTTTCCTGAGAAATGTCTTTGTTTCACTCCAGAAAACTGTGACTTGTCTCTTTCTACACACTATAAAATGAACACAGCTCCAGCCTGTATAAAATATCTTCCTCGGTATTCCATTCTATGAAATTTCTTTATTTCTTATCCCAAAGTTCTTTTGTCTTGTTCTTGCATTTAGTTTTAAATCACTGGAAATAAATGTAAAGTTAATGACTCGCTGTCCCAAATCATAAAGATAAAAGGCATATTAATAGACTTTTTAAAGGAAGATTGGAGAGCTCATGGAATGATTTCTACCCAGGGACTCTCAACCACATATAACTGAACTGCTTATAACCAAGAATCTAAATTAGAAAGAAAATGAGTACGCCTGAATAAGACTTTATCATTCTTAAAGGAATTATTTAATATTTCAAATGTGTTCATTAAAGGCATACAGTGCCACATGCCAGAGACTTTAACCTACCAAGTTTATTTTTAAAACACTAATTCTAGTAATAAAAGTGAAAAGAAGGCATTCAACATTTCAGTTATAGAAAAAGAATATATTCAAATGCCTATTTTTATGCAATTTATTTAATTCAATTTAGCTTATGAGAATTTGAACATCAAACTCACCTTTATCCATACCTTCAATCATATTTTTTAACCAAAAATGCCCCCAGCAATTCTGGGGGGACATACCTGACTTATTTTACTTACATTATGTAATAGTGATGATGTCTACCATGGTAATCACGTGTGGGTAAAGGAGAAGGATACGAAACAAGCACGAACACAATTCATCCAATGCATGAAATATGGGTTCTGCCTTCATTTTTTTTCTTCTTAAAATGCAGCAAATCTACAACTAATTTTTTAAATGTCCAGTTTTTGGGGGGATGATGATTATTCACCAAAGTCAGTTTCCACATAAATTACACTGAACATGACCTTTAGGCCCCATCGTTCCCTTGGATCAAGCTCGGCAGTTATCTTCTGCAAAGGGCAAGAGAGCGCATATTTTAGGCTAGGAGGGCCATAGGGTCTCAGTGGCTCACACCTTCTTTGTTGTGCTGTGTTGGGTTGCATTGTCTTGTTTCTGCTCTCCTTTGCAAATGAAACGTGTAGCTCACAGCCTGCCACACAAACCAACCACAGGTTATACTTGGCCCCCGGCCTACAGCTGGCTGCCCCTGGCTGTAGAGGGTCTTCTGTATGGCACTTGTTCAAGAAGCCAAAAAGGAAAAAAAAAAAATGGTCCTCTCTTAAAAAGAAAGAACCTGGATTTCTGCTTAGTGACAAGAGCACAGGATTAATAACCAGACCTTTATGCAAGTCCTCATCTATCCCGAGCTAGCAGTGTAACTCTGAATAAATTACTCCGTCTCTCTAGGTTTCTCTTCCTTATCTGTAAGATCAGCAGATGATTTTCATGGGAGAGTGAAGGACACAGTCAGAGGGGTCTGTGGGGCAGGGTCTGGGGTGGTGGCAGAGACAAGGGTCACAGTAAAATGTGAGGCGCGCAGGGCGCGGTCGGGGCCGGAATCTCCAAAGGGCATTTCCAGGGCTCGAAGCAGCTTGGCTTTTGCAGTGCTTACATCTAATCCAGTCCTAGAACATCTACCAAGCTACACACACACAGAGATGCACCAGGACGTGTAGCAGGAAGTCAGACGTTCAAACAGAGCAGGTGGCGCTAAGGACAAGCCCATGACGTGTGTGCAGTAAGGAGATGCCAAAAGAGGAACATCTATGGGGTGAGGGTGATTGGAGAAAGGTGTTCTGCATCTGACTCCAGCTGAACAGAGGGAGAAGCACGTTCCCAACAGGCAGGAGAATGAATAAAGTCTATGCGTTAGGAAACGTTAAATTCTGGGTGGGAAACTACATGCACCTCAGTGTCGTCCAAGGTAGCAGATGGGAGTTGGGACTGAGGAGAGGAGGCTGCGGGGTGGGCAGGAGGGGGTCAAGGAGGACCACGTTGTGCAGAGGCGCATGCACACGGTGCTGTGGAACAGGACGTCACTTGCAGCAAGAGGCCTCGTGGCCAAATTGGCATTTAAGATAAATCGCTCTGGCATCTGTCACAGGATCTGAGGGGACAGCCTGGAATAGCAAGTTAGCAACTGATCCCTGAGCCCTGGCAGGAGATGAAGACTTGACTAAGCCTGGGCATAAGAGGTCAGAATGAAGAAGAAGACTCCTCTCAGCAATGTCTACCAGATAAACTGAGACTCCCTGGGGACCCAGGGAAGGGGCAGTGGGGTTGGGGAGGGAAGAGCGGGTGAGGAGGGCCAGCCATGGGGCTTCCACCCCTGGGGCGGGGGAGATGCGCAGGAATGAGAGAGGCGACCTGGAGAGAGGAACATATTCTGAACTCTCCTTGGGGCGCTGAAGTCAGGCAGGCAGGGGACATCCAGGTAAGAGGTCCCGCAGGCAGATTCAGGCCAGAAAGTACCCCAGGAGGAGGCGCTGGAACTGCAGGGCTGGAGCTGCGTGCAGGGGGAGGGTGGAGAGGGACCCTCATGCAACATGGACAGGGGAGAAGCAAGCGGGTGGCAAGGGACAGCATGGGGAGCCACATCAGGCGGACAGGGGACAAAGGAACCAGGAGCAGCTAAGAGGTGAGAGCCTGCTGTCAAATGCCCTTGGGGCTGAGGGATAAGGGTGCAGGTGAGTTTCTGCAGCAGGGTCTGAATGGAAGCTGGAAGGCCATGGGCGCAGAGAAACTCTCATGAAGGGGAGTAAACTGGTGCAGACTCTACCCCAGCTCCCTCCATATCCACAGAAACAAGCACACTGCAGGAATCCTAAAGACCATGGCATTTAAAATTGCTCTTTTTAACACAGTTACACAGAAAGTATTGTCATTCCGCCCAGAATATAAAATAAAATCAGTTGATAGGATCCTGCCACTTGAAATCTACCATCTGTCAGAAAATAGCATCACTTTGGGCGCCTGGGTGGCTCAGTTGGTTGAGCGACTGCCTTCGGCTCAGGTCATGATCCTGGAGTCCCAGGATCGAGTCCCGCATCGGGCTCCCTGCTCAACAGGGAGTCTGCTTCTCCCTCTGACCCTCCTCCCTCTCATGCTCTCTGTCTCTCATTCTCTCTCTCACAAATAAATAAAATCTTAAAAAAGAAAAAAGAAAAAGAAAATAGCATCACTTTGTCTCTGTCTACTTTTAGTTACAGTTAGATAATGTGGATCTACACTTCCTTAGAACCAACGGCCTGATTTACTGTGAGGTGTTCCTCGTTACTGTAATCAAACGCGAGAATAGGCAAGTAGGAAAATCTCTGCAGACTGCTCTCTGTGTTGGGAAAGACAGGCGATTCTAGCTGGCTGGAGGAGTTGAGGTGTGAACTCCTGAGCGCCCTTGGCACAGTGGCTCTTAGACACGGAGCTCCTGGAAGTCGCTCAGGGCTGTGTCCTGTGTCCCAGCCCGCACTCTAGGAACGGCTCAGGAAATCTACTCCTACCAGGTTGGGGGGAGTTAGGGAGCCCAGGGAGCACACACCTAAATCTCTGTGTACTTGAATGACTGCTCATTCTCAGGAAATGTCACAACAGAACTGTTAATGCATTTTTATCACTTCTCACGGTCTAAAAATCATTCACACATTTCTCTGAAAAAAAGTAGCTGCTTAAAGAGGCCAGTGAGTAGAAGTGCCTGATTTCAGTGGCGACGGGAGGGAGAGGCAGGTTCCCGAGGGGATCATGACCTGAGCAGAAGCAGACGCTTAACCAACTGAGCCACCCAAGCACCCCTTGGTTCAATATTCTAAAAGCATAAACTGGATCCATATGGAGGGTCACACCCCAGGCAGGAGACTGTAAAGGCACTGGGAAAAGACTTGAGACAGAACACAAACAATGTGATAATCACCCACCAGTAGGGAGGCTCTGGAAGGGCACTGAATTTTGCCTGGGGGCATCTCCACAGGGAGAAGGAACAGATTCAGGAAAGGGAAATTGGGAATGTCAAAGGAGTGGCCATGTCTACACTCACCTTCCAGGGGCAGTTGAGAAGATCAGGGGAGAGCCCAGGTGAGAAAACAACTCACAAGTGGCCCAGTTGCTACTGGGAGCTTCTCAATCTCTGAGGGTAAAGACACTTGACTTCCTATGACTGCTTCCACCCCTCAATGCACCTTGGGTGAAAATCATCTTTTTTTTCACTACCTGGCCCTTTTTTCTTTAATCCATATGGGTAAAGTATATGCATTTTTAAACTAAATAAGTAATTTTCATTTAAAGGTTTCCTGTTCGCTTGACATGCTCAGCCTTTGCTCTCTGAAACTCGTATAGAACGATGTGTTATTTCTAGTACAGAGAAGAACCCAGAACAGAGGAGTGGCCACAAGAGTTGGGGGGAGAACCATAGGAGAAAGAGGTGAGGAGAGAAGAAGAGATTTATCACTGCTGTTAAAATATACCATCTCCCCAAGGTTTGCCCCATGTGTCTCCCTCTCAGGGGGTTATGATCAAACCCTCTTCCTTCCCACCTGTCCGATGCTCCTGTTTGGTAGAAAGACCAAGGCCCAAAAACCTTGCCTAGATCTAGCTCTCTGCCCTTGAAAACATGACGCAGGTCCTCTGGGTCCTCTGCTATGATGAGAAGATCCCAAAAAGGCAGATATGTATTTGAGGTGCTCTGCTCACCACAGGTCAAATATAAAGAACTACCATCTCTAAATATCCCAGTTCCAGTGAAATATATTTTCTCACTCATGCAAATGTTTCAACACATTAAATGACCTGCAAGTTATGTACACACATATACGTACACATATATATTAGGATCCCATAAGCATTCATCACATGAATGGCCTGCCACACTATCTACTAGAGCTTGTGTCTTCAAGCATTCTCAGATCAGAGGGAGGGAAAATCTTTACAGTATTATTTCACATGCAAAATAAAATACTTTAGTATTTTAGTATGTGCTGAACAAATTTCACTCCCCCAATTCTCAAAGGACACAGATAAACTGAACTATAGCATTATGCCCTCTGCATGAAATTTTACTGATTAAACTTATTTTTCCTTCTGCGAGTAAATATCACACTCTGGATGATTTGTATAGCAAGTGATATACCCCTGGGGCATATTAACACTATCTCTAAAGCAGTGTCATATATTCTGGTTTCCAAAAAGTCCATCAAACATAAACCTCATAGACTCACACAGGTTGGTTACCTGTGGCAAGGGACCATAGCTGTTAATGTCCAGCACATGTTACATATGCTTGCATAATTTTAATAAACTAAACTTCAAACAGACAACCTGACATGCTTTGGAGGACCCTTAACTCAGGGTTGACAAATTACCTTCAAAAACTTTTAAAACATCAAGAGCAAAATTTAATGTAGTCCATCAAGAGGAAACTTGATGGTCCAGGTAGGTCTGCGGGGTGCCCTGTCCTCAGTCGTGTGGCTTTGATTTCCGGAGCTCATGGATGATCTGGAGGTCTCTTGTTCTTACTCTTCATTCTAAGTGAAAATCACTAGAAGACGCATGGATAGATTGCGGGAGCTTCATAAGTACCCCAAGAACGCCTGGTAAACATGCGCGAGGCATTTTAACCTTCTCCCGAACAGAGACTCCAAACATTTCCCCAGATTCTCAAAGAAAGCCAAGCAGGATCCCCGCTTCCCCGGGAGCTCCTGCGCTGGGCAGAACCAAGACCGCCTTTGCGCCTGCCTTTCTGCTCCCTGGCTCCTTTGGCCGGTTCAGAACAGCTAAGTTTTACTTGGCCCTGCTGAGCAAAACACAAGCCCTTCTCTTCCAATGGCTAAATAATTCTACCAGGTGGCAAATGATTAACACCCAATTTAAATGCACTGGCTCAGTCCCCCAAACAGAGCTCTGAGGCTCGAGCGAGTAGCTACCGCTTCTCAGTAATGACAGATACGCCGAGAGAACTTGATGAAAATCATCTCCATTTCCTTTCGGGGGCGTACAAGGTGCCAGTTAAACCCAGCACTTGCACCGAGCTGGTGGGTTTTACCCAGCCAGGGAAGGTGGGCGGAGGCCGAGGGGAGCAGGAGCCGCGAGCAGCCCCGGATGGGTACCCCGCTGCCCCGCGGACTTGGCCCACCGTGTGGCGGCCGGGCCTCCAGGACAATGGAGCGGACCCTGGCCGGCGGGGGTCGCGGTCAGGGGTCAGTGGGATCAGGGCAAGAGGCCACAGCCAGGGAGCCCACCTTCACCCCTACATCTTTGTTCTCTGAAGTAGTCGCTCTTTTTCATCCCCAAAGGAAAAAGAGAAGGAAGACGGCCCCCCGCCGCCCCCAGGAGCGGTCGAGTAGGTGACCGCGCCTCTCCTCCCGTCTCCCGCAGCAACGACAGGCTCCCAGGTCCCTCTAAACTGCCAGTGTCGCCTCAACTCGGCCGGGTCCAGAGTTCACAGGCGTTCTGCGCTCTGCCCGCGTTCACACACCTCCCCGTCCCCCTCCCGGGAAAGGACCGCCAGCGTCCTCCCCACGCCCCCCTCTCCACGCTGGGACTCGGGCTGGGGAGCCCGCGATGTAGGTGCGAGCAGCCGGCACCCTCCCGGAGTCGCCAGCGCCGCGGGGCGGGGGGTGCGCATGGGCGCCCCGCCGTCCTCTGCACCCGGGGCGAGGCTGCTCGTTCGACTGCCCCGCGCTGGGGAGCGCGCCCGGAGCCCCGCCGCCGCCCTACCTTGCTGGGGAAGGGTCCACGGGAGCCTCGCGCGGCCGGCGGCGCGAACGCGGGGATTGGCTCCGGGTGCGCTGCGGAGGGCGAGCGGCTGCGGCGGGGCGCGGGGGCGGCGGGGCGCGGGGGCGGCGGGGGCGCGGGTCCCCTGCGCCCAGGGCCGCGGCACGCTCGGGGCGGGCGCGGTGCGCGCAGCCGGGCCGCAGGGAGGCTGGCCGCGGCCGCTCGGAGCCCGGTGTGGGCTGGGCTCGCTCGGCCCGCCTCCGGGACCCGCGGCCACACTCGCCCCTCCCCGCGCGCCCCGCCGGCCGCCGGGCTCGGCTCCAGGTCTCGGGGGGCGCCGCCTGCCCCCCTCACTCCGCGTCTGGCTGGCCCGCGGCTCCTGCCTCGGCCAGGATGCGGGGCCCGCCTCCCTCCCCTCCGGCGGAGTGGGCGCCCCAGGTCTCCGGCCGCCCTCCTTCCCACGCTTTCACGCGCTGAGACCGCGCCTCTCTCCTCTTCCTGCTCCTCCGATCCTCTCCTTCGGGTTCTCCCGCCTCTCGCTTTGCTGACAGTCTAAGAATGGGGCTCACTCGTCCAACTTTTCCTTCCTGACTCCTGCAAGAAGCGAGGGAGCTGGAGGGGAAGGAGGTGGCCGCCACGCGGGTCCTCCCCGCTGTGGCCGGGAGTTGGGACCCGGAGCGGGCATCCCCCTTGGGCAGTCCGACCAGAACAAAGGCCATCGCGGGGACCCTGCGGTTGTCACCAGATGAGATGAGTGACCCTTTTAAAGATACAGAGGCCAAACAGTCCTTCCTGCCCTCGTACTTGAGAGCCTTGAATTGTCCTGAATTCTCCAAAATATGAATTTTGGCGTGGGACAAGATAAGCTTGGGCAAGCTCAAGCCTTTCTCTGGGGATCTGCTCTCTGTGGCGATTTTCATGACAGAATAGAATTCCACACCCAACCCCCCCAAAAACTTTTGTTCCTGTTTGCCCTGTAAACATGTTTCACTGTCCACGTTTTGCCGTGAGAGCTATAGGCTATATTAATTCTGGGGTTAATATGATACACATACACAAACACACACTTTATAATATATTATAGCAAAGGGCCTTGTATATAACACATACGCAATAACTTTATTCAAATGAGTTTATAATCACATTAATTATTCAGATTATTCTCATCTAAATAAAACATGTGATACATGGGTATATGAAAAATAGTCTGGAGTTCTCTGCTGGAAATGCAAAATTTCAGATTTAAGTGACGTTATATACTGCATGTTCAGGAATGGATTAAATGATGATTCTGAGATCCTATATTAATTTTCATTTATATTCCGTGTTTTTCTGTGACTTGAGATACATTTTGTGACTGTTAGGACAATGAATTAGCTTACCTTACATACTATGAGATGATATGGAGATGTTTTCCATACATAATGTGACAAGAATATAGTCCCAAGTCAGATTTAATTCTTGCAAAAATAATTTATAGGGTCATTGAATTTATTAAAGCAGTTCAACAATAGTACTAAGGATAATATGGACTAGTAAGAATGGTTCTGAATGAAAAGTAAAATAAATATTTCAACACCTAATTGTTATCTTGACATTTTATACACTGGCACCAAGAAATAGCCATGCGCTGATTACCCATTTCTATATTTATTGTGTTGCATTTTATGTGAAACCATTCCATTTTTCTCGATATTGTAAGATTTCTCTAGTAGAAGAAATTTGCACAAATTTACCAAAAGTTAGCTCTGGTAACCAGCACTTTTTTTTTTTTTAGATTTAACTTATTTATTTTAGAGAGAGAGGAGAGAGGGCAAGGGAAAAGGAGAGAATCTCAAGCAGACTCTGCACCGAGTACAGAGCCCAATGCGGGGCTCGATGCCAGCACCCTGAGATCATGATCTGAGCCAAACCAAGATCACAGCCCTGGTAACCAGCACTTAAAACTCTACAATCAAACAAGAGATGTCAGCTAATATACTAACGTGGATTGGGCAGGAGAGTTTATGTTCGGTATCACTGAAGTGCTTATATTTCTGAAATATAGGTTATATAGTTGACGTATGTTCCTATCGGTTATATATCTAAGGGTCTACATTAGTACCTTATAAGAAGAAAGTAAAAGGGAAATATGTAAAGAAAAACCCATATATCATGAGCAGTATCATGTCTGTATTCTAGCTCTTCCCACCACATTCTGCCTCATCCTTTACCACAGTGGCTTTAAATACACAACTGACTTTGATAAGGTTTAAAAAAAATAATTCTGCTATCCAGGCATATGGGCAACATATTATTAAGAATGTCAATATTGGTTCAGTTCCCCGAAGGTAACTCCTGCCGTTGGCGAGTGCTCTGTTTACATGGAGAGGTCTGATGCTGGAATAGTGATTATTTTGCGAGCACAGAAGCAGGCATTACCCAGCTCAGCAGCCCCATGAGGTACATGCTAGTAAAAGAAGAATGTCGTAATCAAAAACTAATGATGTAATGTATGGTGATTAACATAACATAATAATAAAAAAAAAGAGAGAAAAAAAGAAGAATGTCATAAACAGAAGCCCCACAGAACCTGGCCACGTGCACATCCTGAATTAAAGTTTTTGTCACTTTCCAGAACATAAATGATTAAGCTTCATCTTATGGAAAAGTCTGTGCAAAGAATTCTTTGTGCTTTACTACGCTCATAATCTACTGCCCCGCTAATATACCTTTCTCAAATGAACTGGAAATTTAAACCCAGAAATAAAGTAATTTGCTAATTCTTAATAGTTTGGGGAACAGAGACACTCGTGTCCAGATTAGTCACATCCCTAAAGTGTTGGTAGGAGCCAGCAAATGGAGAATTTCATATGTATTACTGAGGACCACAGTATCATTTTCTAAATCACTGCACCGTTTTAACCCCTGGTTTACCATTTGTATAAAAGTCCAGTTTTTCTATTTGCTATGGACTGAAGGTTTGTGTGCCCCCAAAATTAGTATGTTGAAATCCTAACCCCCAGTGTGATGGTATTAGAAGGAGGGGCCTTTGGGAGGAGACTAGGTCACGAGGGTGGAGCCCCCACCAAGGTGATTGGTGCCCTTATGAGAAGAGACGGAGAGCTTGCTTGTCTGCTCTCAGCTGTGTGAGGACGATGAGAACACGGTCTCCCGTAACCCAGACAAGGGTCTCCCCCTAGACCCCCTGTGCCAGACCCCCCGTGCCAGACCCTGATGTCAGACCACCAGCTTCCAGAACTGAGAAATAAGTTTGTGTTGTTGATAAACCACCCAGCCTACGGTCACTTGTCATAGCAACCCAAACTGACTAAGATACTATCCTATCAATTATTGAGGGAGGGCTGTTGCCATCCCCCACGGTAACTGGTGAACGTCCATATTTCTTCTTTCAGTTTTGTCAGTTTTCACTTCACGTATTTAGGGTTTCTCTTTTCGGTGCATAATGCTTAGAACTGTTATTGATCCCTTTATCGTTTGGAAATAATCTTCTTTATCCCTGTAATATTCCTTGAGATGAAGTTTACTTTTCCTTATATTGATATAGCCACTCCAGCTTTCTTTTGATTAGTGTTAGCCTAGTATCTCATCTTTTCACTGTTAAACGATTTGGATCTTTATATTTAAAGATTCTGTTGGAGGTGGGCATCGAGAGGATGTACGTGACCGCCAGTTGACCTGTGAGCTGGCCCAGGGCAATCGGAGGCTCCTCACCCTCTCCTGAACTTGGAATGTGCGTTCTGCCCTCCGTTCCTACAATGGGAGCCATTTTCACGGGCACGGCCCTGAGCCAGCAAGGATGCTGTTAAGATCATCTGGACAGTCGGCGTGACTGCCTGCAGGTAAGCCTCCATATAAACTTTAAGATTCTGGTGGGCAGATGCAGAGATCTGCTCAGTTGGCCACAGCCCAAGACAAGCCTCATACATAAAGCTTCGCTTATGAAACTTCCACCTGCCCATCTGGAGTGGCCGGTCTCTTTCTTCTGTCTTTCCTGCCCTCTGGCTATGGGAGCCGGTTCCAGATTTTACCCGGAGGCTTCCGAGTTTGCAAACCAACAGATTCTTATGGAAACCCATATAATGAGGTCTTGTTTTTTTTATCCAATGTTACAATCTCTGCATTTTAATTGGAGTGTTTGGGCAATTTACATTTATCTCAAGCATACATAAAGTATAAGAATTTTACATCCAAAAAAAAAAGAAAGAATTTTACGTCCGTGTTCTTCCATATATTCCGTATATGGACTGAAGTCACAGGGCCTAGGAATAGGGCTGTGGCTTAAAGGCTGGCTACATCTGGTTTGCTCATACAATTAGGAAGTGTAAAGAAAGTAATTTCACTCAGTGTAATCTCTTATGGAAAAGTCTATCTGTATAGTATGCCCATTGTTGCACAAAAGGATCTTTACTTAGAAAAATATGCAAATCATAAGACACAAATAGATATCTATTATTTTTTTTTTACTCCAGACCATCTATTAAATAATATTAAAGCCACAGAGATGTCTCAATGATATCTTTAGGTTACCAGTCACTTATTTGAGAGAGAAAAGTAATCGGCGATTAATGTACAAATGCCAGAAAATAACAGCAGTTGGCTAATTCTCGAAGTGGAAACATTTATTTTGTTTAGAGTCTGTCGGTATAGAAATGCCACCCTCCTCTCGGACAAGTGAAGTCGTTTGTTAGAACCACAGGCTCACATTCACCGCCTGCTCAGGTGCTTTGCTTAAAATCAATAATGCCTTGCCATTGAGAGAAGTTCTTCAAGATGCAAATCACTAATTAATGTTGAAAAAAAGGGGTTAAAAATCCAGTTTTTCTTTAATAATGAAAATAGTTTGTTAAACAATTTTCCTGGAAACATACACTTACTCTAACTTTTCATTCATATTTTTTATTTAAACACACATAAGCACTCAACAAGTACCAGCATTCAATGTGTGCGTGACTAATTGCTATTTATTCTAAATTTAACTTCGGTTAAGTATTGGCTTTAGCCTGTATCAGACACACCGGATTAAATGTGCCCAGACAAATGATTAAAAACATAGTAACGAGGTAAGCTAGAGTTTTACTAGTTAAAAAAGCAGACATGAGCCAAAGGCAAAGCATATCAGTTCAACAAATATAAGACAAAGCTACCACCGAGGAATTGGTAGGGTAAGAAACCAGCCATACCTATGCCAACGTGCCATGTGATCAAGGATTCGTACAGCCACAAAGTGATAGTCTAACTGAACTGGGGCAGTACATTTATTTTATCTTCAGAGTTCAGAAAGCTCTCGTGATACATCTAAGTTTGCATACTTTTTTCAAAAGAATGAGACACATTAATTATAAATACCGTGGTGTAACAGGGGCCCCTTGGTGGCTCATTCAGTTAGGTGTCCGACTCTCAGTTTCCTGCTCAGGTCATGATCTCATAGGTTGTGAGACTGAGCCCCACGTCGGGATCCTCGCTTGGCGGGGAGTCTGCTTGAGATTCTCTCCCTCTGCCCCTCCTCCAACTCGCTCTCGTTCTCTCTCTAAAATAAATAAGTAAATCTTTAAAAATACATACAAACATGCATACATACATACATACCATAGTACAGCAAATCCCAGTTCTTTACAAAAACTCTATGTTAAATATTCCATATATTTTAAATTAGTAACTGCAACACCCATACAGATCAGTCCTGAAGAATGAACCAACATTTGCCTGAGTTTTGTTTGTGAATTTTGGGTACAGAGCTACTCTGTAACTAAATAGACATAAGGTGTGAAAAATACAGGCTCCTGCAATGTTTGCAGCTGGTGGTTTGAAATGTCTACTCTGCAATTGCTGTTCTGCTATTGTTTTCCAGATTTTGAATAGGTAGGAGACACAGGACATTCCTAAAGGATTTTTTAAAGATTTTATTTATCTTTAAATAAAAAGAGAGGGGCAGAAGGAGAGGGAGAAGCAGACTCCGGGCTGAGCAGGGAGCCGGATGGGGGTGCTCCATCCCAGACCCTGAGATCATGGACTGACGGAGCCACCCAGGCGCCCCATGGCCATTCCTAAAGGATTTAAAAGGTACCTGCCACAGCGGGTTCCTGATGCCTCTCTGCATCTTCAAGGTGGAACTGGAGCTTCAGTAAGCTATACAATGTTTCTACTTCAGAAGTAAAGGAGCTTTACATTTTTATGGTGAAAACTGAAAAAATGGAACATTTAGAGCATTTTCATAAGTCTGACAAGTGTTTAAAGCGCTGGTTCAAACCCTGTGTCCTATTAAGATACAGATATGTCTCCCATCTGCAGTAGCAGGACAGGTACCTTAATTTGGAATTTTGCGTAATGACAGTTTCAGTCCCATACCTCAAGAAAATTTTGATATTTCATGAAAAGACAGAATGATGGTTCTGAAGAAGATCTTAAAGGTCAATTCTTTTCTTGATGGAGAAATTGAAGGCTACAATACGTTAAATGAATTGGCCCCAAATAGATTCAAATATATTGATCTGAAAAGAATCCAGAAAATCCATTACTCAGTTTGGATCTTAACCATGATCTTCAGAAAATCGTAAATGTCAAAGGCACAGTTTCTGAACTTGCATCTTTTTCTAATAATTATTTAAGCCCTGTGCCACTTTTAAACAGTTAAAAGGAATCAAATCACATGGGTAGAAAAATTGGCATCACAGTACTAACCAAGAAAAGAGGTTTGTCAGCGGGGCGCCTGGGTGGCTCAGTCGGTTAAGCGACTGCCTTCGGCTCAGGTCATGATCCTGGAGTCCCGGGATCGAGTCCCACGTGGGGCTCCCTGCTCGGCGGGGAGTCTGCTTCTCCCTCTGACCCTCCCCCCTCTCATTCTCTCTCTATCATTCTCTCTCTCTCAAAAATAAATAAAATTTAAAAAAAGAGAGATTTGTCAGAGAGCAGAGCTTTTATGAAGGAAGGTATAGGAAGTGGCCACAAGGAGGACAGTTACTATGTCAGACGCAGCAGTGTATGACAGCCAGCGTGCCCCGCACAGTGCTGAACACAGAAGTGCCTCAAGCCCAGGCAACTACTTAGTCCATCCACCTTTGTTGAAGTGTGAGGATTTTCACTTTTCCTCAGCATCTCCACCCCTTAACTATTATGTGAGAAACGTTGGCTGCCAAAATGACCATGAAGGGCATTGCGGGCAGCCAGCCCATACTTAGGAATCTGGTTTATGTTCCACTGAAGTCCCTCGCATGGATATATGTCCAGTTTTTCCACTGTTTATCAAAGAATGGAAGCTGTTATCTAGACGGGAAAACGTGAATGCTGCTGGGAAGAGTGTTACCACCGCCTTGTCCGCGAGCACCCGCTCTGAATCCTTTCGTGTCTGGTGCCGCTGGGGAATCTAGCCATGCATCTTTCTGCAGCGTGTCCGTGTTCCCCTGCGAAAGCTGACCTCAGCTGCGAGCACCTCAGCCCACTCGCCCGGCTCGAGTTAGCAGTAGATGTAACCCGTTGAACTGGGGGTGATGCTGGCGGCTTCTCAGTATCAGGGAAGCACAGATCACCTGACTGCTCCGTGGTTTTACATGGCCAGCTCTTCCATTCCCCAAATACAACTGACTGCTGATTGAAACAGCATGTGTTTAGCTCTTGTTCTTAGACTTGATGGTATTTTTCAATCTTCCCAAGAATTTGATACCAAGGTAGTCCACCTTGCTATATCCAGATTCGGGTAAGAAAATGAGTTGGTACCTTGCCATTCACAATCATAAGGCAAGGTCGTAATGTTTTCCTCTGCGTGCAGAGCCTATCCCACCAAGAATGTGTATATTCTTTCCTATAAAAAGGCTAAATAAAAACTTCAGTGACACCCAAGTGACACTGTTCCTTCAAATTCTGCTTTTGACCATGATGTAGTTTTAATGTCAAGTCACCATAGTCATCTGGGCGAGCACCATGTATTTCCACAACAGCATACATTTCAGGACTTCCAGAATCTTTCTTGTAATACTGGATGGCTGCATGGCTCTCAGAGAAGGAGCACTCCCTTGAGCCATGGGAAGGGTATGATCCACAACCACAGAACCATCCTGTGGCTCCAATTCATAGAGATCATTTAAATGTCTGAGAACCTTATTGTTCAAATCTTCACTTTTATTTGCCAGGCTATGAAACAAATAGCCTTTGTAATTGTTTAAAAAAAGGTATGTCCAAGCTAAAGACAAGGCAGCAAACAAGGAGATGGGGTCTGAGTTCCCTTTTCTCCCCTAAAGAAAAGCTTGGTTGTAACTAACATAATTCATTACTGTATCTTCTATCGTCAACTATTCCCTCAAATACGAACATTCTGGTAAAATCACACACACACACACACACACACACAAGTCCATAGGGAGCACAACATGGATGATACTTCCTCTAAGAGCTGGTGGAAATCCTTGATTTATAACAGTGTTGCAGACACTCAGAGCTCTTCCACAATCCCATTCCCCCATTCTAAAGATGATCATCAGCTCCCAGAGGACCACAGCCCTGTGTTCATGCCAAGCATGGAGGGTTGGTCTCTGGTAGCCATCTTAACATCCTTGTCCACTACTTCTGTCACCTGGTTTGGTTTCCACTGAGTATCTTTTCTTATTATGAGACACATTTTTGTATTTCTTTGCATGCCTAGTTATTTTTGATTGGATAAACACTGCAATTTTCCTTTCTGGTTGCTAGATATTTTGTATTCTTATAAATATTGTTGAGCTTTGTTCTGTGACACAGTTAAGCTACTTGGAAATTGTCTGATCCTTTGATCCTTTTGGATGTTACTTTGAAGCTGTCAGGTGGACAAAAGAAATGCTCAGCCTAGGTCTGACTGTCCCCTGCATTTGAGCTACATGAGTATCCATGTGAAGTTCTCTACCTAATGCTCCCCAAATTATGAGGTTTCCCACTGTGACTGTTGGAAATAGAACAGCCCTGTGCGAACTCCATCGATTGCTCCCTGTAATTCTTTGAGTAGTTACTTCCCAGATTCCGGTGTTTTTTTCATGTGTGAACGGATCAATACTCATGTGAAGAGTTGAGGAGGACCTCCTGCAGATTTCTGGGGTTCTCTCGTGGTGCAGCTCTCTCACCTCTGGTACCCTGTGAACTCTGGTCAGCACGGTGTCCTTGTGGTGTTCTCAGGCTCGCAGCCTGTGTCTCCACCTGGGTCCTCCTTCCTGCTCTGCTTCTGAACATTTCCTCTGGGCAGTAAGCTCAGGGACCACTGTCCTTTATTGCTAATGTACGACACCTTGAACACTATTCTTCTGTGTATTTTGTCTCACTTTTTAGTTGTTGTGGGCAGGACGGTAAATTTGGTTTTTATAATTCCTTCTTGGTCAGAAATAGAAATCTTTGCTTACCTATTCTTTAATGTTGTCATCAGATCACTTATAAGAATTTTCTTGAATAATCACTGACTGTTGTGAAGGGAGATGAGGAAAATTGATTGAAATGTAAAAGTTTCTAAAATGCTAAATGACCCCCCATACCCCACTTGTCTGTATGTATCGTACATTTTGAATGAACCAGTTTAAAAATAAATCACCTCGTGATGCCTGGGTGGCTCAGTCGGTTGGGCGTCGGCCTTCGGCTCAGGTCATGATCCCAGGGTCCTGGGATCTAGTCCCGCATCAGGCTCCCCGCTCAGTGGGGAGCCTGCTTCTCCCTCTGCCTGCCACTCCCTCTGCTTGTGCTCTCTCTCACTCTGTCTCAAATAAATAAAATCTTTAAAAAATAAATAAATAAAAATAAATCACCTCAAGTGTGTCTTATAGCAAAATACCCAGAGCAAATTATAAGATTTCCAGCAATTATCTTATAATCAGTTGAGGCCTTCCAAATTTTAATTCAAATTCATCTAAAAATTAATATTTCATCTCAATAGTAGACAGTCTTTCAGAAGTCTTTGCAAAGATGATACTGTGCCATAAATGAGTAAGAGACAAAGACACATTCGGATTCTCTGAACTATAAGTTACCTGAGCTACATCATTTGTGAAGTTCCCATTTTCCCCCAAATTGCAAGAATCTGGTTTCTCCAAAAACGTACTGGGTACTTCGCTTCAGGCTTTATAGCCAAGTACACATTTTTTTTTTTCCCCCTGTCAGTTTCACTCTATTTTAAGCTATTTACCTTTTAAATGGACCCATTCAAGGTTGAAGGAGGTCATCCAGAGGAGGTGAGACAGTTGCCCTGTGAGCTGGTGCTGGGCAGCCAAAACTTCTAAGCCCCTCTTCTGTCCTTGGATGTACGTTCTGCCCACCATTCCCACCGGAAGAGCCGTTTTCCAGGACAAAGCCTTGAGAGAGTAATGTGCTGCTGAGATTACGTGGGGACTACGTGACTGAATCACATTGTTAAGGCCTCTATATAAACTTTTAAGATTCTGGAGGGCTGGTGCAGAAATCGGCTTGTCTTGCAGCCACCCAAGACAAGCCCCCTACCTAAGGTCCCTTGCTTATTACACCTTCCACCCACCAATCCAGAGTGGTCTGCTTCTTTCTTTGGTCTCCTGTTGCCCTCTGTGAATGGGAGGCCCGTTGCAAATTTCACCCCCCCACCCCCAGCTCTCAAAGTTGCAAACCAATATTAACCTACGCGGGTTACCATGGCGACACTGCTGTTATTTGTATATGCACAACTTATTGACAAAAAGATGAGATTTAGGAAACTTCATAGGCAATGTAGTGGCTATTGAGACCACATATGCAGTGTGAAATCTATTTATAAATCTATGAGTCAGTTCATGGAAGTGTTTACAATCTTATAAACATTAGAATGATCTGGAAACATCTTTTTTTAATTTGAGCATAGCTGACACACAATGCTACATTAGTTCCCGTATACCATTTAGTGATTTGACAAGTTTATACATTATGCTGTGCTCACCGCAAGTGTAGCAACATTTTTAATTTGAAAATATTCTTACTTTAGAGCATGATTTTTTTTAAAGATTTTATTTATTTATTTGACAGAGAGAGACACAGCGAGAGAGGGAACACAAGCAGGGGGAGTGGGAGAGGGAGAAGCAGGCTCCCCGCCAAGCCAGGAGCCCAATGCGGGGCTCAATCCCAGGACCCCGGGACCATGACCTGAGCCGAAGGCAGACACTTAACGACTGAGCCACCCAGGTGCCCCTAGAGCATGATTTTTTAATCTAAGCATATTTCACTGTTAACTTATAATTACCCATTATTTTCTCTTCTCACTCCTTTTGGATTGGAGCAGTCCATATAGGGGAATTATTGGTGTTACTGAAAACCCCTGAGGAAAGAAGCTAACAACGCATTTCTGCTAAATTCTCTTCCTAAAAGAATGTTTAGCACTGCTACATAGAGTGCGGTTTACATTAAAATATTTCAGTTACATCAAAGGGCCTAACACTGAGATATGTTTCACTTAATCAAACAAAGGAAAGATTGCTTTCCTGGTGTGAGTATCACGCTTTTCGACCTGTGACCCCACGGATGTGTTTATCACATGAGCTCTGCAGTCCAGATACGTCTCACACAGTTACACCAGCTCCTTTCCTCCAAAGGTCCTCGTTCTGCCCTACATGCCCGTCTCGTGAGTCTTACTGCCTTAGGCTTTGTCCCTTCCAGGCTTTATGACCACACAGACTCTGATTCCAGTTTAATTACTCCCTCAGTTACCCCTCTCTTTTCATATAGACTGTTTATACGCTGACCTAAAATGAAATGCATTTCCTGACCCAAGAATCTGAGCCTTGTTTTCATTTCTAGTAAAACTTTCTTCCCAGATCAGTACCATCATGCTGAAACTGACTTTGGGTCCAACTTTCTGAAGTCGGCTTATCCGTGACTCCGTGGTTCATTCTGCTCTGACACTGGTATTTTACTTGTGATTATATTGCTAATCGACATAGGACAGCATGGCTCTTCGTCATTTCTCATTAGTGTTATCTGTGTATTTTTAAAGATATGATTAAATGACCAGGACAAGTGATCATGGAACCTTATTACAATTCCAACAGTTCTTAATTATATATATACATATATATAAATACATATATATATATATACACATATATATAAATACATATAGACTTTATTATTGCAATAACCCTTTCCACCAGCCAAATCTGACAGACGTAGAGATTTATGTAATTATTACGGTACTTCAAGCTAATTAGACAAGGTTAGACATTCATCTAAGCTGTTGTAATTTTCTAGTAGCCAAAACAGCTTTTAGTTTCTCCTTGTAGGTTTTTAAAAAATCTTACAGCGGTTACACTGAGTTCAGCAAGATATATTGTTTCTGATCATTACCATCTTATATTCAAAATTTCTCTTCTGGAATCTAAAAGGCAAACATTTTTTAATATTTACTCTGAAATATCGTGAGTTCTCCTGTCCCCAACCTGCCTCCACCATGATCTTAGGGCCTTAGACGACCTTCGAAGCTCATCCACGAGGTCTATCCAACCTTTTTCCAGATCCCGCAAAGACATTACTCTTCCTGCGCTCTCTGGTCGGGTCAGAAATAGGAGAAACTGCCAAAGTGGAGATGGTAGGAACAGAACGCCGGGACGTGACCGCATGCTTGCTAAGGAACACGAGTGGCAAGCAAAAACACCGGGTAGAGCAGAGGCCATCTGAGGAAGTGGCTCTCAGGGGGATTGGAGGAGCAGCACGGGAGGGTCATTTTAGGAAAACTGCCACAGAAGGAAAAGTAAAGGGACACAGCAGAGCTGTCTCCGCAGTCTGCTCACCTGCCGGATTCTGCCTCCTCCTTCTTATGCAGCCGTGAAAGTAAGTAAGCAGGTGCAGCGTCAAGCTGCTCGTAAGTGGATACTGTCTTAAGGAAGAGTATCATCCTCCTATTTAAAAAAATAAACTCTTACTTTCATGCAAGCTGAAATGTCTTAGCAACACATTCTCTTCTCCCAAAAATAAAAAGAACATGTTTAACAACAGAAATGTTTGAGAGAGTTGGAGCTGACCTATGACAAGGAATTCCCTTGTAATCAGTGTAAATGAAGACACAATGGCTTTTCCATGTGTTGCAAAGTCATGCGGTACCTTAAGGGGAGGTGGAAAAGAAAAGGTACCACCGGAGGATGGGAGAAAGCCGAGCAAAGACTGGAAACTCCCAAAGCCACGTTTTCTGATTCTATAATTTCTCTGTCCGTTCATAATCAGGAGACTGGGGCAGATAGAAGTTCCTCCTGAAAGCATTTCACAGCCACCAGACTCTCGGAAAAGCCATCTCCTGCCTGGGGGCCGGCTGGATCCTCAGCCAAGGTCAGGCCTCTCTTAACTGTGCTTAAACCTTAACCGTGGAGGACAGTTTGCAACTGAGACCCCATTTGTTCCAATGTCAAAATCTCTGTGATCAGTCATTTTGCTTTGTTTCAAATCCATTGTGTACATGCTATCACCTCTGGGCATTTTAGACATTTCTTTGTACTAGACTACATTTGCCAGAGAAAATGAGGCATCGTTTCAAATAAATCTCCAGAGACCAAAGGGGTTTGCTTGAGCCACTAGAATTTCATGTGGTTGTTCTTTATTCCCATTTTATTAGAAAATTGCTAACAATAAAAGGAAAAACCTTATTGATCTCTGAAAACACCATGTTCAAAACTTGACTTTTAACAATCACATCTTGTGTCTTTAACAATACCAAGTGCAATTGTAATGTGTGGTTATTATATTACTCAAGATCCTCAGTTTGCTTCCATCATAAAATGCACTTAAAAATCTATATAATATGCAATATATGTGTATATATGATTTAGATATATAATGTACACTCATCTCAAACATAACTTGCTTATGAATAGTATCCTGATGTATCTGTTTTGTTATTTTTATTTATTCTTCTCTTTCTGAAAGGGCATAAGATAGCTTATAAGGAGAAATATTACAAAGTAGAAAGAGATGAATAGGATTAAAATAAAGGCAAAAGCGAAACAAAGGCCAAGCCATAAAATGACAGAAGTAATTGGTGCGCAGCATTGTGTGTTATGAAGTTGTACAGAATGGCATCTGCCATAAAGAAGAGATTAATAATATTGTGAGCATGAGCGACCACTAGAATTGGACCTCACAGTTGTTTCAATCTAAGCAATAAAACTGAATGCAAATATAATCTATTTCAACATTTGCCTTTTTCAGAAGATAAATGTGTACTATTTGTGGTGGAGAAGGCACCCTTTCCTTTCTTGTCGTTGTGCTCTGGGAAATGTATCTTCCATGGGCAGTTTATTTAGAGACACACATAACTTCCTTGTCTAGGAGGCAGTGCTTCGAGAATGATGGGAGCTAATTGAGCTCATTTTACCTGTTATGATCTCTGGAGCTCCCTCACTCTTGGCTGTGTAGTTCTTTTCCATTTAGAGATTTTAGGGTAGAGTATCTCCTTTGACAATTTTACAGCCACCTTCTTTAATGTGTAAGCTTTAAATTCCTATTATTGATCGTATTTTTCCAATAAAATGAATCTTTCAAGGAGGTCAACGGGTGTTCAAAAGCATTCAGCTGTCTAGAGAGGCAGTTATAAAGGTCTGGTTTTCGGATTCCAAAGCTCTTTCCAGCCCGTCAGCACCCCTGCAGACAGAAGGCAGTGATGCTCTCCACGGGCTATCATGCTGGGCTGCCGTGGGTCCCAAAAACCGCCTCTGCCACAGAAGTCCCAGCTCAGCCCCTTCCAAGACAGCCCTGCCAATGCCCCACATTGCAGGTGCAGCTTTCCGGATGGTGCTCCCCGGAGACCCGTTCAACTTGGGCTGAATCCATCCAATTCGCCCTCTGAGCCAGTTCAGTCTCCGCCCAGCCCACCGCTTTCCCTGGCCACTTCTCTCTGCTGTGACTCCTCATTTAGCTTTTATTCAACCCTGTCACGTCCCTCACTGCCCCTGAGTGATCATCTCCATCCTTCCTTATCTCTTATTTGGCTTTCCCTCCTTTGTCTCTATTAAAGCTATAGAAGAGGAGAATTTCCTGTAGGATTAGCAAAGTGGTGGAAAATACATTGTTAGGTGCTTAGTTTTTCTTGGGGAAAAATGCAATATGTCAGGGTTATTTTTTTAATGTGTTTGCTTTTTAATCTCCTCTTTTAAGTTTTACCACCTATGCAATTTTTGTAGATTGCCTTCATCACGGTCAGAAGGATACATTGCACTGGGCTGACTGATCTCAGCCGAGTGCTGTACCTCAGGGTCCCATCCTCACGCTGCACGGCCCATAAATGTTGAATGATGGTAATGATGCTTGCACTGTCATTTCGTGCTAAGCTCAAAAGGTGTGACTGGCAACTGCCTGTAAGAGAAACACTATAAATTCTAGTGAAAAAGCCTGCAATGATATATAGTGATCGCAAGGTGACAACCCAGTCCAGAGCAGTGAGGCCCTCCTGGACACCCACACTGTGAATCCGCTGAGCATCTCGTGATGTCCGTGAGTAATGTAATTACAGAAACACAGCTTGCAAATGAGGTCTCTCACCACAAGATTTAGAAAGGTATACCACATGCTACAAAACTGTCTTTTTTCCCCCAGTTTTTCCAATCAGTTAGCATAACAGGCATTGAGGATACAAAAGTTAGTATAATTCCTTGTCCAAAATAACCTTACCAGAGTAATTTTATGAAAAGCAAGGGCAACTATATACATTTTATATATGTATTGTGTGTCCATGTGACTGCGTATAGATTTATATGCACACGTGTACATACATGCACACGCATGTATATGCACACATATGTGATAGAGTAGCTATATATGTACATACATAGTTACACACATACACGTATGTTTTAAAATATAAGCGTTGTTATTATTCAGCCATTTTGTGGCCAATAGATCAAGAGAGGACTCATTGACAAGATGGGTTATTATATATATTTTTTAAGATTTTTGTTTATTTATTTGACAGAGAGAGTGCACATGCAGTGGGGAGGGGCAGAAGAAGAGGGAGAAGCAGACTCCCCGCTGAGCAAGGAGCCCAATGTGGGGCTCGATCCCAGGACCTCGGGATCATGACCTGAGCCGAAGGCAGACGCTTAACTGACTGAGCCACCCAGGCGCCCCAAGATGGGTTATTATATTCACAGACCCCAGGAGGAGGGGGCATGCCACGCCGTGCACACAGGGCCCCATGGGAAAGCACCAGGGTCCGTTAGAAGGCAGAGGGAGTGAGAGGAAAACATGGGCGAGAGCCTGTATTGTGGTTTCTGCAGAAAGGAACAGAATAGGCAAGGTAAGGAGACTTAGGATTGGCTGGTGTGAGTAATTCCCATGTGCTCTGGGGTATAAGAGAACTAGGATGAATGATAAGTGGGTTTCAAAAAATGTTGAGCTTAAGGATTTCCAAGGTAACCACAGTTTTAGTTATCTATTGATAATGTAACAAATTGCTCCAAAAATTTAGCAGCATGAAACAACAAACACGGATGATCTTGGTATCTGTGGATTGGGAGCTGGAGTGGCTTAGTCTGGTGGTTTGGACTCAGTCACTCAAGAGGCTGCCATCAGGGTGTCAAGCAGACTCCGGGCATCTCCAGTGTCCTTGGGGGAGGATGATTTCCAATTCACTCATGTGGACCCCTCCACAGAGCTTTCTCCTGGGTTCCCTGAGAGAGGGAGGGGGAGAGAGAAGAAGAGAGACAGAGAGAGCGCACACACACCCAGGAGAGAAGCCACAGTTGTTTTGTCGTTGAATCTTGGAAATGACACCCCATCACTCTGTATGTTCTGCTCATCAGAGGCAAGTCAGTCTGTTTAGCCCACACGCAACAGGAGGGCCTTACATGGGGGCCGGGGAGCAAGGATCACCGGCCGCCTCAGAAACCACAGACCACGCCACAAAGTCAGGAAGCATGAAGGAGGGGACAACCCCTCACACTGCCACTTAAAACCGCTACACATCTGCAGGCTTGGAAACTACCAGACACGCAACAGGCTGAAACATAAAACAGTAGACAAAGAGCTTGTTAGTGGCCTAAATATGCAAAGAACTCTTAACAAATTAATAAGAAAAATAACTAAATTGAAAAGCAGAGCTCCCAGGAGACTGAAGGGCAGCTCAGAAAAGAAGAAACTCATATTTCCACCAGATATGGGAAAAGTATTCAAGCATAGTGACAGTTAAAGAAATGCCAATTAAAAAGTGAGATTATGCTCTCAAATATCAGACAGGTAAAAAGTGAATAGGATGCGAACATCCAGAGAAGGCAAGGGTCTTCGCATGCACTCTGAGTGGTGGTACAAAGTGGTACAGCTTTTGTAGAAAGCAGGTTGCCCACAAATATGACAGCGTTCATACCTGCGATATAGAAATTCTCATTCTAGGCATCTAGAATAAGAAAACTCGAAATGTAGGTGCATATTGAGCCACAAACATGTTTATCATAGAGTTACTTGTATTGGCAAAGAAGTGGAAGCATTTTAAATATTCGACATTAGAGGAATTACATAAATGGAAAAACCAACCCCCTCACCTCACTAAGCAGGGCAAATGCAAGAATTCTCTTCTAAATCAGAGGATGTTCAAAGAAAGTGCCCCAGCTCAGCTCCAGGGTAGGGCTCTGCCGAAAATTGAAATGTGTCTGGAAATAAAAGGGAGAAACTCCTCCCTAAGAACTCCATTTTGCTCCGGAGAGGAAAAGGGCAGAACCGAGGTGAGGGGAAGGAAGAGCAACCAATGCTGAGAAATAAAGTATCAACCGAAAATTCCTCCACCGAGAAATGTCTTAAGGACAGTGATGTCTAATGCTGGCATGAGGGCGTCCGCACTGCAGGAAGGGGAGCCCCTCGGCCCCCCAAATCTTCAGTTGTGCACAGAAATGCCTTCTGTGATATTTCTATTAAGGAAAATACCTAGAATTCATATCTAGGTCAGTGTGGTGCAGACAAGGAGACCTTGTGTGAGACAGTGAGAAAATTGTAAGAGAGAAATAATTGAATGGCAGCCTGAACATAGAGTCAGGATTGATGGTAAGAAAATAACACCCCTAGTAATTTACAGAAATCCTGCTGAGGGCAGTGAACTTTCTACTGTCCATTACATGTGGATTTCGAGCCAATCTTATCTACAGCTGAGAGGGTAGGGTGACCCCAATTGCTATTTCGATCTCCCAAATCATAAAATTCTATGCAGCCCTTATAAGTGAAGCTTTAGAAGAAAGTTGATGGCAGACGAGGGGGTCTAAGCTTTGTTGTTTAGTGCGGAATAGCATTGCTGGTGTTGTCAGTTAATCCTATACCCATCACTACACATGCAAAAGACCTACAATGCATAAAACACGTTCATAGTACCTGTCTGTGGATGGTGGAGCTAAAGTGATTTTTACCTTCCTTGTTCATCTCTATGAGCTTGCTTTCTTAGGCGATCGGATCTCTAAACCCCTGGCAAGGGTGTCTGTGTGTTTATGAGTCTCAGGTCAGGCTCCCGAGAAGCAGAGCCTGAAAGAGGGGTCCTTGTTTAAGTGACTCATGGCTCTTAGGAGGGAAGCAAGGCAGGGGAGGTGGGAAAACTAAGCAAGAAGGTTTCGGTATCTCAGGCATGCAACGAGAGTCTCATTCTCCTTTTAAAACGAATTCTTACATGGCCGTTAAACCCCAAACTGAGAGGATTTAATTTACAAGATGAATACAAGCTCCTATTTGGCCCAAGCTGTTTTGGATTTTTCCTTTCTGTGGATCATAATTTGAAGACTTAGCCGGTAACATGTAGAGTGCTACTCCCTCAAGACTTGGCTCTTTTGGGCGTCGCCTGTTTTCTAACACGGAGAAGCCCGTGCCTTGGGTCAGCTGATAGTAGGTTTGATCAGACAAATATTTCCCCATAAGAATGAAAATACCTTTGTTTGGTGGTGAGCGTCTCAAAGCCGCTCCTCCTTACCTATTTGTTCAAAGCTGTTTTATATCATCCTCCTGTCTTACCCATCGAAGTACAGGGTAACTTTTTATCCCGTGTGCTTGGGCCAAACAGCTGAGAGTCAGCCTGGAGCCTTCTCTCTCTTGCACACGTAGAACAGGAGCAAATTCTGTCGGCTCCCCCTTCAGATCCGGGGCAGAGTCTCCTGTCCTGTCTTAAGGATGCCCTGTGTCATCACCTGGTCCAGGCCATCATTGTCTATGGTGTGGGTTGTTGACTGGCCTCCAGATTGCAATCTGTGCGACTCTTACCCTCATTACAGTCCATGTTCCCATAGTAGCTAGAAAGATCTTTTTAAAAATCCAAGTTGGGTCTCGTTTCCCCTTTACTGAAACTCCTCCAAAGCTTCCCATCCATTTCAAAGTCCTGAATGGCCTTTGTCCTCGTCCTCACCTCCCACCCCTCCCTGCCTTCTCTGGGCTCGCAGTCCCTCGAGCTCCTCCCTCTGCCTCCCCATTAGGCATAGGCGTGTGGTTCGTAAGCTCACTTCCTTGAGTCTCTTTCCAAATGCCCCCTCGCCAGAGAGGCCTTCCCACCCACCATTCTCAACCTCTTCCCTGCTTTATTTTCTCAAGGTACATGTCCTCACCTGGCATATTTCCCATTAACTTGTTGGATTTCTGTCCCCTGAAATAGAAAGCTCCATAGGAGCGGGAACATGGTCTCTTGTTCGTTCTGTATCCCCCGTGACTAGTGCTCATTGTTGTGGGTCAGTTATTTTCCGAGCGAACAAATGAGTTGATAACCCACAGACGTTCACTCCCATCTACTCCTCTGTCCTGAAGCAAGTCCTGTCCTTGAAAATTAAAGACTCCCCCGCTCCTTGCCTAAAACGTCAGCAACATTTACCTCAGTTAGAGGACTGCCTCACTGGTCCCTGGGGATATGGGAAAGACCAATTCTCTTTACTTAATGGGATTTTTTTGAAGGAATAAAAGTAAAGATCAAAATCGAAGCCTTAATGGAAGGGACAATGTTCCAACAACTGACATTCTTAACAGCCTCATTGAAGTATAATTGACTATAGTGATCCACACATAGGGAAACGTCTATTGGGTACTCCCATATGATTGTTTATGTGAACGAACGTGTCATCTGCAAATTAACACAGTTTTGCTTCTTTCCAACCTGGATACTGTACACTTCTCTTTTTTGCCTTATTGACCTGGCTGGAACCTCCGATATGATACTGAGTAGAAGTCTCAGGAGGACATGCCTTGTGACGATCCTAGTAACTTACATGTTATCAGGCTGTGTGATTTTTGCCTCAGGATTCACAGATGCCCTCAGTGTCTGGGGCCTTCTTGTCTCTATCCTTAAATTTTGTTTTGAGTAGTTTCCATTGTGATGTCTACAAGTTCAACGATCTTTTCTTCTGCAGTTTTTAATTTGTTAATAAAGCCACCCAATATATTTTCCACATCAGACACTGTGTAGTTTTTATTTCTGGGAGTTGAATTCAGGTGTTTTTATATTGTCCCTGTCTCTACTTCACCCGCCCCATCTTCCCTTTAGCTCCAGAATACATGGAATGCAGTTGGAATATCTGTTTAATGGCCCTGCTTTCTGATTTTGACATCCCTGTCAGTTCTGGTTGCAAGTGATTGACTTTTCGCCTCATGGATAGAATTTCCCTGCTTCTTTGCAAGCTGATAATTTTTGATTGAATGCCAGATATTCTGCATTTTACCTTCTGCATGTTGGACGTTGTTGCATTCCTATAAATATTTTTCATATTTATTCTGATATGCAGTTTTGTTACAAAGAACTAGTTGGATCTTCTTAGGTCTTGCTTTTAAGATTTGGTAGGGGAAGGCAGAGCAGCATTTAGTCTAGGGCTAAATATTCTCCACTACTGAGACCCGACGCTTCTGAGTATTCTAGCCAATGTCCCGGGAAAAGGGAGGTTTTCCAGTCTGGCCTGTAGACACAGACACTATTCCCAGCTTGCATAAGCTTCAAGTAGCGTTCGCTCTAATTCCTGCAGGGAGTGCTTTCCCCCGCCTGGTCATTCCCTCCCAGTGACAATGTGGTCTTCAGGACACCAGTGGGGACCCTGTGCACGTTTATGGAACTCTCCATGTGTGCTCTTCTCTGGGAGTCTCCCACGGGAACTCAGCCCTTCCTGTCCACCTTGACTTTCTGCTCCATCTTGTCAAGCCAAGGCAAGTCTGCCAGGCTCCGCCTCATGCCTTGTTGTCCCCTGCCTGCACCACGACACCCCCAGGGTTCACCTTGTTCCCATCTCTCAGGTACCACTCTCTTTCATTGTCTGATGCTCAGCTTCTTGGAAACTATTGTTTCATATGTTTTGTCCCATTTTCTAATTGCTTCATGTGAGCAGGTAGATCCAGCCCCTGTCACTCCTTCTTAACTGTAACTAGATTTTGACCCCCTATAACTAATTTTGGCCCATTTGCAACTGAGTGGGAGTCCGGGGGCGAGGTCTCACAGATGGTTCTCGTGTGTGCTCCTACATGCCCTCCAGTGTCTCTGCAAGACTCATACCTGCTTCTCCACTAAGACTTCCTGTCTTCTTTGGGACCCAACTCCACGACAGTCTCTGTCCCCTCCAGCTTTTACTTCTTTTCTCCACTGGTTATAAATTCACTTAAATATGTCCCAGGAAATTGTCTTCTAATCACTGGCCATCACTGCTGAGTTATCACTCCGCCATTTTCACTCTTTATAATTTAACTCTATGTATTTCTTACCTGATTTTCTGTTCACTCCTCAAGCCATTAAAATATGGTGCTTGTCTCCACCACCTCATTAAAGCCACAGTTTCCATGGTCACTAATAATCTGTATATTGCTAAATCCCAGGGACACCTTTCTGTTTATTTTATGTGACCTCCTATTGCCCCTGTGATGGCAATCCTTTCCTTCTTTCTGAAAGTCTCTTCTTCCTGGATCTTGGTAACCATCGCTCACTTTGTTTCCCTTCTACTTCTCTTCCTGCTCTCCTATTTATGGACTCCTCTCTTCCTATTCATCCTTTAGTGCCAATGTTGGTAGGATTCACTCTTAGCCTTCTATTGAATTTATCCCTGTGCTTTCTCACTTTTTCTAAAGTCAGATCAGTATAGTCAACTCTGATAGTCATTCTCACTTAGATACTGTCCCTCTAAAAAAGCAGATTGCCCCATGCAGAAATCAAATCATCAACCTCTGCCATTACTGTCCCATTGACCCAAGTGGTCCTTTATCCCTGTTTGACACAATCTCCATGTCAAAATTCATAGTCATTGTCCATATTTAATTAGTCAATAAATCCAGTTGAGTCTGCATCTTAAATGTTCCTCAAACCTGTATATTCCGATTCACCCTCCATACTACTAACTTAACTTCGGGTTTTCTTACTCTTTGCTTAGATTACTGCCATAGGTTTTTATTGGAAGTCCAGTCCATATTCATTCATTCCTTCATTCAACAGATACTTATTGACTGCCCAGCATTCTCATTCTCCATTCTCAGCAACGGTCATGCAGACATGGACCATCTCTTATGGAGCTTTTGTTTTAGATGGGGCAGACAGGAGTCCCACAAACACACAAAACAAAGAAACTGACAACAAGCAAGTCAAATATCAGTTAGCGGCAAGTTCTATTCAAAGGATTTAGATTGTATGGAGAGGGAAAGCCTCTCTAAAGAGACGCTATTTAAGATAAGATCTAAGTGGCAGGAAGGGCTCAACCACGACGAAAATGGAGGGGGCAGGGCCAAGGTTCTTTAACATTCTATCAGAGTTATTTTTCTGAGATGAAATTTTGCTGTGCCACATCCCTCAACACAAGCCTCTTCCTTGTTTGGCACCTGGTAGAGTCCAGGTCAGCTCCTGATCTGAGCGTAGGAAGCCCTATAGACGCAGCTCCTCCAGCCCCTCTGGCCTCATCAGTCTCAGTCTTAGTTCCTACGGCTAGAACAAAGTACCCCGGGCTGGGGAGCTTACAAACCACAGATAGTCTTTCTCATAGTTCCGGAGGCTGGAAGTCGGAGATCAGGATGTGAGCGCGGTTGGGTGAGGAGGGCACACTTCTCAGTGTGTTCTCATATAGCTCCCTGGGATCTCTTTTATAAGGGCATTAATCTCGTTCCCGAAAGCTCTGCCCTCACATAATCATCTCCCAAAGGCCCCACCTCCGAGTACCATCGCATTGGTCATTAGGTTTTCAACAGATGAATTTGGGGGTGGGGGGTGGGGACACAAACACTGAGACCATAGCAGTTGCTAATGCTTGTTCTCTGTTTCAGTCCTAGGCTGTTCCTGAAATGAGCCTTTAATTACTGCTTCTACTGCTGACGTACTTTCCCTTTCTAGAAGGCCATTGCCCACCTACCAAATGCGTACACACTTACTGAATGACTCAGTGAAGTGGGAGACACCACTGTTGTGTGTTACCGGTTGTTCTGTGCTCTGCCCACAGCATACTTGGGGTTGGGTCTTCACTACCTGGAATATCCTGGTGATGGGGTCTATGCACATTCTTAGTGGAAGGTTAATCGGCCTCTGACTCCTAGACTTCCTGTCAACACTGCACTAAATATTTCCAACATGAAAACAAATCCAAGTGTAAAACTAAATTAACATTGAGACCCATGCAGGAGAATGTTTGAATTTATATTCATGGATAAAAGGAAATACAATGTCACAATTTGCTCTTAAATGCCAATGAGCGTTCAGTATTTTTAACATAAGCTTACGTATACATACAATTACAACATATGGATGCAGAGGTATATTTACAGTGATGCTAACCTGGGGCTCAGGGTCAGGTCAAGATGATCTTGGTCTTTATTATCCATTAACCCGGTCTCGGCTTCCTGTTTAAATAAAATAGTGAAAACCACACATTCACTAGAAATGTACTATTTCATAGGTTTGTTCTGGACTGGACTATAAGAGAAATAGGATGATTGCTATGGATTAAGTTGTGTCCTCCTCACCCCCCAAATCATATGTTCCCTCCCTAACACCCAGGGTGATGGTATTTGGAGATAGGGCTCTCAGGGAGATAATTAAGGATAAATGAGGTCATAAGGGTGGGAATTAATCCAAAAGGACTGGTGTCCTAAGAAGAGGAAGAGACACCAGAACCTCTCTCCCCATCACGTAAGAACACAGCCAGAAGGCAACTAACTGTAAGACACGAAGAGTGTCCCAGAAACCAGAATCTCCAGCACCAGGACGGTGCAAAAATAGATTTCTGTTGTTTACACCACCTAAAGTGTGGTATTTCGTGGTGGCAGCCTGAGCTGAATAACACAACGATATAACCTACTGAGCAAAGTAAGTTGTAATTTGACGGTGACCCCAGCTATAAAATCATCCCGAGTCCAGGCTGCATTTTAATTTCCCTCAGTAATCCCCTCAGTGGGCATTCGAGGACCGTGTGAGGTAAAAGGGTTAAGTAATGTTTAACCAGTATGTATACTCAGTGCTTTTTATCTCCCTGAGACTTATTAGCACGCTGAGTATCAATTCACTAAGAATGAATAATACCTTGAATGACATCAGCTTCCGCCAACATGTAGAGGTTACTATGGTAATGGGGAAAGTTTTTCAGAGCACAAAACCAGTACCATGCTTGATATATTAGTCAGCCAGAGAAAGCAGGCACCTATAAGCTGCGGCATTCATTCGCTGAATGGTCATTTATGCGGCATGCATGTTAGCAGTTCCTCTGTGTTTTTCCAAACATCAAAACTTTGGCAGTTGTATTGAGAATCTTGGCAGATTTACAAAAGTGTTAATACTCATTTTCAGAGCCTCGTTTTGGGTTGTTTTTTTTTTCGGTCTTTGCTTCTTGGAACCCGTATTTTCGACAGGTTCACAGGGTTTGCAAACCAGACACTGAAGTGAAAATCCTCTCCAAGGACTGGACTCCACCATCCCTGTAATAGAAGTTTCTCCCCTTCTAGTCTTTTAGAAATTACTTCTCTTGTCGTGAATTATATTGGTCTTTTTGAGTATGGCGTTTTACCACACGGCCATTCTCTCTAGTTTTAAAAAACTGAAGGATGCCAAACTAACGTACTTCCTCCTTAACAATGTTATTATGCCAAGAGTGCAGAGCAAAACTTTATAGTGTGTCATGGTTTAAGCAACGCATTCAACATGCCAACAAGCTCTGGTAGGATTTCCGTGCATAAAACTTCCCGAATCCTAGTTCTGGTAGGAATGGTTAGCACCGTGACATTTGCAGCAGGTTGGAGCCAAGTTTTGCCGGGTGCGGGCCACATGCAGGGTCTTCCGGGAGAGGATCAAAAAGTTGATGATGCCATCGATACTGACCATAACACCTGGTGACAAGTGAGAGTGGCATCCCATGGGCAGGTCTGCACAGCAGAGCTGCATCCGTCCGCTGGGAGTCACTCTACTGACAGACCCTCTCTCTGCTCTGGGCTTGGGATTCTTCACAACTGGGGGATGGCAGAGTCTTGCTTCCCCAGCACACTCTAGCTAATGGTTTAGTGAAGGAAATGGACCCAGAAAACCAGCAAAGAATGTTTCTGAGCAGCCTTGGACCTACGCCCATGGAGATGGAGATGGCTGTAGGGAGGGCTCCGTGCGTGACTTTTTTCTTTAGGAATTGATGGAGCGTGCCACCAAGCAATTCAAACAGTTTTGTGAGGAACAAAGAAGGGCCATAGACTTTGGACATCAGCCCCCAAAAAATTAAGTTTCATGAAAGAATTCATACAGTTACGAGGTTAGACTTATCCATTTTTTCCCCCGAAATGTAATGACTCTTCTCGAAGGATAACCTGCTGGAGTAGCCAGGCTTCTCTCTGACTGATGCATTCACAGTCACCCAGTCTTGCTTTGACTGATCATTTTATGTTTAATGTGGAATAATTGTAAAAAGCTTTGGTGACCCAATGACTCCGATGTTCATTTCACAATGATAGAGCCCCTTATCCTACCTTTATATATAATAAAAACCTTCTGGGAATTTGCAATTTGTTTGAAGATGGAAACAAATGTAGCAGAGTAACATTTTAAAGAGATCATCAATAATGTATAATAACGTGTGCTTTGGGTTTCAGAACACATAATTATATTCAATACAGAGCAGAAGTAAGTAGAAATGGCCGCCAAACCACAAGGTCTGGGTTCAAGAACAACAAGAAGACCTAACTTGGCTCTGGTTCCTTTCACTTCATGATCATCATGCTGGTGAATACACAGTGCAAAGCATCCCAGGAGACCTCGAACTCTCAGTGCCCTGCGGGAGCTTTCTGTCCCACCTTCTTCCCTCGAGATCTCTTACCCGATGCAAGGCAGCACCTGGAGTCCACAGACAGGGGGCTGTCTCCCAATTCTTCATCACCTGGAATGCCGGGATGATCTGGGATTTGCAGGTTCTGCTGCCTTTTCACCTGCCATCGTTAAAGTGATGGGGCGAGGTGGCAGATGGCCCAGCAGCACTCAGTGGGCACTCCTTGACGTATCGGTACAACCTGGATCCTTCTTATTTCAGTTCCTACTGTGTCTTCAGGCCTGCTCTCCTTGTCAGAGAAAAGGTCTGGGCGTAGCCTGCCACAGGCATGATACTCGGGGAAATACTTCAGACCACTATTAATCTTTAAGATGTTAAACGAGATTTCCTTTCCAGCACAAGGTCCAGTAAATGTCATGATACCCTCGAGATTCCTCATGCAGGTGAGTTTTCTGGGTTAACATGTATAAAAATGCACGTGTTTGTGAATGCATGGTTTGTGCTACGCCGTCCTGGCCACGGGCGTGCCCCATGGCTCTATAGATCTGCCGCTTAAACCGTCTGAGCCTCAGTTTGCTTATCCATACAATGGGCATAATAGTAGCAACTGCCTTGTAAGTTTGTTAAGAGAACAAGTGAGTTAATCCACGTAAAGCCCTCAAACCCTGCCTGGTGCAATTCTGTGAACCTATATCATGATTAATGCAGGATTCTACAAAATAATCTTTAACCTCCACAAATTCAGGTTGGATTCCACCGCTGTCTATCAAGCCACTACTGAAAACTTTGATTTTCACTGTAAGAGTCCCACTTTTCTTTTTTTACCCGTCGGGCAAAAAGGACCACTGAGCTCCCTCACTGTGAGTCTTGCTGCCTTGGTCCTTCCTGGGGGAAGAGGCGAGGTCAGTGAGCAGGTGCACGTCTGGGAACTTCCTGGGGCGAGAGAAAGGGAACTGGCAATGAGATGGGAAACTCTGAAAATAAATGCAAAAGGAAGTTCATGAAGGTCGCTCAGTGCATGTGCTCCTTGATCATCTAGGCAGCTCTCAAGGTGAGTGGTGGCTTCCTAGAGAATCAAATAATAATCAGAGGCAGCCCCAGAAATAGCAACATTGTCAGGGCTCAGCCTTCTAACCAGGTAGAATTTGAAAACGCACTGAGCCTTCTTCAGAAGCAGTGATTTCACTGTTATGCTTTAGTGGTTGTTTCATAAAAAGAAACAAAAGTAACAATTAGAGAAGTTTAGACTTTATGTTTCAAAGTAGGAATAATAAATACAGTTGCACACTTCCTCTGTCTTCATCATCATCGCTCTTCAAATACTTCTGGAAAAACAGAAGGCTCCCAGGCTCACACGGGTCTAAGAGAAGCTGTTTGCTTTTGGATGCGAAGCAATCCCCCCCTCAGGACTTTATAATTCCACTGACAGATAAATATAAGGTCTTTGCCTTAGATTGACTGTTGTTGTTGCGGCAAAAATAAAGTTTACATTGTCCTAATCATATACTTTAAATCCAGTTTTCTTTCTCTTGTTATTGAAATTTCTTTTCCCTTGAAAGGATTAAAATAACCCAGTTACACATGTGATCATCTGAACAGATTTTAAATATCACTGACTCTGGCATGATCATTCATTTCTTCTTCCATCAAATAGATACATAAGATAGGTAATGAGTACACAAGTTCTCATAAGAGGCAGACTAGCTGCCTTCATGGAATAAACATTTTAGTGGAGAAAAGAAATAATAAAGACAGAAAGAAGAATATTAAAATTTTTGCTACAACTGGGACAGAAAGAAGGCGCCCGTTCTCATGGAAGTTATAGGCACACACCTACTTTGGATAGGTTGATAGGGAAGGCCACCTCTACTGTGAATTAGATTGTGAAAAAAATTTACATTTCTCGATGATGAGAAAGACAAATTTCATTCATGTAGTCTAGTTTTAATTTACAGAAATAGTCTTCAAATGTCAGTAATTTCCAGGTAGTCCCCCCAAAACAGGATCCAAACACACTTTAAAATAACCCCTCCCCCCACTTTTTTTTTCTTTTTCTACTCAGAATGGCTTGTTACAAGAGATCTAAGAAACCCTACCCTCCCACTTACTCAGAGAAGCTCTGACCTGTTCTTCTTCCATGTATGTTGCGAGTAGTAGTCATGAGAACAGCTCTGATTAAACATTAAGTCCTTTTCTGTTTTTTTTTTAATTTCAATAAAAATTTTAAAAAATTTAAGACTGAGCCTTGAAAAATCAAGAATGCGATTGGTCTCATAGTTTTCTATCTGATGGAGTTCTCCTACCTAACTCAGGCCCACAGTTCTAACCTTCCCTATCAGTCATTCAGGTCCTGGAATAATATCCATGAATATTTTAGAGACTCACCCAGCTAATAAGAAGAAGAAATGAGAGTTTCTTCTCTCCTGCTCCCAAACATAGGCATCTGCTGTCTTTCTTACAAAACACGAGACTGGATATCTCCTGTTTACTTGGGAGTATGTCAGTTAAAGTCTATTTACTTGGTAGATCATTTCAACTAGCAAGTAAATGTGCATGATGAGGACTAATTCTGAAAGTGAAATATTTGATCACTGCAGGAGACCCAGAAGATTTACAGACTGCATGCTCTGGGAAAAAAAGCAGCACCAGGCTATTTGCCAGTTGTTTTTATTCGGTGAGTTGTATGCCCAGGCTGCTTCTTAAACTGGGCTTATAATTTCCCACTTGTTATGAAAAATGTTCATTTTTTCCCTACTACTATAAAAACAATGAATGAATAATGTGGAGAAATTGAGAAAAATATTAAAAATATAATGTATTCATATCTCTGACACATAAAATATGTTGGCATGTATTTGTCCAATGATTGTCTTACAAAATTGGAGACATACTCTTCTTAAGAGATGTAATCTCTTTTTTCACTTTAAAATCTAAGAATTTTCCTGAATCTTTAAATATTCTCCAAGAAGATAACTTTTAATGTCTTAGTAAACAGTTTTAGAATTGAAAAATAAAACCCAAGTGCAGAATATTCCATCATAAGGAGGTCCCACAGCTTGTATTTAAGCATGGTTCCAATGTTTGACATTTTTTTTTTTTTTTTGCTGCATCTAAATTCTGTAAATAGAACTGGAATGGACATCCTTCTTATTTTTTTAAAAGATTTTATTTATTTATCTGGGGGGGAGGGGCAGAGGGAGAGAGAGAATCTCAAGCAGACTCCACACTGAGCATGAACCCCAACACAGGGCTAAATCTCACAACCCTGAGATTATGACCTGAGCCGAAACCAAGAGTCAGATGCTTAACTGACTGAGCCACCCAGGCACCCCGACATCCTTCTTCTATAAAGCTGTTTGTGTATTTCTAACTGTCCCCTTAGGATAAATTAGGAGTGTCATTATTGAATGAAAGGACATAAAGTTTACACTGTATTTTGTATGCATGCCCAAATCAAAAAAAAAAAGAAAAAAAGTCTCAACTCACACTCCTGGCACAGGCTGGGAATGTTTACCCTCATCCCTTTTACAGGGTCTAGATGACTTTGTTGAAATTTGAAGGACGCGTAGTCTTTTCAGAAGAGGAAGATATGCGTATTTCACTAAGTAAGAGAAATTTAAGATGTGGGTTGACCTAACCATTAACGTCATTAAATAATGGATTAAATCAAGTAAGAATCAAATAGGAATGGATTCAAAGGGCACCTGGCTGGTTCAGTTGGTAGAGCATGTGACTCTTGACCTCAGGGTCATGCGTTTAAGCCCCACATTGGGCGTGGAGTCTACTTTTTAAATAATTAATTAAATGAACACCACAATAAAACAAATTAAAAAAAGAATGGATTAAATTAAATAAGGCATTTCCCGGGAATTTAGTTGAAAGCATGCCAAAACAAAACAAAGGAGAAGATAAGAACTAATAATATATTTTTTGAAAAAGCAATGAGTTGGGAACTTAAAATTAAAAAAGAAGTAAAACTGAGGAGAGCTGAAAGTCGATTCTTTGACTATAACTGTGATGACGTCTCTTACCTACTCCAGCTGAACCACCCCCACACTCTAGTCTTACCTCCATTGTTCCAGGATAATCTGGGAGCCCAGCTCTCAGCACGCCCTTTCCTGTAAGATTTCAGATTTTCAAGCACCAGTAAGAGTGTCTCAGTGTAGCTTTGGAAGGCCAGGGGAAAACACAGGGAGAGACCATTATGAGTTCCTCCGGAGAGGTTGCTGGCATCAGGAGGAATGAGTGAGTCAGAAGATGCTTCAGCGGCATCGAAAAGAAAGGACAGCAACGTGTGAATACCTCGCAGAGTAAATAGACTCCAACATACGTGAAAAGAAGAACGACTCCCCACAAAGAGATTTATTCAGGAATGCAATCGTAGTGAAGTCCAAGTAAGATATCAATATACATCACAACGAAAACAGTGTCTTGTCATTTCTGTTGATGCAAAAATGACATAAAAATTCCAACACAATGCCTGATTAAAGAAAAACATTTTTATAAAATCAGGACAGTTAAACATTCCTTCCTGGGTGAGAACACACCCAGTGAAGTCAAACCCTGCCTCCTGCTTCGAGAAGAGCTGAGGGCAGCCCTGTGCAGAGCGGGGTAAGGCAGGAAGGCCCCTGTTTGCACTGTCACCTGCTCTCGGCTCTTCAGGAGTTACTAGTCAATCCAGACAGGCACGAGAGTGGAAAAAAATGTGAAACTAATAAGGAGGTGGCAAAGCGATCACTTACAGGTGTTATAACTCTACACCTAAATACAATGGAATTAAATGGAAAAAAACCCCAGCTATTAAATACAAATACAATAAGTACAATAAAAACTATTAAATACAGGTCAGAAAGTGGTTGATCCCATTAATACCCCAAACGAAAACACTGTTTACTGCTTTTATCTTTAATTGAAATGAAAATATCAGATTTAACATAATGCCCCCCACCCCAGAAGGGAGGTTAAACTTTGCAAGAAATATGCAGTACACGTTGGGGAGAATTTTAAAAGTATACCTAAAAGATGTATGCCACTCACAGGAGAGGAAATAGCAATTTTTTTTAAATTAAAAAAACACTTAAGCATTGACAAAAAAATTTACAAACAACCCTATTCACAAGTAGGATATGTCCACATAATACATAGAAAAAGAAATAAAAATGCTGAACAATATATGGAAAGATGCTTACCTTTACTAATAGTACGAAAAATAAAAGTAAAAGTAACAATGAGACTTTGCAATCAACAAAAGTTTAAAATGAAATCACAGCCCAGATTGACCATACAGAGACACAGGAACCACATCCCCACTGTTGCTGGTCTTATTACCATGGGTACAAAGGTCAGCAAAACATTTAGAGAACTTGAAAAAAAAAAACAAAACACCGAGTTTTAAAAGTATCTGCATTATAACATATTTATAACCTTTGACCCAATCTTCACCGTAACAATGTCAAACATGCATGGGGTTGTGAGTTTGAGCCCCACGTTAGGTATAGAGATTACTTACAAATAAAATCTTTTTTAAGAAAATGTCAGACATGCCTGATAAACCAGGCACTCACCACGAACGTCTCACCACCGGCTTGCTTGGGTCATTCCGCCAACAGTGGTCTCTTTCTGCAACAGGGCAAGTCATTGATCAGAGCGGTGCTAGACTCCTCGTTGTTGCTCGCTAAATCCTGCACTCCCCTGTGCAAAACCCAACAGGATGGGTACTGACCCTTTGAAAAGCTGATAACCGGTCCGTGCCAAAGTGTGGGACTCCAGCAAGTTCGGCCACGCGCCCGCCCCCAGAAGGGGGAACCTCTCCACCTGCTGTGGCCTCCAGCCAGCACCTTCCTGTGCAAAGGAGCAGATAGCCGTGCTCTTCTCCAAACTGGTCCTTCCACCTTCAGGATCTGTTCTCCGTGGGCCGTTCAAAGCCCTCAGTCCATCAGCTATCCCACTACACCCCGCTTTTCCCTTGCGTTCTTTGTACAAACCCCTTTTTCTCATCAATATTTAAAATTACTAAGGTCTCTCCCTTCTTTAAAATAATGCAGGAAGAATGGCAGAATGTTCCTTTTAACCCTCCTCCTTCCCCAGCTACACAGCAGGTGCCCTGGAAGGATACATCTACTCTCACTGGCCCTGCCCCTCTCTCTACCTTCCAGCCTCCCATTGATTGAAATCTAGCAACATCCCCCAACAGGCAACTGACACTGTTCTCTCGATGGATGTTGATGGACACTCTTGCTGTCACCTATGGACTTTTCCATTTTAACTTCTTGACTTCTCTGCAAGACTAAAGAACAGTATGTCCTGCTATTCCTTTAGTCATTTAATCCATGGTTCGGGGAACTCTTTCTCATTCTCTTCTGTGGGCTCCTATTTTTCTACGCTTCCCTTAGGAGTGAATTTTCCCCCAAGGTCCTCCCCCTGGGCGCTCTCCCTCTGTGCTCCCACGCATCCACCTGCTTTCTCTACCACGCATAAGCTGCTGGCTCCTGGAAGGCTGACGTCAATGTGGAATCACCTTCTGAGCTCGGACACTTAGAGTTGATTTTCCATGTCTCCATCTAGAGACCCAGCATGCTCCGTAGGTCACTCGAAGTCAGTAAGTTCACAGTTGAACTCTGCTTTATTCCCCAAACGATGTGTTCTTCCTCCAGGGTTTCCTACCTCAGAAAAGGATACGTTGGCGCAATCAATGCTGGGCTACGCTGGTTTTTTTTCCAACCCGATACAAAGAAAGACCATGTTCTCCAGGCCTCCCTGCACCTGGGGGGATGGTGTGACCAAGTTTGGGCAGAAGACCCTGGACAGCAGTTTTGTGGGCTCCTTACAAGCCTAGTCCTCAGGTTTCCCCCATTCTCTCACATACTTCTCATGGGGCCCAAAGGAAGAATTCTGCCAGGGCGCCCTGCGAGACAAAAGACACTGCTTGGCGGAGAGTCACCCTGCTTGCCTCCAGCTGTGCACTGAGTGCTAAATAAATGCTCAGTAAAACTGTGTTGTATTGAGCCCCTGTGGTGTTAGATGTGTTTGTTACAATCGCTTTGGTTCATCCCCCTGACGAATACAAACAGCGAGTTAAACACCTGAGACACATCGGTAAGGTCTCCCCGGACAGCGAGATTCAGTTCCTGCCCTTCGTCCTCAGACCAGGCTTCCAGGTCCAGCCATCATTGCCTGTGGTCCGAAGCCCCTGCCGTCCCCACCTCTGGAGTTGACCCTGCCAATCAGGTTGCACGCTGCAGCCAAAGTGGCCTTTCTCAATGCAAATGCTATTCTGTCTTATCGGAAACACTTTCTTCATTTCCTGTTCCTACAGGATGCAAGTCTGACTCCCTAGCATAGCATATAAGGCCCTAAATGATGTGCTCCTTGCTTATCCCGTCAGCCTTAAATCCCACCAGCTCCCTTTCTCATTCTACACGGGAGCAGTCCTCAACAGCATGGAAAACCTCTGATTTTCATCCTCCCGCCTCCAGCCTTGTGCATATTCCAGTCTCTGCTGTGAATGCCCCCTCTCCCCTGTCTCTCTGATTCCGCTGTATCCTGCCTGCTGGGGCCCTTGTGTCACCTCTTCCAGAAACCCCTCTGTCCTCCTTCCTACCCTCCTGTCGTCTGAGCTACCTTGCCCTCCTTGGGCAACCTTGCAATGGCCTGTGGACATGTCTCTCTCCCTCCCTCTGCCACTGAACCCTTCTCAAGAGCACACTGCGCATCTTCCCTTGTGTTCCGAGCCCCTCCTGCGGTGCCTGGCACCCTAGTAGTGTGAGATAATGTCCATTGAATTAATAAATAAGTAGTGTTCGCGTTCATTTATTATGTTGAGGATTTGATATTACTCAAGATGATATGTACACATAAAAGTGTGTGTTGACTCTGCAAATAATCATAAATGTTTAAGCATAATTATATGTGAATTATATATGCGAATTCACATATGACCTGTGAATCATATGGTATGAATTATAATGTCATGGAGCTCATTTCTCTGACCTTTAGCAAGGGTACCGAGACAAAATGCCACTCAATCTTTCCAACTTCCGTAAGTTTCTCAGGTTATTTCTCTGCCTGGAGTGTTCTCTGCCTTGTCGCTACTCAAAATCCCTCTTTTCCCTGCAAGGAACCCCAAAGTTCAACCTCCACTTGGATGCCCATCACTGCTCACGACTCTTTCTGGTGCCTTTGACTTTGTTTTTTTTTTGTTTTTTTTTGTGGTTTTTTTGGTATTTCATTATGACATATTGTTTTCCTATATGTAAGGCAACCTCCACATATCACTTTCCTTTTTGTATCCATACAGAGTCTGGTAGAATTCTGTGCAGAGTAGGCACTTAGTGAATGTTATTTAAATTAAATGTTGGGGATTTCAATATCAGAATCACCAAGTTAGTGGTAGAGTCTTGATTACACCAGTGCAGTCCAGTGCAATGTTTCAGGAACTGTGCTGAGCTTTTTACACATTCTTAATTCCCACAACAACCTTGTGTGTAAGTACAATTAATATTGCCCTTTTGTAAATTACAGAGAGGAGTAACTTGCCAAAGTGTGCACAGCTGATAAATAGTACGATGCCAAGCACTATGCTATATACTCAGAGTAGTGACAAAATGACCATGGGGTTTTTCTCTGTTAAAAAGACGGGGGCGGGGGGCGCCTGGGTGGCTCAGTTGGTTGGGCAACTGCCTTCGGCTCAGGTCATGATCCCAGGGTCCTGGGATCGAGCCCCACATCGGGCTCCCTGCTCGGCGGGAAGCCTGCTTCTCCCTCTCCCTCTCCCACTCCCCCTGCTTGTGTTCCCTCTCTCGCTGTCTCTGTCAAATAAATAAAATCTTTAAAAAAAAAAAAAAGAAAAAGACGGGGGCGGGGAGAGAGAGAGAAGTATGTTTCCCTTTAGGTAATTCAGCTTATTTTATCCAAATATTAAAAGATATTTTTTGAGAATCTTAGTTAATTCGACTGAATTTTCATAGATATAAGAAATAGGTCTGCGTGTATGTAAATATACATGTGTATGTGTACATATATATGAAATGCATGTATGAGATATAAATATACATTATGTAAGATATTTTAAGTTTTATACACACACACACACACACACATAAAATCTATAATGGATAATTAAGTCTGAAATAAACCGAATTATTTCAAGGATCCAAACCATGTCAGACATGTAATTACACCAACTGAGTAGTTGTAACTCTCTTGGAAATGTGTGTTCCTTTCACCGACCTGGTTTTGATTCTAGGGGCGATCAGGAGGTTACCTTTGCTCTCTCTTTACAGATGATGCAACGGATTAGCCTCTCCCTAAGTAGCCAAGGACCCGCCTGGTGCTCTGAAGAAACCTTAGCAAGGCCCTCTCATGCCGTCTCCCTGGAGCTAATTATGAGACCCACAGACAATAAAGGGCCCCCTGCGTTCTGGGACACCCATTTGTTTGGGGCTGTCAAGGCAGTGTCTTTTCTGCATCACGGAGATTTGCGGTTGCTTTGTCTACTCTCCCAGGCTGGCAGGGGTCTGTTTCTTAGCGCTGCCCCCGCATGATCCGGAGATGCTACAAGAAGAGTCCGAGATGGAAGTCTTGAAAGCTGTGGTGTGGCCCTTTCTGCCCACTGCCCCGTGCCCCCCACACAGTGGAACTCTTTGCTCCCCCTGATCCAAAGTGCAGCTGAGCCCGGTGTTGGCAAAAGGGAAGCCAGAAGCCAGCACAAAACAACAGATTATCGGGGCGGCTGTGTGGTTCGGTGGGTTAAGCATCTGACTGGATTTCAGCTCAGGTCATAATCTCAGGGTCGAGAGATGGAGCCGCGGATCGGGCTTGGAGCCTGCTTAAGATTCTCTCTCTCCCTCTCCCGAGGGCCCACCCCCTCATGCATGCTCTCTCTCTAAAACAAAAACAAAAATAAAAACCAGATTCTCAGAACCTCCCAGGGAGATAGTGCGGCTTAAATGACACATCCTAGGCTGTCCTGAGTGAAGTGTGAACACCCAGCTCCCCAGGTGTGTATCTCCTTTTCGGGATATTCTTTTTTTTTTTTTTTTTTTTTTTAAGATTTTACTTGTTTATTTGACAGAGAGACACAGCAAGAGAGGGAACACAGGAAGGGGGAGTGGGAGAGGGAGAAGCAGGTTTCCCGCTGAGCAGGGAGCCCGATGTGGGGCTCGATCCCAGGACCCTGGGATCATGACCTGAGCCGACGAAGGCAGACGCTTAATGACTGAGCCACCCAGGCGCCCCTAGTATCGGGATATTCCTAAATACCCTATTCATTGATAACACGGTTGGCTACCTCTCTTCATTCTGGATGCTGGTGACAGAACCAAGATGGCAGCCAGTTTGCTGTACCCCAGGGCGGTGTGTTAGCTGGATCCTGCAGCTGGACCCCCCCCCTCCCTGCAGCACCTCCTCACTCTCGTCTCCCACTTGGCCATGTGACTTGCTGTGGCTGGTGGCATTTAGCCATCAGGGTGTTGGGTCTCTCTGACATCCACCACCACCACGATGAGCCTGTGCCCAGGATAGCCCACTGCCCACCAGAAGACAAGAGACACGTGGAGCAGAAAGGAGTCAACCCAGCCGAGACCATCCTCAATCTGCTCCCGACGTGAGCAAGGCAAGCTGAGGCCAGAAGAAACACCCAGCCGGGACCAGCCTGAATCTCCAAAGTGCAAACTCGGGAGGTCCGTGTGTGCTAATTATTGCACTCACAACATTTCAGGATCATTTGTTACTTGGCACCGTGATGGCATGGATCACTAATTTAACTGAGAACAACTTTGGTGCACAGATTTCTTCTAATCAGTTTATCTCGAGACCAGCATGTAGTCCTTTCTCCATAAATTATTTTGCATAGAAATTGTGTATTTTCTTGTGCATCTCGTCCCACGGGAAACTCTTCAAAGACACAGCGTGCATTCAGTTCACTATCGGAGCCTCCGTGCCTCGCACACACACTCGCTGTGTAATGTATTTTTCATAGGTGAACAAATTCATGAATGAAGGCGAGACAAGATGTTATTTGCAACCTGGCAATAGGAAGAGAACTGTCTGCTCCCGAGCTGGAAAAATAATGGCATCGTCCTCCTTCAATTGTAGGTCAAGGGTAATGGGGTTGCCTGTCCCAGTCTTGGCCTCTTAAACAGAGGGGATGTGACTTGAGACCCCATGGTGACTCCAAAATGAGTCAGAGGTGGTCACCGCCTCAAATCCGAGACCACTTTCCTAGTTGTTAGTGAGCTCCTGGCTGGCAAACCCTTGCTCTCTGCTTAATCCTCTAGGTCTGGTCTCCATCACCCTCTATCTGTGCCTCTCTATACCTCCCATTTTATCTTGGCAGTCTATGTGGTTGTGGTCTCTTACCGACCGACCTCAGTTCTACTCCTCTTTTATCTTGACTTCACTAGTCTTGCCCTCCATATAAGAGATGCTTCTATCAGTTTTAGTGATATTAGTAAACCTTCTGCTGAAGCAAGAAGCGTCAAAAAAGGTGATTACCCAAGACAACATGATAGGAAAGGGGATGGACGGCAAGAATCGGAGTATGTACAGGGCAGGAATGTGGCCATAAGCAGGAAGAGCATCAGGTCCCAAAGGCAAGGGGGCAGGCTCAGAAGGAGAGGGACCAGACACGTAAGCCATGGCATAGGGGCCACACAGCGTAAGTCAGAGCACTGTCCTCTCTGTGCCTCCTGCCTCCTCTCCATTTTAGAAGCTGAACTTGTTCCCTTGATCTCCACTCTCGGATTTTGTCATCTGTAGATGGATTTCACATCAATGACCCTACAACCACAGCGGAATGCTTTTCCCTCCACCGTGTCACACCCGCAGCAATGACTACACCCAGGGGTAAGGTCAAAGACGATTGCCCTTGACCTGACGATTGCCCTTGACCCGATGCTGGTGCCTAGCTTCCCTGTGCCCTCTGCCCAGAGCCCCGTTCTCTGGCCAGTTCAGCCACCCTAGTTCTTAAATCCTTTTGCCACGTGATTTGTTTTCTCGTCGGCCTGTCTTGCTTCTAGTCAACTCATCATACTTCACGGTCTGAGTCCAAGTTGTAGCTAAGAGTTTTATTCTCCGAGAAGGACTCTAGGTCCTTCCAAGGAAAAGAGTGTGTTGTTGACAGAAAAGTTTATGAAACAGACGAGGTAGTAGGTGAGCCCTACTGAGCTCCCCATAAAAGCCCCAAGTTTCCCGTCTTGCCTCAGCAGTAAAGATCTGAATCCGTTCTCTGTATTTGTGTCCATCAGGAAATGAGTAATTACACTTGCCAAATGTTAAAGTCAGCAGTCCGCGGTCAAGTGTTGGCGAGTTTTCCCTTTATTTTTCCATTAGAAAAAAATGTCAAACTTACTTAAAATAATTCACAACAGTAAAATGAATTCCATGTTCTTATCATCCAATTTGAACTGTTATTAATGTTTTCCCAATCTCATTTCATCTCCCTCCCCACAGTGAAAGCAAATACCAGACATCATGCCACTTAATCTCTGATAACCTTGTCACCTTCTTAATGTTCCAAATAGATCGCTTTCTCTAAATCTGCATGAGAGTGATGACTAGAAATGAGGAGCAGAGTGGAAGATGTTAGGTTCTTCATGTTACCCATATTTTTTTCCGAAAAAAAATCAAACAGAAATACAATGGATTTTATTTCTACCTCTACTGTCCTCAAAATAACTGAAGCACCACAGAATCTGCTTATTTTAAAAATTCCTTCATTTCACCATGAACAAAGCAGTTAGTAAGGTTTTATGCTTGGTCCTAACTGACTTGATAAACTCTATTTGAAAAGACTTACAAAGTGAACCTAGTAACATAAAGTCAAGACCATAAAATAAAGGCAAAACATACTCAATAAACTTCTGTTTCTAGACATCAAAGTGCTTACATGGCCATGACCTGTACAGAGTCAGAAGTTTTAGATTCAGGTCCTAGGCCTGCTCAGTAAGGAGGCCCGGACCTCATTACCTCACCTCGGTGGAATGCCTGTGTTGGTTTGCGAGGGCTTCTGGAGCAGAGTGCCCCAGACGGGACTGCCTAAACAACAGACATTTATTTTCTCACATTATTGTAGGATAGAAGTCTGACATCAGGGTGTCCTTTTGAGGCCTCTCTCCTTGACTTGCAGACCGCCACCTTCTCCCCGGCTGCTCACACGGTATTCCCTCTGTGTGCCCGGATCCTCATCTTCCTCTTCCAAGGAGACCAGTCAGATTGAACTGGGCCCACCCACATGACCTCATTTTACCTTAATGACCTCTTTCAAGACCCTGCCCTCAAATGCAGTCACATTCTGAGGTACAGGGGTTTAGCCTTCAACCTATGAATTTTGGAGGGGAACACAATTTAGCCCATAACAGTGTCCCAGCTGAATGAGTTGTCATGAGGGTGAATAAGATAACGTTTACAAAATTTACTGTCAACTGTAAAGCACTATATAGAACATGTTTATTGTCTGGTCATAATGCATTTTTTCATCCACCAGAATTTAATTATGTGAATCAACTATATTGAGTGCTGAACTAGCTGAATGAAGAATCCTTGTGTTTTAAAAATTCATCATATTAAAGAGAATCATAATTAACACATACTAAATGAAAGGCACGTGTGTATGTGTGAGATAGTGTGTGTGAGAGAGAATGTGTGTGTGAGAGTGTGTGTAAGAGAATGTGTGTAAAAGAGTGTGTGAAAGAGAGTGTGTGAGTGAGTGAGCATGTATGAAAATGTGCAAGAGAGACTGTGAGAAAGGGTATATATGAGTGTGAGAGTGTGAGAGAGTGAGTGTGTGAGTGTGAGCAAGTGTGTGAGAGAAAATATTTGAGTGTGTGTGAGAGTATGAGAGTGTGTGTGTGAGGAAGAAAGTGAGTGTGAGAGTGCATGTGTGAAAGAGTGCAAGAGAGAATGTGAGAAAGAGTGTGAGAGTGTGTGTAAGAGAGTGTGTGAGAAAGAGAATGTGTGTGAGAGAGTGTGTGGAAGAAAAAGTGTGTGTGAGAGAGTGTGAGAAAGAATGAGTGTGAGAGAGTGCATGTGTGAGTATGAGAGAGTGTGTGAGAGAGTGTGTGTGAGAGTGTGAGAGAGAAATAGAAAGAGAGAGGAGGGCGTTCTGGGGAGCAATAGGAGGCCATCTTGGAAGTTGCCTGTTTGAACCAATAATAAGGGTGTGCTGTGGCTTCAAAAAACTTTAGCTTTTGTCAATATTACATGAAGATTTGTTCTTTATATTATCAAAGTGAAATGAGTTTTCACCTGTTTCTTTTCATTATGAAAATAACTCAAGGTTCAAATCAGTTGGGAGTTTTGTTTGCTGTTCAAGTACCTTCTTTTGTGAAACTAATTCTAAGTTGAGCATATGCATTATCTTGAAGTGTATGAGCCAAAATTAACTGCTTTTGTAATTCTGAAAGTAAAATTATGGCATAGAATGAATATGAGGAATAGATTTCCATAGGTGTGAGGATTAAAAGTGTGCATGGGGAAGAGCTCACTCTTACCAGTCCATTAGCAGATGAAGAAAAGGCTGGTAAAATACTCGATATTTTTTTACTTCAACAAAGTAAGATATAAAGAAGCATTTTTAAGGCCTATTTAGCACACAAATTAAGATATCTAAAAAAATGTAAGCACAAAATCACAGTCCTTGTAATGCAAGTGATGTTTATTACGCTGAGGGGCAATTAAGCTGGATAATAAATGTTTGGGTTATGCTGGTAGGAGGCATCCTGAGATGTTAGTTCAGGGGACAGATGGAGAATTCATGATTCCGTGAAATGAAGTGGAAAGTGAAGAATATGGAGCGATTGTCACTTGTAAGCTCTTGGATGTGGGATCTGAATCGGACGTCAAGCACAGACACTGCCATTCAATAGAAATAAACTAAACGTTTCTTATGAGAAAAATTATAGATGGCGTGTCTTACAATATTCAAAATGAGGAAAGAATAAACCTGAAGTTTCTTGATTGGCAAAGATTAAGCAATAAATATGAACATAAAACTCTCAGTTCTCCGCCACTAGGATTTCTGAAGAAGGTAGAGCATGGGAAGTTCTGCAATCAATGATTTGTTAGCTCCTGTAGATGATCTACCATAGGTGACTCATGAGTCTCATCATCCCTAGAAAGGTGCAAAGCTCTTCCTACTTAGGGAAGGCGAGAAGCATCAGGTTCTTTTGGACAGTGGCCACAAAGATGAGCAAAACGTGTGAGTGCCTGTGTGCACGTGGACGCAGGGAAAAGACCAAGCAAGTCAACTGTGGGGTTGCATATGGAGACAGGATATAGTATAACCAGGAAGCCAGATTTTACCTGAATGTATGGACTAGTCAAGGAAATTCGTTGATTCAGGAAACACAGATGCCTTTCTCTTCTAATGACAGAAATGGAGACTGGGTGAGGAAGGGCGGACATCTTGGCATCACTGAATGGAAAGCTGCCTTCCACCGGTCAGCACTTCCATTGCCAGTGGAGGAAGCTGAGGCTTAAGCGCAGAGCTGGCTCATGGGGGTGAGACCGATACAGCTGCCCAGGGGCCACACGCTTAGGAGGACAGCTCTGCTCTCACTGCTGTGGAATTGTTCACAGATTTGAACAAGGGGCCCTTATTTCATGTTGCCCTGGGCCTGCAAACCATGCAGGCATTCCAGGCACCTGGGTTACTGTTCTTTCCATGGTTGGCGCAGAAAGGTGGTAAGAGAACCACTAGCGCCTACCTGCCTTGGGGAAGACCCTTAAGTTCTCTGGCCTCTGTCTACTCACCTCTAAAATGGGGACGTCATAGGACCCACTTCATAGGATCCCCTAAATGGCTATGGGAATGGTGCTCATCACTATGCCTGACTCGGGTAACGGCGCGCATAAGTTAGCTGCCCTTTTGATTGTTTTGATTGTTTTGTTGCTCTGTTAGTGTAAAACTGTTAAGGAAAAAAGTCTGGCCCAGACTGCCAACACCCCTGCCCAACCAGGACTCAGCTCACCAAGGTGCATATGTAAAACCCATCAATCAAAGACTCAAGGTCACTTTTTACACTTTCAATGAAATAATTGATTTGACTGGTTGGTAATATACTTTCTAGATAAATCAGACACATACATTAATGTCTAAGGCTGTGTGAGGATTTAAAATTAGCCCCACCAGTGGAATATAGATAGCTGTTTGTTCTGCTCCAAACAAATACTGACCATTAGTGATATTCTCCTTATGAAGTTATGGGCCATCCTGCACATAAGAAGGAGTGAGCCCTGGGGGTTTTGAAGGAGGTAGGCAGCAGGTGGTGACAGGGACAGGAAAGCATGGCTGAGAGGAGGCAGGTGGACATGGCCACGAGATTGTCCTCTGAGTCCTTCCATACCAACATTTGTGTTCAGCGAACCCATGGACCCACTCTTCCGTTAAATGTCCCCGTGTGAGTCATCTAGGCAGCCCCATTTCCTTTGGCTTTCAAGGCCAAGGAGATTACTTTCCATGGAGAGAAAGAACCATGTTTCTGTGAAATAGTGAAAGAGTAAGTTCAAAGTCCATACACGGTCCTCCATAAATTCACAAAGAGCTGACAAGAGACGTTTCATATCCAATGTGAATACGTAGGAAGACATTATTTTGCTGATGTTTGAAGGGAAAGCACATTTACAGTTCACCTTTAAATACATTAATCATCAAGGTACAGTTCAGTAAAAATTAATATAGTAATTAGATACACGATGAACCAATGTGTAGGGAATTGTGGGTCCAATTATAATACACGTTTTTTATTTTAAATTAACTAATTTGAATCATCATACCAGCCAATTTGCACTCCCCAATGTGCTTCTTCCCTGGCTGAGAATAACAAAGCAGACAACCAACCTAATGGAAATGTTGCATGTAATGAAACTCGAGAGGGTCATGGGTCCCCTGGGTGACAGGTGTTATTAAAATTTGAAAGGACATTATTGTTACAGTTGGGCAGGGACTTTCGAATATTGGCATAGCAGGGCATTTAGGCCATCTGTCTTGTGCAATGCGCCTAGTGGTATTAGAGAAAACAGGAACGAGCTGCTATATATTTGAAAGAAGGCAGGACATTTAAACCATTTATCTTGAAACACACGCATTCTCAGTATGTACCATTTCTGTGTTTGAAACACTGCTTCTTCCTGTATCCTGAATCAACCCATGTTCCTCCTTCCTGTTTCGATCTCTCTACTATTTTCAAGTGGAAGCCTCACATCTAGAGATAGGAATGCAAATGACTTGTGCTCTGAGTCGGAATCTATCATTTGCATGCAATTAAGTGATTCACATACTACTGTGCTCTTGGAAAAGCATCCCCTGAAAAATATCTTCATTATTTTTTTCCACCACACATAAATAATAGGCTAGACTATTCATGTAGACTCCGTTCTTTTAAAATATTTCTAAGCCAATTGTTCTCTTCCTTTGGTATTCATGTTCTTATAGCCCTCAAATTTTATCACATCTTTATGCCATTGAGGTATGCTGAATGTCAGAGAGTTCATTCTATGACATTCCTCCAGCTTCATTGGTATGGCAGACGGAAGGATTATATACACCTCAGGGTATGATGATTTCTTGGTGATAGCTGAAGTCACACTGGATTTGCTTACTCTCCAATTGCAAACTATTTTGCATAAACATGTCTTTTTCAGCACTGTTGCTCATGACTTTCTAAGTATATCCCCTGCTGATCAACTGGGGTCCGGATTGCTTGTCCCTGGGTCTATTAATGGGAATTACCCAGGCTAAACATTACCTTGTTATTTCCCATGAGAATTCTAACTTTTCTTGTTCCATTTTAAATACCAGGTTCCTTTCTTTGGTGGTGCTTGTAACACTTTCCAAATTGGGATCAGTTCAGAAATAACAAAGCAATTGCTGTTTGTCCTCATTTTCCCAGCCAAAAATAAAGACGTATAATAAATTCGGTGTAGTGTTGATCTTTTGATAGTAACTTCTCTTGAAATCAGTGCATCATAATTCAGTTGAGTTTGTCAGTGTTTGGCTCTCCCATGCTAAGTAATTGTGAGCTAATTTCAGTTCTTCAATCTATTTCCTTACTTACGTACAATGTCCCGCATATGATGAAGTAGCTTGAAGAGATTTGTTTTTACCTTGAACACTACTTTGTCCCATGCTTTTGTGCAGTAGTGAATCACCTGGTTTGGCAGGCTGGGGAAAATGGGTTATGCTTAATAGTGTTATTTCGGGGTACAGAAGAGGACACTCACACGGGTGCAAAAAAAGTGGGGAGGATATCTAATAATTAAAGATAACAAAACGGGAGTATACTTCCTTGCAAGGTCTTGAGCTCTCTACCATGAAAAATCGAGCAGAGGCTATGTAGACGCTACCCAGCTCATTTTTGCACTAGGTTGGTAAGATGGGTGTGTGTGTGTGTGTTGGCGGTGGAGGGGGGTTGTTATCTCTGGGATGATTCTCTATTATTTTGTCTCTTACCTGAAGTTTAGAAAATTATAAATAGACATGGAATCCATCAAAATAGGAACAGCGACAGTGATAAGAAATTGATAACAGAATTTCCATTTGGACTTGGAATGCCCTATTTTGAGTTTTTTCCCATGAATTGTTTTATGTTATACTCTTGGTAGCCACACCTCAAGTGGGGAGACCCCAGAGACACTTTCTCAGGGATTAGGGCATATTAAAGGTGGTTCTGATCACCAAATTCCAATGTGTGGGGGGGGGTGGAGGGGAAGCATTCTCAGTGGCATCAGCTCAGTGTCCTACAATTCAACTCAGTCTTGACACTGTGCCTAGAAATAGGATCAGATTCTGCAAGTTAAGGGCTCAGTCCAACAAGATTGCCCTCCACCTCAAATGCCCATCGCAAGCCCAGGCTGTCACCCATGCTCTGACAGACTGACTATAGCTTGGAGGTTCCAATGACCCCTTCCTTGGGTTCAATGCATTTGCTAGAGTGGCTCACAGACCTCAAACATTTTACTTACTAGATCATCAGTTTATTATGAAAGGATATAGCTCAGGAACAGCCAGATGGAAGAGATGCTTAGGGCCAGGCATGGGGAAAGGGCGCAAAGCTTCCAATGTCCTCTCGGAGTGCAAAATTCTCCCCAGCTCTCCAGGTGTTCACCAGCCTGGAAGCTCTTCAAACCCCATCCTTTATGGAAGCTTCATTACAGAGGCATAGTTGATTAAATCATTGGCTCTCGGTGATGGGTTCAACCTCCAGTCCCTCTCTCCTTCCCAGAAATCAGGAGGTAAGACTGGAAGTTCTCTATTCATGGTTGGTTCCCCTGGCAACAGCCCCCATCCTTAGGTGCTTTCCAAAAGTCACCTCATTAACGTAACAAAAGACACTTGATTGCTTCTTGGCCTAGGAAATTCCAAGAGTTTTAGGAGCTCTGTGCCAGAAACGGGGGATGACGACTAAATATATATTTCTTATTATAACTCACAATATTATAGTATGTCATAGCCCGGACAGATGCTTATCTCTGTCTAAACTTAAACCAGTCTGTGGTTTTAGGTGAATTGGAGAATGAACCCCAGACTAACTGAATGCATCGGTGGGATGAATACAGCACGAGGATGCACAGCACTTCTGCAAATTGTACACCACAGAGAGATCTGTGCTTCTGACGTATCTGCACCTCTGAGGAAAGATTGGTGAGTGAGAAGTAACTACTTTCTAAAGCAAAGATGCAAATATGGATTTTGACCTTATATACTGTCCATCCAATGATAAAAAAAAAAAAATAGTGGTTTGGTTATAAGAAAAAAGGCTTAAAGATAGTTTTTGATAACCACAACCACTAATAACTTCCCCCACCGTTGGTAGAGTTCCCTCTGAGGGAGGGACATGTGGGTCACGTGGTGGCGGCACCTGGTGACATTTTCTGAGTTGTCAGAACACAAAGAGACCCCTGTAATTAATTAACCACCCAGCTGGCAGGAGCCTGTAGCTCAACTCATCATGAAGACACAAACAGTGATGATCAGACATGCCTGTTGGCAAAGCTCTGGTGGGGACAATCTCAGAGAGTTTGTTCTGTATCTGGACTGACTCAGTTACTGGCCAGAGCCCTTGGCATTTGCAGCCCGAAAGCCGCCGTAGGCGATACAAGCCAAGGAGTGTGGCTCTGTGCCAATAAAACTTTAGTTATGGACGGTGAAATTTGAATTTTATAGAAATAATGTGTTTCATGAAATAGTCCTTTTGATATTTTCCAGCCATTTACAAATATATAAGCCACTCATAGCTTGGGCGTCATAGGAAAGAAATCGGGATTTGGTTTTAAGCTGAATATGCTGACCCCTGATCTAGCATGTTAAGAAAAAAAAAGTAACAAACAAACAAACACACAAAAAACTACTGCCTTATTTTAAAATAGATTTTGGATATGATCTGGTCATTGTCAATATCCAGAGATCATTGTAGTGATTAGGATATCCATTGTGTGTGCTGCAGGAAAGGGGATTTTTCAAAGCCTACCCACAGAGCATCTTTTTTTTTTTAAAGATTTTATTTATTTATTTGAGAGAGAGAGAGAGAGCACATGAGAGGGGTGAGGGTCAGAGGGAGAAGCAGACTCCCTGCTGAGCAAGGAGCCCGATGCCGGACTCGATCCTGGGACTCCAGGATCATGGCCTGAGCCGAAGGCAGTCGCTTAACCAACTGAGCCACCCAGGCGCCCCCCACAGAGCATCTTGAGCAGTGCCATGATGGGTTGTTGAAATTGCTGTTCAGGAGTCAGGTCTGAGAATGCACTATAAGCTTTCGCCTCTCTCTTTCAGCCGACACGTCTGTTATACAACCACCCTGTCTCCTGGAGACGGCCCTATTGAGCCCAATCACCTGTGCTGTGTGGGGGGGGGGGGGGGGGGGGAAGCGGGGGAAACAGAGTTTCACTTGGGAGAATGGAAATTTTAAATCCACAAAGTCCAAGTTAATTGGAGAAGTGGACTCTACATCTATGACAACAAAGAAGCCTCCTTGATAATTTTTGATCCCACAGAGAATCTAAGAATAGTTTGTCAGTCTTGTTTCAATAGAATCTGTTAACTGCTGAAGGCATGTGGGTAATGCCTTGTGGACACTGTGTTTATTTCCCTGACATTGGCATAATCCTGGAAGGACAATGGGGGCTTTCACTTACTCATAACTGTTTACAAGTCGTAATGGAAAGCGACAAGGTTATCTAAATACAAATTCAATGTGGGCTTAATCTCATTCGGTTATAATAGGAATTTCAGCCAGGAGCTGGTCAATGCTGAAAGATACCTTTTTCTAGAGCTACGGCTTCTACTTCCATCTACGATTCAAATATCAAAGAGGGGACATGAATAACTAACGACATCTGCAAAAATACTGCGGTGTTTACAAAATAAAATGTCCCAGGTAGAAAAAAAGATGCAGAAACTTGGCAAAACTATCGAGCAGCTAGCATTCTGAGCAGCTAGCATTCCAAGCCATGTAAAGAAACATGTGATATACTTGAAAGTCAAGTAGAACCAGGGCGCATCGCCGACAAATCATGCAGTCCGTTGAAGCTTCAGGATGGAGATGAGAACTGAAGTCCCTCACAATTTATTCAGTGGCAATTTAGACCCGAGCCAACATAATTCTATCTCAGAAGATTCCAGTCTTCCCTACCAATGGCAGAAGTTCAAGTTGAGTGATAGCCCATTTCCAATCCCTAAACAGCCTGGTGGAGATAAATGCTTATTAGGTTTTATTTTTTTCCCCACTTCTAGCTTCTCTAAATTCTTGCTAGTTTATCTGTTGGCACTGTTATTCACTCTCTTCCTCCTATTATATTCTTAAATTTCACACATCTGTCCTACTTTAAATTAAAACAAAATAGAAACAAGTGTTTTACCGATAAATCCGACGTGGACATTTCCTTGTTTTGAGAAGTTACATAATGCTGTGGTGGAGGAGGGAATGGCAAAATTGTAAACATCCATTTCAGTATTAGGCCCTTTGGTTGGTTCATTGGCACGCTGAGTGGGTGATCAGTCTACATCTGGACCAAATTTTCCATCCCGTGAGGCAGTTATGTTGGTTGAAGATGCCTGTTTTATGTTCTTATATACGTAAAGTTTGTATTTTGTCATTTATAAAATTAACAAAATGATACTTTGGACCTTACGTAATAACATTTTAAGAAGCAGGGCCCTAACTCCTGGCTGAGGCACATTCAATTTCCTCCTTCTTGGAGGTGACTGTTGTGCGGCATTTCCTTTGACACTTTGGCGTTAGCTCGGCCAAGCTCAAGGTTTAGGGTGTTTGGGGTTCAGACAGCAACCAGTTCCATTATTGAGCATCTCTAGTTTTTAAGGGTTATTTCATCATATTCAAACTTCTTTTTTTTTAGTTAAAAGATTATTTATTTATTTATTTATTTAAATAGCTCATGAGCAGGGGGAGGGAGAGAGGGAAAGAATCTCAAGCAAATTCCCCGCTGAATGTGGAGCCCCATAAGGAGCTCGATCTCACAACCTTGAGATCATGACCTCAGCCAAAATCAAGAGTCGGACACTCAACCAACTGAGCCACCCAGGCGCCCCAGTAATCAAACCTCTTTTCACCTCTGTCTCTCAAGACTTCATCTAGAGTTGGAAAACACATTGCAACCAATCCAACATTGCATCCAATCCAACATTGCATCGTTAGAATTGACATGTATCTCATCTCATTAAATGCCCTTTTGTTTTCCCTCGTAGAAGTTCAGATTCTCTGTGGCTCCTTTGTTGGCTTTTATGATACTTCTGTTGCTTGGTGTCTCTGGGGTCTTCTCAGACAATATCCATAACTTGTGCAAGTTCCCATAGTCAGTAAAGTCAGAAGAATGTCTAGAACTTGCCTATATGTTTCATCCAAAGGTATATGGCCAAACATTGAGAGTCTGTAAAGCATAATATGTATGTTTCATATGTATATCCAAATACATATTTTGTGTATATTCACATATATTTCATATGCGGTATATGTGAAATGTCATGTGTATATGTATATGTATGTATGTACCTACACATACACTCTTAGATCATGTGGCATCTGTGAAAACACTATTTGTTCAATAAATTTATTGGGTATCTACTCTGTGTGAGGAACAGTTCTAGCTGTTCTGAATAATTTGTGTGATATATAAAGAGGTATATAACTGTCTTTGTTTTATGAGCCGGTTCTTTACTTGCTTTGCTTTTGTACATATTTTATAGTAAAACTGGTATATTTTAGGGCAATTATATCTATATCTCTCTCTATATATATTATATATATCTCAAAGAATGAATATATACATATATATCTTCAAAAATATTCATTCTTTGAACCAATAATTTATTTCAATTCCAGGAATTTATCCTAGGGAAATCATCAGATTTTTCTTACAAGAATATTTGTTGAAGCATCACTCATCAAGAAAAAATGGAAATAAGTAACTAATACTTTCAGTGAGCCTCTACAATTTGAACACCTCTTTAAGGAAAATCCAAGTAGTATTTTGTTGTTCCTGAAATTAGCCATTAAACCCTTTAAGGCATATGGCTATTTCATGCTTCACTAGATTAAGCCAACTGAGGCCCTGTAGCCTCTATAAGTATAGAAATACCAAGGAGTTGTTTGAAAGGCAAGAAAATTAGAATTGAATGCCCTGATTATCTTATTTCTTTGCTACTAAAACATGTGTTAAACAGCTCAAGCCTAGTGCTACGGTGTGGGCTGAAAGCAAAGTTGTTTCTTGCTTGGACAGTGGAAGATGGACAGCCATGGTGGCCCAGAGAGGAGCTCCCACTCGAGTATAGTGGTGGGACTCCTCAGGGAGGGAGCTGTCTGCCATGGAATGTCAGGGCCCCAGCAGTGGGAAGAAGTTGTCTCCCCTGAGGGGTGGTCAGGCCTGGAGGTTGAAGCCCAAGCAGGTTGAGGAGGGAAAAGAGCAGCAAGGGAGACAGGAAATTGGTAATACATAGGGAGAGTGACCCAAAAAGTAAATATCTTAATGATGATTAGAACTAGGTTTTTATATTGTTAGAGGAGGAGTTTCAAAAATAGGGAAGAGGGTGACTAGAATAAAATTCTCAATGTTGATTGTGTTGGATGTGTTGGTGTGAACTCACCATTTTCAATACCTGTTTCTAGATATAGAAATAAATGTAAATGTGCATATGTGTGTGTTCCCCTAGCTCTGTCCACTGAAGGAAACTGAGAACCGTGTCACCCCCATGAAAATGAGCAGACCCAGTGCCAATTTTCCACTATAAAGAACCAAGGCTCTTTGGAGAAATTGTTGGCTTCAAGGCCAAAAACATTACCTAATGAACCCACAAAATCTTGTTTTGCCAGAAGAAGAAGAAGTGCTCCAAGTATGGTGGGAATGTCTAAAAGACACAGAAGCCAGTTTGAAGGGACAACATCGGTCAGCTCAAGGACAAGTGAAGCATCAAAATACATAATGAGAGTTAATATATTGCAGTCCGTTGGATAAAAAAGAGGGCTCTTAACCTTATATGACCCTGGAGACATATAGCCCAAACTGAGTTAATAATTTGAAAGTATGATAAAGAACAGCCTATTTCCATATTTCCAAAGTATAGGCTCACAAAGTATGTGCTGATTATAAGGGAGAAAAGAGTAGCCCAGCAAGTGGAAAACCTGGAAGACACCACCTTAATTCACGATCAAAGGGAACGTCATGAGTATAGACAGATCAACATCTCGTGCCACTGGAAGGATAGCATGCGAAGAACACAGTGTCACTTCTACAATTCTCCAGCCAAAGACCCAGACCCTGAATCAAATCATGACTAAGTATCAAACTCACATGGAGGACTGTCCCACTAAATAACTGTTATGTGATCTTCAAAAGCATCAAGATCATGACTTCGAGGGAAGATGGAGGACTTTTCCAGGCTGGAGAAGACTGAGAAGATGTGACAAGTGCAGTGCTTGCTTCTGATCCTTTGGTACAAAAGACATCGTGGGTACAGTTGGCAGAACCAATATGACATGCCTGAGGGTTGTAAGGCAGTATTAATTTCCTGAGTTCGATGTTGCCCTTTGCATTTTCCTTGTTGGAACATAACAGTATTCAGGGTTGATGGAATCATGGGTTAGCTCTTTATGCTCAAGTGGCTCTGGAAAAAAAAAAAAAAAAGCTTTTTGCACAATAATCCAACTTTTCTGTAAAGCTGTGATTGTTTTAGAGGAAAAAAATTACTTCTTTATACTGTGTAAGTTCTTTGATCTCTCTTATGTTGGGTTTATTCTTTTATACAGCTGAAGAAAAAATAGGATAATGCATACGAAAACACTGCAAACTACAAGGACTGCTGACATAAGTTATTGCTATACATCATCATCATCACAGTAATGATAATACACTGCATTAACAAAACCCTTCATCCATCTTTCCTTCATTCACCTACTCAACAACTAGCGAATGTATAATTGGCAACAAGCATCTTGCTGGGTGAGGAAATGCAATGTCAAACAAGACATACAGGAGCATGAGGTGCGGTGAAGAAAGAGAAGTAAATCCTCATTCCTGGCAAGGTGTGATATGAGCTACAATGAAGTAAACTGCAGGTTATAATGGGGGGCCAAGGCAGAGCCCAGAAATCATAATGCAGCATCAGGAAAAGGTACATCAAACCATGATGCTTAGATTGAGCAGTGTAGGATAAGATATAATTGAAGAAGGGGAGAGAGCCAACAAGATGTTTGAGGCCACAGAATCATGAAACATGATATGATTGGGGATTCCAAGAAGAACAGTGGTCCTAGAGTGATTGGTGCCCCTGGGAGGGGACAAGGGAAGTGTGTACATGAGACAGGCTTATAGGAAGGGCACCTGGTTTTAAACTGAAACAGGTGATTTGATACAAGAATGAGTGTGGGCTGATTTTTTAGTAAAACGAAGGTCTTGCCATGGTTGCAAGATCGCTCTCTTCAGCTCTGCCAACTTGAAGGTGGAAATGCTGGAGCCGGCGTGTAGCCTCCAGCTTGGGATACTGGTCTGCTCACTGCCATGTGGATAAAAGAGGAGATAAGATTTGGATATTGAAGAAGTCAGGCCTGGGGATCCTGATACTGAAATTTCTGCGGGATCTCCAAATGAAGACACTAAGCATTTACGCACTTTATTGAGCACGCTGGATTCCCAAGGGTGCAGACAGACCCCTGCCCGTTAGACCCAGTCAGCTTCCTGGCCCCCGGAAGGAACTCAGGCGCGCCTTCCCTCCTCTCTGAGTCACAGATGCAGTCTCATTTTGGCTTCAGAGTGTCCTTGCTAGGAACCAACCAGCAGCCCAAGCTCTCATCGCACTTGAATTTCTCCCTGTCCCAAGCCTGGCCTGCTTCAGGCTAGGAAGTCGCAAAGCAGAAAAGGGATCTGGCCCGCTTCTTTCTTCGGTCTCTCTTCCTCATCTCCTGGTTCCCACGCTTGACTTCTCGAGGACGAGGCCCACGATGTGGAGCAGACCCGGGAACGACACTGTTGGTTGCGTCCCTGGTGACGCCCGGCGCTGGTGCCCTGTAGCTGCGGCGGATGCGGGCAAACCTTGCTGTCCCAGCTTTTGTGAGCACCTCCAGCTGGGCACCCCCAGACCCAGCTTCTTCGGCACAAGCCTCTCTCCCTAATGGCTTGACATGGACGTTCACCCTGGATTTCCCGAGGCCCATCCCTCCGGTGGGTCTTCTTCCCCTCCCAGGCACCCTCTCTTGGGTGGGATCCCTTTTGGGTTAAGTGCATGCCAGCCCCACCTGCAGGGTTCGTGGCTGGCCCCGGAAGCTCAGACGTTTTCTGGCCTGGGAGTCACCACAGCCGCTTGGCTTTGCTCTCCAAGCATTCAGTTGGCAGCTCTGCTTCTAGCCTCTTTGCCTTTAGACCTTTTAGGTGTGAACCAAATGTCTCACACCTTTAGGTGTGAGGCCATGTCTCTCCCTTCCCAGGGGCATGGGCCAAGCCCCTGGAGATGCTCTGGGAGCCCCCTCTCATTTGGTGTTGGGTAAGGGGAAGCCCCCTTCCCCCCTCCTACAGGTAAGGAGAGAAAGGCCACAGGAATGCAACAACGTTCTCACTTTCTGGTATCTTCAATTTCATCTCCTTTTTATCCACAAGGTGGACAATGGGCTGGCAGAAACACTTTACAATCTCTAAGCATTCCTATTAGCACATGCACGTTCTCGGCAAGTCACTGCTGTGTCACGCCTGGAGTTTAGGGCCTCTGCCAAAACCCTGCAACATCCTGTCTCAAGTACGCTGACCTGGGCTGGAAACGTCCACCTGGGGGCTAATGGCTCCAGGAAAATGCGTGACTCTGAGAAATCACTGTGATGCACCTGGGACAGCTGAAGGGTTGGCATTTGGGAGTCCCAGAAAGACTAAGTTCTTTTTATGATTCTGTCTTCATCTCTGGTTAGCTGCCATCAGGTAATCTCAGGTTGTTAACTAGTTAAGGTGATGTCTAACCAGCATGCATAAACCAAGAAAGATAAAGAAATAGCATTAAACAGGGGCACCTGGGTGGCTCAGTCAGTTAAGCATCTGACTCTTGATCTCAGCTCGGGTCTTGATCTCAGGATTGTGAGTTCAAGCCCTGGTTGGGCTCCATAATGGGCGTGGAGTTTACTTAAAAAAAAAAAAAAAGCATTAAACACACACACTTGCTCACATGCACTTTGTACACAGGGCTCTATGCTATTTTATTTCCTCTCCTTCATCTAAACACTGATCCATTCCACTTGATACACAAGGACTAAAGAAAGGGGGTGTCCATCAGCAGAATAGCACCCCCGTGGCACCGGAAGCACAACATGCCTGGGGCCCACACCTGGCTTCCCAGCACCTCATCGGGAGCACGAGTTGCCAAGTTGTGTAGATGAAACTCCCACACTGACACAGCGAACTGTGAGCTCAGCTCCACCCCGGAGGGTTCTGCTCTGTGCTTTCCATCACATGGGGAATGGAGACAAAGGGATTTTTCCTCATTTTTGTTTTGGTTTTATTTTGAAATAGGTTTATACTTTTAGAAAAGTTGGAGGCCACATAAAAGAACTTACAAATAATCTTTAGCCAGATCCGCTCATTGTTTAACAAATGCCACAATTTGTTGTTTTTCAGAGCTCCTTGAGGCTAGGAGGGAAACATCGTGCTCCTTGATCCTTTACTATTTCAAAGGGTATTTCCTAAGGACATTGTCTCCTTCTCTTATGTAACCACAGTATAGTTATCAGACTCAGAAGATTTAATCTTGATAGAATACTTTAATCCATCATGTATATTCCAAATTTGTCAGATGTCTCAATAATGTTCTTTGAAGAATCTTTTTTGTTTTGTTTTGTTTTGTTTTGTTTGTCCTGTACTAGAGTCCACTCCTAGATTCGGCCAGTGGTAACCCTTCAGGCTGCTTCCTTATGCAGGTCAGGCAGGTCTTTATGGCGTTTTTTGTTTGTTTTGAGCAATTTCTTGCTTTGGAGTCATAGACTTTTTTTTAATAGACTTACTTTTTTTAGAGCACTTTTAGATTCACAGCAAAACTGAGTGAAAGGTACAGAGGTTTTCCATAGACCCCCACCCCCAGATCTATATCGCCTGCCCCACTTAATGGTGTGTATGCACCATTATAGTATCAGACTGAGTATTCAATGCCCTAAAAACCCTCTGTGCTCCTTCTGTTCATCCTTCCCTCCCTGCTAACTTCTGGTGACCATTCAACTTTTTACTGTCTCCATAAACTTTCCAAAACCATCATAGAGTTGGAATCACAAAGTACATAGTCTTTTCAGATTGGTTTCTTTCACTTAGTAATATGCGAGTAGGATTCCATGTCTTTTCATGGCTTGATACTTTATTTCTCTTTAGTGCTGAATAATATTCCATTGTCTAGATGTACCACAGTTTATATGTCCATTCACCTGTTGAAGCACATCTTGCTTGCTTTCAAGTTTCGGTAATTATGAATAAAGCTATAAACTAACTGCTATAAAGTTCTATGTGCAGGTCTTTTTGTGGATAGAAGTTTTCAGCTCCTTCGGGTAAACATCCAGGAGCATGATTGCTGCATCTTATGGTAAGAATATGATTAGTTTTGTAAGAAACTACTGAAGTGTGCTCCAATGTGGCTGTATTCCAATGTGAAATCACATGCATCTATTTTGTATCTCTTTATCGTATTTTATTTTATTTTGTACTTTTTAATCTTGATTAGGCTAATTACCTCATGGCTGCTATACAAATGACCAATTCTTGAATTTGTATATTAGTTATAGAATTTCTGGATTAGTAATTAATTAGAGCATTTATATGTCTCTTTTTGTCTCTCTTTCCATAGACTTGTTATAGAATTATTTTCATTGTTTGGGTAAGAATCTCTCTACAGTTGAGTTTTTCCTTCAAAATTTATTTTATTCCTGGGTGTTTTCTGACATTTATCCTTAACTTCGTATTCCACTTTATCTGTGAAAACTCTTTGGGGCCTAGTTTAAGGCTGCATTCCTCCAAAGAGGGATGATATTTGTTCCATCATTCTCCTGGGGTCACCACCAACCTGGGATGACTAAGTTAGATGATCTGCCTAAGTTTTTAACAGACTTATAGGTAGTGTTAACTCGTGTTGAAAACTGGCTGAAGAATGAGGTTGTAGTTATAGATCAGCAGAGAATCTCCTTTCCCTTCCAACCTGTTAGAGTATAATTATAGTGTCTGGGGAAGATATATTATATGGTCACTCAAGGCTGAAGTGATGCAGTTAAGTTTCCTTCCTGTCCTCTTTGGTGCGGCCAACTGACTTGTTTTCATTCACAGAATGAATGAATTCAGATTGGTTTCTTTCACTTAGTAATATTTGAGTAGGATTCCATGTCTTTTCATGGCTTGATACTTTGGGGCTGACTTTGGGGCCGACTTTATTCGGGATTCCCACCAGACTTCTGACCTCAAATGGCCCTAGGCTCCATCTCCTGGCTTTTGTCTCCTTCACCCTCTGCAGCCATCACAGTAAGTCACACATACGTCAGAGTCCAGGATACAACACTTGGGAGAGACCTTTGCTTGGAATACAGTTTACTGGGCCATTAGCTTCATGGCGGCTCTAGGGCTCTATTCCGTACTGAATATTAATCATCAGAAAGTGGCTCTGTCTTTCAGTACTGTTGCCTTGCCTTCAAACACAACCTCATGATCCCTGAGTTCATTTTGTATACATTGATCAGTTAATTCTTCTCCTCTTCTTTATGTCCAACAATTTTTTTATAAGTACACTCTAGACCACATTGCTTTGTGCACATAGATTGGGCTTCTGTTTTTTATCAAAACAGAAACATTTCCATTTAATTAGTTTGTGTCATTTTCATTTACATTTATTGAAAGGACAGGAAAGTCTGATCTCCGTTTTATCATTTCTCTTCGATTTTCTTTCCCATTTCCTTTTGAAGGATTCTTCTATTCTTTCTTTCTTTCTTCCTTCATGGTCTCTGTGGGGGTTTTTGTTTCTTAAAGATTTATTTATTTATTTGAGAGAGAGAGAGAGCACGTCCGAGCAGAGGCAGGGGCAGAGGGAGAGGGAGAGAGAATCTCAACCAGACTCCATACTGAGCCCCACATGGGGCTCAATGCCAGGACCCTGAGATCATGACCTGAGTCAAAATCAAGAGTCAGTTACTCAACTGACTGAGCCACCCAGGTGCCCCAAGTCTCTATGTTTTTAATTTCATGTGTTTGAATGTGTGTATCTCCCTTCTGCATGTTTCGTAGGATCTGAGTCTGGGTTTATTTTGTCCTGAAAATTCCTTTTTAAATTTTAATAACACATGTGCAGTTTTTTAGAGGAAGCTTGGGCAGTGGATCCTGGTGAACAATAATAAGAAATAATGATATATTCACCTCTGCTTTCCCCTAATTACCAGATAAGAAAATTAAAGCAATTACAGTCATTAATAGAATTGACTATGTTACTATAATTTGTGTTTCTTAGGGACTTATTTATGCTCTTAAGCTTCTATTAATTAAGTTATGAGATTTAGGTAGTTCGTTGGACCCCCCACAAGGAAAGATAAGAATGCTGGAGCACAGCTGTCTCCCCTGCTCTCCCCTTCCAGCTCCACATGGGGCTGACATGGTGTCCTATTATTTATACCCTGTGTTTCCTGCTGTGCCTTTACTTTGGGACTGAAATGGATTTAGTGCTCACCATTCATCCTTTAATCCAACGTTGTCATTCATCTCTTGGATGAATTTTGTTACCAGGACTGATTTGTTATCAAATGATTTCCTTTCAGGAAGAGTGCCTCATCTCTAGAAGCAGGAATATTTGAAAGTATCCTTTATTCCTTTTATTCCTCACTGACACTTGAGCTCAGGAGGCAGACGTAGACGCGGACCAATGGAAGTATTTCAGAATTCTCCCTGCTTGCCTTTGCAGCTCCATGTGGCCTGGGAGTCTTTCTGAGCAATGAGGCATGAGCCGTGCGCTCCTGGGAGGGGTGTTGGTATTAGGAAATATTTCATTTCTATGGTTGGAGGACAGACGGGGCTTGCCTGGCCTTGCCCTTTTCATCTTGCCTGGGCACAAGGTGATGCCATCTTTTGGCCGACAGTTGGCAAATGCGATTGGTGCCTGGATTGGCTCCCCGCAATGCCATTTTAGATTTCTTCTGTTCAGAAAGGTTAGAAGGGCTGAAACCATATTTTGCAGAATTGCACGCAGCTAAATCCTACGGGAAAGTTTACAGCCACCAACTAGATGTATTGAAGTGACTGCGCTAACTCTGAATTAGGAAATACTAAAAGTCAGCAGCATTAGAACCAACAGACCATACACACATATATCCAAAAATGAGATGGCCCTTTGAATGCACCCAGCACTAAATCTTAGGAAACTATACATAGCTCTAATGGTTCCTGCAGCCAGAATGATCTTTATAAGGATTAACTACCCATTTATTTTTAAATGAGTAGAAAATTATTTTATTTAATTGTGCTAAAAGGTACAATGGCCAAAAAAGGAGTTTTGATTCTCTATTGATCTGCCATGGGCACAAATAGAACAAATACTATTGTGCTAAGAAAGAAAGAAAGAAAGAAAGGAAGAAAGAAAGAAAGGAAGAAAGAAAGAAAGAAAGAAAGAAAGAAAGAAAGAAAGAAAGAAAGAAAGAAAGAAAGAAAGAAAAAGAAAGAAAGAAAGAAAGAAAGAAAGAAAGGAAGGAAGGAAGGAAGAAAGAAAGGGAAAGAGAGAGAAAGAAAGAGAAAAGAAAAGCATCTTTTAAAAAGAATAGATTGAAAACATCTCAAAACAATATAATTTTTAGTAATGTTGGCTCCAAACTCAAGAAAAATGTGGGTAAACACAGGCAGCTCATGTCTCACATGAGCCCCAACAATCTTTAAGCCTCACCAAGAGCAATTAGAGTAAGAGACAAGGGCTCAGAGGAAAGTCAAGCTTTGGTCAACATTTCCAGCAGAGGGACTTCGCATAGAAGTTCTCTAGCCAATGCTTCTAAAATGTATTTACATAACAGAAAAACAAAAGTAATTTAATTTTTTTTAATTAACTTGCTCAAAATAGTTATTAATTTCACAAATATTTGCTGAGTATCTAATATGTTCCTGACACTTTTCTAGACTCTGTGGATGCTGTGATGAATGAGACAGACAAATTCTTTCCCCCCAAATCTTACGTTGTCTTGGAAGAGGGTCTGAGGCTTGTGTGCTGACGCGTAGCGGTGGGTCCCCACTGTTCCAGTCACTGCTGATGCAGAGCTTTCTCCCAGAGAAGTAACTCCACTCCGTCTGCACCTCAGCTCTTGAATGACTTTCCTCAGCGTTAACAATAATAAATAAATATCGTGCGAACCAACCAACCAACAAATCTCCCTTGGACCCTCCTTTTATTATGCTGTGTTGGCATGATTTAGCACCAGGTTAATTATGTGAGCATCAAGTCTTCTTATACCGTGTATATACTGGAAACAATGATTATTTTTACACAATGAAAAGACTTTCATGCCCAAATGAATTATACCACTCACTTATTTTTAGCTTTTTTCAAATCAATAATCTACTGTTGAATTATCACTTAGACATTTTCTTTAAAGTATTCTGTAGCAGGGATTTTTCTACACTTGTAAACTATTTTTGAACCAGTTTATTACAAGGTGTGGTGAATATCATGTAACCCCTGACCAGCGATGTGCAAGTTTGTACTTGTAGATGCAGGTGTGAAAGACCAAGAATGACATATTTACCTTGGCTCTCCTTGGAGACCAAGAAGGCAAGACAAAAGATTCAATAAGCCTGTTGTAACTATTATTGATAAGTATCTTGATTATAAATTGCTTAGAATGCTTTGTACTTAAAATTGTCAAATTCTCATGTGTAAGACTTTTGACAAGCCAGGCATTTGAAATATTAATTACAAAATTTTTTTTTTTTTACTTAAAGATTTTTATTTATTTATTTAACAGAGATAGAGAGAGAGCACAAGTAGGCAGAGCGGCAGACAGAGGGAGAAGGAGAAGCAGGCTCTCCGCCGAGCAGGGAGCCCGATGCGGGGCTCGATCCCAGGACCCTGGGATCATGACCCGAGCTGAAGGCAGCCGCTTAATCGACTGAGCCACTCAGGCACCCCCAAAATAATTTTTAAAAAGATAAAGAGGAAAAGATAAAAAAGAAACACTTTAAACATTAGTATGTTCTTACTACTAGATAAGATACGTCTGGTTTCTTGCTCATTTGAATTTAAAGGAAAGATTTTAAAGTGTATATAAAACATTCACACATCAAAGTCCAGCAATTGCAAAATAATCAGCCCTTTTTATCCACAGACTGATAAAGCTTTGCTTGATTGGCTGTACTTTCTATCTTATGTAGAATATATTTTTCTTCAGCTCTCTATAAGCTGCTGAAAAAATGGATTTTATCATAATCAATACTGGCTTTAGCTGTCAGTTTTTTGTAAACCTGGATCCAACATCTATTTTGTCCTCTGGTGAAAAAAAAAAAAGAGCAGAAAAGATAAGAAAAGAAATGTAAATGCAATTCATTGTATGAAAGACAATTATTCTTTTATTTTTATAATGTATTCAAATTCAGCCTGGAGAAGAAACTATTTTTAGCTAAATTCTTAAAGAAAAGGCCCAAGCATAGCTTCTCACATTAGTAAAAATCCTACAATATACACCCTCCCTCTTTAATCAAGGATAGATTAGACTTCTTTGTGTGTTAATACCAAATGATGTTCTTGGTCAATATTTGAATACCCTTTTTTTATATGGATTTACTCTTTTGCTTTGCTTAGGTTTTCTCTGAATTAAAAGAAAACATATTCAACAGAATCACAACCATCACTTCTTAGTATTTATTTATCAAGGCTAGACATGAGTCAATTTCTCATAGTAGAGCAAAGGCGTTTATCCTCAGAAAGAGCATCAGCCAGTGCAGCAGTGTTTCCCAATGAGTGCCCCCAGAGATGCAGAGTAGGTGTTCTTTGGGGGCAAAAGGATTCCGAGATCACCTTCTCTGGGAAATGTGGAGTTGAAAAGGGAATCAGATGTGCTTTGCAGGGATTTGAGAGGTGAGGTGGTACAGCGGTGGACAGGGTCATGTGCAGGCGGTCTTTTCAGACTCCTGTTCTTCTACCCGAGACCCAGCCAGACTGAAAGTATAGCTGTAGGGAGAACATGCAAGCTGTAGGTTAGAGTCTTTGCCAATTTATTCAAGGACAAAGTACCTTACGGAAAACTAGAAAAATTAAAGCGTTAGTCACACAGCAAAGGAAACCATCAACAAAAGGAAAAGGCAACCTATGGGATGGTAGAAAATCTTTGCAAATAATGTATCTGATAAGGAGTTAATATCCAAAATATATAAAGAAGTTATAGAACCCAATAACAAAAACTCAAACAATTCAATTCAACAATGGACAGAGGGACTGAATAGACAATTTTTAAAGAAGATATAAAAATGGCCAGCAAGCACATGAAAAGGTGCTCTGTATAACTAACAATCAGGAAAATGCAAATCAAAACCACAATGAGATATCACCTCACACCTGTTAGAATGACTGTCATTAAAAAGACAAGAGATAACACGTGTTGGCAAAGATGGGGAGACAAGGAAACCCTCGTGCACTGTTGGTGGGAATGCAGACTGGTGCAGCCCCTCTGGAAAACAAGATGGAGGGTCCTCAAAAAAATTAAAAATGGAACTACCATATGATCCAGCAATCCTGCTTCAGAGTCCATAGCTGAAGGAAACAAAATCACTCTCTCAAAGAGGTTATTTGTACCTCCATGTTCATTGATTGCAGCATTATTTCTAATAGCCAAGTTATGGAAACAACCTCCGTGTCTGTCGACAGATGAACGGGTAAAGAGATTGTGATATGTATACAATGGAATATTATCCAGCCATGGAAACCAATGGGGCATTATGCTAAGTGAAGTAAGTCAGAGAAAGATAAATCCTGTATGACCTCACTGATCTGTGGAATCTAAAACAGCCAAATTCATAGATACAGAGAACAGACTGGTGGTTGCCAGAGGTAGGGGTGAGGAGGTGAGGAGTGGGGCAAAGTAGGTAAGGGTAGTCAAAAGTTATAAGAATATTTGAATAAGTTATAATTAATATAGTATAAGAATAATATAAGCCTTAAAACGATGTTTCTGGCCTTAAAACAATGAACATAATTGAAGAAAAGAATTACTTACAGAGCTTTCAGTACAGAGGCAAACTGAAATACAACATAGATATAATCTCTCCGTACCGTGTTTTACTGAGATATAATTCACATGTCATAGAATTTACCCTTTTCCCATGTACAATGCGGTGGTTTTAGTATATTCAGAGTTGTGCAATCATTACCACCATCAAATTCCAGAGAAGTCTCAAACCCTCAAAAGAAACACCCTCTCAGTTAGCAGTAACCCACCTTGTCCTTCTCCCCTTAGCCCCAGACAAACACGAATCTCCTTCCTCCCTCTATAGTTTTGCCTGTTCAGAACATTTTACATAAATGAAATAATGAAATATGGGAGCACAAATTGTATACTCTCAAACGGACTTACTCTTGAATAGAAATGTGTCACTTCACCTTAGTTCACTGTCATAGTATTATTTTCTTTTAAAAAAGTTGTATTATAAGTTAGTGCACGAGTAGGAGATCCTTGGGTCAACCGTCTAAAAGCAAACATTGTAATGATGACAATCCTTTATGTTCCATATAAAGAAAGGGCATTGATTGACCTTATTTCATTCCTTTCTTTTAAAACCAAATATTCCAAAGCTATCCCATGGTAATTCCAGTGAATCAGGGACAAACAATTAGGTTAACTGATTTTTCCTGTCAAACTGATTCATTTGCCTGGTTGTTTAAGGGTGTGCATAGGTAATCAAATCAGCAAAAACAAATTACTAATAAATATTAGGCTGTAACATATTCTGATTAAAGAATATGTTTACTGTTTCTTTACTGGGACTATGGCAAGAAAGCAATTTCTTCTGCCTGGGACAGAGGGGTAATTATGTATGGGAAGCATGCTCGTCCCTCCGTGCAAGGGAAGGACAATGATTATAGTAGAATAGTTAGTACAAAATGGTGTAGTTACTCTACTTTCCTGGGAACGAAGTAGATGTGATCAAACTAAGTGCAGTCGGCTTTAATAGGCGGCTGGTAAAAAGCAATCCATCCCAGGCAGCAGCGACGGTCACTAACCATGGAGGATGGTGAGAGGGGGAAAATTCCTCCTCTGTGGGGTGGCCTCCTCATTAGAAACATTGCTCACCCCATCAGGAAAGCTGTCTCTTCAACCTGAGACTTGCTGACGTGGACAGAGAGAATACAAAGGCAATGTGTCCATCAGAAATATAAAGAAATAAAAATAAGCAGCAGAAACAAACAAGCCCTTCTTCCCGCCCCAAGCCACCCCTTTCTCTTTGCCTTCTCCAGCAGCGCATGCTTTCCCGTGGGCAAGGCGGGGCTAGCAGATTTCAGTTAATGGCTTGAGTTATGCACTTGATTCTATCAACCACAAAATGTCATTCCAGTGGTGCCCTATAGTGTAATTTTAATCTTTAGGGCTTTTTATTATGATTATATTAATGTTGTGCCCTAAGAGGCAAATAAATCAGCCAAGACAGACTTATATGGGATGTTTTCCTGCTAAGTGCCACACAAAAGCCCTGGATAAAAGGACAGCTCCAAGAGTGGATATATTGAGGCAGGAGGACTAAATTACTCTGTTTCACACATTGCTTTCAAGGGCCAGGCATCACGCTTTGCTCTAGTCATTACAGGGGATGAGTAAAACAAAATCACTGTTTTAAAGAAGTCAATCTACTGAATGGTGACAGTTATCCTCAAAGATAGTAAAAAATAAAAAACCGAGGTGCATACAAAATAGTAAGAGGTTGGATTTAAGTTCATGGGCGTATGGACACCAGACTTGAGTCTTGACGAATGAGTTAGCATTTAGCAGGATGAGAAAGTAAAGGACTTTCTAGGGGAGAAATTACTTATGATGTAATGGACAGAAAATGTCAAGGTCAGAGAAACACAAATTACTCAGCCTGCTTGAAGCATAATAAAATGTACAGGGTAGGAAGGAAAGAGGCAGGCAAGAGCTAGTTCATTAAGGGTTCTCTGTGTGTATGCTAATAAAAGGAGTTTGTAGATTATCTGTGAGGCAAAAGAGATCCACTGGATTAATTTACAGAGAAAAGGGCATTATAACCTGACTTCACTTGCAGAAGTCAGGTTATCAGGAATAATGTAGAATTTTATCAGTTAGATGTTCAGCCGTGATCAAGATGGGGATTTATGATATATTACTTTATTCAAAAGAGTTAGCTAGTTGCCTGTTTCCTTAAATTTTTTCTTTGGTAATTTCTCTTTTAGATTTTACGTATTTCCTGAGGTCGACTTTAAATATTTCATTTTCCCTAAATAATCACCATTTCGTCCAATTTTCGAATGATTAGCTTGGAGGTTGGTAGCAGCCAGAGTGCTTAAAACCTGAAGAACTGATCTTGTTGTTTGAAGGGGGACGTGTGAGGCGCCTGGGGGGCTCAGTGTGCCTTGGGCTCAGGTCATTATCCTAGGGTCCTGGGATGGAGTTGGGCTCCCTGCTCAGCGGGGAGTCAGCTTCTCCCTCTGCCTCTGCCCTCCCCCTACTCCTGCATGCTCTCTCTCAAATAAATAAATGAAACCTTTAAAAAGATAAAGTGGGACCGGCTCCAACATGTCCTTCTACAGAAGAGGGGTCAGCAGAGAGAAAGAGGTTGGGGACGGAAAAGAGGAGTGTGTAGGGTCAAGGACCCCCAGGAGGCGTGAGCATCTGTGGAACTGCTGGCCCATTTCTCTCTCCCACTTCCTCACCTGCGGCTGGTGCTCTCGCTCCCCATTGCACAGGGAGCCAGAGCATCTGGAAGAGACCTTCCTGGAGCCGCTATCCCCAGGGCGCTCAGTGCCCCGCAGGTGCTCAGGCTCTGGGTCCCCTGTTCCCAGGTGTCCTCCCCACCGGCAGGCAGGCATCATTCCCTCCACCTGCTCAAGGGCTCTGTGCTAGTCACCCTTGCCTCCTTCTGCTTTATCAGTTTTCCTCCTTGGTGACATCGCGCCACCAACATCACTTGCGCTTTTAATTCTCTTGACCCAGCAGAAACACAAAAGCAAGACCAAACCCTCTCTCTGTTTCCATTGCACCTCTCACTACCCGCCCGCCCCCGTTTTCTGTTTCTCCTCACAGCAAAACCAGAGACGTTTCCCCCGGTCCTCTCCTGTAACGTATTTTTGAATCGTGTTTGTTTAGATTTTTTCATCAGAGTGGTGAAATGTGAGAGCAAGTTCTATATTCCAGCTCACATTGTGCAGTGTGGGGAAGATGCAAAGGTAAACACGATTACTCTTCTTGAAAATTACCTTGCCTTGGAAGGCTCTGCAGCAGAGCTCCGTGGCAGCTCAGTGGACTTGATCTGTTCGGGCACGCGGCTCACTCTGGGAGCCAGGACATGCCTCGCTCCGATGGGACCGCTCCAGGCAGGGTGGATGAGGCAGAGAGCAGCGCCCCGGGATTCTTGCTGCTCTGTGACCCCCCCAGCCAAGACAGGGACCACATGCTGAGCACGTTTGTATACAGGGAAGTAGCATTGTTGATCAACTGCAGGTTTTAAATCATCTGTCTTTGTTTTGTTGGCTTCAAAAGCTTGTTTGCCTTTCTCTTTTAACTGGATGCTATGATTTTATTTAAAATTTGATTTTTTTTTAAAGACCTCACCTATTTATTTGGAGAGAGAGAACATGAGAGAGAGAGCGTGCACGAGCAGGGGGAAGGGCAGAGGGAGAAGCAGGCCCCCCGCTGAGGAGGGAGTCCGACTTGGGGCTCCATCCCAGGACCCCAGGATCGTGACCTGGGCTGAAGACAGATGCTTAACAGACTGAGCCACCCAGGAGCCCTAAAATGTAATCTTAAATTAGACAACAAATCTTTGTTTTCTCTGATGACTTCTTGCCGTTAGCGTTTTCGCTGTGGTTCAAATTTGACTTGCTTAAATCTGCTTTCTTTATGTGGCCAAAATAAGTTATTGAAATAGGACATTGTTTTGGTACTTCCTATAATTTCCTCTTTCTCCTCACTGTGAGCAAGTAGCCAGGCTTCATCATTCTTTTTTACATCCCTCCTCTGGGGATTTTGGCCGGGAAGAAAACAAAGGCAATCTGTCTCTCCCCATCTATTATAAAAACTAAACCCATTGGAGATATTACGCTGGCTTTTCTAGAGGGGCAGGAGGAAAGCCTTGAAAGACAGAAAATGGGGCAAGGGGAATCCCAGAACACCTGTAAGGGGAGAGAGATCTACTGGTCATGAGAGCAGCGTCCTGGCCAGGGGCTTTGCTGCCCCTGCCTCCTTGCTCGGCAGATGGGAGCCCCTGCAAGGAGCAGGACTCAGATGGAAAGCATGTCTGTGTACCTTGAAATGTGGGTGTGTAGGTCCCCAGCATCCCCTGTCATGCCCACTGGGCTCTTAGGGGCCGGGGAGATGGGCAGTTGGCATGATTCAGCCAGGCTGACGAGTAAAAAGTCTTCCCCATTGCCTCGATGCTTAATAAGACATTGGATATGCACACCGCTTCAGGGCCTGAAATAAAATGAATGTGAATTTTCTATTTTCTGCTTGGAATCCAAATTATATATACATATACCTTGCTGACCTGGGTGTATGGATTAAGAATCATACCAGCTACATTCATATAAAGCTTTGAATTTTGTTGATTTCTGTATTCAACATTCTACTATTTACATACTGTTTTACTTTGAACTTCTACTTTCTTAAGCTACAAACATGTTTCCCCCAGAATTTTCTTCTTGAATGGGGTTTAATATTCAGTGCTTCTGTCTGTCACTGTCTCAGGTAACAGAAAACAGAAGGAGGGACAAGGGGCACAGGTTTTGCAACACTGATCCTGATTAATGTCATTTCGCTTTTAGGATCGGCTGTATCGTCATATCTGGAAGACTTGTCCTAGTTTGTATGTAATGTCACTGTCTGTACACAAGCTGTAGATTTGTATGCGGTCAGAGCTGTCAGTCTTTCACTTGATAGTAAAGGTTACAACTGGTGACATTTCTATTGGCCGATTCTGTAAGTCTAGAATTAGGAGTTATGGAATCTGCCTTGTCTTTATGACTTTGGGATTTTTGTCAGCGCTGCATTTACCTAAAATTATAGAATCACGTGCATGGCTTAACCTCAGGAAACACCTAAACACCCGTGTGTGTGTGTGTGTGTGTGTGTGTAACTTGCTAGTTGGAGGGAATCATAGGAAACTGTAAAAATAACTTTATTAAAATGGCATCAGGGGCACCTGGGTGGCTCAGATGGTTAAGCATCTGCCTTCGGCTCAGATCATGATCTCCAGGTCCTGGGATCGAGACTCCCTGCTGAGGCAGCCAGGAGCCCGATGAGGGGCTCGATCCCTGTTGTGGAATTATACATAGAACAGTTATTAAGTCAGGAATTTTTACTTATAAATTCACTAGTAAACATGCTGCTTTTAAATTAATGGTATACAGTTTAATATAAGTTGAATATAATAGAAGAAGGAAAAAGTGAACCTAAAGGCATTTTTGAACTTCAGATAAATGTTCCCTTACTGCAAGAGATGTGGATTTATAGCACATGCTATTAAGGATAAGCAAAAAGGTATTACACAAATATTTAAGAGTTTGGAGTCCTACTCTTGGCTTTTTAAAGCTGGGTTTCAATATCAGACACTATTGATTGATTTCCTGGTAGAAAGATAATGAAATTAACATACTTCTATTTCTTTCTATGCCCCTCCATGAAGCTACACTTCTTTTGGCTTTATTGCTCTACTAGGGTTTATAATAGTTTTTCTGATTCAAAACCAAAATTTTCACAGGTAAACAGTCTTATTCCTATGGTTAAACAATTGTTACTTTTTTTCAATAGCTTCTCTTTCTTTAAAGTTTTTATTTTAATCTCAGTTAACATACACTGCTATATTAGTTTCAGGCATACCAATACAGTGATTCAATAATTTTATACATCACCCCTTATTCATCACAAGTGCACTCCTTAATCCCCATCACCTCTAAGACCCATTCCCCCATCCACCTCCCTTCTGGTGACCATCAGTGTGTTCTCTTTGTTAAGAGTCTGTTTCTTCATTTCTCTCTCTCTCTTTTTTCCCTTTGCTCATTTGTTTTGTTTCTTAAATTCCATATATGAGTGAAATCATTTGATATTTATCTTTCTCTGACTGACTTACTTAGCTTAGCATTATATTCTCTAGCTCTATACATGTCATTGCAAAAAATAAGATTTCATTCTTTTTTATGGCTGAGTAATATATATATATAACACATATTATATATAACATATATAATATTCCATTATACGTCTATCCCATTACATATCTATATCTATCTCCCATATATATCTCACATCTTCTTTATCCATTCATCAGTCAATGGACACGTGAGCTGTTTCCATATCCTGGCTATTGTAAATAATGCTACAATACATAAATCAATAGCTTCTCTTATTCTGAGTTATATCACTGTATCTGTCTTTCTCCATCCATCCATCATCCATCCATCCATCATCTGTCCACCCATCCATCCATCATCTATTTATCTAGTCATCTATCTCTCTATCTAGTCATCAATCTGTCTATCATCTATTAATTAGAGAGATAGTTTTCACCTTCTGGTGGTGTGTATGCATTTGTTTCTCCAGAACTGCCTCTAATTACTGTAAATACTACATCATTCATGATTACTTTTTCTTCCCTGTATCATCTGCCTTTATTGTTTTATTAGATATTATAAATTCTAAAATAGAGTGTCAAAAATCTTATACACCTTCTTTTCAATATAACTGTCTCTTGGAGTCCTCTGTTCTCCTTGGCTTTCTAAATTCTCTGTGTTCACTGTCTGTCTACTATTGTTTTATGGACCCTCATCACTACTGTAAGAGGGATTACTACTACATGTATCCATTACTGATTCCATTTGGGGAACTATCCCTTATTTCCAAAGAACACATTCAAAAGTGAAGATAAGTAGGAATGAACTTGAGTCCTTATAATTGGAAAATTTATCTGTTCTTAACATTTATTTCGCTGAAAGTCTTACTGCAACAAAATTCTAAGGTAAAAGTTTTTCTCATGTACAGCCCTGAAGCATGAATCCTTTGACTTGAAGTTTTGTTGTTAGTAATGAGAAAATTTGATAGTTTTCTCCTTCCCATCTCTTTGTGGTGATTTTTATTGTAGCAATTTTAGGAACTTCTCTTTAAACTTGATGTTCTCAATTACTGTGATGATATACTCAATATGATTTTTTTCTCATTCATTTTGTTGGACATTCGTTGGTCTTCTTTTACCTCTGACTCCTGATCATTGGCTCTGGGAAGTTATTTTGTGTTAGATTTTTTATCATGTCCCCATCTATTTTTTTCTGTTCTTTCCTTGAGTACAGTTCTTGGAATTGAGTGCAAATTGAATGCAATTTCTTGGAATGATTTTTCATATTGTTTATCTTTTTACTCATATTTTCCATGCTTTTGGTTTTTATTCCATTTTCTAGGATAATTCCTTTATTTCAAACTCCCACCACTGTTACTGAATATTTTTTAAATCTCTTAAATCATAGTTTAATTTCCTAGTGTTGTTTTGTTTTCAGTTTTGTATGGCATCTTTTTCTTATTTTGTGGATGAGCCTTCTTTTTGAAACTTGTCTTCTTGAATCTCTCTATAGACATTTTTTTTCTCTTTGGGTCTCATCTATTTCCTGCAGTATCAGTTGCTGCTGTGATGGGCTGTTGTAATTAATCTTCGAGACTTCCTTATCACAAGGATTTCATTAAGTAATCCAGTGGTTTTACTTATATTTGAGATGGAAACAATAAACGTTAATTGGGAGCTCTCTTTGTATGAGCAAGTCTTGTCAGTTAGCAGCTTCATCTTAGGTAATTACCCAGGAGGCAGGAGAATAACTCAGAAGAATATAATTGGAGTATTTCGGGGCAAGTTTCTATGACTTTGCAATGTTTTGTCTAGTGGTTAGGCGTCTAGGTGCTGGGGAGAGATGGGGCATTGTGCTAACTGACCTGAAACCAGACTTTCCAGTAACCAATCCTCTTATTTATGCCTTAGGCCTCACACAGTACTATTTTGTAACTGGAATGGATATTGAATTTTGCTACCTGCTCTTTTGCTGTTAAAAGTTTATTTTATATCACTTATGATGTCCTACTGTTGAACTGAACTTGCATTTCTAAGATGAACCTAATTGATTATGGTCTAAATTTTTTAATTAACATATAATGTATTATTGGTTTCAGAGGTACAGGTCTATGATTCATCAGTCTTATATAACACCCAGTGCTCGTTGCATCATATGCCCTCCTTAATATCTATCACAAAGACACCCCATCCCTCTATGTCCCTCCCCTCCAGCAACCCTCAGTTTGTTTCCTGTGATTAAGAGTCCTATGGTTTTTCTCTCTCTCTGGTTTCATCTTGTTTTATTTTTTCCTCTCTTCCCCTATGATCCTCTGTTTTGTTTCTTAAATTCCACATATCAATGAGATCATATGATAATTGTCTTTCTCTGATTGACTTATTTCTCTTAGCATAATACCCTCTAATTCCATCCATATCGTTGCAAATGGCAAGATTTCATTTTTGGCCTAAATTTTATATATACATAATATATATCTGCTTTTGTTTGTTTGCTTGTTTCTATTTTGCCTCCTTGTTCTGACAAAGTCCGAAGGTAAAATGCTACCTTTATGGTGATTAAAGCCTTGTGTTTCTAACATTTTTAGATATAAATATTTAATGCATTCTTATTTGGTGCATGAATAGGGTTATATCTTGGACTTCCTGGGCCACATATGGCCCACAGACATGTTTTATTTGGCACACACAATATTAAAAACATTGAGAGAACTCCCATAAAAAATTCGGAGATTTAGTTTTATTTGAAAACCCTCACTGGATGACCTGAGCTGGTGCTGGTTTCTTCTGGTCTCCCTTTGGGAGAGGGTATGTGGGCTCCAGATTGGGACCATCGTCTGCCCTCCTGGTGGTCACTCAATGATTGCTGTTGTGTTCCTATTGCCCGGGTAGAGCTGAGTTTGTAATTTCTGGAGTGAAAGTCAGAATATTTATATGTTCATTGTAAATCTACTCTTCCATTTTGTCTGTTCTTATATAATATTTTATAGTACTTCTTTATAGATTCTATTTGATCTCTGTGTGTGTGTGTGTGTGTGTGTGTGTGTGTGTGTGTGTGTGTCTTGATTTCTATGCTTAGCTTTGAATGGGGAATAATACTTGAAACTTGCTGAGATGAAAAAATGAGTTTTGGGCCCTGATTTTTTGATCACTCATGGTTGAATCCTCTCAAAACTACTGCTGAACAGCAGATCAGTACGCAAGCACCCCACTCGAATTCCCAAGTCCAACATGCAGTAAGTAGGCTGCTTTTCTCTACCAGTGTCTTCTAGCTCTCCACGCACACAGCCACCCCAGCCCCCAGCCTCCACCCACCACTTCTGTGCAGGGAAGCGATCTGAGCACACGGAAACCGAGATTTTCATGTGTCTCTGTTACCAAGTCTCTGCCTGTCTACCTCTTGGGGGTATTGTTTCCTTTGGGATTCTCTACCCCTCAGAATGCACCACACCACCAGCTTGGCCCTATGCCCTGCACATTTGTTTCTAAACATTTACAGTGTCACTCACTCCATCATAGATCCTGTGAGGAACTGAATTATTTCCTTGCCAGGTCTCTGAATCCCAGGGAAGATGTTACAACGGACAGAAAATACTGTCTTTCCTTTTCTCAGGTGTTGTCTGTTTTCTGAAGAGAAGTCAAAATCTTTCATGAGTTGAGTAGGTTCTCCTCAACCCACCACCACTTACCTTATCATTAGAATTAGTTCTTCCCGTATTCAGTCATTGAGTTGACACTGAGCCTCGGTTCTCAATGGTGATGAAAGACTTATAAAGTAAAAGTCATAGGTATTTATTGGTAAGTTGATAGTGGTTATTGACCAGACAAGGGCGGAGGTGATGAGGATGGAGATGATGTGCATGATAGGAATTGACACTTAGTCTGTGCCAAATGCTGCCCCAAATCTTAACATATCCAGAATCTCCTATGGAATCCAGGTTTTTGTGTCATTCATGAATTGTGTGCCCAGGATGCCTCTACTATAATTTCATTTGCAGAACGATGCTTACCATGAAATCTTGTTGAGTTGGGATTTGATTATTTGGTGCCATTTGGAAACTCAAATAGAAACACCACACTTTACTGGACACTAAATTGTGCCAAGCATTATGCACTACATTCACATTCAGGATTTTTTTAACTTGTCTGAGAAACTAATACTTTTCATTTAATTCCAAATAATACCAAAAACGTATGGAGTCACCTTGTTTAATGCAAGAAATACAATAAGAAAATTTTCTTTCCTTCAAAACACATAAAATTCCATGAGTGCGTGTCTGTGTGACAGATCAGGTACAAGACCCTTTCATCATTTTAAGGGCAATCACAGAACTCGGCAGACATGGAGCACGGGATGAAGGCGTTTTCTGTGTGTAGTGGCCAATGGGCTCCCCTGAGAGAGAGAAGCCTGTCTTGGGGATGAAGTTGGGTGATCCCACTTCAGAAATGAAGAAAATGGTTCTGGGGAGATAAAGACCTGGCAAAGGCCGCAGAGATATGAGGGGATGTATCTTACACTTACTGTATGTGTAGTCAAGAGTTACTTTGCTATTTTTGCAATTTGAATAGTAATTTAAACACTTTTATTTTAAGATTTTACTTGTTTATTTGCTAGAGAGAGAGAGAGAGTGACAGTACAAGCAGGGGGAGTGGCAGGCAGAGGGAGAAGCAGGCTCCCCGCCAAGCAAGAAGCCCGATGTGGGACTCGATCCTAGGACCCTGGGATCATGACCTGAGCCGAAGGCAGATGCTTAACCGACTGAGCCACCCAGGCGTCCCTAAACACATTTGTTATTTAACAAGTCTCTCATCTATTTCGGAATACCAAGCTTCCGACCACTACCAAGCTGGTTGAAGAGTCACTTTGACCAGTTTTTATTTTCTCCAACATGCAAGTGAAAACATGTAGCTCAGCTAACAATGATCTATTCTAATTTCTCAGTTCACTGACTATTCTAATTATCCCAAACTTACTACCATCTATTCAGTACCCTTTATTGGGTTGGATGTAATGGGGTGTGTGTGTGTGTGTGTGTGTGTGTGTGTGTGTGTGTGTGTGTAAGAGAGATACAGCATGTGCGTTTGATAAGTACATTCTTCCATTACACAGAATCTCACAGAGTCTTGTCAACCAGACATCCTTCTATGATATATGTATGCCACTCTCCTTAAAAGAAATCAATTCATTTTTTCAAATAACACTAAAAATTTTAATAGCCTATATGAAATTACTCTTACATAAGTACAGAAAGCAGCAAAACTGTTTTTCACTCAGATATACCCTGTAAAGAATTATTTATCATGTTTTTAAAGACTATGTGTTATATTTATATTCATTTTCAATGATTGATTATAATATCATGACACATTAAGTTTATTATGTTTGGCTTTAAATTATATTAAAAAGACATATAAAGATTTCATTAATTTAAATAAAGCCATTCTCTTATATAAACTAATTTGAATCAAATTGCCTTTTCTAAAAGCCAAAGTATTCAATTGTAAAATACCTATTTAATGCATGATATAATTTATTCTTAATATCCAATTTAAAAAAAGAAGAAGAAGGAAACAACTGCAATCTAATATCCTGGTATGTGGACATATGGTAATGAATTACAGTGATGGGGAAATTTTGATTTATGTTGCTCAAGTTCACTTTCATTATTCTGATTGCCCAATAAAAACTTTGCAGTAGGGCGCCTGCGTGACTCAGTCATTAAGCGTCTGCCTTTGGCTCAGGTCATGATCTCAGGGTCCTGGGATGGAGCCCCGCATCGGGCTCCCTGCTCCGCGGGAAGCCTGCTTCTCCCTCCCCCACTTCCCCTGCTTGTGTTCCCTCTCTCGCTGTGTCTCTCTCTGTCAAATAAATAAATAAAATCTTAAAAAAAAAAAAAAAACAACTTTGCAGTAGTTATCTGCCCACCAAAGTTGTTTCTGCTTAAAAATTTATGTTCATGGGCCACATCCTTTCTCATCCACAGTGAACAGCTTGAGTACTTAAATACTTTAATACTTTTAAATGCCTTAAATACTGTTTCAGGTAATTTGTATAGGCATTCTTGAGGTATTATTTAGTTTTGTATTTAATTCACAATATTCTTGTCATCCATTCTTGTACAGCTTCCAAATATGTTGGTTTGAATCTCATTCTATAAGACAGTCTTCAAGTTAAAAAATGGAAACTCTAGAGGTGCCCGTGTAGCTCAGTTGATTAAGCATCTGACTCTTGATTTTGGCTCAGGTCATGATCTCAGGGTCATGAGATAGAGCCCTGCATCAGGCTCTGTGTCAAGCAAGGAGTCCTCTTGTCCTTCTCCCTCTGCCGCTCCCCACGTAAATAAATAAATAAAATCTTAAAAAAATGGAAACTCTAAGGAAAATATAATTTTCATGTTTCCCAGTATTAATAGTTAAAATTTGTTGGACCATCGCTAGTTGACAAACAGTGTTCGAAGAACTGTGCATGTTACCCAAGTTAACACATAAGCACACTCGCTGGTAGGTGCTATCTCTTTTTTGTCCACGTGGAAAGAAGGCACAAAGATATTTCAAAGCTTCTCAAGGTCACACAAGCTTACACAAGGGCCGGTACCAAGACAGCTGTCTGCTGTTTTGGGCTCCATGACCTCATGCCTCGTAAGTAGAGCTCTGTCCCTCCCTGCCGAAGTCTAGCCGTTTCTAAAGGGAACGCTTCTTACATAATCAAATTGCTAACAATAGTTCTTTCAGTGGTGCACGACTAAAAACTGATTGCAATCCTTAATTTCACGTGTTAGTGACCATACCTGGGACTTAGGGGGCCAACATCAGAGCCTTGTGCGGCTCATTTTTCTGTAACAGCTGCAGCTCCATATGTTAAGTGAATTTTGGTCAGATTGCTCTCATGTGAACACTGAGGGCTAAAAACAGTGCAATCGGAAGCTAGAGTTAATTACTAAGACTTGAAAACTTTCAGAAAGGAATGCTGGAAAAAAATGGGTTATTTTTTTAAAAAACATGGCTTTAATGTTAGCTGATCTTAAGTTACAGAGTTCCTGCTCAGCACCAAGAAATCATTTCTGGGTAATAATCTAATTTTGCCTTATAATAACATAGAGTTCTTATATATATTTTTCAAGAACTATAATACTCTGGAATAGTGTACTCTTCCCATAGATAAGCCATTGTAAGCAAGTGAAATACTCGAATTCTCCCCAGCAGTCTAATATTATATGTTTTTATGATTAAAATATGAGTTGGAAGAAGCCTGAGTTTAAATATTCCACCTTTCTTCTTCCAGTCAGACTAGTGATGATGGATTTGAAAAATGACCCTCCTTTTATTTTAGAGACGAGAAAAGTCAAGACCAAGAGGTATGAGGGGCTCAAGTCAGTGGCCTAAGAGAGAATTAAAATAAGGGTGACGCAGAGGTTTCAACTCTAGTCCCAACTTGATAAATTCGCAGAGAATGGGCTGCCCTGGGGGCTGTTTGATGAGGAAACCCAGCCCTCAGCGCGGTTAGTGCAGTGATGGATTAGTACTGTCTGCAGCTGCGAGGGGTGCGGGAGGGGTACCCGTCCCTGCTCACTAGCCCACATCCCACAGCTCCTGCCCAAGTATGCTGCCAAACACTAGCAAAATGTAATTTCCGTTTGCTACCCTGCTGGGAGACCCACGCCAGCCAGAGCATTTGGCCGTGGCAGTGAGCGGGTACAATTGGCTGTGAGCTCAGGGGGCAGGAGCCCACTGCCAAGACAGATCACCTGTTTCCTGGGACGTTTCTGAGTGTGCCGTGGGCATTTAGGAGAGAGCAACGTGAGGGCAGTCAACAGTTCTAGGTAAATGGCCAGCAAGTGCGGAAAGGCTGACCAGAGAATGATCTATTTGCAGGTGCTTTTCTTGGTACTGTAAGAACTTGTATAATGTAAATGTGTTTGATGTCATCCCTGAGGGCTAGTTCAGCTTTGTTCAAGTCTGCTAACGTCTTTGGCTGTTACACCAAAAACTGTAGGATTTGAAAGTGGACCCCAAACACCCACAAGCCTCCTACTTCCAGGTGTAAGCTGCCTCCCTGGCCTCTAGTGCTTGCCCCAAACCCTTCTCCTCATAACCTGCCTGTGGTTTTGTACCTTCTCAGGGCCACGGGCTGCAAAGCTCAGCAGCATCTTGAGAATGTGCCCCATTCCTGACCACTGACCAACAGACTCCTTTGTTGGCCTTTGTAACCAAAAAGAAGCAATGAAATTGGTGCTCGACTTTTAAGCTAACGAGGAATTTAAAAATTACATTCTTCACTTGGGCATGTGCTTTGTGTTTGTTTTTGCTCTAGAAATCCGGAACTCTTGGGGAGCCTGGGGGGGCTCAGTCGGTTAACCGTCTGCTTTCGGCTCAGGTCGTGATCCCAGGGTCCTGGGATTGAGTCCCACGTTGGGCTCCCTGCTCAGCGGGGAGTCTGCTTCTCCCTCTGCCTCTCACCCTGCTCTCATGCTCTCTCTCACATTCTCTCTCTCAAATAGATAAATAAAATCTTAAAAAAAGAAGAAGAAAAAGAAACCTGGAGCTCTTAAGTACAATTGCTTGTGGTCACTGGCTGTTCAGTGTGTCTAAAGACAGTGATGAAAGGCACCTTCATGGAGGGAAGGGAAAGAGATCATGCTTCTACAACAAAAGCTAGTGTGGAGTCAACATATTACTTACAATTCTCTTAATGATTTCCAAAGAAGGAAGTGACCATCTTTACCTGGGGTTTCAGTATACTAAATGGTTTGTTTTAGTACCAATTATCCCATACCGTTTTAATAAGCAACTTTTTAAAAAAAGGATTTGAAATTTTATATTTCTTAATATCACTAAATCGCACTGCAATGGTGGATACTTTTTGCAATTATGAAAACATTTCTTATTACCACTGAATTACCTGAGGCTTTCTAAAAGTGGAAATGTTAAGATATATAATTTACATGGCATTGCTTAAAATGTTTTAACTTTCTATGGGCGCCTCGGTGCTCAGTTGGTTAAGCGGCCGACTCTTGATTTTTGCTATGTCATGATCTCAGGGTCGTGAACTCGAGCCCTGCATCAGACTCCGCAGTCGGGGGGAGTCTGCTTGGGATTCTCTCTCCCCCTTTCTCTCGCCCCTCTCCCCAACACATGTGCATGCTCTCTCTCTCTTTCTAAAAAAAAAGTTTTACTTTCTAATAAAAAATTGTCATGAAACAAATGATGCCATTGCATTTCGATCATACCATTGATTTTTTTTTTCAGTTTTTATGTATTTACTTCTTTTTGTTATTTAAGTGCAGTTGAATACAATGTTGTATTAGTTTCGGATGCTCAGCCTTGAGCCCACCGTTCTGTACGTTACGCAGTGCTCACCATGATGCGTGCAGTCACCACCTGCCACCAGACCACGTTATTACAGTATCGACTACCTCCCTTATGCTGTGCTTTTCATCTCCATGACTTTTTTATTTTATAACTGGGAGTTTGTACCTCTTAATCCCCTTCACCCCTTTTGCCCATCCCCCCACTCCCCTCGTAAACCTCCAGTTTGTTCTCTGTATTTATGATTCTGTTCTTTCTTGTTGCTGTTTGTGTGTGGATTGTGCCCTTGGAACTTAAATAATTCTAATATGAATGAAAGGCTTTCTGTTACTATCTCAAGCAAAAAATTCTGTTCTCCATTTAAAGTCTAACAAAAACCAGCATAACGTCACCTAGTACATGATAGAGAAGGAACGAGATAGAATTAGATTAGTAGTCACTAGTGTCTTGTAGGAAGATGAACAAAGTAAAACAAAATGGTAGCACACCACAATTATTAAAGACTTCCTGCTGGGTACTTAGAGGGATGTAAATGAGTTCCAAATAACCAGAATAGCATCATTTCATAAGTGAACTACTTAAAATTGCACCACTGAATGTGAAGATGTGAGATTCTAAAATAAAATGACTCGAGTGTTTTCATATGATTCCAGAAACAGCTGCTCTATAATGGCCCACTGAGTTCAGCATAAAATAGAAATATCCTGCAGCCAGAAAAATACACTTGTCTGTGCAGAAAAGTAAACATTTTATAGCAAAAATAAATCACATAAATAAATAAATTTGGCACTCATAGGCAACACTTGATTTTTATGTAATTCACACTTATAAAGAGAGACTGGAACATTTGGAAAATGATACAGCTTTGGGATATTTCAATACATCATTTAACATAAATGTGTTGATTTTAACATGATTTTTCTGAAACATGATTTTTTGCCTTTTGTTGAACAACCCCTTGTTTCCAAACTGAAGTCACAAACTCTGTGCAAACATCCGTTACAGCTCAGAGCTGTTGTATCTACCTCGGTCTCAGCTGGGGACAGTTCCGCTCCCTACCCCTCAAGGACAACTAGCAATGTCTGGGGACATTTCTGAGTGGTCATAACTGGTGGGGGAGGCAGTGGGAGGGCCTCTAGCACCTAGTGGGTGAAGACCGGGCATGCCGCGAAGCATCCCACTGTGCACAGGATGGTCCCTCAAAAGCCCAAATGTTGAATAGTGTCACAGTTGAGAAAACCTGATTTAACTAGTTAACAAATCTGAATGGAAGTATGTAAAATCTTTCAAATTTTTAAAATATAAAATCGCTCTCTAGTCAGTTAAAAGGCCATAACTTACTTAAGATGCTCTCTAAATACACTTTGCAAATGAGACAGTAAGCTTTTTAAGGGAGAAAATTTTAGAGGGGATGTGATAATTGGGGAAATAAAATTGTATGCATTTTATATCCAATTTCCTGACTCCCATTATCTAGCCACTGTATTCACAGAAAGCGAAATTGTCTTCCCATTAATGACTGTGGAAACAGTCCAGCCAAGCAACACAAAAGGACATTTTTGTTCTTAGCCTAAGCAACACCACCCAGGAGGTGTCACGCCCCACAGCCCTACTAGCTTCACAGGAAACCTATGTGACTTACAGTCTACGTGCTACATAAATGACTTTTCTTCTTCCCAAGCAAGCACAGCAGTAGATCCAAGCTTGACTAGTAGGGCAACTGCAATGTGGATGTTCTGGAAGGTGGAGCATCTCAGAAATACCTGGGACTGGAGCATAATCCCATAGAGCCTTCAGTGCATCAATCTGGTTAGTGGGAAATGGAGGTCAGACTGTTCCCAAGCCAACTTTAGAGTGTGTGAATATTATATCTTTACACATTTTTGTTATTAGCTGATACTTTTTTTCCTTAAGGCATGTGTTCTGAATATGTCGAGTGGGTACGAAAATTGAAACAGGGTAGGACTTAACTTATTAACAACAGATCATAATCAGCCAATCCCCATAAAAGCATAAACCAGAAAATTGAAACTAAATTTGAGAAACATATTCCATTTCTTTAAAGAAAGCTGGATTGGTCGTTGACTTGCTGTCTCTCACACCCATAAACATGGAATTCGTGGTCAAAATATCCATTTGCCTATTGTGATGTGTGTCTTCAATAGGTGCTTTTAAAAAATAAAACAAAAACAAAACCTCAAAAATAAAACAAAACCCTCAATACTGATCTTTCTCATTTAACAAATTGATAAATTAAGTACTTACTCTTTAACAATTGTTAAAATCAATATTCGTATCTGGGATAACTAAAATCCACAGCAAATGTAACACTTGATTTATATGAATACTTTCAACTCCCCATCTTTCCAAACCTTTTAGAAAAAAAAAAAAAAGCCAATTTAAAGATGAACAGTTGCCCTCAAGCCCCTGGGTGTCAAACACTGAGTGACTTTTGGAGAATATCTCCCTTCTCAGATAGAACCTACTGATAATTGTCATTGAGATATTTTTAAGAAAAATACTAAATACTTTTCAATACAACATATAGCCCCACTCAAAGCAGGGCAGTAATTGGAGCTGGACTCCCCAGTTAGAGTCTTAGGATAATGAGGTAGTTGGTGTTGAGGAAAGGTCACCACAGATCAAAGAGAAAATGAAGATCTAAGTTCTTGGGTCAGGTTATAGATCCAGAGAAGCCAATTCTAAAATTTATTCCAAAAGGCAAAGGAACTGGAATAGACAAAAGTACTCAACATTTTTTAAAAAGATTTTATTTATTTGAGGGAGAAAGAATGAGAGAGAGAGAGCATGAGCAGGGGGGAGAGGGAGAAGTAGATTCCCCGCTGAGCAGGGAGCCCGACGCGGGGCTCGATCCCAGGACCCCGGGATCATGACCTGAGCCAAAGGCAGACACTTAACTGACTGAGCCACCCAGGTGTCCCTCAAATGTGGGGCTTGAACTTAAGACCCTGAGATCAAGACCTGAGCTTAGATCAAGAGTCAAACACTTAACCAACTGAGCCACCCAGAGCCCTAAAGGACTCAATTTTAACTTTTATCATAAAGCTACTACAATCAAGACAATATGGTACTGGTGAAGGAACAGACACAGAGATGAGTGAAACAGAATAGAGAATAAGCAAACAATGGAGGAAAATCTCTTCATCAAATGGTGATGAATACATGGGTATCTATATGCAAACAAAATAACAAACACTAACCACAGGGCACCTGGGTGGTGCAGTCTGTTAAGTGACCGACTCTTGGCTTCTGCTCAGGTCATGATCTCAGGGTTCTGAGATCGAGCCCCACGTTGGGCTCCACACTGAGCGTGGAGTCTGCTTGAGGTTCTCTCTCTCCCTCTCTCTGTCCCCTCATGTATGTGCACACACACTCTCTCTAAATAAATAAATAAAACAAAGGTTGCTTTTAAAAAAAATGAACTGCAAAATAAACCTCACACGTTATAAAAAATAATTCAAAATGGATGATATAATTGATATAAAAGATAAAACTGTTACTTTTTACAAGAAAACAGAAAAATTGGTGACATTGTGGTAGGCAAGGAATGCTTAAATGCAACAGAAAAAGCAAAATTGAGAAAAGAAAAATAAATTGGAGTTCATCAAAATGAAAAATGTTTGCTCTGCAAGAACATGGTTAAAGAAATGAAAAGACAGATTAAGGGAAAATATTTGCAAATTACACATGTGACAAAGGACTTGTATTCCAAATATTTAAGGAACTCTCTAAATTCCACAGTAAGAAAACAAACAACCCAATAAAAGAAATGGCAAAAAAATTTGAATAGACACTTGACAAATGGATATGTAAACCCGTGCACAGATGTTCCACATATCTAGCTATTAGGTAAATGCCAATTAAAATCATAACAAGATAGCAGGACACATTAGAACTGCTGCAATTTTAAACAAATGTGTGAATGGATGAGTGAAGGAATGAATAATAACTGACAAAGGCTGGTGAGGATGTGCAGCGCCTGGAACCCTCACACCCTCTGAGGACACAGAAAGGAGCGGCCACTCTGGAAGACAGTCTGGTATTATCTTATAAAATCCAACACACACCTACCCTATGCCCAGCAATACCACTCCTAGGAATAAAATGATGTTCACACAAAACCTGAACGTGAATGTCTATAGCATTTCTATTCATAGTGGTCAAAAAACAAAAACAGTACACATGTTCTCTAGTCAGTGGGTAAAGGGACAGACCACGGTCCATCTGTGAGATTCCATAATGGAAAGGAATGAACTCCTGATACATTCAAAAAGGTAGATGAATCTCAAAGGCATAGACACAGTGAAAGAAGTCCATCTCAAAAGGTTATATATGGTGTGATTTTATTTGTACAACATTCTGGTAAAGGGAAAACTCTAGGGACAAAAACTGGACTAGTGATTGGCAGGCATTGGGAGTGGGGGGAGAAAGTCTGTCCACAAAGAAGCAACACGGGTGCATTTTGGGGGGCAATGGAACTGTTCTCTATCCTGATTGTGGTGGTTATGCAAAAATACATGTGTGTTAAGACTCATAGAACGTACATACCCCAAAAAGTCTATTTTACTTTATGTAACTTTTTAAAAAATGATAATGCTTGGTAACCAACTGGTTCACAGGATAGTTTGCTAGTGTTTCTCGCTGTGTTGGCTAAGAGTTTGGTTGATTTAGGGACAGTAAGAGCTGAGTGGAGTTTCCCAAAGCGCAAGACAGGAAAGACAGAGGGTGCCTCTGCTAATTTAGGCAAGATGTACACGGGTCATTCAATATCACTTCATCACAAAGTGAAAAAAATTTTTGACCAATTTCACTTCTCTTTAAAATCATGAGATAACGTCGAGAAATAAGTCCACGTTGGATGTTAGTATGTATTTAGGACCCTTAACTCCCTTTCTAGGAAAGAGAGAGAGCTTTAGGCTTAGAGCATTGATTGATGATAGCATCCAGCTAAAACTGAGTAAAACTATTTTATGTGACACCTTTAGTTTATCGCGTGGGCAGGGAGGACCTCAGGTGGGCCTGGAGCTTGGGTTTGCCTCGAGATGCTGCACCTGGGGACTGACCTTGGATTCAATCTATTAACCCAAGTTTGCTGTGAGAGCCATTCCTCTGCAGGGAAACTTGAGAACACATTGGGGGTTTCTGGCACCAGTTATCTGCAGAGACTTAGGTAATTGGGGTCTCCAGAGCAGTCAGGCCTATCATTTGTTCTAACCAGGATGGCATTTAAAAACAAAAACAAAAACAAAAACAAAAAAACTCAGGATGGAAAAACTAAGCTTCTGATCTAAGAGAATTCTCATAAGCAACGGGAAGTTTTGAGACCCAGCAAAGCCATCTATCTCCATTTGTGAATACACTGAATTGTCTTTTGTTTTGTGTTATACTCTGATTTCCCATCATTAGCCAAATAAAATTCTAGTCCTTTGATCATCTGTGTCTTTCAATCGTGCACTGTCGCCCTGGTAAAAACAGCAAACAATGACCGTTTTTCCTTTTGAGCTGGAGATAGAAGGTTTCTTGGTAAAATAAATGAATTTAAGTCAAATAGAAAAGTGAATGCATTAAAAGACAAGTGTTCAGTACACAGCAGCACTGGTGGTGCGGAAATACAGCCAAAAAGCATGAAGATGGTGCTTGATGGAATGGGCGTGGCAGACATCATAACAGTGGTTCGCAGCAACCCATGTGGGAGAAATGCCCGCAAGACCGTCCGGTGTGTGGACCCTGACCCAGAATTCCTCTGCTTCAATCCTGGGTTTGATACTTACCACCTCTGGAATCCTAGGCAAGTAAATCCTCTAGTACTCAACTTTGCCATCTCTAAATCGGAGTTAATCATGCTTTTTACCTTATAAAACTATTGAGAGGACTAAACATGACTTTTCATGGGAAACTCTTGGTCAGATATCTGGTGTCTAATAAGTGTTGGCCAGAAGAGATAACCACAAAATGTATCCTCTAGTGTAGAGTACACAAAACAAGATTTGATCTCCTGTTAAGCAAACACTCCTATCTATTAGCTACTTGGCAACAATTCATATTAAACCACCATCAATTGAAACTGTGGATCATATTTTAAGTATTGAGATTTGGGAGTAATTGAGAATTTTCCTGTATAATCAATATATCAAAAATAAATGGCTCATAATCCTTTGAGAACACACACACAGAGAACATTTGTCACTGGCATCCAAAAAAAATTTAATGCAAAACACACTTTTAAAATTACACTAATATCTGAGCTCCATGAATACAACGTAATTTCCCGGCCTTCAGTTCAAATAGACTGTGTAATGAGCCCTCAAAACACCAAAATGTAGTAGGCAACTGTTGGTGCACCTGACTTTACTTGAATAGCCCAGTGAAGTCAATATTCTGTTCTACAACAGTCTGACTCTTCACTCCATCTTACCGCTCAGTTGGCCTCTAGGAAAAGATGTATCCTCTGTTGGATCAATTTAAGTGTAACAACCTGGAACTTCTGTTCAAGTGACAAGTTAAGAGTAGTCTCTCTTTTCCCAAATCTGATGTGAGTGAAAATAAAGGGGGAAAAATCCACCAGTTCATTAAGTGGAAGAGATATGGGTATGAGTCATTTGACCCAGTAACCAAAGGCAGAAATTAGACAAAGGAGATCCAAATGATGAAGTGGTCTGTGGAGTGGTCTCAGGGCCAGAGGGGGCAGCCAACCTGCTGGGCAGAACCCACGAGAGGTTTTAGGTGTGGGAAGAGGCAGAGCGGGAGGATGCAGTTGACGGGCTCTCTCCAGAAACAACACATGGAACGTGTGCATTGGGATAACACCTAAAGCTTAAACGAGACAAAACAGATAACTGTTGGAGTTATTCTCTGAAGATATTTTGAGGGGACAACAAGGAAAATGGAGTGATTTAAAATCCCTGGGTAAAGACAATCTATTTTCCATATTTAAGGGTCCTGGCACTTTTCCGATTACCAGAGGTGAAGTCTGTCTAGTTAACAAGCCCACCAACAAATACAAGCTCCATTCCACTGTTTTATCACCATCTTCTTTGATGTGAACAGTAGAGGAACCAGTTATTTTAAGAACCCCTCAAATAGGAGGTGGAAAATCCAAGACAAAAGACAAAATGTCCAGGAAGACAACTCAAAGAACAGAAAATAAAAACAAGACCAACAAGAAAGAAAACTTTATTTGGGAAGTGCATACAAATTCAAGAAATGAGAGAGGAAAAAGAAAAAAAAACAAATGAGAGCAGTAGATAAGCGACACAGAGCGTCATTATGGGAGGTACAATCTACAATTGCTAGCAATTTCCCAAAAAGAGGGGAATACATGATCAAAGAGTGAAGCATGATCATTTCCAAAGTTGGAGGGCAGAGGAATTCAATAGGAAGACACCACAGGAGATTTAACAGGATTTTGCAGCAGAGAATGGCAGGGTCATTACTATCGGTGTCCTTCCTATTCTCCTGGGACACACCACTGAGCTCGGAGGCAGGCATCCCGCGGCCACCCGCTGCGGAGCCACCGCGGTGAGGCAGCAACAAACACACCGGTGTTATGTTAAGCTGAGATCTGGGGGCTTTTTTCAGCCGTTCAGACACTGTGACGAAAATAGAAATCGGTATTTTGACTTGAGCTGGTGCTGGAACATAGGGGCCCGGGTGTGGAGATAGAGCGGTGGGAGTCAGGACACGATTTGGCAGGTGGATTGCAGGAAATGCATGCTGGGCAATGGGAAAGCGTTTGGTAAAACTACAGCCTGGGACACCACGGGTCCGGGTGAAAGGTGAAGTGCGTTCAGCCACAAAGTACAGGAAACAAACGAGCTCCAGAAAGAACTGGAGAACAACAGGCAGACGGAAATTGTAGGAATAGGGAAATCCCACAAAAACTGGATCCTTGAAGGGTTATCCAAGTCTAGTTTCTAGAACATAGTAATCAGCAAGACAAAAAAGAGTAAGGGAGGATGCAAAGGACCATTCACAGTATAGTGGATAAATGATTGAACTGTGGGGTTTTAAAATGATGGAATATCAAAGAACAGTAAAGAGAACCACCCGCCAGCGCTAGCTAGCCATGGGCGCGAGCTGGCAAGGGCGCTACTCACATGGTAGGTCAGTGTGACCAACATGTGCTGACCCAGAGCTGGGTCTGATGGAAAATGTCTGGTAGCCACATTTTTAAAAAACTAAAAAGAAACAGATAAAACTATTTTTATATACTTTATTTAACCAGCATGCAACCAGTATAAGGATTATTGAGATATTTTAGATTTTTTGTACGAAGTCTTTGCAATCAGTCATTTTTATGTTACAGCCCTCCTCAATTCAGATGCTAATTTTTCAACAGGAATTCTTAACCTATACTCACATTTTACAGATAAAAAAGTAGATTCACACACTCAGGTTTTTCCAAATATACTTAACGTGTTGTCCTATAACTGAGCCAATTACCAGTTTTTGCGAGCAAGGCCAGTGTCCAGGCCCATTGGCCGTTTGGTGGGACATAGGCCTTCTACAGCTCGGCCTGACTGCTTGTTACGTGGGTGTGTCCACTCTGCAAAAGTCCACCTGGACGCTGAAAATGTGTGCCTTTTTCTGGACATCTACGTTATTCTTCAAATTAAGAAAGAATTTATTGCTTTGGTGTAAAGGCTGAGAGTAAGAAACACTGAACCAGCAGAAAACTTCCTCTTACTTTAAGTCCTTCTGCACTATTTGCTTTCCCAGACATACGTATCCCTGGTTTGATATTCTCCTGATGATATATTTTTAAAAATCTTTCCACATTTTTGCTGCACTCCTCATAATGAATGAACGCAATCCATTAATTGAAGTGTGCTCCGAGAGTCAGAGCACTGCCCCGAGCTAATTCCCCTGATGAATCGGCCGCGATGGGAAAACAGCGACGAGTCGGTGGCTTCATGATGGTGTCTGTTAGTCTACCTGGTTAAAAGGCTTTGGAGAAAGTAGTAGCTGCTATTATTTTCCGGTTTAGTGTTTTTCTTCGGAATCCATGCATTTAATCCTTACGGCCGCCCTATGGCTGGTTACTGTCATCATCCCAGTCGCACACATGCAGAAATGGAGACACAGAAAGGTTGTGTTAATTGTCACACATCTGGGCAGTGACAGAGCTGCAAGGATTCGCACCCACGCGCTGAATCCAGGCAGCACACCGTGTAGACTAAAATATGCATTGGTGAATGCACACCCATCCATTCTCTGCAAATATGTTAGTACAGGGGAGACAGAAGTCAATAAGGATAAAATCACTCCTTGCTGCGCTCTTTTACACGCGAAGGCCCATGGCAACTCCAATGACAGGTCGCTCATTTGTCACAGCCCCATCATGAGAGGCCTGCATGTGTTCTCTCTTGCTGCCTGCCCTTTCCCACCCGTAATGTCAGCAGCTGGTGTGGTTGCCCTGCACTGAGCCTGGCAGGTGCACGATGCGCTAACAGCGGCCCACACCCTCACCTGTCACTCCAACACTTGTCCCCTGTGTGTCCTCAGCTGGTCTTCCCACCTGCCTCCTCCGCATCATCACTGGCTGTGCTCTGGCCTGGAATCCACTGCACCCTATCTCACATTTCCCCAGCCTTATTTTCTGCCCGAGAAGGTGGCTGCCCACTTTGTTACTGAACAAACATTGCGTGAACTTGGTGTGCTTTCAGAATAGAAACACAGAATACTCAGTACCCTTCCTCTAACAGAAAATCCCAATGCCCTCTGCCCGCCCCCCCAAACCCCATACCCTCAGAGGATGCCTAAAAGCCAGGACTTCCAATGTATCCATTTCCCGTGTTTGCCCACAGTTATCAGGTCGAGGGGCTATGAAAGATAGAACTCAAAGTGACGTGATAAGTAATAAAACTCAGGACTCACCCGTTTTCCACAGTTATGGGAACCTGGATTATCTAAATAATTTTCAGGTATATGCTAGTCTCATCCATTCAGGGCAAAGAGGGGTTTTCAGGTGTGTGGAAGATGAGTAGGCATAGCATATAAGATGGGTTTATTATACCTCATAAACCTGCATTGTCTTTCTTACGGGACCTGTGCAAACAATAAGTCTTAGGCACTCAGCATTTGCTACTCTAATTACAGTGCTGTTTGCTCTTCCCGAGAATAAAATTCAAAGGTTAATGATAGACCCCTGCCAGATTGATATCCTAAAATTGACAGCCCTCTTTGGTCATGTTTATGAGGTATGTATACATTCCATGAATATTGTTGCAGTACTTGATGAACCATGACAGGGGGAAGGTGAAGTCCACACTGAAATTGCTTTTCCTGGTGCTTCCGACCGGCTCTGGAATAGTATGGTTAAAACTCCCGTCTTGTGACCGGGACTGCTAACTGCTAATTGCCCCATTGATGAATAGGTAGCTGCTGGCTGACTCCACAAAAATAAATTGCTCTCTTTCAAGTATGTTTTTAAAACCTCCTTGGGTTATGTGGGCTCTCCAGGAGTGAGTGAGTAAACATTTTTTTTTTCAGAAATAAAAATTTAAAACTTCGAATGCCTTACAGATAGCCTACCATATCCATCCCAAAGAATAACTGACTCACCTTATTAAGAGCACAATTACAATCTGTAAGTTCACATCTGATTCTAAATTCTATATTTATGTCTTAATTATCTCCACTCCCTAAATTTGGGATTCTCTATCTTTTGTATGTGGTGATGTTAATGGGATTTATCGTAGTGACCATTTCACAATACATACAAACAGCAGATCATTAATGACTTTAGGCACCTGAAATTAACATAATGTATATGTCAAGTACAGCTCAATAAAGAAATAAATTTTTTAAAAATTACATCTGAGGTATGCACATAAATTGAATAAGCAGCTATTTCTACCATGGGTCAGAAACATTTCATGATTTAGAAAGTTCGTATTTTGAACTGGCTCTTGAGGAAAAAAATGTGTCATGTGTGTTCTTCTCCAAGATATCATGCTATTCCTCCTCTGTATGTCATTTTGTCAGGCCTCAAGTTGTCAGTTGGTCCCTGTTAGCTTGTAATCTGCGCCAATCCATTGGAGGGAAGGCTACAGCGTTGGGTGTGAGCCAGGATATGTCCTAAGCCGAGGTCTCTGGGATGAGGAGTCTGCCCTCAGTGCGGTAGGGCTACTCTGAACACCCCCCAACCCCATGGGTCTCAATCCCTTGGCTACACAGGAGAATCCCCTGGGGGGCTTTACCAAGTATGAATGCATTAATGCCAGAACCCCACTCCCAGAGTTTCTGGATGAACTGGTCTGTCGTGTGGCCTGGGCTTCAGGAATATTAAAGCCCCCCACAAATGTTTCAAATGTGCAGCTGGCGTAGGGTGGGACCATCCCTGCTTGTCACACCACCCTAGGAGAGCCGGGTTCTGCCCCCCATGCTTCCTCCCTGTTCGATTCTCACAGAATCCTTGAGAAGGAGTCAAGACAAACCATGCTTTCTTCTTGTCAACACAGTGGGAAACGTGGTCCTAGAGACTCTGGGTTTTGTAGCAGATAGACACAAAGTGGAGGCTAGCAGTCAAGCAGTAGGACTCAAGGTCATCATGGTTGTGAGGGTTGACAACGTAGGAGACGTCATCTTCAGCCCTCGTCACAGGTCAACTGTCTACTACACAGGAAGACGAGCTTTCTTTTTCCCTTTAAGGCCCATTTTGGTGATTTCTGTTTTTATTTTTCTACATGTTTGTCACCATTAACACCAGGTCCATTAAAGTTAGGGACAATGCAAAAGAAGTGAGGAACCCTCAGAGAAAATCCTTGCTGTTTTGCTATGCATTGCCACACCTCTGCCCTAGCCGAATACATTAGCATTCTGGCAAAATAGCATTAGCAGAAATTAATTCAGAGCAAATATATGGGTGCTCTACAAAGAGTGTCATCATTCTTGATATTTTGCTGTTGTTGAAATGCCTTCTAAGTATATATTTTTAGAGTTATAAAGACAGTTGTCTAATAATGTGCCACATGAGTGTCATTGTCACCTCCTTTGAGAGGTAAAAATAGCAGAGCCAGTCCATTTGTCATTCAGAAATCACAACCTGTTCATTTCAATGTGCCCTCTCTCTGGTATGTAGGTGACATTTCTGACCTACTGTTGGAGGGTTTGCCCTGGGAGTCTCCTCTGTAGGGCACATGGATTTGCCAATCATACCATGTGAATTTCCCTCACTTCTTTTGTCCTTAGTTTGTGCTGCTTACAATTCTGTTTAAATTGAAACTATTTTTTTAAAGATTTTATTTATTTATTTGTCAGAGAGAGAGAGAGACAGAGAGAGAGCACAAGCAGAGGGAGAAGCAGGATCCCTGCTGAGCAGGGAGCCCGATGTGGGACTTGACCCCAGGACTCTGGGACCATGACCTGAGCTGAAGGCAGACACTTAACCAATTGAACCACCCAGGCATCCCTGAAATTCTTTTTTTTAAATTGAAATATAATTAACATATAGTGTTATGTTAGTTTCAGGTGTACAATATGGTGATTCAACAATTCTATATATCACTCTGCCCATCATGATGAGTGTGGTCTTAATCCCCTTTATCTATTTCATGCATGTCCCCATCCATCTCCCATCTGGTGACCACCAGGTCATTTTTTGTATTTAAGAGTACATAGTTTGTTTGTTTCTATTTTTAGTTGTTCATTTTTTGTTTATTTGTTTATTTTTAGAGAAAGAATAGAGAGAGAGTGAGTGGGGGGAGGGGCAGAGAATCTTAAGCAGGCTCCATGCCCAGCATGAGCCTTACACGGGGCTCAATCTCACGACCCTGAGATCATGACCTGAGCCGAAAACCAAGAGTCAGACGTTTAACCGACTGAACCACCCAGGAACCCCCATTTGTTTTTTTTCTTAAAATCTACATATGAATAAAATCATATGGTATTTGACTTTCTATGACTTGTTTCACTTAGCATTATACCTTGTAGACCCATCCATGTTGTTGCAAATGGCAAGATTTCATTTCTTTTTATGGCTGAGTAATATTCCAGTGTGTGTGTGGGCCACATCTTCCTTATCCATTCATCTATCAATAGACACTTGGGCTGCTTCCATAATTTGGTTATTGTAAATAATGCTGTAATAAACATAGGGGCGCATGTATCTTTTTGCATTAGTGTTTTCATTTCCTTTGGGTAAATACCCAAGAGTGGAATTAATGGATCATGTGGTATTCCAATTTTTAATTTTTTGAAGAACCTCTATACTGTTTTCCACAGTGGCTGCCCCAGTTTGCATTCCCACCAGCCATGCATGAGGGTTCCCCTTTCTCCACATCCTCACCAACACCTGTTGTTTCTTGTCATTTTGGTTTTAGCCATTCCAACAGGTGTGAGGTGATGTCTCACTGTGGTTGTGATTTACATTTCCCTGATGAGGAGTGATGTTGAGCATTTTTTCATATGTCTGTTGGCCATCTGGATGCCTTCTTTGGAAAATGTCTATTCAAGTCCTCTGCCTGTTTTTAATCAGATTATTTGTTTTTGTTTTGGTGTTGAGTTGTATAAGTTTTTTTATATATTTTGGATACTTATCAAATATATCATTTGCAAATATCTTCTGCCCTCAGTGCGGTAGGGCTACTCTGAACACCCCCCAACCCTTATCAAATATCAAATTTGATCCCTTATCAAATATATCATTTGCAAATATCTTCTTCCATTCACTGGGTTGCCTTGTCCTTTTGTTGATGGTTTCCTTCAGTGGGAAAAAGATTTTTATTTTGATGTAGTCCCAATAGTTTATTTTTGCTTTTGTTTCCCTTGTCTGAGAAGATATATTTAGAAAAATGTTTCTAAAGCTGATGTCAAAGAAATTACTGCCTGTGTTTCCTTCTAGGAGTTTTATGGTTTCAGGTCTCACCTTTAGGTCTTCAATCCATTTTGAGTTTATTTTTGTGTGTGCTGGTCCAGTTTCAGTCTTTTGCATGTAGCTCCCCAGTGTTCCCAACACCATTTCTTGAAGAGACTGTCCCTTTCCCATTATATATTCTTGTCTCTTTTGTCATAAATTAATTGGCCATATCAGCGTTGGTTTTCTATTCTGTTCCATTGATCTATGTGTCTGTTTTTGTGCCAGCACCATACTATTTCAATTATTACAGCTTTGGAGTGTATCATGAAATCTGTGATTGTGATATCTCCAGATTTGTTCTTTTTCAAGATTGCTTTGGCTATTTGGGGTCTTTTTTGTATCCATACCAATTTTAGGATTACTTGTTCTGGGTCTGTGAAAAATGTTGTTGGTATTTTGGTAGCAGTTGCATTACATCTGTAGATTGCTTTGGGTGGTTATGGGAATTTTAACAATATTGGTTCTTCTAATCATCTTTCCATTTGTTTGTGCCATCTTCAATTTCTTTTTTTTTTAAGATTTTATTTATTTATTTTTCAGAGAGAGAGACACAGAGAGGGAGAGAGAGCACAAGCAGGGAGAGCGGCAGGCAGAGGGAGAAGCAGGCTCCCTGCAGAGCAAGGACCCCGATGTGGGACTCCATCCCAGGACCCCAGGATCATGACCCGAGCCAAAGGCAGATGCTCGACCGACTGAGCACCCAGGCGTCCCTTCAATTTCTTTCATCAATATTTTATAGCTTTCAGAATCTTGGTCTTTCACCTCCTTGGTTAAGTTTATTCCTAGGTATCTTATTCTTTGATTCAATTTTTAATGGGATTGTTTTCTTCATTTCTCTTTCTACTACTTCATTATTATGGTACAGAAATGCAACAAGTTTCTGTATATTCATTTTGTATCCTTAAGTTGTAACTCTTAATTTTATATTGTGAATCTTTAAGAACTATGGGGTGATTTGGGGTCAGCACTTTATCCTATGTGAGCCTAAGTTCCCACACCAATAAAAGTGGAAAATAATATATATTGCAAAGATTGTTGCACAGATTAAGTGAGCTCATGGATGTCAAAGTTCTCAGCAAAATGCCTGGGCTGCCATAGGTGCTCAATAAATGTTACTTGAAAGCACTCAATTAGAGCCCAGATCGATTCAGTAAAGCTGATTTAGGATGATCGGCATTTGTGTTTGCCATATGTATTTTACCCTGTTGTAAATGAATTTATAAATCTACTTCAGGTTTTTGTCCTGGCTTCCCGATTATGGGTCTCTCACTAGCAGTTTACATGGTTATGCTACACATATTTAGCTTTTAACTCTCAGTTCCTCTGGCGGTACTCTATTCGGACACGTCATTTCTGGACCTCATGATACGGTGGCATAGGACCATCAGGGCTCTTTAAAGTACTCCATGCTGCATGAAAGGCCTAATGCTGTCGCTTCCATTTCAGTTTTTCAAAAGAAAAAGAAAACCTTTGCTATGGTAGTAATTAGCAACTGGGCTTCTGATGACAAGGATCAAAAGTTCACCCCAGAGCAGCTGTAGGTTCTGGAATCCACCACCCCGCTGTCCCAGATGGTATTTTTAGCAGGACGCTCTCTAAATGCAGGAGGCAGAGGCAAAATATAGTTCAAAGATAATGTCATTCAGAAGGTGCTAGGAAGGGAGTTAGGCTTTTTCTTTTTAATTTTTGTTTTCTGCAAAGAAGTAACCCTAATACAGTTGAAAAGAGTACGTTACTTCCATAAGAAACCACCAAGATACACTTGTGCAAACGAAGATTGTGCATACCTTCTGGACTTTCATCTGTAACCCTAGTTCAAACCAGGATCATTTCTGGTGAAAGAAAAAAAAAGAAACACGACTATAAAATTACTATCTCTTACCAAGAAGTATTTATTGCTTACCAGGTGTCTGGCAGACACTCTTGTGAACTGTGCAAAAAAATATCCTTTGTTTGTAAAAAGCAAAACAAAAAAAAAACAACACTTTATTGTCTGGTTGTAACCTAGTGGTATGAATACAAGAACTGAGAACACAATAAAACGCTCAATTTTGTGGGAAAGTATATAGTTAGTTACATTTGCGACAAAATATTTGCCGCGGCCGATCCAACACCTCGCCTCTGCTACCTCAATCCCCCTCCTCTGCACACAGTGAAGACTTGGATTCTGCAGGTATGTCGTATGCAGACGCAGGATTCCCCTTTACCCACGCCAGGTGATCCACCGTGAGGCTTGAGGAGAGAGAAGCGGCTCCCAAGGCGGGGCCTGGAATTCCTCCGACACTCCAGCAGCTGCCCCAGGCCCGCTCCGAACATTCCAGGCTGGCCAAGCCTCTGCTGTGATCTCGGCCTCTTTGTCTCTTCTGATGAGGCTTAAAAAAAAAAAAAAATCTTACTCATGCTCTAGCTGCTATCATCCAGTTTTGCAGTATTAGATGCTACCTGTTTGCTGATGGGTCCCAAAGGTATGTCTCTACTCCAGACATTTTGTCCAGAAACCATTTGTCCACCTGTCGACTGGTCCCTCCATTTAGAATCATAGTAATGTCAAAAACTTCGGCCCAAAAGCAGACTTCTGTCTTCCGCCAATGGGATCTTGCCCCCGGAATTTTCCCAGCCTCAGGCAAAGGCAAGTTGTCCAGCAAGTCTCCGTTCTAGTCTCCCCTCCTCCTGCCCGCATTCCTTCCCACCCTAAGTCCTGTTGTCTTCCCGCCACCCTCACGGCCAAGCCCCTCCCCGGGCAAGGCCATCACCGGCCGCGGTTTAGTGACGGCCCTGACTCCTAACTTCCCGCCTGCCTCAGCCGCGGCTTCTCTACAGTATATTCTCCACACAACCATCCGTCTAAACCTGTCACGACGTATCTTTGCATTGCTCTGTGCACCACTCTACCAGAGATTCCCATCTCGGAGAAAAAGCCAAATTCCTTTCCAGCCCCACCAGGCCTCTCACCCAACAGGCTCCCCTGGCCCTTCTGACCTCTCCTCCTGGCCTCTCCTCCCATTGCCTCCACTCCAGGGCTCAGTTCCCCAAATACCCAGGCCCTCCGCCAGCACCTGGCTGGTACCTGCTCCCCGGCTGCTCTCCGACCCCATTCACCACAGGACGCACCCCACGCGCGACATTCAGTTTTCACGCAGGAGTCACTCTCCCTGTGAAGCTTGCCTCCTCTGTACCACTGAAGTGTCAGGACCCCCTCCTGCTTTGCACTCGGACATTCTCTACGCCTCCTCCCTCTTCCATATTTTCTCTTAAGCACATATTACTATTCCGTATGCTGTGGGCTTTATGTGTTCAACTTGCTTACCGTCTGTCTCCCTCATTGGAATATAAGCTCCCTGAGCAGACAGTTTTGTCTTGTTCCTCACTACGTCTCCCCAAACTAAAACAGGGTGACACGTAACAGGCTGCCGATGAAAATGTCTTTCACTATCCCCCGCGTGGCTTTAAAGATGGGTCTTCAAGAGCTGTGGTCCAGAGTAAGGCACAGGACTGCGGGCTTACAACACCGAAACAGCAAATCAAGGGAGTCTCTTCAGTTCAATAAATGAACAACTCATATTTGAATCCACTCATGTGATCAGTTAACTCAACAGCTTATGGAGACATGGACTGGATATCCCTTTTCCAGGCCTGAGTCATGGTGGGCTATGCTTCGAAAATATCTGGAGCTTCCACGAGTTGGACTCTTTTAGATACCTCGAATAAGTGGAAAGTGGAACGGTGCTTTCCAGGGGTTGGGGAGGGAGAAATGAGAGGTAGTTGAAAGTTCCAGTTACACAAGATGATGAATGAGTGCCAGCGATCTGGGGTACAACGCTGGGCTTTTAGTTAACAATGAGGGTACATCTCCTGTTCTCTGTTCTTACCACAATAAACACAAAATGTGTCTGGAGCAAAGTATTTCATGGATTTGTCTCCTGCGATTATAGAACCACCTTCTCACCAATGAGAGTTTCTTAAAAACGATTTGGTTGGTCAGAGAAGCAAAAACACCACCTTCCCTCAGATGGAGACCGGGCGGGGCGTATGAGTGTATCACGATAGCCCTTACACCTAGCACAGCCTCCTTATAAGATAAAATGGCACCGTGGAGTTCCTCACCACCAAGAGCTCAAAGCTGTCACCACTCCTCAAATGGCTGAAGACAGGGCTTGGTGACCCTACCGAGCACCTTCCTGCCTATTGCTCAAAGATGCGTTAAATCCAAACAATGAGCAGTTGACTGCCTGCACTCGAGGTCATGACACCCTCCTTGGATGAATATTCCCTTCTGCACAATTCCTCCTCTGCTTTCATCTGTAGCAGGAGATCAAAGTATAATGTAAACGTGTCAGGAAGTCATCAAATAATACTGCGGGAATCCTCCCTGGTTACTGATCACTCAGAAGTGAAGAGCTAGATTATAATGTCACAAATGCCTACCAAGTTCCATTCTGTGGGGAGGGAATCTGGTGCCCCAGGGACTGAGTGCTCATTGGAAAGAGGGCCCATGTCGTTTCCATTTTGAATGTTGTGAGTCTGACATACATTTTGCAGGTACTAAAAATGATTGTTAATGGAAGGAGACATGTGAAGCTTTCAGAATCAATGATTTTATACCAACCCTGCATTTACTACATTAAATAAAAGCTGATGTGCGCCCCCCCAAAAGGTAAGCCCATGAGGACAAAGCAGGTGAGCAGACCTCACCAGTGTATCTGTCAGCCTCACTTACCATTTCTCATCTGACGGCTGTATTGTTAGTCATCCTGTCAATAGTATATTGATGAAGAGGAAAGCTAAATTCATCTTCCTGTCTTTTTCTCTGTTCAGGCTTCAACTCAGTGACTCTTCAATTTCCTAAGCTCAATGACAGGACACTTTTTACTAGCCTATTTCCTGTACATCAAAGTTCGAAATATGTCAGAGGCTTTCAATAATCTGTCTTCTTTGACATGAGGTAGTTTCGAACATTTGTGTATATCACTTTGGACATAAGTGCCTTCCTCAGCAGAGAGACCTCTTCGAGTCACCAGGGAGATGTTAAATGCATCCCTGGCTCTGTTTTGACTTTAAATATAATGGCTCTCAGAGGATTACCCAAGGAAGAGGAGCACTTGACAGAGACTTCGAGTTCTATTTTCAAGCTAACAAATTGACGAAGCCCAAGGACGTCCTTTCTCCGATGGTCCTCATAGAATTCCAGAGTCTTTGAAACACAGCCAAATGAAACTTGGTCTCTTGAAATGAGCTATTGTATCCCCAAAGGGCAGGAGGACACAGTGCGGTGGGGGACAGTGCATTGTTTTCTGGTGGAACCATACCGAAATCTCTAGAGGAAGAAGGGCACGATTTCCCTCTGCAGACAACCACAATGCACACCTGTCACTTTCCAGAAAAATAGAACCTGAATGCTACGTTCTCCGGATCTCTTCTTGCTCTGTGTCACGTGACTGTGAAAGTAGCAGGTCCTGCACCTTAGTAGTGAAGCATCCTTTATTCCCACGCCAGCCTCTGCCTCTGGCCGGTGCAATCCGCTGTGACGATTCGATTCTTATCAAACCAAACGGTTGTAAAAATTATTATTAACACTATGGCCTTGAGAGATAAAATGACAATATCAAACATTAATGACATTCACAGCTGTCTATCAAAATGGCTTATTTTTTCACTATTTTCTCACCAATTTTTGTATGTTTTCATTTAGAAAATTTTTGTCTTTCCTTCTCTGTGCTTGTCCTGTTCTTTCCTATCCAAAGGTTTCCTCTCTTCTTTACAAAGCCAGACTGTATCAGTGAACGCCAGCCCAAACTTACATGTTTCCACCCAAGATTTTATTTATTTATTTGAGAGAGAGAGAGAGAATGTGTGCACGAGAGGTGGGGGTGGGAGCAGAGGGAGAGGGTGGGGTGAAGAATCCCAAGGAGACTCTGAGCCTAGCAGGGAGCTGGACCTGGGGCTCAATCACATGACCTTGAGATCATGACCTGAGGCAAACCAAGAGTCAAATGCTCAATGGACTGAGCCACCCAGGCACCCCCCACAACGCTTTTTAAAGAAACAGATGCCAGATGACTGAGATTTGAAAATGTTCCAAGAGTATCTTACAACCTATCATTTCCCCCCTTTGTTTACAGTAGTCCTGAAATTCCACGATGAGATGTTTATTTTGGGGGTTGAATGCCATCCTCACCACAAAGCATTATTTAAAATCTAAAGTGCAAGGGGGGTCTAGGAACACTCTAGATCTGAGGGGGACGTATGACAGAGGGGAAGGAGATTGTTGCATTTTTTTTTTTGTAAGTCTTATTCTCTAAGTTCATTTCCATCTATTCTTACTTAATGTTTAGAGCAACTACTGTGTAGACAAGTAAGCAGAGGTTTAGAAAATTTAAGTAGCTTGTCCTAAATAATAATGTCATGACTACCACATTCTGAACCTGGCCGGCAAGGATGGGTACAAGGACACATGCTGAAACTGTGTCACCCTCTTCAGACTCAGTGCTCGCATCAACGTGATTCAATGATTCATCCAGTTAAATTAAGATTATAGGCAAAAAAGCAATTTGCATTCAAGGCAAAATACATCACCAAAATTACTCAAGCTTTTCTCTATTCACACGAGTTGCTTTGGCTTAACGGGAAGGAAATATAATGTGGAGAGAGCGAGTTCCTTGGCACCGTGTACACTTGAGTTAAATGACAAACTGCTTTCTGCTCTGTTTATGTTCGATGTTTTTGCGGTGACCTTTTGCATGATGAAGTTTGAATGGACTTCAGACCCAATCTAGGGTTTGTGTTTGAGGAGATTTACACCTCCGCCGTCCTGGTCAGGCAGCTGTGGGTCTGTTGCATCCAGCTGGGCTCCACCTGCTGCTTCGGACCACCGGCCGCTGAGTACAAGTCGCAGAGAGAAACGTCACCCCGCCAGTTGGCACCACTGCTCATTGACATGAAGCAGCATTTGGACGATGCATCATCTCTTAGGCTTGGAAACACTCCGGGGTGGGTTTTGAACCACAAGATCGTTGGCTTCCCTTGAGGGAGTTCTTTACGGGGCAGCTGATGGCTACAATCCGGTTACAAGAGGATGGGAGGTCTGTGTAATGAAAGCTGGTTCCAGGAGCTGGAAAAGGGCAGGACTTCAGTGTCAGGGAAACTGCTGGTGGCTAAGCACACATTCTGTGCCCTTTGGGTCCCTACAGCTGTCGACCAGGAGAGAAAAGACCTTGAGACCAGGAGCATGCTTGCAATGCTCTCTTGACTCTTGACTCTCTTGACTCTCTTGGCAAAAGGATCAAGCAGGCAAGTTGGCCTCACGGGTTTGTTCCCCAGCTATCTGAGGTCCTCACCTGAGTCCTGAAACCCTGCATTCCCACGTCTTGCCTCCCCCAGACCTTTTTGTCCAGCTACCTGCCACGCAGGGTCTCTGCCCTCCCACAGATCCTTCACATGTCTACCAACTCTGTCCTAAAACGTATGTCTGACTGTCTTCCTTCTGCTTCATAGAAAAAATGGCCCCCGTTTTCCTACAAGGTTGAATTTCACTCCTTCTGTGACTGGTGAAGACTTCTACAGTCTCAAAGCCATGCCACCTGCAGGCCCTACCACCACCCTTCTCTCTGGCCACATGCCCATGGACGCAGGCGCCAGTGCTGGGACTTGCCACTCTGGGGCCTGAGATCCTCTCATTCATACCGATGGGCAGTCGGGCCAGCACTTCCTGTCACATAAGCCGCCCTGTCCCGCTGAACTAAATACCACTTTTGTCTGCTGTTTTAGCTCATGTATACTGGGCGGAATTCCTGGATTTTATACGGCCAAAATTATTTGGTTTACTATTTGGTTAAACTAATCTATCTATCTATCCCTATGCCAACACCATATTGAGTTGATTCCACTAGCTTTGTAGTGTCTGTTGACATCTGACAGATAGGCTTTTAAAAAAGTTTTCTTGGGGCTCCTGGGTGGTTCAGTCGGTTAAGCGTCTGCCTTCGGTTCAGGTCATGATCCAGGGTCCTGGGATTGAGCCCCGCGTTGGGCTCCCTGCCCAGCAGGCAGTCTGCTTCTCCCTCTCCCACTCCCCCTGCTTGTGCTCTTGCTCTCTCTCGAACAAATAAATGAATAAAATCTTTAATTAAAAAAAGTTTTCTTGGCTATTCTCAAACATTTGCATCTTCATCTGAATTTTAAGATCATGTCATCCGATTTCTTAATTGTAAATTTTATTGAAAGGAAATTACCAAAAATTATTGGAAGAATTGACTTCATGGTATAAGTAATGTTCTCTATTATGATGGGCTTTTTGACAATGTCAGATACATTTTAATTTCTTTATAAAAGGCCTTATTAATTATTTTACAAAAAGGACATGCCAAATCGAAGTAGCAGTTATGGACGTCCCAAAGGCATTTTGGCATTAATAGCTTTTATGAGCATAAGGAAGGAGTGATAAATGTTAAAAGGAAATATTGGTGGGTGTTAAAAGGAACTTCTGGATGACAGAGGTAACGGCAGTCACTTATGTCTGAATCACTTTGCATATCCTCCAAAACTCTGTAAACATCACCGAGAAGAACAAATAGACCCCCCAAATATTATGCCTTTAGCAAAATTATGTAATGGAAAACACAACACATTCAACAAAAATAACGGGAGCGAGCGGAGACCAATCATCTCAGTCCCATCAATAGCAAGAACTTTCTTTTTCTTTCTTTCTTTTTTTTTTAAAGATTTTTATTTATTACTTTGAGAGAGACAGCAAGCCGAGAGAGCACAAGCAGGGGAAGCAGCAGTCAGAGGGAGAGGGAGAAGCAGACTCCCCGCTGAGCAGGGAGCCTGATGCAGCGCTTGATCCCAGGGCCCTGGGATCACGACCTGAGCCGAAGGCAGATGCTTAACCAACTGAGGAACCCAGGAAGCCCTAGTTTTCTACATGCCACACTCAAGAGACATACTCAGAACAGTAATTCAGCATGAGACAAACATGAGAGAATATGCAACATACACAAGGCCCATGGAAATAGGAGAGTGTTGGAATGTCGATCCTGATAGAGACAAAGTAGAATTTGAATCAAAAACCTTCCGTGAAACAAATTCAATGCCATTTCATCATTTTAAATATGTTATATTAAGATATAGAAGGTATGAATACTTATGCACTAAATAACACATCTACTCCTTCATAAGGCAGAAACTATGGGAGGTGAGGGATTACTGTAAACATACTCTCGGTGCAGGACATACCCAGTGGACAAAAATAAAGAAGAATATGAAAGACCCCAAGCACGATTCTAGGTAGATTTCCCTTAAAACTAGATGCATTTTCCACCTATTAAAAAAAAACAAAAACAAAAAACCACCCACAATGAGCAGAAGGTATGGAAATCCCACAGTGACAGGAGCATTTCAAAGGAGTACAGGGGCCAACTGAAAGGGCCCCCAGTCGCCAAAGCTGTAATAGTTGGAGCAACAACAAAAAAGTAGTCTTGGATTACAACCCAAAGTGTCAAATAAACATCCACGAATCCATATGACATAAATAAATGATTGACTATATTAATAGATATGGAAGAAGAAACAGATCTGCCATGCAGAAGAGTTTCAGATAATTTGAGTAGGTACTCTACCCTCAACTGAAGGTATCTTCTCACTTAGGTGTGGGCTGAACATGGCGCTCTCCTTCCAAAGCAAACAGTGGAGAAATCTGACACACTCCCTCAGACAGGTGCTCAAGGCCAACATCAAGTCATAAATTGTGTTGATAACACGTACACTCAACAAGAGGGAACAACAAAGGCGCTTTATGTCTGCAGTCTTCCTCCCAAGAATCCATAGCTCGGGTCTCATCATGAAAAAAACATCAGACAAATCCCGATAGAAAAGCATGCTGCAGAATGCCCAAGGGGTATTCTCCAGAACCATCAGGGTCCTTACATAGGAGGGAAGTGTGAGCATCCGTCACAGCCGAGAGAAGCCAAAGGAGACATGACAACTGGATGTGATATGGTTACCCTAGGTGGGACCATCAGGTAAGAAACAGGAAATGGGAATAGGAATAAGAAACAGGAAAAGGACATCAGGTAAAAACTAAGAAAATATAAACAAACTGTGCAACATTGTCATTAATCAGGTATCAGTACAGTTCATTAATTGCGACACATGGTACAGAGTACGTGAGAACTCTATACTAACTGCCCATTTTTTTCTGTAAATCTAGGACTATTCTCAGAAAGTCTACCAGAAAGAAAAAAAAAAAAAAATGCAGTGAGTTTGAACTACTGAAGAGTTAGATTTGGAATCCCACATGGTGTTGCTCTGTCTCCACGGAGGTGTTTTTCAGGATTTGCTGCTGGTGAAGTATGCTCAGGTGTTTTCTGTTTGGGGGATTTTTTTGGTCCACGGTAGATGAGGTAGGAGGGATATTTTGAAATAGGTCCCCCAGAGCACAGCATGTTAAGTGTTCACTTTCTTAAAAAGGCTGGCCTCATGTGAGGACATGTCTTAAATAAATGTTTTGTTATTGTTGGCGAGAACAGATTTATGATTATTGGCCACAAGGGAGCAATTCGGTGACTTGGAAAATAACAGAATTGAAGGCCATTTTTACTGGCCTCTCATACTTAGTCACATAATCAATGGCTTATTTTATAGCAAAACATTAAAATAAAGTGCCATCTATCTAACCGAATATAAAGAACACTTCAATTTACAACACGTCTTCAGGCTGCTTCTCCTTATCTCTCTCTTTCCTTTCACAGACAAGCTTATTGAATGAAATGAAATGCACTTCATGTCCCCACATCCTTATCTAGCCCAATTTCTCCATCCCCTGATGCTCTGGAAGGATTGAAACTGTTCTCACCACGGGCAGCAAAGATCTCCTCATTGGAAATGTTGGTTCTGATCTTGGTCGATCTCGTGTGGGAAACACAAGGCTGGCGGGGGGCTCAGGGCAGGATGAACGCTCCCATTTGTCTCCACTACCCAACTGTGAGTAACCCACAGACGACAGAAACAGGGCCAAGGCTTGAGGTGGACATGTGTCCTCTCACCCTGCGGGGCTCTCGGAAGCCTGCAAGAGTTCATGGTCAGTGCTCTCTCTTCTGCAGCCAGAGAGGCCCAGAACCACAGCCTCACCCCTTTTCCCATTAGAGGCTCAGAGGCCGCCAGGACCGCCAGGACACGCCTCCCTTCGTTCTTTCTTTCTGAGCCGGAGGGGCTGCAATGCCAGGCCGAGGCCCATCATTGGGACGGCTCTACCTCCCAGGTATCCCCTCTGCCCACGAGTCACTTCCTCTGCATGACTGCTGGGGTGCTGGCCGTCTTCACCGATTTTCTTGTTTCCTCTCTCACTGTGACAAACCAGCTACCGCAGAGCCGCCAACGCCATCTTAACAAATAATGATGTCACTTCCTGTTCAAAACTAAACCAGTCATTTAGTTCCCATTGCCCCCAAGATGAACGTTAGACTCCTTAACATATCCTCGTAGGAAGTACTCACTAACAGTGTCCTCCTGTTTCCTGGGCGGAGTCAGGCACCCTGTTACAGGATGCCTCCCCCCAACCCACCCCAACACTTAAGCCCTTTGAGAAAGTCCCACCACTTGGTACCATCAATCTCTTTGCCTATAGGAAAAAAAAAAATACTGGAATTCAGGTGTTCGAGGGAATGTTAGAAGGTCTGCAGGCTTAACCCCAAAATTATCGATGGATTGTTGGTTGAATTAATTTAAGACCTCTTGAAAAACTTCAGAATTGTAGCTGTCATTTGAGAAGAATGACGACAATTTTTAACAAGCCCTGAGTCTTAGAGTCTATGCTGCTCGCTGGTAGAAGATAGAAGACATGAGACCCTTGACCATTAGGTCTCAACAGTCCCACCTGTATGTGGGTAACTAATTTCCAACTGAAGTACATAAGCACAATAATGAAACATATCTAACATTTACTGAACCCTGTGATGGGCCAAGCTGAAAGGCATTTTACATATTTTATTTCAGTGAATCCTCAAGATGACTGAAGGTGCCTAGTGTGACTAGGCCCTGGTAGAAAGCCCAGGTGGAGGGGCCACGTCGTGCAGCTGGGAAACAGAGCATCTAGAGGGTAACCCCGAATGTGGCTGCATCCAAAGCCTGCCCTTCAAGGAGAAGGATATACTGCATACTTTTGAAACTGACTCCATAGTTCCACTTTGCAAATACTGCTCAAAGGACTCGCAGTGAGGACGGATCACCTAATTTTGAGTGGATCTAGTACGTGGACTGGGTTTGGGTATAGTTGGAGGAAAGTCTGATCACCGAGACCACACAGGTAGCTGAGGTCAGCGTACGAGTCCTCCTGGAGCTCAAAGCCCCGGCCTTCAGACTCACTTTCTCAGGCGTCCGAGTTCCGATCTTGGCAACAGAGTCAAGGTTTCATCATTCTGGGGACGGCAACTCCCCAGGATGACCTGCTACTTTCCTTTTCTCCCCAAGGAGCAGAGTTTTGTTTGGGTTTGTTGTTTCTGGCTGTGAGGCATTTGCGTTCTTACCCGTGAGAGCAGAGCGTCCCCCTCTTGCTTTTGCGATCGGCCAACAGCATCAGAGCCTTCATGCGGGCCTGCACTTCCAGTGTCCCTCTTCTGTCCTTGGCAGCAAAGACAAGGCCTCCCAGGGGATCATTGCTTTAGCGAGTGGAAGGCTCACGTCTCCCTTCTCGAGCCTTTAGGGAAAATATTAGGATATTAATATTCCAGGTCCTCCTGGTCTCGATTCCCCAAATCGCCGACGCGCACAAGTCACTGCAGGTCGTGCCCACTGGTTCCCTCAGCACCGTGGGCATTTCCCGCTGTTCCTCGGAAGGTGCTGGAAGGCCCGGAAACACAGAACCGGTAAGGCATGAGGTCGCCCAACAGATATTAAACGATTGAGTGCTCATTTTAGGAAGACAATGTGTAAATTATAGGAATATTTGCGCTTACAGCTTTTGCAGCTCCTGAGAAGGAAGGCGGTCCAGGACGAGTCACTGAAGAACTGTCATCGTGCCCCATCTAGTGGCCGCCACCAGACACGGAAGCAGCCTTTTGTCCTCCCAAGTGAGGACCAGGCTGGGACGAAGCCAAGTTTTCCTGTGCCTTCAAGGGCTCCCTGTTGGAAATTAAACCACCTGGAGAAGTAATTTTTTCAAGCCATGAGAGTATTGGCCAGTGACACTTGAGACTGGTGCTTAATGAAGAAAAGGATTTCTTCAAATACTTGGATTAAAGGGGATAACTTTCAAAGGTCATGATAGCCCACAATGAGCTTCAAGAAATCACCCTTACTTTGGTTGTGCCCCTTCTCTCTTCTCAGAAGAAGGTGTATTTAAGGTGATTTTTCTAACGCAAGAAGTTAGATTTCTGGTCAGTAACCTGTCACTGTTAGTGTTTGTCCTAAGGGGCCCGTGTGTGTGTGTGTGTGTGTGTGTGTGTGTGTGTGTGTGTTGGTGCTGTTCAAGGCTTACACTGTATTAAACAAGCAACAGAGAGTGGGGATGACTTGCAATTTGGAAACTGCTTTTCGATCCTGAATTTTTTTTCCTACAAACTCCAAGCAAATGATTGATGCATCCCTAAAGACAATCTCTCTAATGAAAAAGAATGCTGTAAGATCACTTCAATTAATTGGTAACAGCTACGCAGAGCACTGTGTTGAGAAACGGTGTGTGATTAGGCTGAAAGCAATTTAGCCAAAGCAATTTGGGTTACTGTGATAGAACCGAAAATATGATGTTCAACATGAAAGCCTCACTGAAAATGAATATTCTTCCAGTGATGTATTTGTCTTTTAAGTATGGTGCTTCTTAAAATATCTAGGTGCTATTATGAATTTGGGGGGGAAGGGATTTCTACTTTATTCTCTTTTTTTAAAGATTTTATTTATTTATTTGATAGAGAGAGGGAACACAAGCAGGGGCAGAGGTAGAGGAGAAGCAGGCTCCCCGCTGAGCAGGGAACCTGATGCGGGGCTCGATCCCAGGACCCTGGGATCATGACCTGAGCCGAAGGCAGATGCTTAACGACTGAGCCACCCAGGCACCCCTACTTTATTATTTTCTAATTTACTTTTTTAAAATCTATATTCCTTTGCACTGCTTTGCTTGCTTTGCAATAGCAGAAGTGTGGAAATCCCCAGATACCAACACACTGAGAATTGTGACGTCTTCATAGTGATTATCTCTGGGTCATTAATATTGTGATGTGTTCTCTGGAGGGGGGGTGATTTTATTTTTTTTCTCTCAATCTATTAAAAAATAGAGCTAAATCAATTAGAAAAATTATGAAAAAGAAATTGAAGATATTGATAAAGATCTGAGAATTTGATGAAAATATTCAAAGACAGAGTTGCAAAACTCCAACGGTGCACCAAAAATATCACTTTTCAAATAATTTATGTGTGTCTGTTATTGTCTCTAACATTATTATTCTGACTAAACTATCCCGGGGGCGAGTTTGCCCTTGGCCAAACGATATTGATTACATCACCAATGGGCACATAGGGATGGACTGAAAGCCTCAGGGCTCAGCCAGGGAGAACAATTAGATTGATCAGAGGTGTCAGCAGTTACTGAAAGAGCATCTAAGTTACAGTGGTCAGCCAGAAGCAGGAGGGTCAATATGCTCACCCGCTGGAAAATAAACCATATTTCTACAAACAAAGAGAAAATGTTTAGAGAACATGTCATCATCCTGCTGCAGGTAAAATAACAAAGAAGTCAAAGAATCGAGTTGCCCCAAGCTTTAGCCTTTCGTGGGGAAATATAACTTAAAACAAAATCTGCCAACTCAGATATCTTCTCCACGAAGTCAGTACAGAAAGAAAACAGTGTTATTATCGAATAAGCATTAAATCAGAATGTGATTCATATAACAGGTAGTCTGCTAAGAGACTGCAAAGAGAGAAGAAAATCTCACCCTCTGTGTGGCTGAGCGGGTGCAACCCACCACGTCCGTGTTCTCAGGGTACCTGGTAACTGGTCCTCAAGGGACCAGGCTTGACAGCATGCGCGTCGTCCATCCTACATCCGCCTGGTCATTAGGGTGACCATCCGTGTTAGCGAAATGGGTTCATACAAAGGAAAATAAACCATCTCTGTGTCAAGAGACAGGGTGGCTGTCTTCCCTGATGCTACGTCCCTTAGAGAAGGCTCCCTGGTCCTTGAGAAAGATTGGCCAGGGTTGGGAAACCGGTGAATTAGCTTTTAAAAGATTGGCATACATTCAGAGGGACAGAGAAAGAACCTATACGTTTTCTAAGGAAAAAGAGGGGAGTTGTCTCTTCCTTTATTTTGAACAGGCATGATGAAATTCTCGTTGTACTTTCTATTTGCCGTCCCCTCTGTCCGCCCCCCGCCCCCCCCCCCCCCGTCCGCTCCCACTAGCACTCATAGCAACATCAGCGCTTCTGCTCTCCCGCACCTGCCGGGCCCGCTGCTCGGCTCTGGCCGGTCACCTCCGTCCTCGGGAACTGCTTTCCAATGTCCCCCCTCCTCCCGTGGTTCCCGTAGCCACCTCACTTCCTCTACCTCGGTTGCTCCGGGACCAAGCTGCCTGCACTCTACAACATTTTGCAGTGCTTTAAAAGAGCTATTGTCACATAACTTCACCTGAGGCTGTGATGTGATCTGTAATTTGTTTATAGATTTCAGCACAGACGTGGCGAGGGGTCTGTGTGGCAAGTGGCCTCATTCATGCTGGAGGGATGAGAGGCAATGATGGACGACGCATGCAACAGGCTCCATGTAGGTGGGAGACTGAAGACCCTCATCGGGACTCCAGAGTCCAGAGGCTAGAATGTCCAGCTCCACGTGTAACACCATCTACCTCTGCACTGGAGGATTATGAATTAGCATGATGTTCCATTGGAGAAATGTGTGGTGTTCACGCTATATGGTTGCTGACAGTAGTTTTAGGCATCTCTGCCTTTACGAGATCATGTACAAAAATCTGGTGACTGAGTCGCTTAACTTTCCAAATGGTGCCAAAGGTCCAACCCTCTGGTTGATCCTGTGACAAACAGCTTCAAAAACTTTGGTATATCTACCTTCAGAACACGGTTGATTTTGAAATTGAGTAAAGCTTTCATGCAAACCACTCACTGAAGTACAGAGAACTGGTCGTCAGATTGTGTGGCAGAATTCAATACCCTCTCTCTGCAGCATATCTCCTGGTAGACAGTTTGCTGGGGGGTGCGGAGGGGGGATTCCTCCAGTTGTTAGAAACTACTGATGTCCACCAAAAAGGATATGGTGACTATGAATCACCAGATTGACTTGTGTGAGATTTTAACAGATTTATATCTGTCTCAGGAAAAGTCTAACTCATGAAGCAATGAAAGACGTGACTGGAGGTGCCAACACAAGACTGAATGCAAGGAAACCAAAATCTAAGCGAATAAGTAAAGGTTAAGTGTTTTCCAGCAAACAAAAATAAAAACAAAAACATGCTAGTAATAAATAAATGCGGGGTGCCTGGGTGGTTCAGTCGGTTAATCATCTGACCCTTGATTTTGGCTCAGGTCATGATCTCAGGGTTGTGGGATCAAGCCCCACGTTGGGCTCTAAACTAGGTGTGGACTCTGCTTAGGATTCCCTCTCTCCTTCTCTCTCACTCACTCTCCTCTCTAAAATAATAATAATAATAAATAAATACATGAAAAAGTAATTATGTAGAGGGAATAAAAGTGATTTCACAAATTTTGAATCCACCAACAACCTGCCGTGAAAACCTTAAAAGATAATTTGATAGGGCACTTTTCTTTTGAAATTGATTATTAAAAAAAAAAGCAAGCGAGTTGAAAATAGATGAGCCTACAAAATAGGTGAAATTCTCAGTTATTGTCAAATCAGGCTTTTCTGACCCTCATTTACCCCCATGTTTCTTTTCTATCAGGAAATCCTTCCATGCCATTCAAATCTTTATGTATGTGGGTTGGTGAATTTCGGGAGTGGCACAAAATGGTGTTTGCTGAGTTTGAACTATGTCTTGGACAGAGGTCTGGTCTCCGTTCAGGTATTTTCTTTTTAGCTCTGTGCTTTGAGTCTGCATGAGTGTGTCAGGGGTCAGAGAGAGAAGTGGGCAGGTCAGCTTCAGACATCCATTCCCAGACCTTTTCCTTTCAACATTCCCAGCTCTCCTCAACAGCTACGTTTTACCAGCTCTTTTCTGACTTCCTAGAGAATAAGACTGGCTTTTTCCACATGTGCCCCACAACCCCCCAGAGAAAGTTCCCGATATAGTCCATCTCCCCTTCTCCAAGAAAACGTCCACCCCCCCTACCCCCGTGGGCATCTGTCAGCTCCTCCTTACCTGTCACCAGCCTCCAGGTAACGGTTTTGGGCATGTCCAGGTTCTATAACTGTTTTCTTCTGGGGTTTTGTCTAGTGGAGACTTAGTCCTTTAGTGGAGACGTCATAGAGATCCTGTGGCAGAAGCCCCCCGACTACGACTACTTCTGACCGCCATTCCCATCCTTACCAGAAACCACAGAAGGACGGGGTATGCACAGCGAAGAGGGGAGAGTAAGCCAAGTGCATACACCCTAAGCTTCCTAATTCAACCATATTGATGGTTATAGTATTTCACCAGTTAGCCTTTTCTAGGACAAGAACAGAGATGAGAGAAATAATTGTCACAACCTCTTATAAAGTTTATCCATAAGGAACAAAAACAGTATTATCAAATCTTTACAGCAAATCTTTGTTATCTGAATGGTGACTTGTCTGGAGTCATTTTTATTACTAGTTCAATGCCAAGTGATGTCGACCCGCTCTGTTGACCCCTGGATACTTGTGGATACAGGAGACAACACTGCATGTGCTCTTAATCCCCTCTATTTACTTGAAATGTAAAAAATATGTTATTCCTCCCAATAAGACCTTAGATGATGCACAATGAAAGTGCCGTATCTCTTTACAAACTGACATTAACATATAGAAAGAAATGGACACGGGTGAAGAACATGGCTTTCCTGGTGTCCCCTAAGTTAGAGTTTATAAGACACTTCATTCCTTTAATAATTAGTTTCCTCAATCAAGAAACATAAACTGGCAACTTTTATAAGCAAAACACTGAGCTAAGCGATGGCGGTAGAAAGGTAAGGTAGGGATTGCCTTTGCCCTCCCTGATCAGCACCAGCCTAGTGACAGAGGACATGTGGGTGTAGATGACGCCACGGCCACCATGGGCAGGACGGAGCTGCGTGTCTTAGTAAACCACGGTTCCATGTCACTTTTCAAGTTAATGTAATATGATGCATCAAAAATGTGGAAATGAAGTTCTGTCTCATTTCAGAGGAAGGCGTAAGCAATCTTAAATGAAGAGAGATGTGAAATCTTCATGGCAAATGGACATACTGGTACTTAATGTTGAATGAAACACAGCAAAATAGAAGGGATTCCATCCCAAAGCCATTTCAGATACGTACACATACCATTCCACCATTATTAATTCATAGATGGTAAGTTCAAAGAAAAGTGTGTGGGTGAAGATTTACCGAGGTCTCTTTAGTTAAAGTGTAAAATGGGAATGGTCCTTGAAATACCAAATATGCCCCGTATTGTCTCATTGTTTTGGTCCGGTGCATTAATTTAAAAGAAAACTGATGATTTGGAACTCCGAGATTAATATGAATAACACAATCATTAAAATTATACTATTTCAGATATTAATAACACAACCATTAAAATTCTCATATTTGATAGTATATTATTCATACAATTCACAATACGGATGAATCCGTTCACTCCTAGTGATGCGTGGCTAGGCCAGTTCCAACTAAAGAGAGTGAAATGCAACGAGGCTGCCTCTAGGCTCGGGGCCTATTAAACTTAATTCATTATGAATCTGAAAAGCTAATTAGAAGTGAAAGGAGGCAGGGACAGAGACACCTTCTGTGCCACGAAGTAGGCAATGCGTTTCAGGAAACGATGTGCGCGTTACGATCGCTGGAGCTTGAATGGAGTTGACTTCAGGAACTTCAACGGGACTTGCAAGAATCCCATCAACAGGACCTGCTTTGTCAGCACTCAGGGGGAGATTGTCAGCTCTTGAGCGACTTGCAGACCAGCAGTGGGGGTGTCGGCTGGGGGGGGGGGCTGGGCCTGGAGGAGGAAGGGCCCACCTGCCTCCCACAGTTTCTACAGCTCACTGTGGACAGCTCATGAAGCCGTTCATGAAAACATTTGCTGAAAGCGATCTTGCCGTTGCTTTTATGTAACTGCTTGAAAATAGACCCACTGGGTCCTTCATAAAGCAAGGAAGGCCACAGGCACTCGGCACCTTCACACTGATTTGATGGGCAGGGGAGCAAAGGAATCCTAATCCTCCTGGCTGTGCTGCTAGAGGAAGGGCGGGGAGGAGGGTGGAGAGCCAGGAGACAGGAGGACCGCCCCCTGCAGGTAGCCACCAGCAGGCGGAGTGTGGGCAGCTTGTCCCCAGAGGGTGAGGGGGTCCCATGAAGAGGGACCCAGGAGGACGAGAGCCCCCGCCCCAAGCCCACACGCTCAGTGCCGTCAGCACCCTCATCTCTTACCTGACAAGCAGAGAAAGCTCTCTCTCTCCCTCTCTCTCTCGCTCTCTCTGGGCACAGCGCTGCCTTTCCTTCTCTCTCCTGCCTCCTGCGTGCTCGGTCCTTGGATTGTTCCCGGAGGCCTCAGGTGAAGCGAATCTAAAGCTATCTTTCCGCTGTGATGCTGGATCCCACCGTCTCCAGCCTGGTCCTCACCTCCCTCCCTCCTCTCGATCCTCATACCAGCTCCTCTCCTGGATCCAGGACTTGGGCCGGGCACTTGCGGGATGCTCCTTCCCTCCTTCCCTCTCCTTAGCAGATTGCTCGAAAAGGATTCTCTTTTGTCATCAGAACTGCTCGCAATTGTATGTCTTCTCTCTGTTTTTCCCAACTCCCACCCGTGACTCTACCCGCTGCCAGGTGACTCCAGGCCCCATGCTCAGAGGCACTAGCTCAGCCATGGGTGCCTGTGGAGGCCAGGCCTCCTCCCCTGGGCCTCTGCCCTACGATGCTGGCCCCGCCCGGAGGCCCACAGATTAGATGGTGAGCTCTGCACACGGGGAGTGTGGGAAATGCTCATCCACCCAGACTTTTCTGACTGATGGTAAGGTAGCTGATTCTAGGCAGGAGCAGCTGTATTTCCATAAAAAAAAAAAATTTCCTTGTGTTGAAAGAAAAATTTATCTCACATGGAGTCTCATTGTGCACTTTGGAGTTAATGCAGGACAAAGGAACTCATGCTCTTTCTTCAAGAAAGCATTTCAAATATTTGAGGTAACACCATCTCCCTCCACCCCCACCTCGCTTTCCAGGTCCTCTTCTCTCTCGCTCTCTCCTTCTGTTTGTTTTGTTTTTAGAAAACTTGGTCCAGTTGATAATGCATTCACAACATAGCTCATCCACATTTTCTTCTGTGTTTGATTAAGTGAAGTTTATAGCTCTCTGCCTGGAAATTTCCAGGCCAAAGGGATCTAAAATAAGGCCGGTTAACCCCATGCCTCCACTCCTGAAGATTCACTTTCATTTCCTCCAAGAAAACCACTAAAATCCCCTTGTTTAAGTTTTAGTGGAATTTTATGCGATCTTTCCAGAAACCATTCTCTTCTCTGACATTGAAAAATCCCCACTGTCGGTCTGAATGCAACTCTTTTGAGGCTGGATTTGATTTTACAGCATTTAAAAGTCTATTTTTAAGCACCTGCTATTGCTAACTCACTGCATTTCTAAGTAAGCTTTAGGCTCTAGCATAATGTGGATGGCAAATGGACAAGTATCAGGGTCTCCACATCACAATTGACCTCAGTCAAGCACCAATGGCCTGTGTGCAAAGCTAATGAGCACTGAACACCAGGCAAAGAAGTGCCCCATCGGGGTTCACATTCCAGATCCACTGTACTGTAGTGTTTGAGAGCTTGGATGATATACATAACTTCTCCAGGACCCGATTTCCCCAGTTAATGACCATAACCCCTTCATCACAGAGTTGTTGCAAAAACTAAAATAGGTAAGAGAATAAGAAGAGAAATCACAGCCTAGAACAAAATCTTAGCAACACATCTGATAAAGGACTTGCATCAAAAATATACACAGAGCTTTTAAAACTCAACTATTAGAAAAGGAACATACCAATTGGACAGTGGGCAAAAAGCTCAACAGACACCTCACCAAAGAAGATAACCAGATGGCAAATAACCGTATGAAAGATGCTCCACGTCCTCTGACATGAGGGAACTGCAAATTAATTGCAAATGAAATAACTCTACTCACAGCAAATACTGTGAGGAAGTGGAGCAACAAGAATGCTCCTTCATGGCCATTGGGAATGCAAAATGGTGCTGCCACTTTGGAAGACAGTGTGGTGGTTTCTTACAAAGCTAAGCATACTCTTACCTGTATGTTCCAGAAATCGTGTTCCTTGCTATTTGCCCAAATGAGTTTAAAACAGATCCACACAGAAGTCTGCACACAAATGTTTATAGCTGCTTTATTCACAGTTGCCCCAATTTGGAAGCAACTCAGATGTCCCTCAATAGGCAAACAGATAAACTGGATCATTCAGACAGTGGAATATTATTCAGCAGTAAAAAGAAACAAGCCATCCAACTGCAAAAAGGCCTCGAGAACCTTAAAGGCACATTACTATGTGAAAGAAGCTGGTCTCAAGAGGCTACATATGGTGTGATCCAACCTCTCTGACATTCTGGAAAAGGCAGAGAGAAAAAAAAATCAGTGGTTGTCGGGGGTTTGGGGTGTGGAGGGGTGAAAAGGTGGAGCCCAGGGGACTTTCAGGGCAGTGAAAGATTCTGTACCACACTGCAGTGGTGGACACATGACATCATGAATTTGTCAGAACCCAAGGATTGCACAACACCAAGGGTGAACCCTAAGGTAAACTGTGCACTTTAGCTAATAATCGTGTATCAGTGTCTGTTGATTAATTGTAGCAAATTCACCACACTAATACAATCAGTTAAAAATAGGGGGGATTAGGGTGGTGGTGATTTGGGTGGGTGTATGGGAACTCTGTGCTTTCTGCTGAATTTTCTGTAACTCTAAAACTGCTCTAAAAATGGTCTATTGATTTTTTTAATTAAAATGAGAGAATGCGTGCAAACTGGCCTACTGCAGTGAATGTATAAGTAGTTTAAAAATTTAACGGGAGTTGTCTGCAATGTGTCGGCTTCAGAATATATCACTAACCATCTCCTAGTAAGAAGTCAGAGATGGGAAGAGATTTCTACAAAGCCTGGGCCAACTTAGGAGAGTCTGTCCTGCAGCCTCCCTCCCCCGTCTCTCCCTGCCATTATTCTTTCCCTCTGCCCTGACTTTCCGGGACTATACCTTTGCCAAAGTTCCCAGGTTTGCAAACCATTTCCTACAACTCAACAAGAATCATGTCCATCACGCAGGAACAGAGCAGAAGTTGTGATACTGCATCTTTTCCTTAAAAGTTGAATATGAGGGGCGCCTGGGTGGCTCAGTCGTTAAGCGTCTGCCTTCGGCTGGGGTCATGGTCCCAGGGTCCTGGGATCGAGCCCCACATCGGGCTCCCTGCTCGGCGGGAAGCCTGCTTCTCCCTCTCCCACTCCCCCTGCTTGAGTTCCCTCTCGCTGTCTCTCTCTCTGTCAAATAAATAAAATAAAATCTTTAAAAAAAAAGTTGAATATGATTTGAGGAAACACTAACAGGGTCTGGCTTGTCTTTTAACGTTCTTCCAGCTTCTGGTTTTATCATTCTTAATACTTCTCTCTTTAAATCACACTGGAGTCTGGAGTGCCTGAGGGGCTCAGTAGGTTAAATCACACTGGAGTCTGATGCAGACCCTTCCGTTCGTTGTTCTAGTGCTTCCCTCTAGTGGTTGCACTTGGGTATAACACCTCAGCAAGGCAAAGGCAGGGCGGTTCATTGCCCAAAATGAACATTTTGTGGGTTTGTTTCCAAATAAATGTAGCATGTATAGTTAATAGTTTCATACTAGAGGAAATATGTGAATTTAAAAGTAGTCCCTTGGGAACTTGGCAAACACTACCTGGCCAGACGATCGTGTATTTCTGATTTTATAGGATTTATTTTATACTCCACCTCTTTGGGATTCTTCCCCCAAACGCCTATGGTTCCGACCTGAGAAAAAGATCAGACAAACCCAGACTGAGGGACCTCCTGCAAAACAGCTGGCCAATACTCCTCCAAACTGCGCGGGCCATGAAACCGAGGAAAAATTGAGAAACTTGGACCAGAGGAAGCAAAGGAGACGTGAGCCCTGAAGGCAAGGACGTGCCCTGGGCTGGTTTCTGGAAATAAAAGGGACAGCAGTGGAAACATAATGAAATCCTAGTCAAGTGTGGAGTTCAGTGAATAGTAATATGTAGGGGTCCTTTCTTGGTTGTGAAGATGTAAGAAACAGGACATGAAGAGTACGGGAACCTGGGTGAGGTATATCTAGAACCTTCTGTGCTCCCTTTGTAAACTTTGGTAAACCTAAACCTACTCTAAAATAAAAAAGGATGGTTCGCATATTTTCTTTAAAAGGTTGTTGTTGTTGTTGTTTTAATCTTCCTCGGAGCCCCTCCCCTTCCTTCCTGGAAATATAATCTCAAGTTCCTAATGTTTTTAACTAAATTCTGTAACTTTCTGCACAGCTTTTCAAATTCATTTAAAAAATATTGAATTTTGCACTTTATACGTAAATTTTATAGCATGTAATTTGTACCTTAATAAAATTTTTTTAAAAAGAAAAAAATTCTGTAAGTTCTATCCATTGATTGATTTTATCTTCTAGCTCCTTGCATATTGAAAATGTTTCTTCGTTCTTTTTTTTCCTTCCTCCCTCTTTCTCTTAGTCTCCTTTTTTCGGATTTCGTGTGTGTGTGTGTGGGAAGGGTGTCTTTATTTTTTATTTTTCCCTCTTGTATAGAAATTTCTACTCTCTTTACGCTTCATGACTTGGGAGCATCCGTATTTTTCACACCCAGGTGCTGCGTTGGGAAGTGCGGGGTCTCTTTCACCGCATATGCGGGGGGGGGGGGCTCTACTTTCTTGAGCAGCTGTGGGACCCACTCCCCAGGACAACATCAGCCAGCAGCCAGGATGCCAGTCAGTCTGCAGTTTCGGAAATGAAACCGCCTGCAGCTTCCCAGACTTGCACGAGTGGTGCAGGTGAGCGCCTGGTGAGCGTCGGCGTGCGCACGCGCGCCCTTCCCGTCTCCCGGGACACGTGGTGAGACAGGTGTCCCGAGCGCAGGACACACGGATACACGGAGGGCGACACGGAGGCAGGCTGCCTTCTCCGGGGGAGTTTGCTCCGAGGCTGGAGGACAGCCTCCAAGGGGGCCGAGAGGAGTCCTCAGCAGGCGATGCTGTTCAGCAAACATCCTGCTCGTTTTTGCTGTGATTTTTGCACTCTCATTTGGCAGTCCTATCAGCTCAGAGGTTTACACTTAACAAAACCATCAGTTTGTCTTAACTTCCAAGGGAGTCAAATCCCATGTATGATGCAGTAGACGTATCCGAAATGCAAATCAAAATGTGGCTGTTTTTATTCCCATGTGACTCACTCCTGCTCCAGCTGGTGACCGCGGACCCAACGGGGCCTCCCTCCCCAATGAGACCTCTTAACGAGGATCAACTGGCCCTCAGCGTTTAGGAGAGAGCCGTGTGCGGGGCGATGCAGGGGGGTGTGAGCGGAGTCCCCTTGTCTACATCCCTTGTCCCTGCTCACACCTGCAAGCTGGGCTCGTATGGGCACCCCCAGGGCCCAGGAGACTCTTTCCTGTGGACGTTTTCCTTCTCATCAACCCCCCACCCTGTTTTCTTGCCACTCCCACCTGCTCCCCTGGATCCTGGTTCTTTCACTCCTATCGGGTTAAACTTAGGGCAGCCTTGGCTCCCACACTGACACTCTTGCCCCACCTGTCCCCTAAATCCTGGAAATGCTTAACCTCCAGGGCAGGATGTAGTCAGAACCGTTTTCTGTCCCATCGGCACCGTGGGGTAGAGGCAGGTGTCCTTCTGGGACCTGAAGAAGGGCCGACATGGTGTTCCCAACCCTGGGGGGGTGGGGGCTGCTTTCTCTTTCTCATTTCTTTCTTTCTTCTCTTTTTATTTTTGGTCTATTCAAGATATCTGAAAACCAAACGACAAAACCAGATTTCTTCAATTTCCTGCCAATTTAGCTTTCGGATCTTTTGCTAAAATAAAACCAAACAGTGCACGTCTCTTTACTTCTTTTGAATTCCAATTGCAATCCCTTCTCTCTGTGTATATGTGTGTATCTTTCAAGCAACAACATTCTGCACGTATAATATGCCAGGCACTATTCTAGGTGTTTTCACATGTTCCTTTATCTCTCCCAGCAGCTGCGGGAGTTCAGCGGTACTGCTATCCCCGAATCCCAAACGATACACCCAGAGAACAGCCCAACAGGGACATGAACTCCAGAGGCACAGCCCTAGAGATGTGCCCTTACTTAGCATCCTGTACTCCTTCTCCAAGAGCTTCAAGCAGGACCACTCCCTAATTTCCAGGGCCCAGTGCAAAACAAAAATGCAGGACCCCTTGCTCAAAAATTATTACAAATCTCAAGATGGGGCAGCAGAGGATTAAACCAAGATTAGGAGCCTGCGGAGTGGCCAAGAAGCAGCTCCATCTTCAAGGGCTGCTTTCCAGTGTGTGTGTGTGTGTGTGTGTGTGTGTGTGCGCATTTGTGAAAAAAATTGCTAGTTTTATATAGAGGGAAAAAGTGAGACACAGAAATTGTTCTGTTGCATATGAGGTGTATCACTGTTTTTGTATTGTAGTTCTCCTTTGTTTATTCCTCTAAAATGACAAGTTAAGTAACCATTGGGTGGTCTCAATGGACAGTTCAATATCCAAAGCATCGTTATCAACCATTTCTGGATCAGATGCAGCTCCCCTCTCCTTCCTGAAAGCCCATTAGTTCCCATCCTTGTGATTAGTTTTAAAAACAGTGTGATACTGCAGCAGGACATTAAAAAAAAAAAAGATTAAACAACAAGAAAAGAACAATTGCCCCACACTTTCCACATGCATGAAATTACATGAGCAGAGAAGGTAGGCTATCTTCTAAATAAATCGTTCTAAGTATTGGTAAGGATCACACCAGCATAAGATTGTAAAAATAAATCTATATAAGCAAGAAATCCATACTGGTGCTACATTATTAATATACGTATATGATTTTATTTGATTGTCTTTATTTTTAAGTGATCTTAAACATAATTTCATTGCATCATTTTTAAAACAACACAAGACTTAGTTGACTTGAAGAAGGACGGTGGTGAAGGTGAGGACCTCAAACCAAGCCTGAAAGTTGGTCTGGCCACAGTTGAGCAGGGACGACGGCCCCGCTGTGTGGCATCGCTGACCCCACACGGGCCCCTCACTCCCGTGCATCACCCACGGAAGACGAGGAACCCCAAAGGATATCAGCAAGACCAGGATCTTGGGCCACTCCCTTTTAACCATGATTAGTTTGTAAAAGTTAATCCAATGTATACAAAGTTACAGAACTGATTTGTGAAAGTGATTACAGATAATCAGCAGTGGAGTGTATTTGATAATCGCCGGCATCCTCGTGGGGGGCCAGACCGATGACAGGTGGACAGAGAGTCACGTGGGGTCTGCAGCCCAGCGCTCGCCCGCGTGGCCGCAGTGGGCGGACAGGAACTAGCCCAGTGGGTTGTCGCCTCCAGTAGCCTGGATCTGTGCGATTTTCCGCGGTTTATCATTCAGAGATCTTCCTGGCAGTACTTGCTAAAGTTGAACCCAGGCACAGCCTGTCACGACAGTTCGACTTCTAGGTATCAATGCCACAGAAATGTGTACATAGGTCTTCCCAGATACTTTCAGAGAATGTTCATAGAAAGTTTAAATGCCCTGTTTTCATGTAATGGGCCTAGATTTTGATATTAGCAACCGAGTCAAAAACCGTAAAGCCACCGGGAGCCAAGCGAACGGAGCAGCTGCCCGCGTCGGAGCGGGGCTCACGGGTTACAGCCTCTCTCCCGGGACAGGCAAGCCCGATTCGTAGCTCAAGTTACAAGGGGATCCACGAAGATCTTCTAACGATACACTGCGCCCCCCGTAACCAACCAGGCTGGGAAGACCCCCTCTCCGCACAGGGCTGAGAAGGAGCGCCCATCTCTCCGGGGGCCCGGTGGGGCTGCCTGTCACTTGGCCGGGGGGCTTGCTGGCTCGTCCATCCGTCCCGCACAGGTGAGCAAGTCAACACCCTCAGTACTTAGTTATCAGCACCCTTCCTGAGTTTGCATGTAAGACAAGCGCCTCGGGTCTGGGCCCCTACACTTAACCTTAGAAACGATCTGTTATAGGAAATCCCACTATAACATCATTTCTCCTAAAGCAAATTGGGAGAAAGCTAGGGAAAGGGATGCTGGACCACCGGTGCTCCCGTGGAGACCCCCACCCCACCACCACGGGGTTACCTCCTCTTCACCCGTTTCCTCATTGCTAAATAAACTCCTCCTGAACCAATCTGACTTCCCTCACAGTTTCACACTCGAGGAAGACGGGATTCACATTTTAACGCTGGTTTAAACTCAAAGCAAAATAAACGTTAGGAATACTTTATGTGGCGGAATGCATCATCTGCTGATGAACTGTGCTAAGTCATGGAAAAGGAACCGGAGGCAGCTGCAGGCCACAGGGGCTTGGCGTGCAGGCCTGCCGATCTGGAGCACGATCTTCTCGGCCCATATGCTCTAAGAATTCCTTGCTTTGTATCTGTCTCTATAGTGTTGACGTGAACAAATTCTTTTCGAAACATGTAAGATATTCACAATCCCAAATGCTTTGTTTCCTACCCTAACACATATTACTTTATAATGTTTTATGAGTATGCACTGAATTCTTATTTACTTATTTTTAAAGATGTATTTATTTTATAGAGAGGGAGAGAGAGCGTGCCTGTGGGGGGGGGCAGAGGGAGAGAAAGAGAGTCTCAAGCAGACTCCCCACTGAGCACAGAGCCAGACACGGGGCTCGATCTCATGACCCCGAGATCATGACCTGAGCCGAAACCGAGTCCGAGGCTCAACAGGTTATACCACCCAGGCGCCCCCGCACTGAATCCTTAAAATGGCATTTAGGTACGTAGAGAGAAACCAAAATATGAGTGGTGTTAACCAAACTCAATCAAAAGGCCAGGCAGAAGGCACAAAGTTTTTTTATTTGGTGATTCAAGTTAGCAGCAACACTAGGACTATGACTCACCTCCTAGATCAGGACTCCTGCTCGGCCTATACTTTTTAATTATAATTTTCTAAAACACAGTAAGTTGCAAAATATATTTGATTTTAACCAGAAAGCCAAAATTGTGGTCATCAGAGCTTTAAACAAAGTTTAATCTTAGACACAAAATACAAATCATCTCTTGTTTTGTCTTGAAAAGCATATTCTTAAACACATTTCAATGTGGACTGGAGAAAATGAGTGTAGACCAGGGTCTATTTTTTCCACCTACTGTTTAAACTAGAGAAGGAAACTGTTTAATAAAGTAAACTCTTTAAACCGATGACATTTACAAAAAAGACAAGCAGAACAAGGGAGATTGATGTCCTAAAGACGCATTTGTGAATACGATTCTCTATTAGATGGAAAGGAGGGTGGTGTCTCTGGCATATCCTCAGCCAGGTAACAAGCACAAGGCACCAAACACCCTTCAGGACGCCAGGAACTTTAATGAAACCTCAACTTCTGTAAAGCTAATAACATGAGTATGTTTTAAAGGCTGGGATAATAGCAGCAGTTTAAAACAGAAGACTAGGAAATAAAGGGCAAATAGATTCATTATAAATGTATTCATTAACTTCTAGTGGAGATTTTATTTTTACATAAGAACAATTAGAGCTATTTTTTCACTTCATGCTCATATGCGTAAGAATCGGAATTACCCCCCGGTTAAGTTTCTAAAGTGACTGAAATTAGCTAGAAAAAAATACATGTTAGGGATAGACACACGAGAGAGTGACTTCCCTCCTGTGAAAAATATCTGGTGGTCCATCAGGTGATATAATATTACAGATAAAAACTGCAGACTTGAAGTAAACCAGAAGAATTTAAATAGTACCTGTATTTTAAGTCCAACTGCTTAATATATTTCAATGTAAGCTTTTAATTACTTTTTCATATGTCAAATGCAAGATTTCTATAATTTTTTTTTGTTTTACTTTCCACAATGCTAACTGCAAAAGGAGAGGGGCATACTTAACATAAAGAGAAAGGTTGGATCCTGAGATTCCCCAAGAATGTCCTCATGTCCGACAGACACGGACACTTAGTTCCGCAGTCGATAATGGAATGCCTTTTTGGAAGAAATGATTTTTGTCCCCTTGCAACCTGTGCTCCGTCCAGGTCAAGAAGCCATGACTAAGTCGTTCAACATGGCATTACAGTGAGAAGCCTACTGCTAGCTTTCCCTAAACGGGCCCTAGTTCTTGTAATTCACATGACACCCTTTGGCTGTGGTTGTCTGTTAAATTTCCTGTTTTGGTCTAGTATCAGCAAATCAAAACAAGTAGCTCCCAGAAAAGGCTATGGTAACTACTGTTTTTCTTCCTTTTGGTATTTCCAGTTAAGTATCTTCTCCTTAGAGGTACAGAGAAAGGAAGGAACACAGCCACAAACAAGGTGTAAGTAGGTCACAGAAGCTTCAATGCACCAAAAAACGTGCCGTCCCCATCTCGTGATATTTTAGCATCCTCACGTGGTATTGCAAGCTGGATCTCATCTCCTTCTTCCAGCTTTGCGATGCCTGGAAAACAATGATTTACAGGGGCTTTAAGTGGTTGTACAATATGGGAGGCAGGGTCGGGGGGTGCATTAAATAAAACGATGTTATTTTGGAAAAATGTTAACATAGGCATTCACACTTCAAGTGACTCCAGCGGACTTCTAGTCCAGTTACTATTCTACCAGCCTAAAAACAAAACAAAACAAAAAGCTAAAGCAAATGAGCAGAAAGGTTTACAACAGATATAAATGTATTTATCACCTACTGTCTATAGAATGGAGATTCTGAACAGAAACCAATGTCTTATTTGAAGAAAAAAAGTTAAGTAAATCATAGCACATCCCTCGTTGGGGTATTGTCTGGTTAAAAGTGGTTTTGCTTCATTTTATTAACAAAATGGTTTATAATAGTGTTTAAAATGTTAAATAAAAATACAAAATAGAAATACAAAAAAATAAGGATGTTAAATAAAATAAAAAATAGAAATACAAAAAATAAGGATGTTAAATAAAAATACAAAATAGAAATACAAAAAGTACACACACACTATGCAGTATGTATTTACCACATAGACGCTGCATAAATACACACTTAAATGTGCATTTAAAATGTGTATATTACTAAGAATAAAAAACAAAACACCACATATTAGCAAAGCCCATCGGTTAACATAGTTTTTCTCTGGAGTCCAGACCATGGGGTTAGGAGTCATTTGGATTATTTTTTATAGCCTTCTATATTTCTACATGTCCTTAAATGACCATATTTGTCCTCGTAATCAAAAGCAATAAAATACTTAGCTTCTCAAAACTGACCAATAAATCTTTATGTGCCTAATTTACAATGATGTGTTCTGTGATTCAGGAACACAGAATACAATTCAGGAACTACACTCGGTACATCAGTAGGGACCCCATTTTCAAAGACAAACATGAAGGGAAAGAAAGGACAATCAGGGGAGAAGAAGCAAAGAAACTAACAAAATAACATCGAAGTTGTTAATACTTTCAACCAACAATTTAAAAAGTAGTTGCATTTTTGTGAAGATGCCGTGAAAATGTATTTACACGACTATATTATGTATGTTAACATCCATCATCAAGCCCAAAGCACCCAGATCTCCTCAGGCAACAGCCAGTCAGTCTTTATTTATCGAAACTTACGATGTACCAGACACCTTTCTAGACACGCACAGGGCTGTGATCAGAATGACAAAAGATTCTGTCTCCAGGGATCTTGTTTTTTTTGTAATGGACTAAGACAGACAACAAACAAAAGAACAGTTTCAGGTATCATGAAGGGTAATGTGCACACGTTTTAGGATTAGCAAAGCATTTGATGACTACATGAAAAAATATAGACTGGAATTTACTTGTTGAATAAATCAGTTGTTATCATAAAGAATGAAGAGAATCTAATATTTTGACAAAGGTTATCGATCACGGAGCATTAAGTAATACTAACTCTCAAAATAAGGTCAGTGTGAACCGACGATTTTCAAGTAGGTTCTGTTTGAAACTCTTAACACTGAGTTTTTGGCTATTTCAGTTCTTCCAGATTACAGCAACCAGCAGTGACCTCTACGACAGACACTCGATTTGTTAGTGAAATAGTGAGTAAGGTCCAGCTTTGTGTAAGGGCGGTGCTTGGTGTTATGCTGGGCTCCTCAAAAGGACCATTTGCATTTTCTTCCAGGTTATTATGTACGGGAGCACTGCATGCTCTGATGTACTAATAGGTAGCTTTTAATGGTTTTAAGCAGATTGGCGCTAGAAGAGATGAGAATCGCAAACCTGGAATGTCCTGGAGAACGCTTCTCATACCTGACAGTGAGCTACGGCACTGAGACACAGATTTCAGGTCTAGTGAATTAGTCTTAAAAGGCGAGGCCCCTGGGAAGCATGGCCGAGAGCGTGAGCACGGAGGGGCAGTGACCAGCGCGGCCCTGTAAGTACCGCTGAGTCTGGACTCAGTGCAGACGGGGCGGCCGCGCCGTTCTGTGGGTTTTCTGCAACGCCAGGACACTGGCTATTGCTGGGCGCAGGGGAACATCTCTTTATGAAAATGAGGGAGTTTCAATTCAACACACTTCCTCATTATCCCTTACAGCTGTTTATGGCCGCGGGTCCACAGTGACAATCGTCTCCGATTTTCCTTCCTTCCTGATTGAGTGATTGTGCACTTGGTAGCAAATGCCTTCGAAACTTAGGGTTTCAGAGGAGGCGGCCAGGCCCCATGCCTGGGTTTCAGGGAACTGTCTGGAACTGAAGACATTCCTCAGGGTTCTCAATGGATTTGTCAAAGTCACCAGAGAGGAATAAATGTGTTAGAGGCAAATATGGGTTTTTTTTCCCCCTAACAGCAGCTTTGATGAATTTACCCTCAAAATAAAATAAAGACCATGTTGGCAATTATAGCCTGAAGAGCTGAAGTGGACAAAGCCCTCCCTTTCTCTTTCTTTTCTCTCCGCATCTTCACTGACCCTGAGCCGAAGGAGCCTTGCTCCTGCTCGTTTCCATCTCAAAGTCAAATGTGCACCAGACGTCACCTGAAGGAGAGGGGAGGAAGCCTCTGGGCAACCTGACCGGACCCTCGATCCGGTCAAGGGCATGTCTTCAGCAGCACGTAAAACAAAAACACAAAGAAAAAAAGCTTTGGGGGCTCACACTCTGGGGTCAGACCGGTTGGTTTAATCCAAGTTCTGGAACTTGGAAGCTGTGCCATCGGGCACAAGGTGCACTACCTCTCTGTGTCTAGATGCCGCCTCCCTTAAACAGGGGGATCATACGAAGGAGCCCAGGCCAGGTGAAGACAAGGATGCCTGGCACATGGCAATCACTCCTGTGTTCTTACACAGTATTATCTACCGAAGAACAATAAAACTGTTAGTAATGATTTTATCCGTTTCGACTCAAACGAACTAACTCATCCTTCCAGAGAATAAACACCACACAGTATATCGAGGAATGTCTTTCTATTTATACAGAACTGTTATTTACCAGCTGAATAACAGGAATTATTGGGTAGTGTTTCAGGCATATTTTGAATACATCGGAACAAAGTCACCAGACTCAATTCGTCCCCAAAGACGTGGACTTTCTTCCTCTGTATTAGGTGTCCCATAGCAAAGGTGTTATCGGTGTATAAAACCTGAGGGACAAACAAAGATGCTGGTCAGAAGGGAGCATGGCAGCGAGACCCGGGACAGAGGGAGCAGGTGGGTGGGGAACCTACCTGACCGTATATAAAGAAGTAACCGGTTTCTTTCACCAGTATTTTATTTTCCTTCTCCTCCAGGGCCCTTCCTCTTTTAAAGCTCAGCAGCCACGGAACGAACGTGTATGCTCCTGTGACACAGAGAGAAGGCTTGTGAGAAGAGCAGTTTTTCACCTCTGCTCAGAGGCTAAGCCCGAGTCTGAAACTTAGGGAATTTCATCTTTAAAAAAAAGAGGCAAAGGAGACCAGTCAGGACTCTCCACTGGTCTTTCAGCCGTGGTTCACACATGACCCCCCGCGCCCCTCGGGAACCCGAGGACAAGCACGTCCTAAGAAATGTCTGTGTTTTCTTCCAGTCCTGTGTGCGTCTCAGCCATGTTCACAGAAGAGCTGGTCTGCATAGGACCAAATGGACCAAATGTCTCTGAATGACGGAGATTTTCTGGTTTTCCTTTGGTTCCTGGATAGGAGGGAGTTAGGATGGGAAGAGTTTAGCGCAGGGCATGGGGGAAGGCGGGGAAGGAGGGGAAGAAGCCCCCTCCCCAGAAGGCACCAGAAGAGTGCTTAGGGGCAGCGAGGGAGTGACCAAGACAATCTCTACTGGACAGGGTCAAGGAACTCGGCGGGACTCGTCTGTGATATTCAACTTGAAGTGGTTACTGGTCAGCACACAAATTCTCCTCCGTGACCCCTCAGATGCCCCTGGGGAGTGACGGGGGAGCCGCCGAGCGCACGAGCCCGAGGAAGGGGGCACAGAGCTGCTGGTGGTTACAGAAATGGGTGGGCAGGAGGGGACCCAGTCTCCGCGCTGAACACGTGCTCTGGGACAAACACCTGTGAGGAAGGTTATATACTCCTCTCCCATGAATTCACAGCGTTAAATTCACTGGATTTCTCACCATCGTGTAAAAATACTGGAGTAAACTGTGAACCCTGAGGCTAGGTTAAGAATGCGGGGGTTATAAATAAAATGGCATAAACCAAGTGAAAAGAAGATTAGGGAAGTGGTAATACAAGGAGAGAATAGTGAAATGAAACTGTGGTCTAAAATAGTCTAAAAAATGTTCCCTTATAATTGGTAATGCTGGACCACACATGTCCCCAGGCTTCACCTTGGTCATAGCAAAAAGGGAAATAATAGAACTCAGAGTCCCAGGACAATATGCCAGAAGATCAGAGCAGAACAATCTGTCCTCGACTGAGTGTATAGAGCAATTTCCCTGTGGATTTTTGCAAGGGGGTAGCACCGTAGGATGTGGTGGTTGGTGATGCTTTCAGACTCATAAATACAACTGCTGAGGGAATGTGCCTCCTTCAGCCAGCTCCCCCAAGGCAAACCCATCATAGCTGAACTTTTTCCTAATAGGATTGAGGGGAGAGTATAAGACAAGGACCCCATATTTTCAGGATACTTCAGAGAAGTAAAGAACCCGAGGACACTGTGAATCTGAATTCCGTCCCCTACATCAGTCCTCCAAGTCGGCAAGTCCACAGGTGGAGGGCGGGCAGCTGTGAGGGAGACCACGAAAGGAGCCACGGGTGCCTGTGGACAGAAGGCTCTCGTCCCTCTTCTTGTGCGCTCCCAGGATGCGCCTCTGTCTCCTACGGGGAGGGAGGCCCCCCAGGATTCGGCAGGCCTGATCACCTGGCTCTGCTGTTCCCAAGAAGGTCTGTGAGGAAACTGGGCTTGGATGAAAGCCCCCCGGGGCCACACTGCAAGGGGACAGTCCCTGGAGGAAAGGTCTCCCTCAGTGACAAGTCACAGAGGCAAGCTCATCATCCGTCGTTTGACATTTGTTTAAAGGAGATCATGTGCTCAAGGCACTTTTAAATGCAGAGTGACCAAAATATGAGGAAGAATGATTTATCGTGTTGTTATTACTGTAAAACACAACTGATGAGGAAAGAGGGCCGCTCCCGTGCTCGTGAGGACACCGGCCGGATGCTCTGACCCAGGCGGGCCTTTTCTCCCTTCCAAACAGCACACGTCTGAGATTCGGACCTCTCCGGGTCCGGGCACCCCCGAAGTCCGGTCCCCTGCTATTTCCCAGGGCCTGAAATGATGGCTGGCCGACGGCGGGCTGAACAGTCACTGAATTAACTACCTCAACTTTAAACATAAACAAATTCAAAGTGGGGGTGTCCTACGCAGTTGCCCACAAACATCCCATTGTGTTTCCAAAGCTTCGTATTATTTATTAATTTATTCTTAAAAGCATTTTATGAGCTGGTCGCTGGAACTGTGTGAGATGGAACATCATCACAGCGGTAGTATGTACTCGCAAGGTAAAGGAAAGCGCACGTTTCCAAAACTGCTTGCTTACATTCTGGCTGGAGATGTTTATTGACTAAACTTTTTTTTTCAATACCTTAAGTTGATTTCCTATTTCTTTACACCATACGTACACCTATAAAATTAGTGAGCTGGTTTTTACCAAATTTCACTGCTGCATTGTCAGAATAGAAAGAAGAACAAGTAGTTACTAGACATATATTCTTTTGTTCTCTTGACATTTTCTTTTGGCATTTTGTCCTATCTTGCTGGAAATATTCTTACTAGAGACAGCCCATGGTTACTGGTTTTTATGTACTGTCTGTATTTCTGCCCGCTGCACACACACGTTACACACGCACACACGTGTACGTGCGTGCAGGCGCCCACAAGTCACACTGCATGAGGCCAAATGCCAGGAACACGGCCCTGCACAGCATCCGTGCTCAGTGAGTATGTGCTGAGAGAATCTTAAATTGACGAAACAATACATTAAAAGCTAAAGTAATTAGAAACTTAAGCATAAATATTATAACATGTTTCTACATCTTAAAACTTAGATTTTTAGCACGCTAATTAGACTATGGATAAATGCTGACAAGAAAATATGCATGAAATGCCTATTCCATAGGATGCTTTTCTAAACTAGAACGCATCACCACCAATAAATATTTGAGAATTTGTAAGTAAACTCCAAGAGTATTACTGCTTATCTTTGTTAGTCCACAGCTAAAACACAGATGTGCTGCGGTGTATAAAGCCTGAACTTCCCAGCTCCACTGAGCTGGAAATACTTGATGTATTTAAATGTTTCTGAAAACTTAAAATTAATGTATACAATATGTGAAATTAAATCAACAGAATGCCAGAACTAACATGCGAAAATAATTTACACGTATACTTGAAAAGTGTCTGCTCTTAAAAAGACTAGCTCTTTCCTGATCTGACTTATGTGAAAACATAAATTTTCTGTTGACAACATTTCATAGAAAAATCAGATATGATGAGCACTGGGTGTTATACGCAACTAATGAATCACTGAAAACTACATCAAAAACTAATGATGTAAATTGAATATAAATTTTAAAAAATTGAAAAAAAATAAAATGCCCAATTAAATCTTGAACCAAAAAAAAAGAAAGAAAAATCAGATATATTTCATTAATACTTGTTTTTTATTCTACTTTATGGATAGATTTCCTTGCAAACATTCATACTTCTGGTGTTACCTCCCTCGGTAACTGAAAACTCGCTACAGAGAGCAGCGGTCAATCATAGCTATCGTATTTGGTTGCTTCTCTTGATTTTTTAATCTTATCATCACACAGCTGCTGGAAATAGTTTTAGGGGATAAGATATTGATAATGCTTTTTTAAAAGGCAGATTATATCAACCAATTCAAGCCGCAGTAATTTCTTATATAAAACAAGTGCTGTTTGGCATGGAGATGCACAGTTATGACAGGTTTGATTCTGTCGTTGGGGCAGGGCAGGGGGGCCAGGAGGGAGCGCGGGCAGCCAGGCGGGGCCGTGGGGGCTGAGCCATACGAAGGGCCTTCGGAGGCCCCTGCTGGCCTGTGGGCAGTGCAGAGAAATGATTATTCTGCTTTAGAAATGTCACTCTGTGTCTACCAGACAAGAATGGGGGCCAAGGAAACCAGCCAAGAGGAGAGATATGATGGGGATCTGTAACAGGATGGTGAGATGGGCACGAAGGGCGATAGATTAATTCAGGTTACGTTCATGGGGAATAACTGATAGAGTTTGAGACTGATGTACTGAGTCAGAGGGACCAGTCAAGAATGACACCCCAAATTCTGCCTGAAACAACCGGGGACACAGTCATCACACTCACTGAAATAGGAGGAAATCTGGGGACAAGTCCTACAGTCCGGGCTGAGATTCCACCAAGGTGTAAAGAAAGAGGTGTTAAATAGAGGTATATATAGGCTTGGAGCTAAGTGGTTTGGGCTAAAGATCTACACTTAAACCATCAGCACATACATGCTAAGGGACAACATAGGAGTATTTAAGAACGCCAAAGGAATAAGAAGAAGGAAAAGAGAATAAGACTATATCAGAGGACTGAAGAACATCTATACTGCGGAGATACATTATGGAGTAATTTGCAAAGAAATTTAAAAAGGAGTGGCCAAAAGAGTAAGGAAATTATTAGAGAAATAACCCAAGGGCAGCATATGTTTCAAGAAGGGAGTTATCAAGTGTCAAATTCTATTGGGAGAGTAAAAGTAAATTTCATTATTGCCTGTACGAAATAATTAGATGGCAAGGCAGAAATAAACAAGAGACTTCTGCTATCAACACGATTGTGGAAATAACGTCTGTCCTTTTTTACCTCCTGTTCAGTCATGTGAAAGAAGCAGACAGATGCATGTTCTCCAGAGTAGCTGTACGGGCTGCCAGAAGTCCCTGGGATCGCACTGGGGCTGGGCGTGGGAAGCCAGGAAAACAGTGACAGGTCCTGACAGGGGCCAGCTTCACAAAGAGCCAGCAAAAATCAACTCCCTAATGGTGAAGAAGCCCTCATATGCACATAGAAATCTCCAACAAACTCACAGTCCAGGAAATGCCCATGTTGGCTAAAAGAACGTGGAAGACGAGGAGGAAAAAAATCACTGAAATGAAAATAAAAGTTTCAGAATGGGAAACAGGTTTTGCACAAGACAAAGTAAGGTGGAAAGAGTTTAGAATTTGAAAAAAAAAAAAAAATATATATATATATATATATAGAACTATCGAATATATAGGACCTGTAAGACAGGTCAAGAATTACCAGCATACACGTCATTGGAACCCTGGTAGACAAAACCAGCAACAACAAAAAGTCAAGCAGAGCAACCACAGACGGGGAGGCGCACCCCGGGCCAGGGAAGTCGATTCCATATAGCTTCATTAGTTTTGTGTTGCTGCTGCAACAAATTACCACAAACTCAGTGGCTTAAAACAACACACATTTACTATCTCACGGTTCTAAACATCAGAAGTCTCACTGGGCAAAAATCAAGGTGTTGGCAAGTCTGTGTTCTTTCTGGAAGCTGCCAAGCCCATCCCTTGCCTTTTTCTGGCTCCTATAGTCTGCCTGCTTTCCTTGGTTCCTGGCCTCCTCCATCTCCCAGGCACCAGTCTCATCATTCTCAACTTCACTTTCATCCTCACATCACCTCTCTGACTCTGACCCAACCAACTCACTCTGTAAGGATGCTTGTCATTACCCTGGGCTCACCCAGATCAGCCAGGGTAGTTGCCCCACATTTCTTAATCACATCTGCAAAGTGCCCTTTCCCATGTGACCTACAATACTCACAAGTCTCAGGGATGAGGCTGCAGACGTCTCTGGGAGCTGTTATGTTACTTACCACAGCAGTCAACCCTGAGATGCAGCGTAAAATAAATACTGACTTTTTAAGGTAAATAAACAATTCTTTATGTAATCAGGCAAGAAAGTCAAGCCACTCATAAGAAGAAAAATTTCTCTTACCTTAGTTCTCTTCAAAGTGCATTTAATGCCAAAGAAGAGTGGAGAAATTCCTACAACTCAAGTAAAGAAAGGGGAAATGGGATTTCGCATCTAGCCATCTGTCCTTAAAGTATAGAAACTACAAAGATAAAGTTTTATCAATGCAGAAACTTGGTGACCATTTTTCTCATGAGCCCATTTTGAATAAACTAGTCAAGAGTGAAATTCAGGAAATTAAGATGTGAATGAGGAAAGCACAGTAAAAGCACTTGCAATGGGTATTGAATATATTTATCTGTAAAACCAAGCAAGACAAAAGCACATAAAGAGAATGGTTTGAAAGAAAAGAAGGAAACAGTTTTATGTCATGACAATGTAGAAATTATAAAATTTATAAATACAGAGAAGTAGAGTAGGAAAAATATTGATAATGGCCCCATATGTAATACCTGGGGCTCCAAGGCTGTGTATTAAAGTTGATAGATAAGGAACAGAAACATAAATATTTTAATAGTACATACACAAACATTTAGAAATATAATATTAGCACCCAAAAAGTGTACGGTGGGGGACAAGAAGAATATAGAGACTTAAGAGGAATCATATTAATTTTATTCTAGCCTAGAGTGGTCAATAGATATTCCCTAAAGAGGTAATTATAGATGTCAGAGTGATGTCACGGAAAATGGCAAAGTAAAAAGCTTATAGAATAAGTTCCTCCACCAAAATAGCACTTAAGCTGGCAAAACTTACCAAATCAACATCTTTGAATATATGAAATCTAATAAAAAAACTTACAGCAACCAAGAGAGTACTTAATAAAAAAAGAAAAAGGCTGTTAAATTTCAGTAAGGAAGTATTGTATTTTTGCTTCCTCACTTACCATCCCCCATTCTCCAGCATGGCAGCAGCTATGGACATGATGGCCTGGGTTCTAGGTGGCGTCTTGCTGGTGCTGGTGGGTATAACACTTTGTTCCCAAATCATTGTGGCTATGCATTTTGACCTGTCTGGAGATTTTTTTTTTCTCATTTAAAAAAAAATATTTATTTATTTATTTTAGAGAGCGAGAGCTGGGGAGGGGGAAAGGGAGTCTTAAGCAGACTCTGTGCTGAGTGCAGAGCCTGATGCGGGACTTGATCCCACGACCCCGAGGTCACAACCTGAGCGAAACTAAGAGTTGGATGCTTAACTGATTGTGCCCCCCAGGCGCTCCTGTCTGGAGATTTCTTTCAGATAGGAGCAGGTCCCCAGGCTGGTGTCAACCAAAAACTTTAAAGATGTACACTACCTGTAGCCTTCTGGAACAAGGGACAGCAGACTGACAAAAGCATACAAAACAAACAGAAAATTATGGCCCATTCACAGGAAAAAAAAAGAAATTGGCAGAAACCATTTCTGAGGAAACCAGGACGTTGAACTTACTAGACAAAGATTTATATCCTTTAAATATGCTTAAGGAGCTAAGGGAAACCACAAAGAACCTAGGAAAACTAGGAGAATTATATATAAACAAACAGACACTATCAGTAAACAGATAAAAAATATTTTGTTAAAAAAGGAACCAAATAGAACTTGTGAGCTAAAAAGTAAAATAGCTAAATTAAAAAATTCAGTAGAGAGGTTACAGAGCAAATTAAGCAGGCAGAAGGCAGAATCCACAAATTTGAAAATAGAACAATTAAAATTATCCAGTCTGAGGAGCAGAAAGAAAAGAAATGAAAGGAAGTGAACTGAACATAGGGGACCCTCAATCAGACTAACATTTGCATTATGGGAGTGCCAGAAGGAGGAGGGAAAGGAGCAAAAAGAGTATTTGAAGATATAACGGCCAAACTCTTCTTAACTTTGAAGAAAGAATGCATCTACACATCCAAGCAGCTGAATGAATTCTAAAAAGGATAAACTCAGAGACGCCTGGGTGGCTCAGTCCGTTAAGCGTCTGCCTTAGGCTCAGGTCATGATCTCAGGGTCCTGGGATCAAGTCCTGCATTGGGCTCCTTGCTCAGTGGGCAGCCTGCTTCTCCCTCTGCTGCTCCCCCTGCTTGTGCTCTCTCTCTCTGACGAATAAATAAATAAAATCTTTAAAAAAATAAAAAGGATAAACTCAAAGAGATCCATACCAAGGTGAATTATAATTAAGTGGTTGAAAGAAAGGACAAGGAGAAAATCTTGAAAGCAGCAGGAGAGAAGCAATTCTTCCAGTACAAGGGATGCTCAATAATATTAACAGTTTATTGCTCACTTGAAACCGTGTAGGCAAAAGACAGTGGGATGAATGAAGGATTATGTCAGCAAGGTGCAGTGTAGTAAGCCTTACACATCATCCCTCCACAGAAACATTGATTTAACAATACCTTGAAAATGCCAAATACCTTGAAAAGAAATTCAGAATCCAGCTAAGAAGTAGAAGCTAAGTAGTAAAGCACAAACTGAGAAGCAGTCACATTTATATAGCTAAGAGGAGCAATCTCAACTTATTCACATCAGTCCCTCCCCTAGACAGGCCTCGGTCGGCACCAAGAAGACAGCCTCGGTCTGTGATTCCCCCACGGAGGGACGGTGAGATCTGAGTGTGCACCTGGCCACATGGCCTCTCAGAGTGCCTTCTGCGGAGCTGCTTTCCATCTCGCCCCATACTTTGTGCTGAACAACCAAAAGGGCTTGGTCCCTGTGACAGTTAGAAACAAAGAAAAGGGGAAGACATTCTTTTATAGCCAGCAGTTTGTTTTGTTTTGTTTTGTTTTGCATGATTGAGGAAAAGCAGAGAAGAGATTCTTTTCCTCCAGGAGGGGAGGGAGGAAGCAAAGGGGGCCTTGCTCCTTGAGGCCTTACCGTGGCTAATATCAAGCACTGCTGACCAGTAAAATTGTATCCCAGTCAAAATCAGTCCATGAGGAGTAGGAGAGATAGCTTCATAGGCAACAAAGCAGCTCTGCAAAGAACATGAAGGATCAAGAAAACCCAACACAATCAAAGGGATAAGACAAATCTCCAGTAAACCTGAAAGAAATGGCTATAATGAGTATAGATCACTCTGAACTCTAGTATAAAAGTAAAAGACAAAAGTATTAAAAGAATTATAACTACAGTAGTTTGTTAATAGACACACAGTATAAAAAGATGTAAATCAGAGTTAAGTTATCAGCCTGAAAGAGACTACTACAACTAAGTTGCTTTATGTAAGTGTCATGGTAAACACCAATTTAAAAACCTGTAGTAGATACCCAAAATACACACAGAAAGCAATCAAAACATATCAGTACACAAGATAATCAAGGCACAAAGGAAGACATCAAGAGAGGAAGAAAGGAACAAAGGAACTATAAAGCAGCCAGAAAACAATTAACAAAAGGAAAATAATAAGTCCTATCAATAATTACTTTAAATGTAAATAGATTAAATTCCCCAATCAAAAGGCATAGAGTGGCTGAATGAATTGAAAGAAAAACAAAATGCAACCATATTCTGCCTACAAAAAACTCACTTCAGCATTAAGGACACACATAGTGAAAGGCTGGAAAATAATATTTCATCCAAATGGTAAACAAAAGAGATAAGAAGTGGCTATTCTTATATTAAACAAAATAGACTTGAAGTAAAAAAATGTCACAAGGGACAAAGAAGTCATTATATGATGACAAGTGGATCGATTCATCAAGAGGATATAACAAATGTATACATTCATATATATATATATATATGCTCTCAACATTGGAGCCCCTAAATGTATACAGAAAATATTAACAGATTTGAAGGGAGAAATAGACAGCAATACAATAAGAGTAGGGGAATTCAATACCTACTTTCAATAATGGATAAGTCATCCAAAAGAAAATCAATAAGGAAATAGTGTGCTTGAACAACACTACAGACCAGATGGACTTGACTTAGCAGATACACATGGAATATTCTATCCTACAGTAGCAGAATATGCATTCTTCCTAAGTGCACAAAGAAAATTCTCCAGGATAAATAAAATGTTAGGGCGCAACTAATGAATCATTGAACACTACATCCAAAACTAATGATGTATTATAAGTTGGCTAATTGAACATAATAAAAAAAGTGTTAGGGCACAAAATAAATCTGAAGAGATTTAAGAAGACTGAAATCACATCAAGTATCTTTTCCAACCACAATGACATGAAACTAGAAATCAGTAACAGGAGAAAAATAGGAAAATTCAAAACTACATGGAAATTAAGCAACACACTCCTCAACTAACAGGTCACATGAAATTGAAAAGTAGAATTAAAAATATCGTGAGACAGGTGAAAATGGAAACACAACCTACCCGACCTTGCGGGACGCAGGCAAGTAGTGGTGCTAAAATGTGCCCATGCCCACTAACAGTTCCGTGCTGCTCAAGGCCTGCTGGTATCACCAGGCTAACCTATACATCCAAGGAGCAAAGCACGCAGATAAGCACCCCAAGGTCGGGGGAGAGCAGCCACCAACCAGGAAGATCACACACAATCCTCTGTGCAACTCACATTCACGATCAAGTAGCAGCTTCATCTTTCTGTGTGACGGACAGCATTTTTGTTTTGGCCAAATGTGTAAAACTAACTTTTCCTAAGTTATACTTCAAAAATTTTATCTTTGGTCCTCAAGGTCTTCTTCTGACTTCTTTTAATTCTTACTAAACAGTCTGCTGCCTATTAAAGTTGCAAACATAAGACTTTGGAAAATGTAGAGCGATAAATAATAACAGAACTTCAAATAGTTTAGTACTTATGTTACATTTGGGATCATTAAAGCCACTTAGAGAAATACAGATGCAAGACAGTACTCTTGGCACTCATTACAAAGGCCCATCCAAACTCATTTTCTGGGCTCCTTCTTGTTTCCCCATTCCCGGCCCCTAGCTTAACCCTCTGACACTTGTGAACTCCCTGTTCTGGTTTACAGCCCAGACATTCCCTAGCCCCCCCCCCCCCGCTGGAGTTTTCCCCATAGCACTTAATTTTATCATTCTACATTTCACTTGTTCATTAGCTTTTTTCCCCGTTTCCCCTCATCAACAGGTAAATTCCATGAAAGTGAGGAACAATATACATTTTATTCTTTGCTAAGCCCCACGGCCCACACAGTAAGTAGAACATTGTATGTCTTTAACCAATACATGCAAAATATAAAGTAATCATTTCACATTGGATTATCATAAAAGTGTTATATTCATTTGCACATATTTACTAATAATTAATATAAAATGTTTATGGTACATTCAGTTTCATCTTCATCCTATTATGATTTCTAAAACCTAATAAAATAGGGCAATTAATATTTGTGAAGATGATCCTGAGTCACTGAGAAGCCAAAATGATTTCTAAAAAATAAAAAAAAACCCTGAATTTGGCTTAGTATTGGCTTTATCAAATGCTAATTATTTTAAATCTCTAAGTATTCGTGTCTCTAAGGTAATTCTGTTTGTTAGATTATTACCTTAGCCTAAATATTTATTCCCCGATCATTTTGAATAAATTGAAGTTTCTTATTTTACATCTGATTCTGAGAAGTTTGGAGGCAGACAGCTGATTTGAGATGAAGTCTGAATACAGTCTTACGAGTGATTGAACTGTAAGTGGAAACGCTGCGGGAGACGATCTTATTACCTTTCCGTATGGTAGGTGTATCACTGTCTGCAATCAGTTGCAAGCAGTCTTGAGTGACTGAAAAGCAAAAATACATCCTTTTAGTTACTTGAAGAGGAACCGTAGGGAGTGAGATGCCTGAACGCACCGCACAAAGCTACAGACCTGTTCTTCCAGAAACACGGAACCAATTATGCTTCCTCCGGAGCCTGCTCATTGTTCTAAAACTGCTTTATGACATCTGCACACAGATTTTTATTATAAATTTTACTTAAAATATAGTATGGACTTGAAATTCGGTTTAGAGAAACTCTATGTGCTGTTGAAACATGGTAAGTATATCATCCTGATAGTTCAACCTAACTTGCCTTAAGGTGTCAGGCCTGGACAGAAAGCGAGTTTAGTGATTATCATGTGTCTTTCAAGTCTGTCACACGTATAAGCCAAACTATCAGAATACTATAAAGTGATTTTTTGTTTTAAAAAAAAGCCTAACATTAAGGGGCGCCTGGGTGGCTCAGTTGGTTAAGCGCCTGACTCTTGATTTGGGCTCAGGTCATGGTCTCAGGGTCGTGGGATCGAGCCGAGCGTCAGGCTCCACGCCCAGCTTGAGAGGCTTCCTCTCCCTCTCCCTCTGCCCCTCCCCGCCTCACCCCCACTCTCTCTCTATCAAAAAAACAAAAACAGAAACAAACAAAAAAAGCCAACATTAAATAGTAACTCACGGTTACTGCTAATAAAATTACCATTCCTGAAAATAAAAACAATTGCTAACATTTACTGAGCAGATAAATACAGGCAACCTCACAAAAATCCTCAAAACTACATACGGGAGACTAAGTCCTGGCAAGTATAAACGGCTTGTTTCGGGGCCTGTCGCGGAAAGTGATGGGGCCAGAACTGAAGCCAGGCCTGTTTCACTCCAGAGCCAAAGTCAGGATTTGGGTAAAATATTTTGGACCAAGAAGAGAAGAGAGAGAGCATCTTTAAAAATAAAATGGGAGATTTCCCTGAAACCGCATAATCAGTAAAGCTTCTGGGAAGCATCAGTTTGCATCACATATCACGGGTACGACATTCCAGCTAGCATTCAAGGAAACAGAGAACTATTCTGTTAAATAAGGACAGATGCCTCCAGGTGAAAGCAAAACGAGAACACTGTCTATGGGAAAAAGACCAGTAAATATCTATGGGAAATACGACAAAGCAGTTTAAGTGTGCCTATTTTAAATTAAGAAAATATGAGTCGAGATCTCTTATTATCTAGCAAGTATTTTATTCAGAGTTGAAGAAGTACTTTAAAAACATGCCTCTCTATGTTCACATTTTAAGAGTTTGACACGGTGAATTCCTGCTTCCCTTATTAATTGAAAACGTTCTGAGTTCTGATACCTAATAGCACAGCACCTAATAACAGATGTAAGACTTACAAGCTATTCCCAAGCTTGCAGACACACAGGCCTTCGAAGAATACTGCTGCAGGGAGTAAGCACATCAGAAAATCTGTTAAGAAGTTCCCCCTTGGTATTTCAAAGTGGGAATATAATGTTAAAAGCTGCCATTCTTGGGGCGCCTGGGTGACTCAGTCGGTGAAGCGTAGGTCTTCGGCTCAGGTCATGATCCCAGGGTCCTGGGATCGAGCCCCACGTGGGGCTCCCTGCTCAGTGGGGAGCCTGCTCCTCCCTCTGCCTCTGCCCCATACCCCCCGTTTGTGCGTGCGCTCGATCTCTCTCTCTCTCATACAAGATCTTTTTTAAAAAGCTGCAATTCCTTTATAACTCTGAAACTTTTCTAACATATTTTTACGTTTATCTGCTCATTTCAATAGGAGCAGAACATTCTGGACGACTCCGTGATTCTTTGGTTGATCTGCAAAACCACGATGGCCATGTGTGTGCCACAGGGAAAATGTGACTCATTAGCACTGTTACCATGGCAGACCTTCTGCCACCAAAAATACGTAAAAGCATCATTAAGAGGCAGAAGGGTCGTGAATAAGGACGGCGCGAAAGAAAGGAGAAACAAAACACCCACAGCAGAGAGAGAGGCTAAAGAGCAGGGGCAGTCTCTCGAGGAGCGCTACCAGCCCTCCCTTAAACGTGCTCCTATCCTTCTCACAAACACTTCTTAAGGAATTACTGCTCACAGGGCATCGTGATAAGCTCTGTGAGGGATGCAAGGCTCAAGCAGAGCATGGGAACCTTGAATCTTCCCTCCACACAGAAAAGGATGTTGACAAAAAGGTTAAATTTCCAAATGTTCCCTCTTTCCTGGGCTGTATGTGCACGTGCATACAGAGATTAAATGAGATAATGCATGTGGCATATTTAGAACTATTCCTGGCCCACAAACAGCGAGATCAATCTTGGCTGTTATAGTGGGAGGTGCTAGCATTATTGTTCTTCACAGTACTGAACCCAATAAACTGCGCACATAAAGGAAGGGCACTAGAAGGCTGTGAAGGCCAGATGAACCTGATAAAGAGAAACAAGAAAAACTGTAAGATGTTACTCATGATTCCAATGAACCCTTTCCTTGACCATTTACCCCACACCCCATAGGAGACTTACACATTCTATTTAGAGAAAGAGATTTCCCTAGAGTGAGCCTTGACACTACTAAACTGCTAAGAAAACATCCGAATTTTAATCTCTGCAGCCCCACTGGAGTTAGCTACAACCTACATGTTAAAAAAACAATAAATCTATTCCATCATGTAGTAGCAGAAATCGAACTTCTAGAAGAAAACACACTGCGGGGAGAAAAGTGTATTTCAAGAAATACTCTTCAGAAAGGAAAGTGGATTATTCAAATAAAAGTTCGATAATAGTGTTTGAATTACACCTGCTGAAGCCAGTGCTATTCATTCACTCTTCTTATTCCAGAGAAAGTCACTGGGCTTTGGAAGGAGTGTTGCTGGAAATAAGCTTGAGGACCGCCCACTCTGGCCTCATGAGATGCTGCTTAGGTCCCATCAACCTCAGCAGTGCTGTTTACCTCTTTCACTTTCTTCCGTTTTAGGAAATCCGATGTCCGTTATCATCTTATCTCTAGTACAATCCTTTAAGACTTTCCGGTTCAACACAGATCTGATCTTAAAGTATAGATTATTGCTCACAAAAAGTGAGTCAAAATAGCAATACTGCTTTTTCATATCTCCGAGTAGCATAGACAGCCAGCCACGAGAATTTTGAGAATGCACAGTCTAATGTAAGAAACACAATGCTGGTAACAATTATAATGCTCATCAGTTGTATTTGGTTTTCAAAAGTCTTGCGTACAACCTTCCCTCTACTACAACTGAAGGGAATTTGGAGAGTCTGAGATAATTTATCTTTTTAACTAAACAACACGATAACATGCGTTAAAACCTTTCTGTGTCTGATGGGGACACACATATTTCTATATATATATATTTTTATATTATAATAATGTGTGAAAAAATGGATAATTAATCTTGGTAAGTACAAATTTACAGCTTAATATTTATTCATAACATTAAACTTTGTGTAAAATATTTCTATGTTTTTTTATTAGAGAGAGAAAGAGAGAGAGGGAACACAAGCAGGGGAAGCGGCAGAGGGAGAGACAGACTCCCTGCTGAGCAGGGAGCCCGATGCGGGGCTCCATCCCAGGACCCCAGGATCATGACCTGAGCCAAAGGCAGACGCTTAACTGACTGAGCCACCCAGGCGCCCCTGTAAAATATTTCTAAAACAAAAATATTATATTGATGGCAAAAATAGTTTACAAAAGAGAATTCCTAAAATAAGAGTTTTTAGAACAAAAATAATTTGCTATTGCTCAATATTTGATATAATAAAATCCAGCCAACCTCACAGAAAAGCATTTAAATATTTTCCATACGGAAAACATTTTGAGTTTGAAAGCCATCTGTTGAAGTACGACACTTATATTACATTCAAACACCATTTAATTAGGAAAAGGGATTTGAATGTTTATGGGATTGCTAGTATCTGCTGTATTATTTTCTGTATCGGAACTAAACGTTTTCAAACTGGAGTTGGGTTTATTGTACATTATTTCAACAAAGCTCAACCTAATATAAACTACCATAAATAATGCAATTATTGCAGATTACACGTAACTCCAGTGGAAACACATAGCTTTTCTCAACACATCTGCCCCATCCATATGATGCACACCTACTCATTCTTGGTAGTCCTTCTTACTCATCTCATTCAAGCTACTCCCAAGCTCTTTAGTCTGGATGAGATGTCCTTCCTGCATTTCCCTGGGTCTCTTTCTTTGTCTTTCTGTCTTCTTACTTTACTGCATCAGAGTTTTTGAAGGCGATGCCAATCTCCTATTTCTGTATACCTTACAATTCAGTATATGGAAGTCATGAGAAACACAGTTTGATTTTTCTTGAACTAGTTTTGAACAAATAATCAGTGGCTAGAAAAGTCTAACTAGGAGAAATCCCATAAAGATCTAAATATTGACCTAATGAGGGACATAGATTTATGAAGAAATTGAAGAAAGCATGATTTTGGGATAAACATTTCTACTGGAATGGGAATATAAGAATTTAGGGGCAAAAAACTGGATTATAGAGTTTTATTTGACCAGTGATAAACAGTTTGCCAATACGAGTTAATGGAGTTTTAAAAGTATTTCTAGAGAGCTAAATTGAGAAGTATGTATTTGATGTACCAGAAAATTTTTTAAAAATTAGGAATTTTTAATCTTGAGAGGGGCCCGCCTGATACATGTTGTGCTTTAGAAAGCTCACACATGTGTTCTTGTGTAGAATCAGTTGCCATGCAGAGAGAACGAAAGCAAAGGTTCAGCTGTTGACTGGTAGTAAACATAATATAAGGATTATTTGATCCCAGAAGCAATTATATAAATAGAGCATCCAAGGTAAATTGTGGAAAAAAAATTAAAGGTTTGTGACTAATGAATGTGTCTGAAGAATTAAAAACTAATAATGAAAACAAATTTTCAATTCTGGATAATTCAGAAAGGTGGTAGCATTACTATGGCCTTGAGGCAGTACCAAAGGGGGGCTGGTTTTGGGGGTTTTGGAAAGAGGTTGATAAAATAATATAGAAATCACAATAGTCAATAGGAGTAAAGAAAGATATCTGAATGGAAGGTGTGTGTGTGTGTGTGTGTGTGTGTGAGAGAGAGAGAGAGAGAGAGAGAGAGAGAGAGACAGAGAGTATGTGCAGAGTCTTAAGCACTAACTGGATATTGTCACGCACCACTCATAATGTGAGTATCTTTTATGTCTAAAGCACTGTAGGATATGTAAAAGGGTAGCTCTTTGTCTTGCCTCATAAACACCAAGAGTAAAAATACAAACAAAACAAAACCCAGGAAAACAAAATGCCATCTTCATAAGTTATTTCATTTTATAATTGATGAACTATTTTAATTTAAAATTATTAATTTTGTAGTTGCATTACCATCTCCATGGGACATGTTATTTTTTTTCTTTTGCCATGACTTCTTTGCATTACTTTAGAATATTTCTCATTATTAATGGCATACACTCATAAAGCACTGGATATCAGTAACTTACCAGTGAAGAAAATTAGTTTCATGACACAACATGCAAACATACTTGAAGTCAAGGCAGGTGAAAACCAAGATAGAAATATCTCTGAATGCTTGAAGAAAGCTACCAGAGAATTGCACAATTGGCTCTTACACCTTCAACCTCCCCTTGGACACTTCTCTCTGGATGTCACAGTGATAATTCAAACTCAACATGACCCAAATCTATTTATCTTCCGCACACACACTCACCTCTCACTCTTCTGTTTTCTCTTACTGGCTATAACTACCCTCTGAGCTGCCCAACCGAGAAACTTTGTAAACATGCCCAGTTCCTTCCTGTAATCTTGAAACCCGGCAAATAACCCAGTTCTAATGGTTTGAATTTTCAACTTTTGCTCAATTTGGATTCTGTCTGTCATTTATCTCATTCAATAATTTTACTGAACACTAAATTTAGGTCATGTGTTTGGCTCCGGATAGAAGAGAAAAAAAGAAAAGAAACAGAGGAGACACAATCCTTACCCCCTTGGAGCATCCCTACCCCCATGGAGAACAGGTATGAATCAGCATCACAAATACAGAATTGAAGTTGCAAGAGAGATCAGGAAGGTTTCTCAGAACGGGATGCTTAAACTAAAGTCAGAAGAAAGAAGGGGGTAGGAACATTCCAGACGAAAGTGTCATGAGTATACACAAAGGCTGAGGTTGGAGGGACACGGCAAGTATGGCTAAAGGAGGGAGAGACAGACAGACAGACAGAGGCAGGGGGAGAATAATAAACAAGGACAAGACGCGCATGGCAGCCATGTTTAGATCTCCACCCTCACTGCTCTGGACAATTGCACTTGCCCACCAAGCTGTGCCTCTTCTCTTTTCTGCCATTTCTACTCCACTGCTTGTGTTTCCTCCAGATTGACCTTCCTAAACCTGAATTTTATCTTGTCCTTCTAATGTTTCTAACTCCTTCAGTGGGTTTCCCCTGTACACAAAACCCAAAGCTACCTTCATGACCCCAGGACCTCAGCCCCTCCACCCCTCGCAGAACGGGAGCTCCAACCGCGACTGCATGTCTGCCATTCCCTTGGCTACATATTCCCGCCTTGGCATCTAGTGAAACCCATCCATCCCTCAGGGCTCAGACCAAATATCAAGTTTCCCTCATCCTTCCAGCTAAATATTGGCTCCCACTACACTTTGTGCACACATCTACTGAAATAACATTTCACTAAACATCCTAATTGTTTCTATTACTGTCTCTCTCTCTAGGCTCAGTCACTTGATATTAAGGACCATCATTTATAAATTTGCACAGTGTCTGGTTTACATCAGACTAAAAAAAGAAGAAAGAAAATCTGTGCAACAGTTTAGAACAAAAACAGACATCATAACAATATCCACCTTTTCCAACTGGTTCTTAGAAACCTCATCCTTATATCCAACTTTATAATACACGTTAAATCAAACTAAATTAATGCTTTAGGGAAAATAGGTTCTATAAAAAAAAAAAACAACCACTGATATTTGGACCTTCTAAAAATAAATCCTTGGGGGGGCGCCTGGGTGGCTCAGTTGGTTAAGCAACTGCCTTCGGCTTGGGTCATGATCCTGGAGTCCCGGGATCGAGTCCAGCATCGGGCTCCCTGCTCGGCGGGGAGTCTGCTTCTCCCTCTCCTGCTCCCCCGTCTTGTGCTCTCTCTCTCTCTCACTCTTTCTCTCAAATAAATAAAGAAAATCTTTAAAAAAATAAAAAATTAAAAAAAAATAAATCCTTGGGCCCAGGGTTCTATGAAAAACATTTTCCATAACAAATAACCCTCAACAAGAAGGATTTCGAGTTTTCATTTGTAGAACCGAAGCACACTATAATATTTTTTTTTGAAGCAAATGATTATGTAGTATTTCTCTACGATTTCTTACTCTCTATTTCCCAGAAGAAGTTCTAGTGCAGCAGATGGAAGAGAAACAGATTGAGCCGTGAAGTGTGACTTCTCAGCCGGTGTCAGAAGCTGCATTAGGTAGCTATTTACAGTGGTCTCCCATCTATCCCAAATGGCCCAGCCCTAGGACGAGGAGGAGGAAGCGTGAACTTGTAAAAACACTTCCGTCAGTTTTCCTTTGCAAAAATCCAAGCAAAGGAACAATGTCAAGGTGTTGGCCTGTACTCTGCCCCATCCACCCACTACAATAAGGCTTCTTCTTGCGTGTTTTCTACTTCCCGCTGCATCCCTGTTCCCACGCCGTGGGATACTGTCTCCTTTTCCCCAAATCAACTCACTCTTCAAAACCCAGCTCAGCTCTTAACCATCATGGTGTCAATCATCTTTCAGTCTGTGATCTGAACTCACATCCTAGGATACCATTGCTAGATGGCCTCCTGTTGGTATTGATGTTAGTAACAGTCTAGGCCTCTTGGGGACCCAACAGTTTTTGTCAAATCTGATGTATTATTCAAACGTTAAGCCCGTACAGTTCGCACAATGGAAAAAAAAACTCAGAATTTGTAGTCAGTATATAATGAATCCAAACATTAGTTCTCAAACCAATTTAGCTGTTTAATCATGAGATTAACATTAATATTAAAATATCTTTTTCTTATCTATATAATAACAATATCTGCTTCATAGTATTGTGAGGACCAACTGAAGTCATAATTTACGTGTGCTTTGTAAAGACTAAAGAGCTTGTTGATTATTATTTTAAAATTTACATTAATTTTCTTTAATTTCTCCAACTCAGTATTTAGCTTGTTGAGGTAAGGGACTGGTTATGTCTTGGCTTTAATTCTCTCATCTAAAATGAAGACAATAACACCAACCTAATAGGGGTTACTGAGAAGGTAAATGGTATCATAGACCCACAGAGCCCAACCCAGAGCTTGTATGTGCCACGTATCCAATAGCTTAGTTTCTCTCTCCCCTTTTCTGTATATTCTGGAGTGCCACCTCAGACCTTGGCACACTGGATGTTTCCTCTATTTTTGAGCAAAATCTGTTTCTTCTCTAACTCTTAATGAGAATACCTTTTATTTGTTTAATTTTTTAATTTTTAAAAAGATTTTATTTGAGAGAGAAAAAGAGCATGTGCACGCGAGCGGGGGAGAGGCAGAGGAGAGGGAGAGAGAGAATCTCAAGCAGACTTGGCACTAAGCGCGGAGCCCGATGTGGGGCTTGGTCTCAGGACTCTGAAATCATGACCCGAGTGGAAACCAAAAGTTAACTGACAGCCACCCAGGAGCCCCAAGAATACCTTCTAAAAGAAAATCCAACCACAATGAAAGTGCAGCTGCCCAATATGGTTCTTTTAAATAAGACTTGACTTACAAAAATAATGAATAGTACAACTAGTATTATCCATTCCTATAGGACTATTAATGAGAACACATTTCTCAACATTATGAATTTACTTTTAAAATATCAACCCATTTCTGCACATTTTTTTTTAAGTTGGAAGTGTAAAGAATTATTGAGCCTTCGAGGAGAAACAAAGACTTAACCCCGGCCTCCCTGACGCACGCTCTTCCTCTTTCCCGCCCTTCACGCTGCCCATTCTGTGAACCCCTGCCCGAGATACTGCACTTTTTCATGATGTCTGCCATTTTCTAGTATACTGTAATTTACTCATTAATTGTGTTTATGGACTACTTTCTGTGTCTTTCCACCTTGCTGTAATGTAATCTCCAGTGGGCAGGAAACTTTTATCTGTTGTGTTTTCTGATCAACACCCAACACCTAGAACAGTGCTTGAGACCTAAGGGGCCTGTGGCTTCCATGGAAGATACACGACATCACTTTTGGCTGCTTTGATTGACTCATTTCCTGGCTCTTCTGTTTCTCAAAACTTTAAACTTGACAAGAACAGGGTTCAGAGATTTGGTTGTGAGGTCCCTATTTTATTTTATTGCTTTTTTGGAAACTGAACAGAAGCCAGCTCTTGCAACACTGAAAAAGAAGTCATTATTGAAGCAGCAGGGGGGGGGGGGGTGCATAGCACTCAGGGAAGATTCTGGTCAAAGATCACCATGACAACAACCGGCTGTTTCTGTTCTAGGAAGGAACACACCCTTACTGGGGAGGAGGTTCCAGTTAACTTAATTTTGGTACAAACTGGATGACTGAGCTTTATATTGCATATGCATTCAACACTCATTTTACAGTCTTGTAAGATACAGCAAAGCCAGAAATGTCCATGAACAAAGACTGGATGTTACAGACCCATTGGACCTGCCATCTTTCCTTGCAAAGGAGATGGACTATGGATTTCAAGAAAGAACACTCAAAAATAGAGTTCAGTTATTTGTTAAGTACCAGTGTTGGTTTCTTAGTTGTGACGAAGTATGGTAATATAAGACAACAGGAGATACTGGGTGGGGGGCACATGGCAACTCTCTGCATTACCTCTGCAACTTTTCTGCAATTCTAAAATAATCCCAAACCAAGAACGTTTATTTAAAAATGGAGAAAAATAACTTAAAGTAGATTGGCCAAAATCTTACAACAAATATTTAGAAGATGAAATATGGATAATTTTCCTCCACTCTTGTTTTTGTATTTTGTTCATGTTTTCAACACCTTTTTAGTCTTATAATTGAGATGAGTATGATACACACTATCAATAAAAGTAATTTTTGTATTTCTATAATCTAAAACACATGCAATTCTAATAACTTTTAAATTCCCTACTGAATAACATGGGGAAAATATAAAGGTTACTTGATTTTATTAACAAAACCTTGTTTTAGCTCAGTGGGAATCCATTTGAAAGAACCCATTCTCCTGATGGGCTCTTAGTATGGTTATCTCTCCGTTCTTTAAGTGGATGGAATAGTTAGTTGAGAGCTGACAGTAGGGATCATGATGATTCCATTTGTGAAGAAATTTTAACAAGAATATTTCAAAGCCAGATCACTTTAGTTATTAGTTTTAATTGGGAATATCTCCAAATACACTCAGGGGCTGAAAAGTGAACTTTTGGCTAATATGAGCCATTTGGCAATTCTTTGATCCTGGATTTCCCCACATTTCTGTTTGTTATATTACAATCAGAAATTATCTTATGAAACACAGAACCCTAATAAGACCTCCATTTGAAACACAATTAAGAAAAACAAAACTGGAGCCAAATACCCAAACCGTACAACTACTTAAGAGCAGCATTTACCCTTGGGGGGCCTGGAGAAGCACCAAGTGGGCATGTGGGCTGAGGGTGATGTCCGCCCCTTCATCTACTGCTGTTCATTTTGTGAATACTCACCAAACCATACCCTTACGATCTGTGCCCTTTTCCGTATGTAAATAATACTTCAACTAAAACCAAAACATTAAATAAAACAAGAAATCCACAAAATTAGTTAGACAGGTTGTTGAATATGACAGTTTCTCTGTGACTCTTCAGTGAGCCCAAATTATACCTCTACCTGGTGAACCAAGAAAGTCTGAGGCAAGGGGCCCCCAAATTCTCCCAGCAAGTCCAGCCTTGCTATCCAACTCATTCTTTGGTGAATTAGCTGTTTTAAATGTCAAGTTAAAAAATTGCATAACACGGCCTCCAATCAAAACCTGAGAAATGAAGAGGTACAGCCACTTTGGAAAACAGTGTGGCGTTTCCTCAAAAAAGTAAAAGCAGAGCTACCCTATGACCCAGGAATTGCACTCCTGGGTATTTACCCCAAAGACACAGATGTAGTGAAAAGAAGGGCCATATGCACCCCAATGTTCATAGCAGCAATGTCCTCAATAGCCAAACTGTGGAAAGAGCCGAGATGCCCTTCAACAGATGAATGGATAAAGAAGATGTGGTCCATACATACAATGGGATATTACTCAGCCATCAGAAAAGATGAATATCCAACTTTTACATCAACATGGATGGGATTGGAGGAGATTATGCTAAGTGAAATAAGTCAAGCAGAGAAAGTCAATTATCATTTGGTTTCACTTATTTGTGGAACATAAGGAATAGCATGGAGGACATTAGGAGAAGAAAGGGAAAAATGAAGGTGGGGAATCGGAAGGAGAGATGAAACATGAGAGACTATGGACTCTGAGAAACAAACAGGGTTTTAGAGGGGAGGGGGGAGGGGGGATTGGTTAGCCTGGTGATGGGTATTAAGGAGGGCATGCACTGCATGGAGCACTGGGTGTTATACGCAAACAATGGATCGTGGATCACCACATCAAAAACTAATGATGTATTGTATGGTGACTAACATAACATAATAAAAAAAAAAAAAGAAATACGGGAAAATCCCCCCTTCCAATGATGCCAGATCACTGCATCTTACTTCATAGTGAGCCCAAAATCGATCAGCAAACACTCACAGAACACCTAGTGTGTACAAGTATCATGATGAATGTGCCAAAGACACAAGACCCAGAGCACAGAATCCTCTCCTCTTTAGCTTGACAGACAGGACACGTACAAACCTCCCTCAGGTGATATATGTAATACCAGGTGTGCTGTGTGCTGAGGACGTGGGGCTTTCTAGCCCAACACACTGGAGTTTACTTACAAATTGAACAAACACACAATAAAACTGAAGTGCCTGCTGAAATTTAGGCTGGATTTACAGAGAAATAAAAATGGGCAACATTCTGGAGTGTTATTCAGCAGTACTTAGCTCTGAAACTTTTTGACATAAAATGACAGAATATGCAGAAAGCAGAGTATCCTAAAAACAAAATCTAAAACAATACTATAATTCTATTAAGTATAAATCCAGTAAGTGTGTTGATGTGGCTTAAAACTAACCATGAGATTGATCAAATGCTGCATTATTTGTTGAAAATTCTGTACATTTTAAAACAGTTTAACAACCTATTTGAAAATCCCAGGACTCCAAAATCACAACAAAACGTTTTTTACACTTAACTATGAAAGAAGAGTAAAACCTATAAAAGGAAAATTCTATCTAATCGGGAAATTTAAAATTTGATATTTAATAAAGATATTAAGTGTTCCTGGATATATAAAATTAAACCATGTAAAAATTCCATCTTCTTCTTCAGAGTTACAATTTTTATAAAATTCCAACAAAAAATGTCAATGGTTCTAGAATGTATATAGAAAATTAATAAATAAGAACATGAATGGCCGGACACTTTGAAAGTAACAGGGACAACCTAAAGTTTTTGAGTCTTACTTAAAATAAATCAGAACTAGGGGCGCCGGGGTGGCTCAGTCGGTTAAGCGTCCAACTCTTGGTTTCGGCTCAGGTCATGACCTCAGGGCCTTGGGATTAAACCAGAGTCAGAGTCGGGCTCCCTGCTCAGTGGGGAGTCTGCTTCTCCTCTCCCTCTGCCCCCCACCCCCCCCCCAGCTCATGGTCTCTCTCTCTCTCTCTCTCTCAAATAAATAAACAAATAAATATCTTCAAAAAATAAATCAGAACCAGAATAGAAACAAAAAAAAACAAAGAAAGCTGCATAGTGCATAGATTCAAACTGTAATTTTCTCAATTCCAAAAAAAGGACAGTACCAAACAGACAAAAAAAAAAATCAAGGAGTTTCAGACAAACTTCTTGGTTATGGACACATTAATTTTGTAGTGCTAAACAAAATACATTTTCCGTGCACAAAAGGATGGCATCTAAAACAACATTCAAGCCAGTTTCATGAATGAGGAATAGTAAATATGACCTGTCACTGAGGTTCTCCTCTTCAAGCCTTCCATCTCAGATCTATGAATGTTACGAGTGTGTGTGTATGTGTGTGTGTGTGTGTGTGTGTGTAGAGAGAGATGTACTGTTCATTGCATATATATGTTATCTATACACATATATGATAAATTCATATACATACTGTATCTATGTATACTACATAGATATATGGACTATATAAAACGTCTATAAAAATCTCAGGCAAACCATGATAATGACAATAGCAATTACATCTGGACTTTGGAAGCTGGGTAAATTTTGATTCACTTGATAGAATTTTTTGTTACTTTCCAAACTTTCTAACAGTTACAAATTATTTAGGGAAAATTTTTAATCAGCATATAACTTTTGGATGCCATAAAATCATAAATTTGTAAAAATTTGCACGTTAGGAAAATTTAAAATATAATAGAGGGTATTTTGGGGACGTGGGACTCCAGGAGTTAATTAATTTCTTACTCAATGTCCTTTCTTCTTAAATCTGCTATAAAGAGCCCATATCCTCTTTGTGATGGTAAAGTTAAGGTTTATTTGTAAAACTAATGTGCAGAGACTGGGAAATACTAGCATAGAGGTTGAAGAAGATTAAGGCACTTTGACCCTACTGGATATTAAAGCTCATTATATTATAAAATACTTAAAGTATTTTATTTAATACAGATAAATAGAATAATAAATCAATGAAAAAACAGCCCAAAATAGATTCAACTCTATATGAGAAACTTAATATAATACAATAAGCTTTCGAATGCAAACAAGTTAAAAAGAATCATCCAATAAATTTAGTTGAGGTATCTAGCAGTAATTTGGAAGGAAAAAATAAAAGAATAAAGGGGAAGTTAAAGCTAGTAGACAAGATCTACCAAACGAACGCCAGGAGGATTAAGGAGTTAAGTACCAAACTAAAACACTAAGTTATAAAAAAGTCAAAGTAGCGGCGAATAGAGTAGGCTATATAAGAGATTATGAATAAATACATTTTTAGCTTTAATGTATTAGAGACAATCAAAAGGAAAAGTTTATCACATTAAATACACAGATGTAAAATCTCTGTACAAGTTAAAAAAAGAAGCAAAATATTGCGAAAATATTTACAGCAGAATTTTGATAGGCAGAATGTCTAATATAGTTTCTTCAAAATTACAAAAAAAATTAGGACAAATGAGGGAAGTTATAAATAAAAATTAGCAGAACATAAAATTAGAAGTTAACCAAATATGCAGAAAGAAATTAATTCTTATTTGCAAGCGAGCAACAAATTACATCTGAGATACTGTTTTACAACTACTAAATTAGCCAAAATAAATTTTAAAAGATAAAACGCTGTAAGAATGTGGAGAACTTGTCCACTGCATTTCTGACTGCATACATTTATAACTCATTTTGAAAGCAACATGGCAAGAGGCAGCAAGGGTGGTAAAGATGTTCATCCTCTTTAGCTCTGATAGTCTATCTATAGAATTTATATGGAACATATAATTCCTCAGAAACGAGATCTGCTCAAAAATTTTGGAAATGGTCACGTTAAATAACTGCATGATATAGCAAACTAATATGGAATTACTTAGAAATAGGGAAAATGCTTATTGTATAATGATAAGTGAACACAAAAATATACTATATATATGCTGTATTTTTTCAATTATGTAGGAAATACAGATGACAAAATGCAAAGTATGAAAATAATTTATGTGTTAGAGTATAGTAAAAGGATTAGTGTTTCCTAGTTTATATACGTTTCAATCCAACTGTTTCTGATAATTGACACAAAGCATATGTTAAAATCACGGTCTTTATGAAATAGGTAAGAATTTCGTCCATGAATAAGGCAGTTAGTGAAAAATACGTTTCCAGCCCGAGCATCTGATGAGAGCATATGTGTGAGTGTGTGTGTGAGTGTGTGTGTGAGTGTTATCTGACAGAAGAGCACCTAGTCAGTAAGTCATGCACTTCCCTTCACAAGTGCAAACCTGTATGTACAGAACTGCACCTGTTCTGCTCACCTCACGGTCAATGGGAGGGTTAAGGACACAGTAGCGGTGACAATAACTATCCCAGCATGTGCCTGCCTGGCACATTCTGTGCTCCAAACATGTTCCTTCAAAATAAAAGAGAAACAATCCCAAGGATTTCTTAAGGTGTGCTGCTATTGAATGTAATGTAAATAACTCCTTTTCTTCTTTGAAATGCAGGAAGTAGAGTTGAGCATTTGGGGAGGCCCTGGCCAATCCGAGGTTTCAGGAATCTGTAAGACTCTTTGGAATAAGTGGGACATGAACAAAGGCAGGAATCACTCAAGAACTCTTACAAGAAGATCATAAACTTGTGGATTTCCTGGAAAAGCATTACAATCTCTGCATGTGTACATGTGTGTGTAAAATGAACTTTTTAAAAACTAAGGCAACAAACAAAAAAATCACAAACGCACACCTGCTGCAATATGAGCTTCCCTGGGCGGCAGGGCACGCCATGCGCCCTGAGAAGTGTTTACCTTTACCTGGCCTTCTCTGACTCGGGTAGACATGCGGTGCTTTCTTCCTGGAGGGCTAGACAAGGAAGTTCTTCCTGGAAGCTAGACAAGTTTCTGACACAGGCATGATCTATGAGGAAGACTATGTGGCCCTTTCCTCCTCCACTCTGCTTGTGGGACAGGACAGCCCTCAGGCTCTGCTCATTGCAGGACAGAACGTGCTGTGCACGGACTGCGCCTGGAAGCCCCCTCCGGTTTAGATGCAACTCTCACAGTCTCCGTGCACTGGTCCGCTCTCGGGGCCCCAGAGCGGAGGCCACCCTCCACACCTGTGGACGCCAGGCTCCCTGACTCATAAATGCCTCTGTGCCTGAAACTTACCTGTTTCTTCTGGACCCTGAAGGGCACGCTTGTTCCTGCTGCTTTGGCTGGAGTTGCCCTCTCCTGCATCGGGTGGTGCGAAGATCCCCTAAGAAGAGAGAAACCCCAAGTTACTGCAAAGACATCTGAGGTGCGGGAGGCGGCGGTGCGGGGCGAGCCCACGCCTCGGGCTGCAGCTGCTTGCTGCAAACTCACTTTCAGGGCCGAGGTGACAGCTGGAGCCTCCCGCACGGCTGCCCCGGGGGCTGCGGCTCCGGCCTGGGGGGGGCCTGGCAGCCGCTCTGCCTGGTGTTGCTGCAGCTCCGCCCGGAGGCTCCCCAGCTCGGCCTGCAGGGCGGCCACCCTGCAGAAAGCCAGCACCGAGAGGCAGCTGGCCGTCAGGGCCAGCAGCAGGGTCACGGCCAGCAGCGCTCCATCTTTGGAGAACGGGACAGAGGGGCTTTCCTTCAGGGGGAGGATGGAGACACACTCCCTCGGTTTCATTTCTTCTCCCCTCTGCAGGCAGGGAGGGAGGCATGACCGCCGGCCTGCACAGCCATCCATGGCACTCCTGGAACTTTGGAGGTTCGGGCCTTTCGAGTGAGCGAGCGCAGGGAATGGATCATTTCCTGTGAGCTGTGCTTGCTGGTGTCCTGCACTGACTCCAGGGCCTGGCCCTGCTGTCGCCCGCAGGAGAGCTCTCCTGAGCCTCCCGCCGTCTGCCCCGCTGCATCCCGGCCCCCACTGTATGATAGGTCTTCCTGGCACTGGCCCTTCAATCCGATTGCCCAATCATTTCCTCATTTCACTTTCAGTTTTTGTAAGAATTTTAATGGCATCTCAAGACACACACACACACGCACACACGGGCCCCGTGCATCCCCCTACGTGACGGGACTCGGGGCGTGGGCTGGCCCACTGGGGAGAGCCCTGCGGCCGTGCAGGTGCGGGACGAGCATGGCAGGGCTGCCCCACTCGGGGCCACACGGCTCCGGGCGGCAGGGGGAAAAGAACACTGAGGTTCTTGGTGCGGTAATAAAAATAATTAATGTGAAGGTCAGATAAGCTAAGTGGCAGCCCTGAACTGTACTCAGCTGGAGAGTGACTTATGAACGGTCTCTAAGTAGGAAACAGAATGAGCCGTCCTCAGAGGAGGCACGGAAGTCCACTGGGGCACAGTCGCCTTCTTATTGTCTCAGCAACGCAACACACAGAATGTGACCGAATCTGGGAGGTGTATTTAGAGTCCATCGGAGGCGTTCTTGCTCCGCGGGGGATGCATTCTGAGGGGAAACCTGTGCGTGCCCTCCCTCCTGGGACTGGCCACCCTGACAAGCCCTCCCACCGAGCCGCAAGTGGCCGCTCAGTGCAACGCGGTCTGGGAAAGCCAGCCTTCTGTCCGCCCAGCCCCCCGTGAGCTGCTCTCTCCCTGCAGTCCTCGTTAGGTGACTCTGCCCCAGCCTAACGGGCGTGCGAACAACCTGACTCGGCCCGCAGACACTCTGGCTTCCAGTCTCTGCTGCTGGACTTGGTCTGGCTGCGAAGACGGCAGTCCTGCCCCGTCTCGATGGCGGGCTTCTGGACGTTTCTCAGCGGCTCTGCCCCCAGCACAGGCGTGTGGTCAGGAGCTCCCACCTCCACGGCATGCCTGGGCACGAGCCGAGGCCGGGACACACGAGTCCTCTGTGTGCTCCGTCCCCCCTCCCGCTCCTGTGCCAGCTTCCAAGGGCAAGTTGCAGGAACCGTGTGAGCAAGGAGAAGGGCTCCAGAGCCAGGCTGTGAATCTCTCTGGGCAAAATACACGTCTCCTCATCTGTGGAATGGGAGGACGGCTGTCCCTGAGAGTTCTAAGGAGCCTTAGAGGAACGCAGAACAAACTCTATTTAAGCTGCTTCCATTGCTCCTCCATGTTCACCCATTACGTGAAGTGTTCTTATTGCAGACGCCTCTGTGCGCGTCCCCCGATGACGCCCGCGGGGCTCTGACAGCAGACGCCTGCGGGGAGTCAGCACCTCCTCACCGTCACCAGGGGCCACGGAGCCCCCCCGAGGGCTTCCCCACGCTACGGGTGACGTCATCAGACACTCATTTTTACCTATTAGGACTGTTATTTTTTTTCGTTGTGTCTGTGAGTTCTAAGACCTTTTTAAATGACTTTTAAAGAACTTTAGGAAAACTTCACAAAGTTCTTTCAGAGATGACCTTGGTCCCCCACATCAGCCGTTCTCCAGTCTCTGAGGCGGAAGGACGTCTTCTGTGTGTGCCAGACGTCAGGTGACCGCATCTCCTGTCCCAGCCCGTCAGCAGGCCCATCTGGGTGACACACAGTAGGTCACGTTCCAGAAAAAAACAGAATTCGTCTGGGGACTCAGACCCTCTGGGTGGAAGTAAGGGAGACTCACGCAGGTCCCGTGTATTAGTACTACCTACCTACACACAGAAATAAAGGAATTCAAGGCACAGCTAGAAACCCATCGCTCTCTTCTTTCACTCAGGACACTTGCAGCCACTGCGTCTCCCTGGGAGCCGAGCTTCTTCCACTTCCGGGGGGGCCACGCTTCTCCACATTCTGCTGTAAAAAGTCCAAAGACAGGGACTAATCTGACTGCTAGAGAATGAGCCCTCGGAGACCCTCATGGCCGACGGGCTCCGGAGGGAGCCACCGAGCAGCCTCCGTGCAGGTCGGCGTGCAACACGCGTCTCCTCTCGCACCAAGCAGTGGGCAGCCCTAAGCACGGAGAGGACAGCGGGCGGCGGCCTCCCCGACCCAGGTGTGAGCTCGCGGCCAAGGCCACGTGCGTGTCGCCCACAGCGATGCCACCACTGAACTTCTCTGGAGACAGGTAGAAACCAAGCGGCAGTCATGTGCTCCCGAGTTTCTTACTAGAGGAACAAAAGGAAGTTATTACTCCATAAATCAAGGATCTGTTTCCTGCTGAGGAAATGGTTTGACAATAATTTAACTGAAATTCTGTTCAACAAATAGCATGCCATTCACTGAATAACACGCCATGCCACAAGTTTATTCAGGGAAGGAAGCCAGCGTACCTGAGCCACAGAGTGTTCTCGGCCAGGATGGAGCTATTTTTACCCACTTCTTTTTCTCACCTAGCATAGAAAACATTCCCGGGTAATACAGCTCTACCAGATGTAATACATGAATCCATGTTCCTTGTCCCATCCACTCAGGATTGGGCAGATACGAACGTGTGAGAGTATATGTGAAAAGAATTTAAGTTACGAGTTTATCCAAGGGTGTGAACCAGAGAATAAAACAAACATGCACTCTTTGGCTGCCTGCAGCTTATACTGAAAACCTCAAAAATATTCAAAAAGCTTAATCAGAAACTTCTGGCTTAATAGTATTGTGAAGAGTTAGCACCTTTAGGACACCTCTCTTATACCCCTTCTTTGAGGACAAATTGTCTTTCCTGAGGATTTGGACCACTCAAGCAGGTAGACAACTCTTCTAGACATGTGGATGTAGGTAACAATAGATCTCGGTAAAACCGGCTTCCTAAAGTGCTCAAAATATGGTAAACAGTTGGATACAAATAATTATTACTTTTGAGAAACAATCACGTTGTTTTCTGTTGGAAATATATATGCAGCCAGTGAAATGGATTTGTAAGGCTAAATGCTAATCACTTGGTAACTTAACTGTGAAGTAATGGTATAGTTTTCTGGTCATTTCATATACAAAAAATAATGCTGGCAATACTGATTCCTAATTCTCAATAGTTACATTAAAAATAGGGGCGCCTGGGTGGCTCAGTCGTTAAGCATCTGCCTTCGGCTCAGGTCATGATCCCAGGGTCCTGGGATCGAGCCCCGCATCGGGCTCCCTGCTCTGCGGGAAGCCTGCTTCTCCCTCTCCCACTCCCCCTGCTTGTGTTCACTCTCTCGCTGTGTCTCTCTCTGTCAAATAAATAACATCTTAAAAAAAAATAGGAGCATGTGCATTTACTGGAGCTTAATTGTGTCATTGTTGGGAAAAACATCCACTTTTGTTCAGTATTCATTTTCATTTGCAGATGGATCTTTAGTTTGTTGTGGGACTGCTTTCAGATGTAATGCTCTCGAATAACAGTGTTTAAGGGTGTGCTTTCAAGAAATATCTGTTGACTTCAATATATTTTCAATGACAGTGCAGTATAGTTTGCTCCTCTTTACCTTTATAACACCAACACGAATAAAATTTTATTTAGTATTAAGATGGATATGTGTCAGTCATTGCAATCATCTACCTATTTCATATACAGGAATGAATTTGTCCATGTCACATACACAGACACAGAACACACACTGACACCTAGGAACACTTGAATAAAAGCTGCTCAGATTCAACCCACCTCAAAAACATTGGGAGAAATGATAGAGTGATTCTACCCATGCAAGAAATATTACTCTCTGCCTCTAAAAATTAATAAGGCAGAACTCGCAAACATTTAAAATAACTTATTTGAAATTTTGCTCAATAAATGTTAGAAGTAAAATGATGGCGGTGGGGAGTGCAGGTCGGACATGTCTGCAGGCCCAGCCGAGGCTACTTCACCACCGTAACACTCTTTCCTGCCCCAAATCTAGGAACTGATTTTTTTTCTAACTTGAGCACTACTTCATTTTTTTTTTTAATTTAAATTCAAGGGGCACCTGGATGGCACAGTCAGGTAAGCATCCGACTCGACTCCTGATTTTGGCTCAGGTCATGATCTCAGGGTTGTGAGATTGAAACACCAAGCCGGGCTCCACTCTGGGCATGGAGCCTGCTTAAAATTCTCTCTCTGCCGCTCCCTCTGCCCCTCCACCAATGCCTGCATGCCTGCACTCATGCTCTGTCTCATAATAAATAAATAAATAAATAAATAAATAAATAAATAAATAAATTCAAGTTAGTTCACATACAGTGTAGTACTGGTTTCAGGGGGGTAGGATGTAGTGATTCATCAGTTGCATGTAACACCTAGAGCTCATTACTTTAAGTGCCCTCCTTAATGCCCATCACCCAGTTACCCAATCCCCCCACCCCCCTCCCCTCCAAGCAACCCTCAGTTTGTTCTCTATATTCAAGAGTCTCTTACGGCTTACCTCCCTGTCTGTTTTTAATCTTATTTTATTTTTCCTTCCCTTCCCCTATTTTCATCTGTTTTCTTAAATTTCTTAAAATTCCACATGAGTGAAATCATATGGTATTTGTCTTTTTCTGACTGATTTATTCTGTTCAGCATAATACCCTCTAGCTCCATTCACGTCGTTGCAAATGGCAAGATTTCATTTTTGATGGCTGAGTAATATTCCAATATAGTAATATTCATATATATATGAGATATATGATATATATATATACATATTATATATATACATATATATACATATTATATATACATATATATGTGTGTATATATATATACCCCCCACATCTTCTTTATCCATTCATCTGTCAATGCACATTTGGGCTCTTTCCATAATTTGGCTATTTAAAAAATATATATTTTTTTTATTATGTTCAATTAGCCAACATATAGTACATCATTAGTTTTTTTATGAGAGAAATAAGTTCTTGTGTTTTATATATCAACAAATATGACCTCTACATATACACATGTATATAATGCAAAAAAAGTCATAATTTCATTATAAATTGGGAAAATCCACATAGAATGTCATATTTTAATACACATTTCAGAATGTGATGTATAAATATAGCAAGGTTATGTGAGATTTCATCTAGTTAATTTAAAACCTATATAATATTCTGTACATACAAGAGAAAATTCCCATGTAGTTGAAATAACATATTAATTCCCCAAAGCAAATCAAATAGCAAAATTTGGAATTAAGGAGTCAGTAGGTATCATCCCTTCTGAAGGGCAAAGAACATTTGCTAGCAATAATATATCACAATGCTTTAATTTGATTGTGGTTAAAGGAATATAGATTATATTATACTGATATATTAAAGAGTTGAAACTTAGTTTGTAAACATCATTAGTTTTTGATGATCAACGATTCATTAGTTGTGTATAACACTCAGTGCTCATCACATCACGTGCCCTCCTTAATACCCATCACCTGGTTACCCCATCCCCCCACCCCTCTCCCTTCTGTAACCCTCAGTTTGTTTCCCGGAGTCTAAGAGTCTCTCATGGTTTGTCTCTCTCTCTGATTTCTTCTCATTCAGATTTCCCTCCCTTCCCCTATGGTCCTCCATGCTATTCCTTATTTTCCACATATGAGTGAAACCATATAATAACTGTCTTTCTCTGCTTGACTTATTTCACTCAGTGTAAGACCCTCCAGTTCCAACCATGTCAATGCAAATGGTGGGTATTCATCCTTTCTGATGGCTGAGTAATATTCCATTGTATATATGGACCACATCTTCTTTATCCATTCATCTGTTGAAAGATACCTCAGCTCCTTCCACAGTTTGGCTATTTTGGACATTGCTGCTATGAACATTGGGGTGCAGGTGCCCCTTCTTTTCACTACATCTGTATCTTTGGGGTAAATATCCAGTAGTGCAATTGCCAGGTCGTAGGGTAGTTCTATTTTCAACTTTTTGAGGAGCCTCCATATGGTTTTCCAGAATGGCTGTACCAGCTTGCATCCCCACCAACAGTGTAGGAGGGTTCCCCTTTCTCCACATCCTTGCCGACATTTGTTGCTTCCTGACTTGTTAACTTTAGCCATTCTAACTAGTGTGATGTGATATCTCATTGGTTTTGATTTGTATTTCCCTGATGGCTAGTGATGTGGAGCATTTTTTCATGTGCCTGTTGGCCATTTGTATGTCTTCTTTGGAGAAGTGTCTGTTCACGTCTTCTGCCCATTTCTTGACCAGATTATTTGTTTTTTGGGTGCTGAGTTTGATAAGTTCTTTATAGATCTCGGATACCAGCCCTTTATCTGATATGTCATTTGCAAATATCTTCTCCCATTGCATGGGTTGCCTTTTAGTTTTGTTGACTGTTTCCTTTGCTGTGCAGAAGTTTTTTATCTTGATGGAGTCCCAGTAGTTCATTTTTGCTTTTGTTTCCCTTGCCTTTAGAGACTTGTCCAGCAAGAAGTTGCTGTGGCCGAGGTCGAAGAGGTTACTGCATAATTTGGCTACTGTTGATAGTGCTGCTATAAACATTGGGGTGCATGTGCCCCTTTGAATCAGTATTTTTGTATCCTTCAGATAAATACCTAGGAGTGCATTGCTGGGTGGTAGGGTAGAAACTGATTTTGCTTAGATGTCTGTCTTTGTGAGATTCTGACCAATTGCATGCTTAAATCCTAATCATTGAAATGCAGCTCTGGTGACTCCACATACATTGCCTTTGGTTGCTAAGCGTGGACGTACTAGCGAGGTTTCTTACAAGCAGATGGGGTGGGGGTGGGCTCATGAGAAAGAGTTCGTCATCTTTAAAGAGAAACACAAGAAACACTCGCTCTGTCACACGTCCTCACAGGACAACAGAGAATGGTGCCAGCAGTCTGCAATTGCTGGGATGCCCAGGCTGACAGGCTGAGGGTAGGAGAGCCGGGTCATGGAAGAGACCTGGTCTCAAACCCCATGACTGTGCTGCTGAAGTAATCAATCTTCGTGTTCCGTATTCAGGGACTTCTTATATTAAGTAATACATTTTCCTTCTTCTTTAAGCCAACTTGCTACATGATTAGATGCTGAGCCTCCCAGAGATGTCCTAACTAATTCTGCTAGCTTGGGGATATTTATAGTCCTGCAATTAAAGACTTTTTGTACAGAACAGTTTTGAATGTTCTTTCAGAATTTTTCCACATGTCCACATTTTAAAAACTACAATATAAAGAGAAAAGGTCAGCATCCACAGCTGGAAAAAACTGGATGCATTCATTAAGAGTCTTCTTCCCAGTTTTACTTGAAGTTATTTTTTGATAACTTCGGTTATTTCGTAGCATTAGGAAACTTAAGAAAACAAGACCTTTACAAGTGCTACCGTGTGGAGATGTAGGTCACAGATTGTCTTTTCTGTGTGGAACCAGAGGACATTCAGTCACCTGTTCCGAAGGGAAAATATGAAATCAGAATTGTAGGTTTCTGCGTGGGGAGGGGAGCAACTCAAACACACAAAGGGGAGCCACAAAGGGGAACACAGTGTGAATCCATCCTTCTGTCCTTCCTACTAGCTCCCAGGGACCTGTTTCGGAAGCCAAACGGCAGGGGGGCCCAGAGGCAGCTGGATGGTAGTGATGCCTGGGGCTCTAACTGGTCTGAGACAGAAAGACGGTGTGAGGCTTTCCTTGCAAGTGATGGTTTACAGTCTCTATGTGAGACGGGAGGCTCAGTGGTCTGTGCGTGAAGGGTGAGCAGAGAGCTGTGGTCCAGGCGGCGGCCGCCATCAGCCCCACAGGAGCGGGCCACGTTTCCTGGACCCCTGAGCACGTATGAAGGAACTAGATGGGGACACTTAGTCCTCCTGGCCTGGGGCTGGGAGAATGGAAGCAGATGAGAGGAAAGGCGAGCCTGCCCTCGTGCCTCGGGGGCAGATTGCAGTTTCTCTGCGGGCACAGCGCTGGCTGGCTTCCCACCAGCGGGGCCGATGAGACTGAAGCCATGCCATGCCTTTAAAGGATCCAAGGACATGTTTAGGAAAGGTGAGCGGTCCCAGAAAGAAAGAGGACACAGAAATCCCCCTGCACATATACAAAGGGGGTAGGGGCAGACAACATGAATTTTTAAAATTGATAGAAGATTCAATTGCAGGTAATATTTTTTAGGAACTGAGAAAGATTCCCATAATTTTCCAGTAAAACAGTTTAAGAGATGAATCCAAGGCAAGGATGGTCACTTCGGAGCTCTGAATTACTGGCCTGCAGGCCCGAGGGGACGTCATGCCTCAGAACACGGAGTACAAAAGAGAGGAGACGTAACATGGTGGATTAAAGACACAGTGATGTGAAACCATGAAGGGGGAAAAAAAACCTTTCTTAATCCAATAAAGACCTAACGCCAGTGTGAAAGTGTGTACCAAGTGGTAGCTCCGAGAAAAACGGACCCAAGGAAGCCTATTGAAATCCCTGCACAAGCGAAGTCCGTGGGGCCTGCAGGAAATACGCCAAACCCTGGAAGATGCACTTCAAACTCTTTTTATGGGGAAATGACAGCTTCGATTGTGTATTTTAGTAAGAGGTGGAAGATTTATGTGATCTAAAGAGAAAGCAGAGTATTCCGGTTGAGCACTGTGGCAAAGAAGAATGGCAAATAATGATACAATGGCAAATAATGGCAAATAAGCATACAGTTCCCAAAGTCCTGAAAAATAAAAAAATAATAAAAAAAAAAACCCCACAGCAAATTAAGCTTAAAAATAGAAGATAAAAGGAAGATAAGATATGAATAAAATAGGAGCGCCTGGGTGGCTCAGTCAGTTAAGCTTCTGCCTTTGGCTCAGGTCATGATCCCAGAGTCCTGGGATCGAGCCCCGCATCGGGCTCCCTGCTCAGCTGGGAGTCTGCTTCTCCCTCTCCCTCTGCCTCTCCCCCCTGCTTGTGTGCTCTCTTTCTCTCAAATAAATAAATAAAATATTTTAAAAAAAGAATAGATAGCAAGTAACCACACAACAGAGAGGATAAAAGAATCTGGTTATGTGAAACAAAAAATGAGTAAATTTTAGGAAGACAAAGAAAAAAAGAAAGTACAAATTCACACTAACAAAAATGACAAATGGGACGTTTCTAGAGCAACTGCAGATGCCAAAAAGATAGTAAGAGGGTTTGATGAACAAATTTTTGCAGTAATAATAAGGGGAAATGGGAGTTTGTATATATTTTTTCTGTACAAGAAAAATGAAATAATAAAGCAGGGAAAGCACGGCAGATGAAATACCATTCAGTCCGTCATTAATGCTCCAGGTGCCAGGGATGAGAAGGAAAGGAAGAAAGAGAAGGTAGAAAAAAGAAAAGAAAGAAATTTAAAAAGAAAGGTTGAAAACTCCTGTTTCCTGGAGGTTAAATTCCGCTGTGTGAGATCATCCTTTTCAAACAATTTCAAATTATAATAGATTTATACAAAATAGTTTCTACCTGGTTTTCAACGTTAGTATCTGTGGTTGTTTTTTTACTATTTTTTTAAATTGTCTACTTATGATTTCTCCCTTTATTTCATGAAAAGATAGCTAAAACTTATTTGGTTACTGTTATCTAAGTAATCAACAGATGGTTTTACTTGTTATCTTTAGGATTTGCTTCGTTCTGCTTTTCTTAAGTTTGTTTTGTTGTTCTAACTTCTTCAGTTGAATGCTTAAATCATTCATTTCCTTTCTTATTTGATATAAACAAACAGGCTATTAAATTTCCTAAGAGCATTGCTTAGCAAAATTCAATCGTATTTGATAAGCAATGTTTTTATTATTACTATTTTCAAGAAAATCTCACAATTTGGTTTGGATTTCTACTTTGACTCAGAAGTCAGTTAAGAGGTATGTGACTGGGTGATGGACATTGGGGAGGGTATGTGCTATGGTGAGCACTGTGAATTGTGTAAGACTGATGACTCACAGACCTGTCAAATAATACATTATGTTAGTTAAAAAAATTTAAAAAAAAAACCCCACACTTTAAAATTTAAAACAAAACAAAACAAAAAAGGGATATTTGGTAATTTGTCTTAATTTGCCAGAGTTTCTTTTTCATTTTTCTTACTAATTTCTCACTTATTGTACTGCATTATCATTTCCTCTTCCTGTTTCTAAAAATTAAAGTTTCTTTGTAGATTAATACTTTCATTTGTGTGACTATAACACACATACTTTTATTAAAGTCCACAATATCCTTTGTTTGTTTATGTAATCTGTTACAGACTGAGATGGATTAAAGTCTCTACAACGAATGTTTTATTTGTGTATTTCCAGTTGTTCCTCCTGGGGTTTAGGTTTATGAGTACTGATGCTATAATATTTATTATTTTACAGTTTCTTTTTCTTTTTTTATATTATTTAACATTACATTATTAGTGTAAAGATATTCAAAAAAACAGGAAGATAATGACTCATATCTATGAAAAAGAGATTTTTTTTCCAACATACAAGAAACACAAAATTTAGTCAACATTAACAACTTTCAAAAAGGTAGAGTTTTTTTAAATTTTTTTTTTTTTTTAAGATTTTATTTATTCATTTGACAGCGAGAGCGCGCGCTCAAGTAGGCAGAATGGCAGCCAGAGGGAGAGGGAGAAGCAGGCTCTCCGCTGAGCAGGGAGCCGGATGCGGGGCTAGATTCCAGGGCACTGGGATCATGGCCTGAGCCAAAGGCAGATGCTTAACCGACTGAGCCACCCAGGTGCTCCAAAGGTAGAGTTTTTAATAAGCTGCTGTGATGGGTAGCTTTGGAAGACTGTGAGAATAAATCCTCTGGTGAAAGTCCATTTGCCATGAGACTCTAGCTCTTCCTATCAAAAGGTTTCTCTATTTCCTTGCCCCCTGAATCTGAGCTGACCTTGTGAGTTGCTTTGACCAGCAGAATATGGCAGATGCGATCCAGTTCCAGTTTACACTCTCTTGGGCTGCTTTCCTGAGACCCCCATGTAAGAGAGTCAGTGTATCCACCGGGGATGGGCAGACACATGGAGAAGCACCCCAGTGTCCCAGCCAAGAGTCAGCATCTAGTGTCAAATGTGTGAGGGAGGCCAGCTGGAGCCTTGCAGCCCAGATACAAGCAGCCACAGTAATGAGCTGAGGTGGGACCAGCAGATGCATCTGCCAGAAAGCCACAGAATCACAAAAATAATAAATCATCACTGTTATAAGCCACTAATAAATTAGGGTGGTTTGTCACTTAGCAATAGATAACTGAAATATCACATTCACTGATTATAGTTTAATAACAGAAATCATTTAAAAAGCTGATCAGAGTTGTTTACTTGAAAATGTAAAACTACAGGGGCGCCCCGGTGTGCTCAGTGGGTTAAGCGTCTGCCTTTGGCTCCGGTCATGATCCTGGGGTCCTGGGATCGAGCCCCACGTTGGGCTCCCTGCTCAGTGGGGAATAAGCTTCCCCCTCTCCCTCTGTGCTCTCTGTCTCTCTCTCCCCACTCCCTCAAGTATATAAATAAAATCTTAAAAAAAAAAAGAAAGCCCAGAAACTGTAAAACTACAATCACAGATAAAATCTGAATCAAAGAGGTATGCAAAACTGAAGTTAGAAACTACCTGGAAAGCACCGAGAAGGGAAACAATTTATATTAAAACAGCAAGGCATTAGTCACTAATGACATCAGAGCACTGAAAACAAAGCTATCATCAAAACACAAGAATATTCTGAAGAAATCAGAAAAGGAATAAAATAAGCCAAAATAACCCAGGAAGTGAAAGTTAATAAAGGTAATAAGCATTGATGGTTAGTTGTTAATTATGTATTGCTAGTTAGAATGTGAGAAAAGAACTCTTTCAAAAGTGCAAAATAAAAAAGTTGTTGTAGAAACCACTCTGGCCATACCTAGTAACATTGTAACATAGTAACATTCGCACTTCCACTCAACAGTCCTGCCACTGAGAACTTACTCATGGGGGGAGGAAAGAGTAGCAAAGGACATAGAGACAGGGTCTCAAGGAAAATTAAATCTCGTTATGTTTAGTCTTTTATCCGCAATTGGCAACTTCTTTTGTTGTTTTCCTACTCAAAATATAAAGCTGAAGACTCTCATGTTCTCAAACTATTTTATTACCAAGTCTGATTGCCCAACAAATTTATAAGAAAATTTGTAAAAGCTATATTAGATAATTGTGGGGAGTCATAAAACTTATCTAATACGTTAGTAAGAATTCGTCTTATTGTTGATTACTTCTGTATTTTCTGCATTTAAAATGAACTGATTTTTTTTGTCTATTCCTCTTAAAAATAGGTCTGTTTGTTCTACCACTAGGGTAAAAAAAAGAGGGTGATTTCCAGAATTTTAACCAAAAGCATAATCTGTTATCTCACGGCTTCAGCTGTTTACATATTTTAAACTGAATAATGGGCTTCTAATAGTTTCAAAAATTAAACACAATCCAGACCCATGTTGGTATTTCCACGCTCAGGAGAAGCAATCACGATGCAGTGCAAAATTCTTGTGAAATTCTCATTGTCACTTATCAACCAGCAGTACTCATGATAATTAACCAAGGATGACAAGTGAAAGTGAATAAAGTATAAACTGTATCTGCTGGTGACTATTAAAATCCTTCCCCATTTCAGGCACCTGGCTGGATCAGCCCATAGAGTAGGTGACTCTTGATCTTGAGGTGGTGAGTTCGAGCCCCTCATTGGGGGTAGAGATTACTTAATAAATAAAAGTTTTTTAAAAAATCCTTCACCATTTCAGAACACTAACCTTAAATCATTAACTATAGGTCATAAAATTGCATTACAATACAAATAACATAAAATTTACCACCTTACCCTTTATAAAGGCACTCTTCAATTTCTCTTTAACATAGCTGGACTTTTGAATTTATAATTTTCACCCCAACTCAGACAAGGAAACCTATTTCACTTTGGGAAACCTCTGCATGTCATGGATTTTGGAGCACAAAGAGGATTTATACATCATCTCAGGCTCCAGAAGGTGGCAATGTGTGTGTGGACCACTCCACTCTACTTAGTACAGAGAAAGGTATTTTGAGTCCCAGGACTGTCCTTTGCCTATAATGCCTCTTCTGGCCTTACATTTTTTTTTTTTTTTATGGTGACAAAAAACATACAGCATAAAATTTACCATCTCTCTCTGTTGGGCAACCATCACCACAATCCATCTCCAGCACTTTTCGCAAAACTGAACCTCTATTCTCATTGAACTAACAACTACCCTGCCCCAGCCCCTGATAACCATCATTCTACTTTCGGTCTCTATGATGTTGACACTCTAGATCCTCAGATAAGTGGAATCATATAGTATTTGTCTTCTTGTGACTGGCTTATTTCATGGAGCATGATGTCCTCAAGGTTCAGCCATGTTATGGCTTATATCAGAATTTCCTTCCTTTTTAAGGCTGGACAATATTCCATTGTATGTACGTCTGTGATTAACGTAGGGGGCCCTTATCTACTCCATTGATGGCCCGAATAAAACAGAGGGTGACCTTCCTTCAAAGAAGAGGGAAGTCCTCCTGTCTCACTGCTGAGCTGGGACATAGGTCTTTTCCTGCCTTCAGACTTGAACTCACCCTGGCTCTTCTGGGGTCTGGAGCCTGCTAACTTTCAGACTGGAACGTACGGCATCAGCTCTCTGGGTTCTCGGGCTTTCGGATTTGTATTAGAATATTGTGCATACATGTACATATCCCGTTGTTTGTGTGTCTCTGGAGGACCCTGGCCGATGCAATACCACATTTTGTTTATCCACTCACCCATCAGTGAGGGAGGATGGTCGATTTGGATGGCTTCCACATTTGAGCTATTATGTATAATACTGCTAGAATGTTCTTGTGCAAATACTTCTTGGAAGGTCCTGCTTTCAATCCTTCTGGATATATACACAGAAGTGGAATTGCTGAATCAGATGGTATTTCTATTTTTAATCTTTTGAGGACCCTCCATACTGTTTTCCATAGTGGCTGCACCAGTTTGCATTCCCACGAACACTGCAAAGTAGTTCCAAGGTCTCCACATCCCTGCAAACACTTGTTACGTTCTATTTTTTGATAGTAGCCATCCTAATGGATGAGAGGTGATATGTCACTGTCATTTTGATTTCCATTTCCCTGATTAGTGAAGAACTATGGACAATTTTTAAAGCTCTTTAAAAAACCACGTTAAAAAACAGCATACATGTTAACTTGTTTACACTATGAAATAAAGCTACAGATAGACACATAGTGTTTGCTCAAATCTGCTTGTAAAGAAAACCTCTGTCTTCTTCCCATGTATCTCTTTTATCTCACATGACTACCACACTCACAACACTTCTGACATCAGATGTGTGGGTGCTTTCCCCCATTGGTAATTCTCCGCAAAACCAGCAGGGTGTCCTACAATTTAACTCAGTCTGACACCTTCTATCTGGGGAAGGGTGCCAATCACAAATCCAGGCTGTCACCTGTGCTTCTGATGGAGGTGCTATAGATCAGAGGTCCTTACGACCCCCTCCTCTGGTTCGGTTAATTTGCTAGAGCAGCTCACAGAATTCAGGACAACAGTCTACTTCCTATTTACCAGTTTGTTGCAGAAGGTTATAATAAAGGATACCCAGAAATAGCCAGATGGAAGAGGTGCACATGGCAAGGTAAGTGGGAAGGGGTGCAGAGCTTCCATGCCCTCTCCGGGAACACCACTCTCCAAGCACCTCTATGCTCTCCAAACCCCATACTTATTAGGATTTTTATGAAAGCTTCCTTAGGCATTATGGATCATTAACTCCATTTCCAGCCCCTCTCTCCTCTCTGGAGAAGGGGGATGATAGGGTGCAGAAAATCCCAAGCTTCTAATCCTAGCTTGGTCTTTTCAGTAACCAGCCCCATCCAGGAGCCCACCAAGAGCCACCTCATTAGAACAGAAGACACGGGTATCACCTAGGATATCCCAAGGGATTTAGGATCCGGGGTCAAAGACCAATATATATATATATGTGTGTGTGTATATATATATATATACATATATATATATATATATATATTTCTAAAGTCTTTTAAAAAATAATGTGTGCTTATTTATTTACATGGTAAAATAAAACTAGAGACAGTTCTTGATCATTGATCTGCAACTTTTCTCAAATATGCTGCTTCATTTGCAAACACACCGGTGAAGCAAAATTAGAAACACAAGGCTGCTGAGTTGACCAGGGGATTTAGTTGGATTGATTTCATAGTTACTGTTATCAACCCGTGTTAGCAAAACAAACCTACATCCTTTGTAAGAGCACATCTGTTCTAACACCCACACCCTCTAGGTCACCATGTCCTTGGTCACTCAGGAGATGTGCCGACAATCTGAACTCCACTTTCTAAACCCTAGTGCCTGACCACTCTTCTCTCTAACTGAGGAATTGTTTTCCTCTGGATTTGTTAGTCTTGTCCCATAGATATTCTACTTTTTAAGGTGATTTTGCATATTTTTAACTTATTATAGTTTGTTCTGTAATATAAAATACAAACCCAAATGCAATGTACAACCAGATGAAGATCCCAGTTCAAAAACAAAAAAGTTTCAAAGGCATATGGGGAGAAGATGAGGAGAGCTGAATACGAACTGGCTACTTCACTGTCCATCATCGTAGGTGTATTACTGATAATGTGCTCATGCAGGAGGACATCCTCGTCCTCAGGTGATGCACCATGAAGTATTAATGCATAAAGTGTCATCATACTGCAAGTTACTTTACAGCAGTTCAACATAAAAGATAGGTACTTGATGGATGTAACAGAGTGACACAAGTAAAGCAAAATATACCCCAATGCTGAATCTAAGTGACAAGTGAATGCTTATTCATTTTATTATTATTTTAACATCTCAGAAGGAATGAAAATTTTGTAACCTCCCCAAAATGAAACTAAAGGTGAAGCACCGTTTTCTATTTACAAGTTCCAGGAAAAGCAAACTTTGGAGGTCACACCTCAGTCTTTTGTCCATGTGCATAACAATCCTTTTCTCAAAAGTAAAATGATGATACAAAGCTGATCATCATATAAAAAGCAGATTTTTCATTCAGCCATTACTTCTTGTTTATAGCATTGCGTTTGCACCTGAGTTTTTGGTTTGAAAACAGTCCACCTAAACAACTGGGTCAGCTTCAATGATGCTTTCTCTTGCTTTTGTTTTTCTTCCCAGAAGGCAGATGAACTTTTTTCTACTCTAACCCTTCAGGGTCTGTGCCCATCATATGCTTTGTTGATGTGGGTTTTCAAATTATACAGCATTCATGTCAGTTTCCAATAGACAGGCAGTCAGAATAGAGACTGGAGAGGCAAGGGGGTGTCTGCCCCCCTGGAGGACCTCTGATGGGCGTCTGTGTGGGGGTGGGCACCAGAGACAAATGGTGTCCTTAGAAGCCATGGAAAATGATGTCCTGGCTGAGGCTGGTATGGAAGGAGTGACACTGCCCTAGAATGAACTCGGGATCAGAATCACCCGATACGGGCTTCGACAGCAAGCACACCAGCAGGTGTCATAATGTATAGAAAATCAGAGGCACTGCTCCAGTTGCCTTAGATCCCATAAGTCAGATGGCTCTTCAACCAACCCCAAAAAGAGATTAGTATGCCCTGATACCAGAACCATTCTCCATCCAATCACCCAGACTGACAATCCAGCCAGATAGGTCAGGGAGGGCTGAGGCAGGTTAATTTGATTTAGGAAAGCAAGGGGAGCACCTGGCTGGCTCAGTCCCTAGAGTGTGTGACTCTTGATCTCAGGGTCATGGGTTTGAGCGCCATGGTGGGGGTAGAGAGTACTGAAAAATAAAATCTTAAAAAAAAAAGAAGAAGAAACAAAGAAAAACAAGGACACATGATGTTTCCTGCTCCCAAGTAGAAGGGAGACAATTCTTTTTCAGGGAAATCTATTCTTTCCAACTGCAACACTTATTGCATATTTGTATTGCATGTGCATATGTTTGTTTATTTACCTATTAATTGTTCACCTACCCATACTCCATGAAGGCAGAAGCTGTGTCCGTTTTATTTGCCTTTACAGAACCAAAATCTAGCACAGTGACAGATGTATCGTAGATGCTCCATTCATGGAAAGAAGGTGATAAACAGTATCCATTGTGTAGGCCACATGTGTTTAATGTGGCCATATCTATATAGTCAAGAATTCAGGCTAGCTTATCTAAATGTACAGTTGTCTATTTATGGGAATTCATATATCAAAATCTTATCAGCATGTGTTAGATTGACAATGTTAGATTTCTGGTAGTTTATTATACTTCAGTATGCCAACCGTGATGCATGCCAATTAATCAGATTTAATGAATTAAGGTTGGTTAACTATTATATAGAGTGACCTTGTCTGTACATCTTAGGTTTTATAAGAAACATAAAGACTGTCAGATATGTGAGCACCTGGGTGGCTCAGTCGGTAACTCAGCCAACTCTTGAATTTGGCTCAGGTCATGATCTCAGGGTCTTCAGATCAAGCCCCACGTGGGGCTCCACACTCAGTGGGGAGTCTGCTTGAGATGCTTTCCCTCTGCCCCTCCCCACACTCGCAGGCACTTGCTCTCTCTCCCTAAAATAAATAAATAAATCTTGGAAAAAAAAAAAAAGATTGTCAGAAATGATTCTTAGGGACACCTGGCGGGCTCAATTGGTTAAGCATCTGCTTTTGGCTCAGGTCATGATCCCGGAGTCCTGGGATGGAGCCCCATGTTGGGCTCCCTGCTCAGCGGGGAATCTGCTTCTCCCTCTCGCTCTGACTGCCGCTCCCCTTGCTTGTGCTCTCTCTCTCTGTGTCAAATAAATAAATAAAATCTTCTAAAAAAATGACTTTTAATTGGCAAAATGAGTGGACTTCAAGATATGTGATCATGACAGGACCCACTGCCTTTGCACCTACAAGGATAAGAAGCTGACAGGTCCAGCCATCATAGTGCTCTGAAGGCATGGATCCTATTAACCTTGTATCTCTCCATTTCAAGGGAAATCCTGCTGTCTGAGCTGCTGATCCACAAAGCATGCTGATCCTGCCTCAAAACATTATCAAACAACATGGAGTGACCCGTTGATCGGGGTGTCAGATGTACCAAAGGGCCAAGAAAGGTGCCTCCCTGCTCTATCCAATGTGCCCATGCCTGTTGACAATGAGAGCTGTGCACCTGGAAGAGTTCAGGCTGGCATTCTCATCTAACTTCCTATTTGGCTGCTAGATGGAGGGGCTGGGGCTCATGGGCTTCTACCTCTAACAGCTGGAGAATATAGATACAAGTATACGCTGTATGATGCTCTATAGCTGATGATCTAGTAAAATAATTTCAAAACTCTGTTAAAAGGACTTGAAATTTGAAGTTCAGGGGCACCTGGGTGGCTCAGTTGGGTAAGCATCTATCTTTGGCTCAGGTCATGATCTGAGGGGTCCTGGGATCCAGCCCTGTGCTGGGCTCCCTGCTCAGTGGGGAGCCTGCTTCTCCCTCTCCCTCTGCCGTTCCCCCTGCTTGTGCTCGCTCTCTCTCTGTCAAATAAATAAATAAAATCTTTAAAAAAAAAGAAATTTGACGTTCAATATAAACTTTTGTTTATTCCAATTATGCTTAGATCCTTAAAATTTCAACAATATGAAAGTGCTTCTCTTATGTTTTTCTAAATCCTCCTAAATGTATTAAGTGAAAAACGCACAGTGGAGTAAATCATGTATAGAATGCTACCATTTCTCTAAGAAGAGATCAGTGGGGGTGGAGAGACAGACAGACAGGGGATTTACGGAATATATTACAGATACGGATGTACGCATGCATGTATATATGTATGTTTATACATAATGACTTGTTTGGTAATTCATGAATGACATATTTAAAATACCTTTTCTTTATTTTGGGCAATTTTACAAGCCACTATGCCCCAATTTCTAACACCATATCACTAGAAAGACTTCTTCTATGAACTAGGGGAGGGGAAAACTATTAAAGCAATCACATACAAAATCACCCCATGCCACAGCTTTATCTTTTCAATGTTAAGTGCAACAAAACCCATATTTTTGTCTAAAGATCCTTTTTATTAAACATTATTTCACTTATAACCTTAGGTCAATACAATTTTGAGTCCTATACCAACTAATGATCTCTTCTTTCTCCTACCTACAGCAATCGCTTTCTCTACATGTAACTAATATCAACAGTTTAACATTATTACTGTGTATATTACATATGAATCAGATAACATATACAAATTGTATACCAACACCTCCGTGTGTGTATTTTTGTTTTGAACCTTTAATGAGAAAAATATGTATCAAGCTCAAGAACACTGCTTGGTGTGTCACTGGGTCAAGGGTTGGTATGCACACACAGATTTTATATATGTATAGGCTTCCTAATAGACGATTACTATTCACATTGCACTGCAATGGATTTGCTTCAGTAAAAATTTCGTTAAGTATTTTTGCAGATTAAAAAAAAAGAGTTAATTCCTTCTGTAATTTATTATTTCCCACTGATGGAGTTTCAAGCTGTTCTGTAGGCTTTTTGTTTGCTTGCTTGTTTTTTCTGGCTACTCCAAAAATGCTACGTTAAAATATAATTTTACACATGCCTTCATCTACTTGTATTTTGGGGACAGACTCCCCAAAGTGAAAACACTGGGTTAAAAGTGATGAAACAAATCTTCACATTCAATACATAGATGCAATTTGGTCTCCAAAATGTAACAATTCATAATCCTGCCTGCAACACTTTCTTGTACCCTTGTTGGCATAGGACCTTACCAACCATTTAAAGATTTTATCAACCATTAATTTTTTTTAAATTTTATTTTATTATGTTATGTTATTCATCATACAATACATCATTAGTTTTTGATGTAGTGATCCACAATTCATTGTATCAACCATATAAATTTTGTTCCTGATAACCTTGAAAAATGAAACAGTGCATTGTTCATACACTGACACCAAATCAAATGTTATTCCAACTATATACATACTGAAATGTCCTAATTCTCCACTAATTTCACTAAACATTAAATTCTTATGGTTTTAAAATACAATTGCCAACAAATCCTCCTAGAATTCATATATTCCAAAAGAAAGACACTATACTGAAGATGCTCATCATGTCCTCCTCCCTTTCCCTACGTTCCCCTCTCAGACAACCTGTCCCATGAACAGCCCGATAACTGAGCAGTGGGGCTGAGGGCACCTCTGATGGCACCAATTACGGGCTAAGTCCAAGCACAGCAGAACTCAATCTGCCAAGCGAGAGCAGAGATGAGAGTCCATGTGACCCCACAGCAGGCCAGGGAGAAGCTTCAGTCATTGGTTCTTTGATCAAAATGGTCATGCTAGGGTCTGCTTTCGTTGGCGTTTAACAAAATCCTGCACTCTTTCATGATAAAAACACTCAACAAACTAAACTAGAAGAAAATTAACTCAACATAATAAAAACCATATATTAAAGCCCACGTCTAACATCATACTCAGCGGTGAAAAACTGAGAGCTTTCCCTCTAAGGTAAGTAATAAGGTAAGTAAGTAATGCCCGTTCTTGAAACTTTTACTTAAAACTGTATTGGAAGTCCCAGCCAGAGCAATTAGGCAAGAAGGAATAAAAGGCATCCGAACTGGAAAGGAAGTGGTAAAACTGTCTCTGTTCACAGATACATGATCTTATATGTAGAAACAGGAAGATTCCATGAAAAACCTATTAGAACTTATAAATATTCAGCAGAAGTGGTACAGTGTAAAATCAACATACAATCTGTAGGGTAGCAACGCACAGTCCGAAGGAAATTACAACCACAATCCCATCTACGATAGCATTTTAAAAGAAAAAAATAATCAGTAATAACCTTAACCAAGAAGGCAAAAGACTTGTACACTGAGAACTACAAAACATCGCTGAAAGTGATTCAACAAGTCACAAATAAACAGAAATACACTCTGTGTTCATGGATTGGAAGATTTAATATTGTTAAAAAGTCCATAATATGCTCAAAGTGAACTACAGATTCAACGCAATCCCTGTCAAAATGTCAGTGGCATTTTTTACAGAAATAGAAAGAACCGTAGTAAAATTCACATGGAATTTCAAATGACTCCAAATAGCCCAATCTTAACGGAAAAACAAAACAAAACGCAACTAGAATGTTCACACTTCTTAATTTCAAAACACAGTATAAAGTGACAGTAATTAAAACAGCATGTTTCTGGTATGAAAATAGATTTACAGACCAACAGAACAGAAGAGACAGAAATAAGTGCGCGGCTACGTATATGATCAAACGATCTCTGACAAAGTTGCCAGAGCTACACAATGGGGAAAGGACAGTCTCTCTTCAACAAATGGTGCTGAGAAAACTGGATATCCACATGCAAAAGAATAAAGTGGGACCCTTACATTAATACCATATACAAAAACTATCTCAAAATAGATTAAAGACCTAAACTTAAGACCTGAAACTATCAACTTGTAGAAGAGAGCATACATGAAAAAATCTTGTAACATTGGATTTGACAACAATTTTGTAGATATGACACCAAAGGAATGGGTGTAAAAAGCAAAAACAGACAATCAGGACTATATCAAACTTGAAAACTTTGGCATAGTAAAGGGAATAGCAAAATGAAGAAGCAACCTACAGAATGAGAAAATACCGCAAACCATATATCTAATAAGGCAGCAATATCCAGGATATATAAAGAACTACAACTCAGCAACAACAACAGCAAACCCCAAATAACCTGACTTAAAAGTGGGCAAAAGACTTGAATAGACATTTCTCCAAAGAAGAAACACAGATGGTCAACAAGCATGTGAAAAAGATGTTCACATCGCTCATCATCAGGGAGATGCAAATCAAAACCACAATGAGCTCTCACCTCACACCCATTAGGATGGTCACTTTAATGACAAACAAAGCAGAAAATAAAGTGTTGGCAACGGTTTGGGAAAAGTGGTACCCTTGTGCTCCACTGGTGGGGATGTAAAATAGTGTAGCTGCTACGGAAAACAGTATGAACGTTCCTCAAAAAATTAAAAATAGAAGTACCATATGATCCAGTAAATCTCACTTCCACTATATATACCCAATATGATTGAAAATGGGATCTCAAAGAGATATTTGCACACCTATGTTCACTGAAACATTATTCAGGATAGCCAAGAGGTGGAAACTAAAGGTCCACTGACTGATGGCTGGATAAAGAAAATGTGGTATATACATACAATGGAATACAGCTTTAAAAGAGAAGGAAATAAAACAGAAGGAAAGCCTGTCGTGGATGAACCTTGAGGACATTGTGTGAAGTGAAATAGGTCAGTCCCAAAAAAGATAAACACTGCCTGCTTCCACTTATATGAGGTATCTGAAGTAGTCACACTGGTAGGAACGAAGAGTAGAATGAGAGCTGTCAGGGGCTGGGGGAAGGGGGACAGGAGTCATTCAGCGGGTACAGAGTTCCAGTTCTGCAAGATAAAAATGTTCTAGGGGTTTATGCACAAGGTACATGCACTGCTCACTTAAAAATGGTTAAGATAGTAAATGCTGTTATGTGATTTTTACCACTAAAAAAAGATACTTAACTGATGGCAAAATAATAACTATGAAATGTGTAAGCCAGACAGGGGCAAAATATATGACAAAAACAGCACAAAGGCAAGAGATGGAAGAGTGTAAGTATTATCTGAAGATAAATTATAAATTTAAAAAGGATGCTGAGAGAGCTTAAAGACTAAAGATGAATATTGTTAGGATATTAATTTGACCCAAGTTGATAAACAGTTCATCAATTTGCAGGCTTTTTCTTTTTAGAAAGTAACATGCTGATTTCAATATGTTTAGGGAAATGCAAATGATTTAGAACACTCAAAAAATCTTGAAAAAAAAATAAATATTGAGGATTTGCTCTAAAAGATTTCCAAACTCCAAAGAGTCAGTAATAATAGTACTGAAATTCAGATAGAGAAGTCAATGGAACAAGATCAAAAGGCCAGAGATAGTCTTTCTCAACCAACCAGCCTCCCCGCGGTCCTCCCTCTCCTCCCACAGCAGCAGTAGACAGTCAGTATCGGGAGGATACCGCCTTGATCTGGTTACACTTCCGATGACTGGTTATACTTCCAAATAAAAAAAATTTCAAGGTAACAGAAAGTCTAAGCATAAACGCCACTATCTCTCTCTTTCTTGCACAGATTATCTGAATATGTTCATTTCTGCCACTCCTACGTATCCAGCGAAGGAGAAAAAGAAAATGTAAGAATTAACTTGGACATCATTTTTATTGTCAACGTAAAGGAGGTGGCATTATTAATTAAATAAAGGTGTGGTAGTCCAGTAGTAATGAAGGTTGTTAATGATGACCTAAATCCATGAATAAATCTTACTAGACACACAATATACACTGAGTTAAAGCGTGTGTTTTAGGTGCTGTCCTGCTTCTTGTGACACGCAGAGTCAGCAGGACTGGGCTGAGAGTGTCCTTTCCCCCCTTCAGTTCCTGTGGACTCTGCACTGTAATAAAAGAAGCCGCTCTTTGCTGTGACGGCAATTTGCTAATCTTTTTCACCACCATACTATATACCAACTTTTATGACCCATGTGTATTTGCATAAGCAATCAATACTCAGCAGCCTCCAAAACTCTCTAGCTGGGCATGAAGCTCATTAATTCATTCATTCATTCATTCACATTTTAAACAAACCTTGCTCTAAACTATCAAGTGCCAGGTACTCTGCAAAGAATCAAATAAAACATCTCATTCTCTTTCTCTTCTAGGGATATCTTCTGTCCTCCTATTCTTGAAATGTTCAAGTTCCTCAGGCTGGGTCCTAGTTTCCTCCTTTCCTTTTAGACTCTTGCCCTCAACATTCTCTCTCTTTTCACTGTGGTAAAACATACATAACATAAAGTTTACCACTTCATCTACTTTTTTCAATATACAGTTCAGTGCATTAAGTGTGTCCACATTGTTGTGCACCCTCCGTTCGTGTGGTATCCCTGATGGCTACGTCAGTGCCCATCTTTAGATCTCTTATCTAAAGGGATAGCATATCCTTCAGGTTTCTCTTAGGTGCAAGTGACAAAAACCAACTGTAGCTAATTAAATAGAAAAGGACTTCACTGAACAGATTTGGGGTAACTTGGAGAATCTTTGTAGAGAACTAGAGAAGCATGCTTGGGGGCTCAATATCTATATATCCTCCCCCATCATGATGCAGAATTGGGCCCATAAAAATACCACTGCTGTTGCCACTGGCCCAGATCCTTCCGGTTACACTGCCGTAGGCATGCCCGCCTCTGGGGAACTACTGCTAGACCCACACGTGCGGGAGCCTCTCAGATCTGTATCTGGCTGCTCACCGCACCTGCCTGCACTAGTGTGGTTGTCTACGGCCTTCCTTTTCTGTGTCACACCTCTCCACCTCCACATCTGGAGCAAGTGTGTCTGGTCGACAAAGTCTGGGTCACATCCAGGACCTGCATCTTTGCTGTGAGAGAAGCATCCCACACTGAGAGACCAGCTCTGACTCGTCCGATAGAACTGCCAAAGGACAGGTGCTGGGCAGTGAAAAGAATGAAAAATGCTCATCATTTTGCTTTCTAGGCACTTCAAACTCATTATAAAGTTAACTTGATCTCCTGGTCTTTCTGTCAAAACTTTCCTGTGCTCTCCTAATCATCCAGGTATTAAAGGCAGAGGTAGAGAACTATTCATTCTGTATCCTCCCGCAGGCCTCCATCAGCTTTATCCCAAGCGTATCTTGAATCCATCCAATTCTCTCCAGATCCAACACTTATCATTTGAATCCAAGGCTTATTACTTAGACTATTCCTAAATGTTCTCACCCATTCTAACAGCTTTATTGAGATAATTTACATGCACCACTACTCACCCATTTAAAGGTGCAATTCAATGATTTGCAGCATTTTCACATAGTTGAGATACAGATAGATAATAATCTATTTTAGAACATTTTCGCCACCCCCAAAAGAAACTCAGCAGTCACTCCCCGCTTCCCCTCAGTGCCCCTTTTGGATAGACATCAATCTACTTCTTGTCTCAATAGAGCTGCCTAGTTTGGACACTGCAAGTGACTGGAATCATATAGCACAGGTGAACCTTGAACAATGGGGGCTGGGCATGCTGACCTGTGACACAGTTGAAAATTCATGTATAACTTTTGACTCCCCAAAACTTAACTACTAATAGCCTACTGTTGACCAAAAGATAACAGTCAATTAATATATATTTTGTATATTATATGTATTATATACTGTATTGCTACAATAAAACTAGAGGGAAAAAAAGTGTTAAGAAAATCTTAACAGAAAATACATATACAGTATTATACTGTATTTACATTTTAAAAAATCTGTGCTCACTGCAGTTCAAACCTGGGTTGTTCCAACGGTCAACTGTACATAGTCTTTTGTGACTAACTTCTTTCACTTTGCATGTTTTCAAGGTCCCTTCATGTTGTTGCATCTAGCAGTATTTTATTTCTTTTTATTGCAGAATAACAGTACATTCACTGTATGGATATATCACATTTTATTTATTTAATCATCATTTAATGGACATTTGGATTGGCACCACTTTTTTTGCTATTATGAATAATGCTTCAATGAACAATCATGCACAATCACATTTGTGTGTGAACATGTATTTTTCAATTCTCTCGGATATATACCCAGGAGTGGAAATCCTGGGTCATATGTTAACTCCATCTTTAACATTATATGAACCGCTAGACTGTTTTCCAAAGTGTCTCCTCCATTTTACATTCCCGCAAGCAATGTGAGTGTTTACAACTTCTCCACATTCTTGCTGACACTTGCTGTCACCATCTTTGATTATGTCCATCCTAGTGGGTGTGAAGTACTATCTTATTGTAGTTTTGATTCACATTTCCCTTATCACTAATGACATTGAGCATCTTTTTATGTGCTTATTGGCCACCTCTATTCTTCTTCAGAGAATGTTTTCAAATCTTTTGTCCCTTTTTAATGGGGTTGTCTTTATATTATTGAATCGTAGATGTTTGCATATATAGAAACAAGTCCCTTATCAGGTATGTGATGTCTACATATTTTATATCACTGTGTGTGTTGTTTTTTTCATTTTCTTGATAATGTTCTTTGAAGCACAGTTTAAAGAACTTTTTTATCAAGCTCAATTTATCTATTTTTTTTCTTTTGCCACTTGTGTTTTGATATCATACCTGAGAAACGATTGCCTAATCCAAGGTCACAAAGATTGTGGCTATGTTTTCTTCTAGATCTTTGTTCCATTTTGAGTTACTTTTTATATGGTGTGATGTAGGAATCCAGATTATTCATGTGGATATCCAGTCAACACATCCGTTTGTTGAAAAGACTGTCCTCTCAATAATGAATTATCTTAGTACTTGTGTCAAAAATCAATTTTGGGGGTGATACACAATCCAATCCACGACACTATCATGTTTGAATTATTTATTAATAGTGCATAGATATAAAATTGATTTTTGTACCTTGATCTTGAATCCTGAAACCTTGTTGAACTCATTAGTTCTGATCTTTGTGGCTTCCTTAGGATTTTCTATATAGAAATCATTTCATTTATAAACAGATCTAGTTTTACTTCTTCCTTTCTGATCTGGCTACTTTTTATTTTATTTTCTTGCCTAATCGGTCTGCATAAAACCTCCAGTATAATGTTGAATAAAAGTGGCAAGAGTATATATCCTTGTTTTGTTCTTGATCTTAAGGAGGAAGGCTTTCAGTCTTTCACCTTTAAGTATGATGCTAGCCCCAAGTATTTTGTAAATGCTCATTATGGGCTTAAGTTTCCTTCTATTCTTAGTTTGTTGAGTGTTTTTCATCAAGAAGGTGTGTTGAATATTGTCAAATGCTTTCTTCTGTTCATATAGCGTTATGGACCGAATTGTGTCCTCCAGAAATTCCTATGTTGAAGCCCTAACCCCCCAGTGTGACTGCATTGGGAGATATGGCCTTTAAAGGGATAGTTAACAGAGCACCTTGGTGGCTCAGTTGGTTAAGCGGCTGACTCCTAATTTCAGCTCGGGTCATGATCTCAGGGCTGTGAGTTCAAGCCCTGCATCAAGCTCTGTGCGAGGCATGGAGCCTGCTTAAGATTCTCTCTCTCCCTCTCCCTCTGGCCCTCCCCCACCGCTCTCTTAAAAAAAAAAAAAAAATCCTTAAAGGGATAAAGTTAAATATGGTCATAACCGTGGTACCCTAACTTGATAACTGGTGTCCTCATAAGAAGAGGAAGAGATCTCTTTCCATCTACTCACAGAAGAAAGGCCACGTAGGACACATCAAGAAGGAGGCCATCTACAAGCCAGTAAGAGAACTCTTACCAAAACCCAAATTTGCTGGCTTCTTGATCATAAACCTCTAGCCTGTGAGAAAGTAAATCTGTTGTTTAAACCACAAATCTGTATTTTGTTATAGCAGCCCAAGCAGACTACTATATATAGTGTATTGTATTAATTCAGATTTGTTTGTTTTTTAAAGATTTTATTGATTTATTTGACAGAGAAAGAGAGCACAGCAGGGGGAGTGGCAGGCAGAGAGAATGGGAGAAGCAGGCTCCCCATGGAGCAAGGAGCCCGATGCGGGGCTCGATCCCAGGACCCTGGGATCATGACCTGAGCCGAAGGCAGATGCTTAACCAACTGAGCCACCCGGGTGCCCCTACATTGATTCAGATTTTAAACCAACCTTGCATTCCTGTGATAAAGATCACTTGGTCTATGGTCCATAATCCTTTCATATTTTGCTAGATTCAGTTTGCTAGGATTTTGTTGAGGGTTTCTGCACCTATATTCATAAGGAGATGCTTTTTCCATAAAGGATATTGGGATAACTGGCAAAATATGAATGGGATCTGAGAATTAGGTAATCTACTTTGTTGATTTCTTGTTTTTAATGGTTGCATTATGAGTATGTATGCAGGAGAACATGTTTAGCAAAAACACATTAAAATATTCAGAAATGATGGGGCATTAGCTTGGGAATTTACTTTCAAATGGTAGAGAATAAAGAAAGGGTGAATGCAGAATTGAGAGACTAATATTTCCAGAGGAAGAAAAGGTTCAAATAGGAAGGGGGAATTCAACAGGATGCTATAGGGCTCTTTAATTTTGAGGATAGTAAATTAAAAAAGGGGGGGGAGGCTATTTTCTGTGCCACATTATAATCTAGGTGTGTACTTTTCTCACATGCCAGGATCATTCCTCCTCTGCATTTTCCCAAAGCTCAGTAGGAGATAAGAACACACTTTGCTAAAATGACCTTCTTATGAACTATTCCTCAGGCAGATTTGCCCTCAGCCTTTTTTCTCTTCCAGTTCTACTCATAATAAATAAGAATTAAAGGGCAGTGAGTTACTCAATATATTTTCTTACATTTTAGGCTCTAAGCCACAATTATTCTAATAAGGGAAACAAATTATACTCTTAGAATGCAAATGGTTTATATTTTAGATTAGCTCCCCCTTAGAAAATGGAAGACAAGTAATTAAGGTATGCAAAATACATATACCAAATATGAGGTCAAACTGAGAAAAACTGGTCTTCACAGGACAATTCTATTAGGACCTATAGGAAAACTGTCTAGAACGTACAATTCTTCAAGAGTATATGAAAATGTTTAATTCACCCCTCAAGAAAAGCTTCTATTTTTTTTAATGGAAAAAAAAGTATAAAACATGATTAGCCACCGACCCCAACTACCTGGTATTCTAGTAAACGAAGTCTGTCATGTAAACTAACGTTTCTGTGTTTCAATCATAAAAACATCACTTAACTCGGCTGTGACCTTTATAATCATCTTAACTTCAATACCTAGGTTACCTTTGCAGTGCACACTGCAGCCTTTCCAAGCTGAGAGGACACAGGGATACAGAGCCTACTAAAAGTTCTAGGGTCTTCCGCTCTTGCAGATAATGTCTCTGGAGTGCAAAGGTATCTACATATATTTTCCATCAGTATCATCATACATTGGAGTACTTGTTATATCCAAGGGATATTTTTCATTCATCTGATATTTACTGAGTTCCAGCTATGTGTCCAAGGCAATGAGGAGAGATGAGAACTGTGCCCATATTCACAAAGTTTAGTCTACTGGATGACACTGTATACTTGATGTTTGTGTGTCTGTAATTCACAATGTTGATGATGAAAATGCTAGATGCCCAAATAACAGATAATGGTGAAATATAGTAAAAGACTGGAAGGGATTTTAGCAATACTAACATCAATTGTCATTCAACTTGAGGTCTGCTTTTAAGTGAGAACTACAATTGTTTACCAACTGTCTCCAGAGATTTTGAACTTGCCCCTGTGCTCTCCCCTAACCCAGTCTGTCCTGTGTTTAGAGGCCTGCATGATCACTATAGAGGAGCCTTGAACTCATTAAACATCAAGGAATATGTCCTGGGAATAAAGGCCACAAAAAACCCCACAAAAAACGAAAAATGAAAAACCAAAAGCCCAAACAAACAATATGCCACATTAAGTGCATATCTTATTGGTTTAAAAAAAATGATAATAGGAATCATGATAAATTTTTAAAAAGGGAATTACAGGTACATGATTAAAAATATAATGGAAGATAACAGAACTCGGACATAAACCATCACCCAGAGGAGAAATCCCACGACAAGGGACCCTGTGGCCTTCCACTAGTGTGCCTGCTAACTCTGTGGTCCTTCTTTCTTACCCTATACCAGATCCACTAGTTACTGCCAGGCTTAGTGATCACATATGATCTCTGTTCCATACCCTCCCTCTGTGTTGTCTCTTTTTAAGTGTGTTTTCACCTTTGTCTCTTTCCTGTGCTCAGCTTAAGTTAGATCCTGCAAGTGGCATATGTCCTGCATAATTATTGCTCCCCCCTGCCCTCCTCTGAAGGGTGGTTTAATCACACAGGCAACTTCTGATGTTTCTACTTCAATCACTGGCTAAGGGGTGTGTGTGTGTGTGTGTGTGTGTGTGTGTGTGTGTGTGTGTGTGTGTGTGTGTGTGTACCTTTGCTTACAGGTTCTGTTGCTATTCTAGATCTAAGTCTTTAAGAAATATAAAATATTACATTAATTGCCTTTGTGCATCTTCGTTCTTAGAGAAGGAAAAGTGTGGACTAACTTCAGCGAGCACATGCCACACAGAAAACACACTTAGCACTCCAAGGTGCTTAGCACTGTGCTAGGTGCTGTCAGACACAAAGAAATCACATGGCAACCTGCCACATCTTGGTTTATTTCACAAAGCCAAGACATACGAAAGGGAAATTAAGACAGTGTGTAACAAAGAACTGAATTGAATATAATTGAGTACCAAACTACAAGTTAGTGAGTGCCACAGATCTTCAGAAAGGGGAGAAACTATTCCTAGAGCCACTCTGAGTTTGGGTTATGGGTGTGGGAGCCTAGCGAGGTGAAAGGACATTCGATCTAGAGGTTAAAGCACGGTGCGTAAGTAAATGCACAGAAGAGAAATGAGTTTGATTCAGGAAAGAGAAGGAGTAGCCACCTTTTAGAAGCATATGGTTAAGTTTACCTTGTGAAGGACCCTATAGACCCAGAAGTCTGACTTTTTTCTGACTTTGATCTAATGAGAAATGCAGTCATAACTGCCCTTTGGTGGAGAAAGGTGTGGCATTGTTTTGGCAAGTTAGAACAGGACAAAGATCAAGGAGTGAAGCTCAGTGAAGTTAGAAACCAGTTCACTGACTTGTTAATTTTAGCCATTCTGACTGGTGTGAGGTGGTATCTCATTGAGGTTTTGATTTGGATTTCCCTGATGCTGAGCAAAAAAAAGAAAGAAAGAAAGAAACCAGTTCACTATTTAGTGATCAAGAATAAATGTCAAAAAGGAGTCAGAACAATACTTGGTATGTCATAATCATTCAGTAAAAGTGCTAGCTATTATAAAATAATGTCAGGGACTAGTATGGTAAGGCTGGGGCAATAAACAGTAAGATCTATTTCAAAAGTATCTGTTGCACAACAGGAGGAAGATGGATGCCCATATTTTTTATGCTTTGCTTATCTATCAAGGGCTGAACAAAGAGAATGAGAAGTCTTATCAGGTTAACTTCTAGATCTTCCACAGAAACACATTTAAATGCTTTGGGAAAATGTGGTTTGTTGTGTAATATTCTTAATTTTTGATCTATAGCCAATTTTTTGGAAGTGTTCCTAACGAGTACATTACTCTTGAGCAGATTACTCAAAGGTCTGTTGTGGGGGTTCAAGGATCATTAACACGCTCTACACTTGGGTATTACACTTGCAGGTATTCAGAAAATGTATTTCCCTCCCTTTTCTTTGATAAGGTAACTGTTACAGTCTCTAACCAGACCCACCTGTTCATGACTTTTAGCATGTAACAGAATGTAATGCAAGAGTTGGAGAGTGAAATAGGAATGTGAAAAAATCTTTTTTGAAAACAAAAACTAGTAGTCTAAAAAACTACTTTCTCTTGGGATTCAGGTTGGCGGTCTTTGAGGAAAGTACATGGGAGATCTCACCTCCCACATCCACCAGTGGAAGGGTAGTCTCCAATAAGTGAACTCTTCATCTCCACTTGCACGGGGCCATTTAAAACGGTTTGTCATACATTTCCTATCATCCAACTGGTTCTGACACTATTGAAGCATGTGAGTTTCTTGTCAGGGAAAGCAAGCTACAGACTCTTAAAGACTGAATGAGTATCAGGCCATTTTAAATCATTCTAAACTATCAACTCCATAGTAATGGGAGGGAAAAAAGACCAGAATTTTGTGAGAAGGCACTTTATGAAATCTGAAGGCAATAGGCCTATGAACAGTTAAAATGTACTCATTCCTAGATTCATTTAACTAATCAAATGCTTTGGGGCCTTATTCATTCATGTGAATGAATAGGTTCATATATAGAAAATATTTACAGGGCGCCTGGGTGGCTCAGCTGGTTAAGCGTCTGCCTTTGGCTCAGGTCATGATCCCAGGGTCCTGGGATCGAGCCCCACGTTGGGCTCCCTGCTCAGTGGGGAGCCTGCTTCTCCCTCTGCCTGCTGCTCCCCCTTGCTTGGCCTTGCTCTCTCTGACTCTCTGTCAAATAAATAAATAAAATCTTTCAAAAAAATTTACCTTTAAAAAAAAGAAAAGAAAATATTTACTATTAGCCTAAATTAAATGTCTGTGGGAGGATATGAAGGAAGAGAATATAAATCTAACTTGTACTTATCATCCATACCATTACAACAAGAAAAATTCACTAATTTCCGTATGAATTCAGAAATTTTATTTAACCCTTAAGGAAACCTTAATGTCCTACCATATAATTTAGGTTAATAGAAAACTGGGGAAAAAAAGACTGAATACAAACTATCTTAAGACATTAATCAAACTTTTAATGTATCAATTTATTGCATATGTCAGTACAGAAAAATAGAAAGTATATTCTAAAAGAAATTTATTGTAAAAAAAAAAACAAATGTAAATGTTTGCTTGCCATGGCTAGCACATTGTGTACGCTAACATTCAAATCTGAGTTATAAAATTGTCTTACTGCTTCAAATAAAATATGGCAAATAACAAAAATATGATTTACATGAAACTGGGTTAACTTATTTTATCCTGGATATACTTGAATATGTTGAAAACAACTTGACTTTTCAGTATTCACTGTACTGACAGAAACTGTTATAAATTATGCTGAACAACACACACTCATCCCTGTTACATTATGTGTATATGGCACTTTTTGTAAAAAGTGTCTCTTATACGTAGTCCTATTTTTAAACTACATTTTTAGATACAAAATATAAATGGAGGTATATTTGTGCCATTTGGCAAAAACGTGTTGACTATAACTAGGATGAATGCATTTATTTTGCTATACAAATGAATATATTATTTCTGATTAGCTAAGATGATGTGCATATATGGTAATATAAATAAACAGAAGTGCTTTTCATTTTCTATCCTACTGATTTAAAAAATAGATGTCTGTGCTCTGTCATTTCCAACTTTACCTGAGTGATATGAAAATACATAAATTTAAGTGGATTAATCCGAAAGCATTATAACGAATATTTCTCACAGTTTTTTTTTTTTCTTCTTCATTATTGTTGTCAAACATAATAGGAAAAAACGGAGAGGGGGGAGGTCAGTGCAAGAGTTCAGGGTATCTCAATCATGACTGATTTTAGAAGCGACTTCTGTGACATCCTCTGTAAAAGTTAACCTTATTTTTATCCAACCTTAAGGAAGAAAGGGACTCAGTAATAAAAACTGCCCTTAAACTGAGATTGCGAGAAAATTTATGTAAAATTCAACATGGCGTTCATTCTGTAATTTGACCAAACAAACCTATTCCTACCTCAAACTAAATCTTACAAAAATAAGAAATGAATATAAAAGCATCAGGTAGTACGAATTCTCAACAAGAGAATGTAACTGACATATTACCAAAGCTGGGACTTGGGTAATTACCAAGTGTCTACAGCTCATCATGAAAAAATAAGCTTAAGCTGCCCAGTAACAAAATTGAAAATACCATTTCAATAAAAATATCAATTCTACAGTCAATGTATTTGCCATGTCAGGTGCTCCAGTCACTTTCTTGGTTAGAGACACCTTGCATACAAATGTATTGTTTTGCACTATTAGGTATCCTTTTTGCCAATCTCTTCAGTTAATCATTTCCTGGATCTACATTCAAGAACCCGGTCACATTCCCTTTCCAGCTATTTCCATTCATTTAGTATCTTTTATCTTTCATCTGTCAAAAATTACTTCTATTTTGCAATATCCTTTTTAGTACTAAATTCTTTTTGCCACCCCCCCCAATAATCCCTTTTAAAATAATGGATTTTGATCTAAATAAACTGTATCTTGCCATACTTAAAATCATTCTAGGATTTCCAAATTTACAGTAACTTAAAAACTTAAAAATCATTCATAATCTCTTAACAGCTGCTCTTGCAAAATGCATCAGAAATTAATACACAAGACAGAAACACTTCTATTCCCACTAAGACATGTGTCCAAATGAAGGAGTGACCCATGAAGAATTCACGTTTTATTAAGACCAATTGTTTTGGCCACAAAGTTAGACATTGTTTGAAAAAATGATGCCATGGGCTTCATGGACCACAGTTAACAAGAATTTGTTTTCTATCCTCTTCCCATCTAAGGAAATCTCAAATATAGAAGCCAGGAAAGAAAGATGAGCTACAAGCCTAAACACAGCCTCCTCCCTCTGCTGCAGAAGAAATGCCTCTTAATCCGAAGGGAATGAAGGTGGGGATGGACACAAGTACTTTACAACTTTTGAAATCCTGGCTTTAGGGAAAACAAAAACAAAAACAAAACTTTATAAACCCTAAAAAAAAAAAAAAAAGCAGCATAAGAACAAAACACCGATGAAGAAAAAGCTTTTATACTTCATCAGCATACTATTTACAACTAAAGTTGATAAACCCCTCCACAAGCAGTAGACTAAATAATCACATGAAAACACATGAAGGTACTCTGTAAACTTTAAAGAATGATAAAAGTCTACGGTGTGCCAAGTAGGCTCATGTCTAAGGACACTACATTTGTTGTATTAACTCGTTTCTTTTTACTACATTACTATTTAGGATAGTCATTCTACATAGCAATGATTGACAAGATGGAAAGTATCCTTTAATCGTGGTGAATTTATACATAAAAATACTCCTTCCACGATATGCATTACCAACTTTTTTTAAAAAAAGCATGACTTTCTAACAATAATTTATAGAAAAACAGTGTCCTTTAGAAATCATACTTGCTAGAATGTATTTTTTTCTAAATACTGACATAAAGTGAATAAGAATGTTATTTGGCAAAAGTATTTCTAGCCCTATCTCCATGGAAAGATTTTCAAAATTAAGGTCAAGAACATTGACCCATTATTTCTCTGCTCTAGCTGCTTGCACAAAGCCAATAAATATAGCTAAAATATTCAAAATATGGTACGTTAAAGCTGACATAATGTAGAGAGCTCAATTACACCTAATTTTTGAGGATGACCTGAAACAACTTAGCACAATTATACCTCATAGCTTATATTTTTTAAGGTAAATCCTGCAAGTTTTAAGGGGCTCTTTTTTTTTTAAGTTTTTCTTACTCTTCTATATGTCTAAATGCTACTTCTCACTTATAGCCACTTAATTGTTAAATGTGGTAATAGGTTCTGTAAGAAAAAGCTCTAGAGTTCCTTCACTCCCACATTCCTACATGTAGGAGAAAAATAAATAATTGACTTCCTGAAACTGTCTTTCAATACTATCATTAACAACTGAAACATTAAACCAAAGAACAGCTTTTTTGCTTTTGTTTTTGTAACTTTTATTTTCAGAAAGTCCAATAAATGATATCTTGACTTTAGTGGGCTAGATATACCTAGATATTGGACTTAAAAATCAAATGTGGGACTTTCTCTAAAATCGTATGTACAATCATGTAATGATAAGACTTGCTAATTTAATTCTTCAACAAGTTCTAATTGTCATCATGACTGCTATTAGTGGTTCAGCTGTAGACGTACAAAACTGACAGAAGCTAAAATTCTCTTTGCCACCAAAATTACAAATGTTAAAAAGTTCAAATATGCACATCAAAGCTGCAGTAAAATTCTAAATTTCTATTTTTACATGCCATGATCCAGACTGTACCTAACAAAACACGGTACATTTATATTGGAAAAGTGGGGTCCCATTTATTTGTAAGAAAAAGCTGGATCTCAGCGTTCACCAGAGCAAAAGTCAGTGGCAACCTGCACACAGGCCTCAATTTCACTTCTTGCCAAGAACAAAATAGAGTTTACATAAAAATAGATATGACCCAGGTTACCATATACATCGGTATATGACCAGTAGTATTTACATTAAAAACATTGCATTGCATAATTCAAGGAATAAAATACCATCATGCACTTCACTTTACCTGTTACGGGGAAGGATGCAGTTACACACCACGTTTGCTCACCATGATTGTCCCGGTATTCACTAAAGGCAGAATACTCAAAGGTTTCTCGTTTACAAATCTCCTTCCGCACCCCGCCATTAACCCAAGTGTCACACAGGGCACACCACTTAGGCCACAAGAAACTTTTGAATACAATATGCGATTACACTGGCATATTGAAGTGAAGGTATGGATACATAACCACATTGAAAGGCTGGATGAAAATGTATGAAAGAATCCCAAGAATTCTAGTTCTTCAAATGTAAAAAACTATTTGGATCATCTCAAAGGAGCACTGAAGTCCTTTCAAAGTTTAATGTCACTCTTCAGACAAGTACAGACATAACACATTTCTAGAAAGGAACATTCTTTATCATTCTGCACAAATTAAAATACAGTGCATGAGTCAAAAGGAGCAACGTTAGATGATTGTTACGTTAGAGGAAGTTTTGGCCATTTCTCCCGGAGAACGACTTTTGAGGACCTCTCTGATGAACTGCTCGAGGGCGGGGAAGTAGTCCTGGCACTGCCACGTGTCATTGTGAGTCCCGTCAGGGAAGACGGCCAATCTCTTAGTCCGGGACGGGGAGAGCTCGTAGAGCTGCTTCATCATCACTGGTGGAATTAACTGGTCAGAGAGTCCGGAGATGAAAAGAGAAGGCATTCTGCACTGAGAGATTTTTCTGTAGGACAAGAATTTATTTTTGTAGCACCATAAAGGAAGGTAACGCATCGGAAAGAAGGAAAATAAAGTGCTGGCCATATGCGGTATGCTTAGAAATGTATTCTCCACCATAATGGCTGAAATCCTGTGTGAATTTTCAGAGGCCAAGTGAATAGCCACTGCTCCTCCCAAGGAACGGCCAAAAAGGAAAATTTTTGTCTTGTCAAGGTCAGGTCTAGTCATCACATAGTCTAGCACAGCTTCAGAGTCTAAGTAGAGTCCTTCTTCACTGGCTTCTCCTTCGCTTTTCCCATATCCTCGATAATCAACAAGCAAAAGATTAACTTTGAGGTTAACCAACATAAGCAATGCATTCGGTAACCTGTGACCTATGTTGCCTGCATTCCCATGAAAATAAATTATAGTTGGGGAATAGGGCGAATTGTCTCCAGTGTATCTTATCAAAATAAGATTTAGACGCACTCCATCTTTGGTTCTGATGAAAATGTTTTCGTGTGGAATACCAGTGGGCATGGGAACATAAAGGCGTGAAGAAGATGGCTGTTCTGGAAAATAAAGCAATACATCCTGGAATTTATATAGAATACCTGCTATTGATACGAATATTAACAAAAGTAAGATAATGCCTCCATACAGATGAAAAGTCACTATTAAAGGTAAAAGAGAAATACGGCAAAGAGCCCAAGACCATGAAGCCAAGGCTATTAGCCATCTTTCAACAAAGTTCCACAGCATCCAGGACTTTTCCATGGTCGCTCTCCGTAAGTATCCTAAAGAGAGAGAGAGAGAGAGAATCAGTAATTCAACATACATTATTTTAAAAGTTAGATCCATGATATAATAAATTATGGTACTAGGAGAATCCTCGGAAGGCTACATCAGTCCACCCACCGTTGCTCTAATTCCCCTTGTTCGTTCTGTTCTCAACAGTCTCCTTTTTCCTTCCACTGCTGTATTTAGGAAACACAAATATTCATCAAATTATACTCATTTTTTTAAAAAGTGCTTAATTACTGCCAGGTACTTTCATTAATGCATTCTCCTTGATTTGACAGAAAAATCAGTTGATGCCATGTTCCCAAATTTTTATATAAGGGAATGGACGCTCAGGGGTGTAAGTAAACTGCTGTGCTCCCAGCTCCTCAGGTACAAGAGGCCAGAGGCCAACGAGCACGATCCCAAAGCTCCTCGTGTGCCCACAAGTGGGCTAGGCAGGCTGAGAAAAAAATTTTTTTTTGTATTGAGGTTTGACATGTAACATTGTATTATTTCAGGTGTACAACATAAGGATATTTATATATATTGGGAAATGATCACCACAGTAAGTCTAGTTAACATCCGTCACCATTCACAGTTGCAAAAATTTTTTTTTCCTATGATCAGAACTTCTATGATCCACTCTCTTAAAACTTCCAAATACACAACACAATATTAATGATAGCTGCCAAACAGTACATCATATCCCCATGGCTATTTATTTTACAACTGGAAGTTTGGACATACACCCGTTTCATCCATCCCTGACTCTGGCAACCAACAATCTGTTTTCTGTATCTATAAACTTGGGGTTTGGGTTTTTTTAGTTTTTTGGGGCGGGGGGTTAGATTTTTTTTTTTTTTTTGGTCTTTCTCTGACTTATCTCAGTAAGCATAATGCTCTCAGGTCCATCCATTTTGTTACAACAGCAAGATTTCATTCTTTTTTATGGCTTGGTAATATTTCATGTCTGTATGTATCACGTTTTCTTTATCCATTCATCCATCAATGGACACTTAGGTTGTTTCCATATCTTGGCTGTTGTAAATAATGTTGCAATGAACATGGGGGTCCACATATCTTTTTGAGTCAGTGGTTTTGTTTTCTTTGGATAAACAGCCAGAAGCAGAATTGCTTGATCATATGGTAGTTATATTTTTAATTTTTTGAAGAACCTCCATACTATTTTTCATAGTGGCTGCACCATTTATATTCCCACCAACAGTGCACAAAGGTTTCCTTTTCTCCACATCATTGCCAACATTTATTTCTTGTCTTTTTGATAACAGCCATTCTGACAGGTATGAGGGGATATCTCACTGTGGTTTTTTGATTTGCATTTCCCTGACAATTAGTGATGCTGAACATCTTTTCATATACCTACTGGCCATCTGTATGTCTTCTTTGGAAAAATGTCTATTCAGATCTTCTGTCCATTTCATAATCATATTGTTTGTTTTGTTGCTATTACGTTGAGTTCTTTATATACTTTGGAGACTAACCCCTTATCAGATACATAATTTGCAAATATATTCTCCCATTCAGTAGGCTGTCTTTTCATTTTGTTGATGGTTTCCTTTGCTGTGCAGAAGCTTTTTAGTTTGATGTAGTCCCACTTAATTATTCTGTGCTTTTGTTGCCCCTGCTTTTGGTGTCATAGATCCAAAAATCATTGCCAAGACAGATGTCAGGGGCTTACTGCCAAGTTTTCCCCTAGGAGTTTTGTGGTTTCAGGTCTTAAAGTCTTTATTCCATTTTGAGTTAATTTTTGTTTATGGTGTAAAATAGTGGTCCAGTTTCATTCTTCTACATGTGGATATCCAGTTTTCCCAGCACCATTTGTTGAAGAAACTGCATATTCTTGGCTCCTCTGCTATAAATAAACTGACCATTTGTGTGTAGGTTTATTTCTGGGCCATCTCTTCTGTTCCACTGACCTACGTGTCTGTTTTTATGCCAAAATCACATTGTTTTGATAGAGCTTTGTAATATAGTTTGAATTAGGGAGTGTGATGCCTCCAGCTTTTTCTTTTTCAAGATTGTTTTGGCTATTTGGGGTCTTTTGTGGTTCCATACAAATTGCAGGATTATTGTTCTATTTCTGTAAAAAATGCCACTGGAATTTTGATAGTGATTGCACTGAATCTGTAGACTGTTCTGGGTAATATGGACATTAAAACAATTCTTCTAACCCATGAACAAGGAATATCTTTCCACTTATTTCTGTCTTCTTCAATTTCTTTCATAATGTCTTATAGTTTTCAGTGTACAGATCCTTCCACCACCTCGATTAAACTTATTCCAAGGTATTTATTTTTTTATGGAAATGTAAATAAAACTGTTTTCTTAATTTATCTTTCTGATATGAGCTAAGGTAGGTTGAAGGCAAATTTTATGAGATGGTTAACATGTTCTAACCAATCAAGGCCAGTATGATATAATTTATTGTCAATTTTGTTTTTTTTTAAAGATTACTTATTTATTTAACTTATTTTATTTATTTATTTGACAGAGAGACACAGCGAGAGAGGGAACACAAGCAGGGGGAGTGGGAGAGGGAGAAGCAGGCTTCCCGCTGAACAGGGAGCCCGATGTGGGGCTCGACCCCAGGACCCTGGGATCATGACCTGAGCCGAAGGCAGACGCTTAACGACTGAGCCACCCAGGCGCCCCTATCTTTTTCACATTATAAATTATAACTAAACAAACTAAAGGATAAAATATTTTCTTCTCTACCTGGAGGTTTTCACAGTTAAACAATTTACTTAAATTAACCACTCGTTTCTAATACTGTATTATTTTTGAGGAAAAGTTGAATAATTTGTTGTTCACATCCGATTAAAAAGAAATTTCTGATTGCCAGTGTCATGAAATAACGCACAGTCTTTCATGGAGCCCTTAGTGCAGTGTCCTATCCGTGAGTCAGAACACGCTGCTATGATGTGTTGTACTGACAAGACCATAAACACCTGAGGAGTAAGTGTGAAATAACAGACACAGCATTTCCATTTGAGAACCAGAGATAAATGAAGAAAATGACTTATTGGAGAAAATTTTTTTAAAGATTTCTAAAATTATAACTGATAAAATAAAATACAGAAGAAAAGTGATTCAAGTCAAATTTTTTTGGTTACCAAATAAAAAAGTTAATGCACGCTGCCTTAAAAAGGCAAAAAAGGTGAGACGTGTTTTAAGTTTTCTTACATAGCAGTCATCTATTTACATATTTGCTAAAAAAATATTAAATTCTATTTTACTACTAACACAACTACCATAAGTTATTCTTAAATTTAATAAATGTTAGGGACTGATTTTTTAGATTTTACTGTATTCCATAAGCTAATAAATGTGACATTTTCATTCACTGAATTAAACACTGAAAAAAATCATAAAACCAAGTTAAATTAGATTGGCTACAAAGATGAGTTAGATGACTTAATAGATTTGATTTTTCATTATCTCACCAAACATGTCTCACTATTTCGCTAAACACAGACTTCCAAATTTGAGTTCTTGTTCAAATGACTCTCTTTGAACATAAACCAACATAGCATTTTTCTGAAGTTTCTCTGAAATCAACACTGCCACCCAGTTGTAGCAAGTTTTATTACAATGAGCACTATGGAAAGCCAGAGAAAAGCAGGTATGTGAGGTAAAGCACAAATTCAAGCCTAACAGTCACAGAAGCAATACCTGAGCAGCAGGTGTCAAGAACTGGTTAAAAACCAGATTGAAAGAGGTTGCACTACAGCAGCCAAATAAGCCAATTCATTCAATACTGAAAACTGTTCCAGATCAATAATCAATCAGTGCCTTTACAACCTATGACAGCTATTTATCAACACAGCTTAGATCAGACAGGGCTACTCCATATTCCTTCAACACAGTATTTAAGTCTCAACAACACATCTGGCCCACTTAAACTTTTCATCTAATGTTTACTTAATTTTATTTTTTTTTAATTGTAAGTGATATCAATGATTTTCATTTGTACCCAAAAGATATACTGGAGAAATGTGAAAACACACCAGCATTAACTTTTTACATCAAAATAAAAATTTTTTTTGTGTAATGATTAGGATTAGCGGGGTTTGGAATAAAATACAAATATACTAGAGCATTGCACTATTTGGAAAATAAGATACCACTTAAGGTATTTCTTTAGTGAACAATTTTACTGTATTTTTCATGGTTAAAGCCAATCATTTATGACAGTTATCAGAGAGATGAGTAACTCAAACACCATTTATTTGGTGATTTAGTAGAAAAAAAACACACAGTAAAATTTCATCAACCTAAATTCTGCTCTACCATATATTTCCTAAATAATCTTGTGTTTATCACTTATTTCCAGTCTGAATTTCCTTTTCAGTAGAATGAGAATTTTTAAAACGCCTACATATAAGGCCAGTCAGCATTACCAAATGAAACTAATTTAAAAAGCACTTACTACATCAAAAACTAATGATGTATTGTAGGGTGACTAACATAACATAATAAAATAAAATTTTAAAAAAAAAGCATTTACAAATGCTATAGAGATATGTTAACTTTATTTGCTTTTGTGACTAGTATTTCTAGCTGTACTACTATGTTCCTAACCATGTTCTGCTCAAATTAACATCAACATCAGAATGTAGCAAGCAAATGTAGAAATTTGATAAGGCTCCCTATATCCTGGATAATCAAGAGTTGACCAATTTTCAAATCAAACAAAAACTACTAAAATATTTCATATGTGCATATATATCAAATATATAGGAAAAAATAGTTACAATTATCAATTATTCGAACTTTGAAAAATTATCTTTTTAAAGTAGCCTCTTTGACATCTAATTTCAACATAAAATACTGAATTTAAATCTATAAGGCCAAGAACGGTCTTTCTCTTTTTCACTACTGTATCCCTACTGGGTAGTACACCACTTTACATATATTCAAGACTAAAATGTTTTTTAAATGGATAATCCAGTAATATACCTAAATTATTAGACTTCTGAGAAAACATAACTGTATTCTGAGCACTGGGCATACATATATTTAGGACCAGACATCAGAAAAAATGGCATATTTTAGTCCACTTTTGCTCAGAAATAAGAGGAATTAAATTTGTTTTCCACAAAGCATTCCTGAAAAGTCACCTTAACTAAATGACTTTGTGATAAACAAACATAATCTTATAATTTTAAACTGTGGAAGACAATATCAAAGTCAATCCATTTGGAGGAATAGCAAATGGAAATCAACTTTAAGGACAGGTGAATAAAAACGGCTCTGAAGTATGTACGCTGTCTCCTCTTTAATATGCTTTGGCATACTGGTGGTTTAGAAAGAGACCTCTACTCACACACTGCCTTATTTTTACCTAACCCAGTTTGCTAATAATTTCTGCTCCCTAGTCTGTGTCACACTTCTATGCTCTTAAAGAACTGGAGCAAGCAAACCTAACATAGGGAAGATTTTTTTACTTACTAAACGTGTTGAAACTGTCAGGGGTGCCTGGGTGGCTCAGTCAGTTAAACCTCTGCCTTTAGGGGCGCCTGGGTGGCTCAGTCGTTAAGCGTCTGCCTTCGGCTCGGGTCATGATCCCAGGGTCCTGGGATGGAGCCCCACATCGGGCTCCCTGCTCAGCGGGAAGCCTGCTTCTCCCTCTCCCACTGCTTGTGTTCCCTCTCTCGCTGTCTCTCTCTGTCAAATAAATAAATAAAATCTTAAAAAAAAGAAAAGAAAAAAAAAAGAACCTATCAGCACAATACAATTACTGGAGCCATCTGCTGGCATGTAAAAACAATTTCGTATAGACCCAGATGTCATGAAAGGTAATGAAAATGAACAGTGCCTCTAATACAGTCCACTGCCTAGATCCTACAGCTAGTGGTATGCAAGTTTTCCATAGATTTTGTCAATAACTTAGTGTGAGTAAAGGGTTAACAAAACCTCTTCTCAGGCAGGAAAAGCATGACCTCTGGTGAACCTTCTGGTACTGTTTCCCTGGAAACCTGGTAAAGGTGGGACACCAGCTGTTTCCAAGCAACATTTTGTGTGGTAAACTTGACCCCTAGCGGTGAGCTACATCTGGACTGAGCAGACACTGAGTAGGGCTACACATGTCCGGTAGGAAGTGTAAATAAGGCCGCCTCCCGGTGGGGACAGGACTTGTAAGTGGCGTGTTCTCTGCTGAGTCCTGGATGCAATGCCCGCGTGCTATTACAGAAGATGCAGCTCAGTCAGCGCGGCACCGCTCCCACCACATGTCATCGTTCCACTGGCCTGCGATGTTATTTGGGAACAACACACCTGATGCTGACATGCTGGGTCTTCTATTCCCTATCTTTCAACAAAGGGGACAGAGAGAGTGCCAGTAGGGCCTATCAGGTGTTGAGAGTGCAAATATCCAGCTGAACCCAAGACCACTGCTGCTGGTCATGGACAATGAGCAAGGCAACTGATTATACCTCAGAGTGCATTTTATGGGGCAAAACACGAAATGTGTTGCCAAAAGAGATGGATTATCTGCCAGGTTCTTTTGCATGCTCAAATGCATTTCCTGACATTATCTTAGTATCCTAAACCACCAACAGAAATGATGAGTTTAATATATTCAAAGTTAAACCAAAGTTTACACTAACTAGAAGGGTTGCTTAGCGGGAAAGAGCATTAGACCTATAGACAACAGAAACTCAGTCAACCAGTATCTTCTCATCTTCCATGCTTCTATGTTATTGTTTTAACCTTATGCCTACATCCTACACATCTGACTCATTCCCATTTCTCAGTTCTGCTCTTACCAGGCTATCACACCAGGTCGCACATGTCAAATGTCTCTAAAATCCATCTACCTGTGGCTTTAACCACTCCAGGAACTCTCTGCTTAATATGTGAAAATCTGATGCATGAGCCCTCATCACGATCTCTCATAAAAATTAAACCTCATTTGCCAATAAATCCAATGGATTTTTCTCCATCCACACTGTAACACCACAATCCTCAGCAACACCAAACACTGACTCCTCCTCAGCTTCCAGTATACTCAAATCCCAGTGTTCCTCCCTCTGATACACCCCCAAATGTAGGTATTTTCCAAGGTCCTGTCCATTTACCTCCTTTCCCTCAATCTCATTCTTTCTCATGGCTCCAACTATCACACTTGTATATAACTTATTCTAATTCCCTATGTCTACTCCATCTACAATCTCAATTTATCTGTTCCTTGAGTACCTGATGTTCACTGACACCTCAAACTTACCTACAAGTAACCACATCCTTCTCCTCACCTCCCATTTTGCATGCTTTATGTTAATTACAAAAAACAAAAAGCATGTGTAAACAAATATTTTTTTCAAAAACAGGTGAAATTCTGGAGTTCAATATATAGTAACATGTAAACTAAAATTTAATGTGTTACAGTTTCAAAAATAAACACATTATTATAACATGCACAGGTCTTGACTTTGAACGAAAAGTCAACATTAAAAATAATTTTGTGCTTTTTATTTAGATGAAGTGATCAGAGGCATCAAATTGATACTACTAAGCACTTCTCAAGAAATAATCTATTGAGGGGCGCCTTGGTGGCTCAGTCAGTAGAGTGGCCAACTCTTGATTTTGACTCAGGTCATGATCACAGGGTCAGGAGACTGAGCCCCAAGTCAGGCTCCCAGCTCAGCAGGGAGTCTGCTTCTCTACTTCTGCCCCTGCCCTTGCCCCTGCTCGTGCGCGCTCTCTTTCTCTGTCTCTCTCTCTCTCTAATAAAAATCTTAAAAAAAATAATCTGTTGAAAGCATTACTAATTTCTATTATAATGTATAGACAAAGTAGATATGATAATTTTCCTTTTAAGAGAATGGTTTTGAAGTATTAGCAACACCTTGATGTACTATAGAAGCACTTTAATCATATGACCAGAACTTACAGATCTGGTGATGATCATCTTGAGAATTTTATGGTCCTGATTAACTTGTTTTGTTCACCTTTAGTGCTCCATGTGCTTCAGGTATTTAAATATTAGACCGTTATGAGTACACAATCACCAATTTAAGACTAAAAGTAAAAACAATTTGAAGTCATGAAGCTGTCAGAACCATCATATTGAATACAGCGTGCGCCGAGTGGTTAAGTCAACCGAGTGAGTCATAGGCATGCTCACCTATCTCCGTTAATCATCTCATGTGCTCCCTCATATATACGTACTTGGAGAACTGCAAATGGTTCCATTTCTAAGGAAAAGTATTTAAATAAATATTGTCTAAGCTGATGTTCTAAAAAAAGAAAGACCAGTACCAAAGTCATGCCCCTCCTCAATGACACGAGTCCTCAGAACACAACCGCAAATCCCCATGGGCATTCTCAAACCCAGCCCGGGCCACTGAAGCAGTTCCACACTTGGTCTCCCAGCCTCGTCAGATTCCAGTGCATCCTACCATACTACTTAAAGATTGAAGACAATGCCACAAATATGTGCAGATCCTATTATCTGCATGATAGTGCTCGGGCACTAAGACTATTTACATTTCATAAATGGATAGTGCTTGTTCTCAAGTAGCTCATGATCTACTCGGTGGTAACTCTCAAGTAACTCATGATCTACTCAGGAAACAGGGGCATATATAACAGGGCATGTCTAACATAAATTGATTTAATTATAGAGGAGATGAAAAAAATCAAAGATCACAACGGCCCTTAAAACAGCAAGAGAAAAATAAAACCACAACTATGTGTCCTTTACAACATAATTTGAGTAATCTCTACATTTCATCATGCTTGGTTACTTAAAGAAACCAAGTGGAAATTTATGCAAACTTTTAAAAACAGGACAAAGCACAACTCCATGATTAAGGATTTTTCTTACTTGCTATCAAATAGCTGCCTATGCCACTTATTTTTATTCATTTAGCACAATTATTCACAGGAACTGGAAGTATTCAAGCATAATCTAAGTAAATACTTGGCAATCACAGTGTCGAGGAAATCAGAGTGGTGGAAATGGACGGTCTTCAAGGTCCCTATTAAGCCTCAGATCTTTCTATGCCAGTGGTTTTCAAAAGGTGGTTGCATTGCTGACTCCTAGGGGCCACCAAGACCCTTTCGAGGTATCTTCAAGATCCATATTATAATTATACTAAGACACTGTTTGCATTAATGGTACAAAACCAATGCTGGGCAGGACTGCAGCTGCCTAGGCCACAATCAAGGCAGTGATACCAAGAGCAGGAGTCCTATTCTCTATCCCCACGAACTCCAGGAAAGGGGGGAAGTCAGTTCTACTTAAGAATGTCACTGAAAAAGCTGTAAAAATTGTTAATTTAATTATATCCCAACCAATGAGTACACATCTTTAACATTCTGTGTGACGAATGTGTGACAAAATGGGGAGGACACAAAGAGCACTAGAGCTAGGTACTGAAATTCTGAGCTGTGAGCTGAACTAGCTGCTTTTTTCAGGCGACAATATTTTTTACTTAAAAAGACAATTGACAAACTGTGGTTATTCAGACTTAGGTGTCTGGCAGACATTTTACGGAAAATGAATGTGAAGTTGCCAATAGCTTCCCATGACTTCAGAGACTTTTCTGATGGCATCGTAGTAGCGATGATATTAGCAAATGTGATTTTTGATAAGCTTTTAAATTATCAACATTTTAAAGAATCTGCCCAACACAGCAAACAAATATTTTCCAAATGACCAATGAATGAGTCACATAATCAGGCATGAGTAAAAATTCATTATAAGATAAACCAATGGATTTTAATGTAACAAAGACAAAAGTTCTTTGATCTAATTTTCAGATTCCACAATGTAACTAACCCTTAAGAAACTACCATATTTGAGTATTGGAGTAATATCAAAGAATATCCATAATACTCCTCTCTTTACAACTACAGGTTTGTGTGAGCCTGATTTGCTTCACACCGTTCACCTAAAACAACCTACCCCTGAGAATGAATACAGAACCATGATAATCTGCCTTCTATTAAGCACACATTAAAGATATTTACAGAAATGTAAAACAATGCCATACTCCTCAAAACAGCTGTTTTGGATAAAAAATATATTAACATGTAATGAACTTTTTACTGCCACTTGAAAATGTTATATATTTTATAAACTCCCAGCTTTAATTTCTAACACAGTAAATCTCTCTCTCTCTATAGTACACATATACAAGAACACTTTGGCATCCTTGATAGCTCTTTAAAATGTAAAGAGGTTCTGAGACCAGAAAGCGTGAAAACCACTCTTCTATACTAACTATATAACCTTCCTACCTTTTTCCTCCAGAAACTTGTCACCTTCAAATTTAAGAACGATGTACTACGGGGGAGAACTAGATAACTATCAAATCATCCTAAATACCCCAGAAGTCGACCTGAAGACTGACAGAACAAACTCCACAACTAAAGGGAAAGCAGAGGCCACATGGAAGAAGATTCCTACAGCTGGGACTTCCAGTATTATGGCGAATAAAGTGGGGCAAGTGGACTTCCTTGTCTCGTTCCTGATCTTAGGTGAAAAGCATTCAGTCTTTCACCACTGACTAGGATGTTACTTGTGGGTTTTTTCTACATACGTATGGCCTTCACTATGTTGAAGTATATCCCCTCATACCCACTCTGTTGAAAGTTTTTATCATTAAATCAGATGTTCAAATTTTTCAAATGGTTCTTCTGAATACTGAAATGATCTTACGATTTTTATCCTTCAATTTGGTAACGTGTTGCATCATGTTGACTGAGAATATTGAACCATTTCTGCATCCCCAGAAAAAAATCCCTGAAACTAATATAACACTGCATGTTAACTATAGTGGAATTAAAATAAAAAATAAAATAAAACCAGAAAAATCCCCCCCCCCAAAGAACGATGTACTACATTAATTTAAATATTTTGTGCATTATCATATATACAGGTTGCTAAAGCTTGCTAGATTCTGGAAGAGAAATATCTTTAATAAAAACACCTAGCATTCTTCAGGCTCCCAAGGATCATAAACAGAAGACAGATGACAAACTCTGGAAAGAGAACTTTCTGCCTAGGCAAAGGTTGTGTCACTCTGGGTGAGGCTTGTACTCCGTGAATGCTGCTTCACACATTCTCACATCACTAGCCAAGTCCACATTTAAATGTGCCAACCCATTTTGAATGGGTATTCCCACATACCACTTTTTTACCTTGGGTCTCGGTTTCCAGATTTGCAGAAGAAAGCTGTTACCTGAATAATCCCTAAGGTCTCACAAAATCTATTTTATAGGTGACAGAGAAAAATTAAAGGTAGAGTTGGAAAATAAGCATTAGATTATAAATAGTCTTTGCTATCTAGTACAGTAGAAGGTTGGAGAGTCCAGTTATATGACTTTAATAAGTAACTGAAAAGTTAATGAGAGAGGTTTAAGTATGCACCAAGATTAAAAATGAGTCTAGAAATCTCCGATGTGCACAGATACAGTGATTTTATATTTCAGTTGAGGTTTGTGAAATATTTTATTCATCATACATTTTCAGTCTCCTTCCCACACCACTACTGTCAAAGTAACATATTTTTAAAGCATACACAGTTAAAGTTGTAGAAAATAACTTTGGCTGAGCAACCTTCCCATAAAACATAGCATGTTTTAGGATTGTGTAATTACTGGGAGGGGAGAAAGGAAAGCCAGGAATACACAAGGAACTATCAAGAGTTTTCATGAACTCTGAAAGGTCTTGTTTTTGCTTTAGTTAATGGAACTCACGTTAGTCTCTCCAATAAAAAGTAATGTACATGATGGCAAACACTACATTAAAGATTAATTTCAAGTCTAGAGTAACAACCACCATCAACGTCCTCCTTGCCAAAAATATTATCACTTCCCTCTGAAGTTGGTAACCTATTCAGATCAATTCTTTTTCCAGCTATATTTTATCCACAAATTATAAAGAAAAACAACTTAAATATATCAAGAACTAAAACTCCAAACTATGTGAATGAATACATTTTAATTATCATTGCCTCAATAACTAGCAGAGTAAATCAGACAAATACGTTATTCTTTCAATCATACTTAAAATTATATTTTAATAAAGGTTGGAATTCTCACACAAAAAAGTAAATGCTAATTAGCCTAATTATTTTTTAATCGCAGATGTTTACATTGTATTACACCGTGTACAGTGATTTACTGATTCTGCCAACAGTACAAGGTCTTTGAAAAGTACAGAAGATCTTTACCTGTACGTGAAAGACAAATTCCCCCAAACAATCTGAAGGTTCACCAACTGTATACATGCAATGGAAAAAGTCCTCAGTCGTGAATGTACTATTATTTTTAAAGGCCCTTGAGTCCATCTCAAATTGGTAATTTTGGAAACAGCTTGTTTAAAAATAAAAACTGATCATTCGTTAAAAAGCATACCTCCAAGTGACAGAACCATGTGCAGGTTCAAGTGAAGGCTGTAAAACATGGACAGCAAATTCGTGCGTCACTGCTAACAGCCAGATCACGAGGGATCTAGGAGTATCCCACGCTGCTCATCAAGAACTCCGAGGGAATTCAGTTTCCAATCACATTTCAAGTAATACAGAACTCAAGTGCAACCTTCCTGCATCACCGTATCTCCTTTTCTTCTAAGCAGCGGGAAGTTGAGAAATCATGCCAGCTGCAGAGCTGACATGGAAACACAGCGGCTATCAGTGCGCTGGAGACACCACAGAATGAATTCTCTACTTCCCTAATGGGTACCCACATGTCATCAATAATGAAAAAAGGTGTATTAACAGTCCTCTGGGACAGATGAACAACAGCGGCCTATGGAAATGTTGGACGGGAACTGAATCGTTCAGAGAGCGTTCTGAACTGGGATTTAAACCTGCTTCAGCAGGTATCTCGGACCTATGTACCAGGCAGCCACACAGAGAGCACTTTTGTGCTTTCCCCTTTACTGGAAGCGTGGAACACTTGGCAAATGCAGTCAACTCTGACAGAACAAAGATGACAGATCATTGTCACTGTGGAAGCCAATCACGATTTGTTCTGAGATTATAAATATCTGTAAGAAAAATTGTTTTAAAAGATCCACAAAGGCTAAAGATGCAAACAGTAATGTGAGAATTAAGACTGATAATGAACCTCAGGAAGTTTCCAACTTATGAAGGGGGCACTGTTCTAGACACTTCACTATACACTAGACGGATGAAACTTAAAAATTATTTTCTTATTATGATTCTCAGGCTAACTCACTAATGCAGAGAGTTCACGTCCTAGAAATACTCCACCTTTGCAACTTTAGAATGTACCACTGTAGGAGTTAAGACCTGTAAGAAACAGTAACATAAAATGTAATAATTCATTATGAAGTGTGTCATTTGAGGGGAAAAACATCTTAATTAGAAGAATTAGAAAAACTAGAACCCTTTTTGGTCTAAATCTAAGAAGGGTATCTACGGGCCTCAGGCATTCCTGAGGTGATAAAACAAGAATTAGAAAGATTTTAGAATCTGAGTTATAATTGAGTCCTAGAGTAGTGAAAAACAGAAACAGAAATACATTCCCCTGAGATGAGAAACAAGAGAGGGGAGATCATAGGAAAACAGCAGGCTTGACAGCTTCCTGAACCTATCACACCAGGTGATACTGTTAACCCAGAGCAACCTGGTTCGTAAGCCCTCTCACTCAGAGGGCCAGGGGCCGGAGCTGGGCCTGAGGAGGCAGGCGAGGCACCAGGACGGGAAGGCAGAGGAGCCAGGAGCTGGCTTAGATCATCCTCTCAAGTCAACTACCATGGGAGGCAGTGTGGGGCGGTGGAAAGAGACGTGTTTTCCGGCTTGGTCTGTTATTACCTGGGTGACTTTTGCCAGCTCACTTAGCTTCTCTAAATATATGTTTCCTCGTAAGTAAAGGGGAGATGAAACATGTAATTGAAAAACTGCTGGGATCAAATGTAATAGGTAGCGTGTTAATGCAGCTGCGTCTGTAAGACAGAAGTTGAAGTATTTTATGATCCACCAGAGCAGGGTAAGTGCAGTAAGTACAACTAGAAGTTCTGTTAGACTTGGATTAAATAATGGGTAAGACTCACCGGAGAATACCTGAGTATGTGCAGACAGGAAGTAATTAGGGCAATGCCTCATTCTTCTGTCAAAACCCAGCTCAGGGAGCAGCTCTTCAGAAAGCCCTCCCTTACTACCCACCCCATACTCCGTAGTGGGCACGCATGTACGTGGTGGCACTACTACGGTGTAACTAATCCCCCCGCCTCACACCGACCGGGAGCTCCTTGATGACGGGCACTCCTCTATTCGATTCTGTATTTTCAGAAGACAGTGCCCGGCACACAGTAAGTGTACCCACGATTACTGAACTGAGCAGGCTGTGTTCTGGGTCATTATGAGATGGTACGACACGGGTAACAGCAAACTGTCACTTCCTGAAATGAAACTTAACTTTTTAGTGAAAGACATGTGATCAATCCAAGCGGCACACAAAGAGGTGTTAACCCGTGCCAAGGGAAACCGCGAGGGGATCCGCGAAAACCGAACACCAGAACTCGACGCCCGTATCGTCTTGCGCCTTTCTACTCCGTTACCACCACCTACAGACCTACGCTGAACAGCTCCTGAAAAAGGATCTGGGGTTTTTTTTGTTTTTTGGTCACGACACCTTGGGCAGTCACACTACTGATGCATTTTGCAGAAAATAAAGGCTGACAGAAATCCACAGCAAGATGGGCTTCGACAGTGCGGGGCGCGCTCGCGCTGTTTCCTAGACGCCCCAAACTTCCTGCCGTGAAACCCGCAGGTCGAAACCTGTGAGCGGCAGGTCCCCGCGCCCCAGCAGCTGGGGATTTCTGGTTCACTTTTCCTCCGGGCGAGGGAGGGTGGGGGCGGGGCGGGGCGGTCTCCCAGTACCGGTCTGTGCGCGTTCCAGGGAACACCGCGGACCATTCCGACCCCGGTTCCAGGGCGGTCCCCGCACGGCACCCCGGGGGCCGTCGGTCACCGGCGCGCCTGCGTCCACGCTGGGCGCCCCTGTGGGCGCCTCCCCCGCCCCCGGCCGGATCCCGCAGCCCCGGGAAGGCCCCGCCGGCCGCCCCCCGCGCCCCCCACCCCGCGGGAGCGCACCCGGCAGCTCGGCGGCCGCGCACCGCACTTACTTAGACCTGCTCGCAGGCTGCAGAGTCGGCCGCGGAGTCGGCACCCGGCGCTGCGCAGCAGCGTCCCCCCTCGCCGCTTCCGTCGCTCCTCATCGTCCTCCGCCAGCCGAGGGGCCGCCGCCGTCGCCACGGTCTCGCCCGGAGCTCTTGCGGCGCCGCTCTCGGCTCCTCCACTTCCGGCCCACGCTCGGTGTCGCCGGCAAATCTGCCCGCCGGCTCCCACATCACCTGCTCTCCTCTCCGCCTTCCTCCCCGGAGTGGGAACCCGACACGCCCTCCGGGGCATGCGCACAAACCGCAGGCGGGGGGAGTCCCCGCGACGGTGGCCCAAAGGGACAAGATACCTTGGAGCTTGGTCCCCGGCGTACTGGAGCTCGCTGTAGGCTACCCGGTGGTTTCTGCGCCGGGGGCCCCTGGAGGCCTTCCGCCCCTCATCCGAGGTCCCCAGGGTGAGTGTTAGTAACGCACCAGATTTCCCTTCGGGACACAGTTCTAAGCGTGCACACAAATAAGTATTAATTACATAAGAAAGCGTGTCTGCCTAATAGAATTATGAGGGTATTAGAGTGTGTTCCTCTAAGTACTTAGAAGGCGTGCATAACTCATTTTGTTTCTGTTTTCTCCCAACCCTGCCCTCTCCTACCTCTATCAGAGGCCTGAACCTGGGGAGATTTAGAGAAAAAGAATGCAAAATTGTCTTATTTTTAAAATTTTACAAAAGCACAAGACTGGGGGAACATTCCTAGAGCCCAGGTCCTGGGAAGTGGCCACACAAATGGGCCCTTGAAGCTGGTGTTTTATTAGCTTCACTGTCTTTTTCTTTTTTAAGATTTTATTTATTTATTTTGAGAGAAAGCACAAGTGGGGTGAGGGGCAGAGGGAGAGAGAGAGAGAGAGAGAAAGAATCTCAAGCAGACTCCCTGCAGAGCATGGAGCCCAACTCAGGGCTCCATCTCACCACCCTGAGGTCATGACCTGAGCTGAAATCAAGAGTCGGAGGCTTAACCAACTGAGGCACCCAGGCACCCCTCATTATCGTCACTATCAACCCTCCTGGGCACCAAGTTGTACTAAATTGTTTTTCTACAGATGTCTGTCCCCCTCCCTCATTCATTCCCTATTCTCTGTACCCTATTTTATACATATACAAAGAATATTTCATATTTAAAAACAAACAAACATGTATCCTCCATCAGATGGAGAGCTCCAGGTCATAAGCTCTCGATAATAGCTTCTTCTTGTTTGTCGCCTAATAAATGCCAGGCACTAAGGTAGACTACTTAAATAAATAAACTAATAATCACAGCAATTCTAGAAGATACTTAATGAAAAACCTCTGATTATCTTTGAACCAAGCATTAGAAAAGCTAAAATATCATGGTAAATTGGAGATGAAGATTTGAATTAATTTGGAGTTTGGTTTCATAATCCATGGTTCTTCTCATATCAAAAATATAAAGTACAAACTCTGACATTGTAGGAGCTCAGTAGATGCTGAACAAGGTGCAAATGTGCACAGACAAATGCCTTTCATAAGATGGGCAACTGTGGGGGGTCCTTTACCAACACTGTTGGGTGTTACTCCAAAACAAATTGATAATTAACTTGAATAGTAGGTAGAGAAATTACCATCACAAGAGTATCATGTGACTTTAAAACTTCATAGCTAATTTCAGAGAAATGTTTGGATAACTTAGGTGAATTAGACATACAAGGAAATTCACTGAATGTTGTTGGGCTAGAAGGAGCCCTAAGTCTAGCTCTACTACAAACCAATACTGTGAATTAAATAAGTGTCAGTTTTGTAAAATGAAATTTTTGTACACTAAGTGCTCCTAAGGGCACTTAACAGCTCTAAAATGTTCTCAGAGTCTGTTGCAGCAAAATACCACTTTCTTAAAATACCACATCTTAAAGCAACAGTATTTTATGCTAAGAGGAAATAATTATAAAAGCTGTTTCCCCCATCGTCATGGATAATTTCTCAATTCTCCATGAAAGAAAACAAACCATAACAAAATATTGGTAGAAATCAACAGCTCCTGGAACAGAAGGACTAAGTTTGTTTTCATCTCAATCTTGAATGCCTAGCACAATTACTCTATTGGTGCTGAATAAAGGTTTGCCAAATAATTTTATTTTGAATCCTTGAACAGACACTTAGAAGAGTCCATAGTTGATTTCTGGGCATGCAACTCTTTATGTCTGTATTAAGAATTATATATTATGTGTTTTTATGAATTATGTATTTCTGTATTAAGAGATAAGAACTCACGTCAAAGTTGTACCGTTGTGAGAAACAAATAGGAAAGGACAGCCTTAGGCAATTTTGCAAAAGCCTATTTTTCCATTTAAAGTAAACAGCAGATGTTTTGGGAGGGAAGATGCCCTTTTCAGTCCTGGGCATTTTCACAACCCACCAGTGAGATGAGTGTTGGTACCACTGTTTACAGACAGAGAACAGAACTCTATGAGGCTGTCCCTTGCTAGTGAGCAGGCCTAGCAGAGAGAGGACTAGGTTCATGGTCCAAGTAAGGAGCTAGTACACAAAGTACTCTCGGTTCTTGCTCAGAGAGGAAATCCACTCTCATGGGTCAACCACTAGCAAAGAGCACCTGCTGCTTTGGGAGGCTAACGGAAGTTGTGTTTGTAGTCACACTGTTACCAGGGCTCCCTGGAGTCCTCAGCCTTCCAAGGCGCGCCCCTGCTCATCCCGAGCGTCACTGCGCCTGCGCACATCGTCCATATGACGTCACGGCCTGGAGCTGCGACTGCGTCTGCGCACGTCATCTTCGTGATGTCAGGGCCTCCCTGGCCTTCAGTGGCGACTGCGTATGCGCCCGGAGCAGCTGGCGGAACATCTCCTCGGGCGCGGCTTCCGGTTTGGTGACAGCACCTGCGGCTCCGCTTCTGGTAGGACGTTTGTGTGGCGGCGCGGCTGGGGAGGGGCCTCGGAGTCCACGGGGCGAGCCGGAGGGCAAGTCCGGGCAGGCGGAGGCCGCGCCAGGGTGACCAGGGCGGGAGGGCGCCGGCCCTCGTCTTCTCAGCCCAGCAAATGCTTATGGTCTTAAAAGTTGCTTTTCTTGTTTCGGGACAAAAAGTCTTTCAGCCCCTCCGCCCCTCCCGGCGTCACAGGTGCAGGGCCCGGGCCACCTTGGCGACGGCGCTGCGTTAGAAGGCGGGCCTTCGGTTGGGGGTTCTTGATCTAGACCCCCACGGTTGGACTCGGGCGAGGGGGCTGGGGTTCGTCCGCGTCTGCCTCGCAGAGAGTGTGTTGGGGCTGTGATGGCGCGGTCACAGACGTTCTGATTCCGGGACCCCTCCTCCCCAAGCCGGTGGGGACCCTCGGGCTCAAGGAGGTAACGGGATCCTCCCCCGCGGCGGGGATTCACCCGGGATCCGTGGCGGGTTTCCTTGGGGTGGGGGTGCGGGTGGGGGGCGGAGGAGTGGTGTGGGCCCTCGGCGGTGGTGCAGGCGTGTTCCGGTGGAGTCGGCAGAGATCCTGGAGCCTTGTTTCTCTTCTTACGTTCCGGCTCCCACCGCCTTCTGGCCTTTTCCTTCCACAGCTTCCTTTCTGCTGAGATTCTCCCCGATTGTCACAAGTGCTGTGGGCGGGAGGCTACCGTAAACCCTTCGTCTCTTCGGGAAGCGCATCGTCTCGTCAGGGGGTGCAGGGAGGAAACTGAAGTTGTCCCAGTCACTTTCTCTCCAATAAAATACCTCTGAATCATCATACTCACGGAGTCATCATAATCACCTTGCTAGTACGTTTTGTTGTGTCACTTTAGGACAATATGGGCAGCAGCTGAATGGACGATGAGTCATTATTCTATGCTAATTGTATTCATTCTCTTGAGTGTTTTGCTTATGTTTATCAAAGAGTAAAGCGTACCCCTGCCTTATTTCCTTAATATTTTGTAATACTTATATTTTAAATATTACTTTAATCAACAAGCATTATGGTACTGAATTAACCAAGGATTTGCTAACTGCCAAGTACTGTGTTAAGCACCTTGTGTAAATATCTGACGTCATCCTCATCTTACCCTCTACAGTTATTAACCCCATTTTAGACTTATGGAAACTGACTCTTAGAGAAATTATGTGGTTGCCCCATGTCACACAGCTATTAAGTGTTGAGTCCACAGTTGAACTCACACTTACTGGACTCGAGAGCCTGAACCCTAACCACAAACTGTTTTGTTTTTTCACAAATCAAAAACATCAGCTAAATAGCTCAGAATCCAGAAAATAAAATTAGAGAATGTTTAAAAGGAAATCCTTTTATGTTTGATGTTTAAAGGAAATCCTAATATTTGACTTTTTTTATACAATTTTATTTTTATTTTCTTGTACAGTTTGACACTTGATTTTAGCCAAAAGGCCGAGAAGCGATTTTCCTGTACAATTTTAATGAGTAAAAATTTTAAGTCTATTCATTTTATACCAATTTTGGAACCCTTGTTATATTTATAGCAGTTTTGGCATACATGTGTAACCTAGATTTCAGTGTTGTTATAAAGTAATTTGAGTCTTTGCCTGGAACTTGTTGAGGGAAACTGAGACCAAGTGGAACATTCAGATAGATCAGAAACTGTACACCCATCTTGAACATTCCAAGAAGTATTTCTTAACATTCTTTGTTTTATGTACATACTGTATGTGATTTGTAAACATAACATTATATACCATAATGTACTGACTTGAGAGAGAGCATGTCTGGAGAGGTAGACAGTAAACATATATAAGCAGGTGGTTCAGTCGGTTATGCAAATGAGGCAGAGGAAGCAGTTACTGTATTCAAAGGGAAAAGTCTCAGGAAAGTGGTCTCTCATGGGTTTGTCTCTTGGTCTAACTGACTCCCTGGAAGTTGAGTTTCCTTTGTCAGGCATTAGACTGAGAAGTGCGGCCTTTTTCCCGAAAGGCCACCAAGTGGCTGCTGTGAAACTTTCCCAGTGCAGTCATAGCTGCTAAATGTTTCTGACCACACTGAATCCCACGAGGCTCACTGTGGCGGGGAGTGGGGTGGTGTATGACCAGCCCCTGGCCTTTCCTAGTGTGCTTCTCCAGGAACTTAACTCTAGGTGCTCAGTAATTCATTCCACAAACAAACCTCCTACATGCCAGGCGCTCCTGGCCTCCAGAGACCGCAGTGTGGAAACCGTGGTACCATGAGCAGCCGTTGGATTTCTTGTGCCAGCTATCAGGCGGTGCAGCCTTGTGCTCTTGGTGTGTGCTGTCCTGTTTGCTGCCGTGGGCGATCTCATGGTCTCGGAGACTGCAGTGGATCTCCCTGCTCTCTAGGCGACATAGGGATGTGCCAGGAGGTGTCTGAAACCGCAAGATGGGACACGGTTTATATTCCTGGAACGCACATTTTTACTTGAAGTCTTTTTTGGAAAAGTTAGTTGATTTTAATGTTACATAGTTTAAATCATATAATAGCTCTGATATCTTGTAGATTCTAATAGAATTTGCTGGGGCGCCTGGGTGGCTTGGTTGGTTAAGCGTCCGACTCCTGATTTTGGCTCAGGTCATGATCTCAGGGTGTGAGATGGAGCCCCATGTCGGGCTCCGCACTGGGCATGGAGCCTGTTTAAGATTCTCTCTCTCTCCCGCTCCCTCTGCCCCTCCCCCCTCTAAAAAATTTGCATGAATATTTAAGACTTCAAAGAAATTTCACACTTGTGACCACTTTAGGAAACAGTCTAGACCCTAACCCAGCAAGGTACCTGTTATTTCCTCTCTGACTTTAGAAGATGCTTCAGTGAAAAGTTCTGCCTCATGACATTTTACTTTTGTTAAAACACAGCATTTTGTAATTAGTTCCTATTATATCCCGTCTCTCTTTACAGAATGTATGCTCTCTTAAGGCAGAAACACACTGTGTTTGCCCATAGTATGGTGCATGGCTCATATGTAGTCAGTAAATTGTTGGGAGGCAAGTGGCATGTGAATATGAACAAAAAAGTGTACTAATGAGCTTAAGTTTATGAAGCTATTAAGTAACTATGATAAAATAGAGTTAAAAGAGATAGGTCAAGTAAGGATTTCATGGGGAAGGGTATTTTGAGTGGGGTTTTGAACACGAGTGATTTGGCATAGCTAGCAGTGAAATGAAAGTAAACACAGACGTGGGCTTTGTTTACCTTTTTTTTTTTTTTTGGTGAAATCCTACCAATGTAAGAGTTCAAACTTCCTGCAAAGCCGAGTTTCAATTCAATGATTTGTTAAAAACGTCTGTTTCTGATGCTGCGTGGTACTCTGACAGAAAAGGAGGAGAAATGTAAGTCAGAAGCCCAGAAATGAAATGAATTGAGCCTTGTTTTTCTGTTGTTGTTATTCCTTTTCACGACGAGCTAAATAAGGAATGGAATCACTAATTCAACTGAAGTTAGAATTTAGGGAGAAAGGCAAAGTGGTCGATTTCAGTATTGTAAATGTAGCAAGAAGGGCTGGTGATACTTTTGATAATAAATACTAAATAGGATTGAAGTTTAAATGTAGAGATTGAAAAGAGACATAATTTCTAGCATTACTTCATTTTCATTTAGCGAACATTGATCACGAATGAGGCACTCTCTGTAAAGGCTTTACATGAACTATTTAGTTGAAATTTGTCTCTTATTGAAAGTTATTCTCTTTTTGCCTTATTAGTTAAACCAGAGGATTGATCACCACCTCCATGGCTGCCTCACAGACTTCACAAACTGTTGCATCTCACGTTCCTTTTGCAGACTTGTGTTCGACTTTAGAACGAATACAGAGAAGTAAAGGACGTGCTGAAAAAATCAGACACTTCAGGGAATTTTTAGATTCTTGGAGAAGATTTCACGATGCCCTTCATAAGAACCAAAAAGATGTCAGGGACTCCTTTTATCCAGCAATGAGACTTATTCTTCCTCAGCTAGAAAGAGAGAGAATGGCCTACGGAATCAAAGAAACTATGCTTGCTAAACTTTATATCGAATTGCTTAATTTACCTAAAGAGGGAAAAGACGCCCTTAAACTTTTAAATTATAGAACGCCCACCAGGCCTCATGGAGATGCTGGAGACTTTGCAACAATTGCATATTTTGTGTTGAAACCAAGATGCTTGCAGAAAGGAAGTTTAACCATACAGCAGGTAAATGACATTTTAGACTCAATTGCCAGCAATAATTCTGCCAGAAGAAAGGACCTAATAAAGAAGAGTCTTCTTCAGCTAATAAGTCAGAGTTCAGCGCTGGAACAAAAGTGGCTTATACGGATGATTGTAAAGGACTTAAAACTTGGTTTCAGTGAGCAGTCTGTATTTTCTGTTTTCCATAATGATGCTGTCGAATTGCATAATGTCACCACAGATCTGGAAAAAGTCTGTAGGCAACTGCATGATCCTTCCATAGGACTCAGTGATATTTCCATCACTTTATTCTCTGCCTTTAAACCAATGCTGGCGGCTATAGCAGATATTGAGCGCATCGAGAGGGACATGAAACACCAGAGTTTCTACATTGAAACCAAGCTGGACGGTGAGCGGATGCAGATGCACAAACAGGGGGATGCGTATCAGTACTTCTCCCGAAATGGTTTTAACTATACCGATCAGTTCGGCGATTCTCCCCGGGAAGGTTCCCTCACGCCGTTCATTCACAGCGCATTCAAAACAGACGTAGAAATCTGTATCCTGGATGGAGAGATGATGGCCTTCAACCCTAACACACAGACTTTTATGCAAAAGGGCAATAAGTTTGATATCAAAAGAATGGTGGAGGATTCTGATCTGCAGACTTGTTATTGTGTGTTTGATGTACTGATGGTTAATAATAAAAAGCTAGGGCGTGAAACCCTGAAAAAGAGGTATGAAATTCTTACTAGTGTTTTTACACCAGTACCAGGTAGAATAGAAATAGTGCAAAAAACACAAGCTCATACTCAGAAAGAAGTGATCGATGCTTTGAATGAAGCCATAGATAAAAGGGAAGAGGGAATCATGATAAAACAGCCTCTGTCTATTTACAAGCCAGACAAAAGAGGCGAAGGATGGTTGAAAATTAAACCAGAGTACGTGGACGGGCTGATGGATGAGCTGGACATCTTAATTGTTGGGGGCTACTGGGGTAAAGGTTCCCGAGGTGGGATGATGTCTCATTTTTTGTGTGCTATAGCAGAGAAGCCTCCTCCTGGTGAAAAACCGTCAGTGTTTCATACTCTGTGTCGTGTTGGTTCGGGTTATACCATGAAAGAGCTGTACGATCTGGGTTTGAAATTGGCCCAACATTGGAAGCCTTTTCATAAAAAAGCTCCACCAAGCAGCATTTTGTGTGGAACAGAGAAGCCTGAGGTGTACATCGAGCCTTGTCATTCTGTCATTGTTCAAGTTAAGGCCACAGAGATCGTCTCCAGCGATATGTACAAAGCTGGCTGCACATTGCGTTTTCCACGAATCGAGAAGATAAGAGAAGACAAAGAGTGGCACGAATGCACCACCCTGGATGACTTAGAACAGCTTCGTGGGAAAGCATCGGGAAAGCTTGCGTCCAAACACCTTTACATAGGTGGCGATGATGAACCACAGGAAAAGAAGAGGAAAGCTGCCCCGAAGGTGAAGAAAGTTATTGGAATTATCGAGCACTTAAAAGCACCCAACCTTTCTAATGTAAACAAAGTTTCTAATGTATTTGAAGATGTGGAGTTTTGTGTCATGAGCGGAACGGACAGCCATCCGAAGCCTGATCTGGAGAACAGAATTGCAGAATTTGGTGGTTATATAGTACAAAATCCAGGCCCAGACACATACTGCGTGATTGCAGGGTCCGAGAACATCAGAGTGAAAAACATAATTTCTTCGAATAAACATGATGTTGTCAAGCCCGAGTGGCTGTTGGAGTGTTTTAAGACCAAAAGCTGCGTGCCGTGGCAGCCTCACTTTATGATTCACATGTGCCCGTCAACAAAGGAACACTTTGCCCGTGAATATGACCGTTACGGTGACAGTTATTTTGTTGATACAGATCTGAACCAACTGAAGGAAGTGTTCTCAGGAATTAAAAATTCCAGCGCACAAACTCCTGGAGAAATGGCTTCTGTGATTGCTAATTTAGAGTATCGGTATTCCTGGGACCGTTCCCCTCTCAGTATGTTTCGACACCACAGTATTTATTTGGATTTGTATGCTGTTATTAATGACTTGAGTACCCAAATCGAGGGAACGAGATTAGCTGTTACAGCTCTGGAGCTTCGATTTCATGGAGCCAAAGTAGTTTCTCGTTTAGCTCAGGGAGTGTCTCATGTAATCATTGGGGAGGATCAGAGTCGTGTTGCAGATTTAAAAGCTTTTCGCAGAACTCTTAAGAGAAAGTTTAAAATCCTGCGACAAGATTGGGTAACTGATTCAATAGACAAGTGTGAGTTGCAGGAGGAAAATCTATATTTGGTTTAAAGCTAGCTTTTCTAGTGAGGAAAGCCTCATTGTAACAGGTGGTCATGATAAAATATTAAACGACATTTTATTTTTATCCCTTAAAATTTATGCTTAAACAGTATTATTAGATATAGAAAAACAATAATTTTAACTTTTGAGATAGATAAAACACTGAATGGACCAAGGCCAAGAAAGAAAAAATTCTTTTAGAGGTGTAGTATTTAATGACTTTTAAAACCAAGATGAAATAAATAGTTTCAAGAAGGGACATTTATATAATATCCCTATAGAAATCGAGAATTTTGACTCAAGTATTAATAAAATACATTCAGAAGCTTTTAGAGTCATTAAAAGCATTGATCTAAGTGGATTTTCTGAGGTCAAAATTTTAATAGTTTTTATCTAGTAAAAGCATTGCAAGAAAGAAGCAGAATTGTTACAATTGGACTTGTAAAAAATATGTCTTTTAAATTGAAGGCTGAAATTCTTTTAAGTGTGAAATGTAAACAAGTTTATTTTTTAAGGTTAAGGGCAAGCTCATGAATAAAACCTTGTTAATGATGTCATTAGGTAAATTAGGAGAAATAACTTAAAATTAGATGAATTTAATTAAAAGAAACTTGCAGTTTTAAAAGTACTTGGCCCACATTTATTTTTTTTCTAAAACAGAGCGTGTTTTGAAGAGAGTGTTTTTATGTGAACTGTACTCCAGAATAAATCGTATTCACAAAGAGTGATTTTCCTAGATGTAATCCATTGAGTACATGTCAAGATGGCATGCGTTGTAACTTCCGTTACAGAGAGGTAAATTGCTCTATTTAAAATGATTTTTATCTTTAGATTATTTAAACTCAGTATGTATAATATGTATTATGTCTGGATTTATATACCAAATTTTAGAATAGTCTTTCATTTTGAAAAATATGTTTTCATGACACCTTTGCAATACTTGAAATGTGGTACCCAAGGAATTATTATTATTATTATTTGTAAGTAATTTGAAATTTTATCGAAACAGTGCAACAAATATTATATTTCTTAATTTAAATAAAATATTTAATATACTATTAAAATTTATGATGTATTTATTTTAAAACAATAATAGTTATTTCAGTCAGATATTATTGGTATCAATATAATTTTTGACTGATTCAAATCAGTTTCCTATTTGAGGTCCTTTGTATTTCGTATTGCTGAATGAACTTTATTAAAAATTTAAACTTGTGGGGCATCTGGGTGGCTCAGTCAGTGAAGCGTCTGCCTTCGGCTCAGGTCATGATCCGAGGGTCCTGGGATTGAGCCCTGCATAGGCTCCCTGCTCCGCAGGGAGTCTGCTTCTCCCTCTCCCTCTGCTCCTCTCCTTGCTTGTGCTCTCTCTCACACTCTCTCTCAAATAAATAAATAAAATCTTTAAAAAAATTTTAAACTTATATATTTTTATAATACCTATTGAGAAAAACTACAAAACAGATACCAGTAAGGGTAATAGGGGAGAAAAGTACATAATTTTACCACCAAAGATAGTAACATTCACTATTTTAGGTTATTGGTAGTAAGGAAAGTGCAAAATACATTATTTACAGTGTAACAGATAAGTATAAAACTGTAATGCTTTATTTGATCAGCTTTTCTCAATGGGAGAATTACAGGTCACTAAAGTAGACCTACATCACTTTAAATTGTTGTACACTATTGAATGTAGTGTAATGTGTTCAGCTAGGCCATTATTGTTCGATTTACAGATTATTTGACCTCGCCACCGTCCCTCTGCCCCACCTTTTTGTTTTCCTAGTGAGCATTATGATAAATCTGTATCATGGTCTGTGTATTCTAGTCCTGTTTGTTCTCTATACGTTCTTAGGATGGAATTGCTGATTCAAAGTTATGTATTTTTTAGTAAATTGATATGCATTTATGTAAATTTGATATGCAAAAATGCCTTTCTAGATTCTTCTCATCTCTAAATGTTGGAGAGTTCAATTTCTTAGTACTGGACCTATTCTCTATCTTTATTCACTCCTTGGCTTTAAATATGCTGATCCCTCCCACATGTTTTTAGCCCTGAGTTCTTTGCTGAGCTCGGGTTCATGTATCTATCCACATAACATCTCCACATGAAGTCTAATGAGCCTCTCATACTTAATATGTCTAACTATATTTATCATAGCAAAAATTTAAAATGCAAAAGAGCATAGTATAATGAACCTGCATGTGCACAGTGTGAGCAATTGTCAATGATCCATCTTTTTCATATTTACAGACCTCTGGGTTATTTTGCAGTCACTTAGATTACCTAACTTAATTTACCAAGTATTCCATAGAGAACTCTGGATTTCTTGAATACACTTACACTCTTTCCCAGTGTTCCCCTCCTCACTACATGGTGCATCTGTCCACCCCGCTGCTCAAGCTGAAAACCATGGAGCCCTCCTCGGCCCCCTCTGTTCTCGTATTTCCAATACACAGAGAATCTTGTTGGCTAGACTTTCCAAATAGTCCAGAATATGACCCCTCAGCAGGCTCCCCAGTAACCACAGCCTGCCCTGTTACTCACTGGACTACGATCACCTTCCTTTCTGCACTGTCATCACTGCTCTCCAGGACGCCATTTGTACTTTTAAAGATGCAGTCAATTCATTTTCCTCCACTAGCCAAAACTACTGAATCACCATCACTCACAACTTCCAAAGTCTTCTAAATGGCCTGTTGGACCTGGCCATGACAAGCTATCTTCCGTTAGCTCTCTGACTTGATTTCCTACCAGGGACCCCCTTGCTCACCATACTGGAGTCTCACTGGTCTATGTGCTTTTCCTTTTCACTTCATCCAGGTCTCTCACAGTTTGCCCCACTCACATCCCCAACACTCACTATCCCTTCACTCTGCTTTATTTTCCCCAAGGCACTGTATCTTTGTTTCTTACCACTAGAATACAAATTCCACGAATGAAGACTTGGTGTGTTTTGTTCACTGTTGTAATCGGTCACTCAATAAATATTAATGGAATAACTCCTCTGAATCAGATGGAAAATCCTACTTTGCTCTTCACCAAGGCCATGGGTTCTTGCCAGAAAGCAGGACAAGATATTTACCGTTCAAGAACTCCGCCTTTTTCTGCACCATGATGACTTCTCACCATCCTGAACGAGTTCATATCTTTAGGCTGATGGCACCTTCTTTGAAAGTCAGGTGGCTACCCTAGCTGCTTCATAGTCATGCGCTTTGCCTGACATTGGAGTGGACAGGGCTGATGGGGAACCTTGGAATTCTCACTTTGGGGGAAATAGGTTGAGCATAGCTTTAAAACATCTAATATGGAATTCCCGGAGCACTAGAGCTATTTTATAAACCATCTCCATTCAGTTTCAACCAATGTATATTAAGTTCTTATTCTCTTTGACAGTCACATGAGCAAAAAAAAAAAAAAAAAAAGAAAAAGCCTCCGCCTTCAAGGAACTCACAGAGTACCGAAAGATAAGGATAATTGGAATACAAAAGATAAGTGCTTTCCTAGTTAAAGGAAAGATGGATTCCCTGGAAAGCTGTAGTGAAAAGAATACAAGCTTTTAGAATCTAGTTATCCTGGGCTCGGTTCCACTTCTGCCACCAATTATCTGTTATTTGAGCAAATCACAACCTCTTTGAACCTTCGTTTCTAAACTTTCAAATGGAAACAGTATCTATCTCACCCAGAATGTTTGAGGACAGACTTATAGCACCCAACATACAGAAAGGCCCCTCCAGCTTTTATCACCTGCTCTTACCTGGGCCTTTCCAGAGGAGGTTAATTACACCAATGGGGGTTAATAAGTGAGTGGATTCTGGAACCGTAAGTTGAATTCCCTCAGACATAGTGGTATGGAGGGTTTTTCCTGGCAGAGGGAAGATAATAAATACAGGCATGGGGAGAACAAAAATTCAGGGGAGAATGTTTGCAAAATACTCAGATTTAGGTGGGAGGGTAAGATATAGGTACCTTAGGATAGATTTTGAAAGATTTTATTTTTAAGGTTTTTTTTACTTCATTTATTTGAGAGAGCGCGAGAGCGCGTGAGCGCGTGAGCAGGGGAGAGCGGCAGAGGGAGAGGCAGAAGCACACGCCTGGCTGAGGAGGAAGCCCGATTCGAGACTATATCCCAGGACCCTGGGACCATGACCTGAGCTGAAGGCAGACGCTTAACCGACTGAGCCAGCCAGGAGCCCCTTGAAAGATTTTGAATGCCACACTGCAGAGTACGAGTTGCATCTGGTGCTCAAGAAAAATGCATTGAAGAATTTTAAGCAAGATATTTCAGGCTCCCCTCTAAGGCTTATTTCTTGATTCCCCCATCTTAGTTCAAGTTCATGTAACAAAAATACCATCAACCAAGGGGCTTAAACAACAAACATTTATTTCTCACAGTTCTGGAGGCTGGAAGTCTGAGATGAAGGTGCCAGCATGGTTGGGTGAGGGGCGTCTTCCAGATTGCAGACTTCTTGTTGCATCTTACCTGGCGGAGGGCAGTAATCTCACTCATGGAGGCTCCCCCCTCATGACTTAAACTCCTTCCAAAATGACTACCTCCGAATAGCATCACCTTTCGGGGTTAGGATTTCAACATATGGATTTGGGGGAGGGGGCACACAAACATTCAGACCACAGCAGTGATTTTGTAGAATAAGAAAGTTTTATTTAAATGCAAATTTGTCTTCCTATCTGAGGGCCTGCAGCTCAGTATTCTTGAGCTTCTATTGCTGACCACGCTCTCTTCACATACATTGTTGTAAAGACTAAATGTATTTTAAAAGACCTGATATAGTACCTGAGCCATGATGGTCTCTAAACAAATGCAGTTTCCCACTACTCTTCATCTCTGCTTTTTCTCTGGCAGATACATACCAGGGAAAATCCAAATAGCCAAATCAGTGTTTGGTCAAAACTGATTTTTTCCCTTGATCTATAGTGATGACATTAAACAGTCATTTAACTATTATTCAGGGTATATGTCAGGTGTGATCTCAAGAAAATGATGTATGTTCCCCAAACCTATCGCCTAACCTCATTGGAGTTCCGTGTTGGCATTTGTTGAGTGGTGTAAAGGACAGAGTGTTCTTAGGTCTCTCACGGCCCTAAAATTGTTACGTGTTTGTAACCTTTCAATTAGGGTTATCATGTACTGGTTGAATTTATTAAAAGCCTTTTTATGTCTATGGGAAGTTGTAGTGACAGTAGGATAATGACCTGATTCTATGTAAAATTTAATTCAATGAATGGTCTTCAATACATACTATGTCTCAAGCATTATAACAAATTTGGGGATTAAAAAGCAACATAAAAATAATAGACACCATGAAACATGAAATATGGTTTAAAATATGTTATATAACTTTAAATTCTTAAAATTTAACTTTCTAGGTTAAATTAATGATCCTAAATGTGTTGGGGATATCTCTTTATTTGGAACCTATTGTTTAGATAATTAATGAAAAATAGCCAAATATGTATTCTATTAAGGCATTATTAATTCTTAACATTACCCTCTTATACTTTTAGAATTATATTATATATATATATATATATATATATAAAGATCACATTGGCTGAAGACCTCAGTAGTGTTAATTAAAGACTATTTTCACATATTTATAAAAGACATATGCTTGCTTGTATTTCTTTAGACTATTACCCAAATGCCAACAATATTAAAAATTTTGATTCGGGCAAAATGACATAAAAAGATGTATGAATGTCATGTAAGGACAGATGGCTCGCATCCTGGAGGCTTTCATTTCTTATGTATATTTTTTAGAATTCACTAGTAACTACAAATACTGTTAAAAGTCATGCAAAGAAGATTCTTTAGAAATGTGTGAAATATCTGTCTAGACCTGTATACCTACTGATTTTCAGAGCCTGATGATGCTAACCTAAAAATTTGTGTATGTTTTTTAAATAGAATTTTAATTCCAGATACATCAAGATGGACCTGGGTCAAACCAAAGCAAGGCATCCTATTATTTCTGCCATGAAATGCAGTTACCCCTATAATTTTTACTCTGCTAGTAGACCTTACTGGTTTTACGTGTCATGGTAATTTTATCCCATCTCTTCCTTTCTTCTTGGAATTAAATAATAATTTTTAAATAATAGTGATATAAATAATGTCAAAGGACAAGTCAAACTTTTATGAAACTGTGGCACAACATATTAAAAATGGGATAACATGTTAAAGTATTTTTTTAAATGGATTCTTTTTGCTAGAAAAAATATAGACTTCATGATGATAATTACAAACTTATCAGTAGGATTTTCTTTCTTTTTTTTTTTTTTAAAGATTTTATTTATTTATTTAACAGAGAGAGACAGCCAGAGAGAGAACACAGCAGGGTAAGTGGGAGAGAGAGAAGCAGGCTTCCCGCCAAGCAGGGAGCCCGATACGGGGCTCGATCCCAGGACCCTGGGACCATGACCTGAGCTGAAGGCAGACGCTTAATGACTGAGCCACCCAGGCGCCCCAGATTTTCTTTCTTTTTAAAAAAAAGATTTTATTTTTTTATTTGAGAGACAGAGTGAGTAAGAGAGAGAGAGCACATGAGCAGGGGCAGAGGGAGAGGGAGAAGCAGGCTCCCTACTGAGCAGAAAGCCTGACGCAGGGCTCAATCCCAGGACTCTGGGATCATGACCTGAGCCAAAGGCAGATGCTTAACTGACTGAGCCACCAGGTGCCCCAGTAGGATTTTTGATATATCTGTAGATTAACTAGTTTTGTCATTCTTGCATCTTTTCTTTCACAGGCATGATCGCAAATGTAACATTTTGAAGTAGATTAAAAAGTAATTTAAATTCCTTCTTTAAGTGAGATTCTAGCAATTTCTTTTAGAGAGCAAGAGAGTGGTGGGGGAGGGGAGGCAGGGGAAGGAGAGAAAGAATCTCAAACACGCTCCATGCCTAGCGTGGAGGCCAATGCCGGACTTGATCTCATGACCCTGAGATCATGACCTGAGCCAAAATCAAGAGTTGTATGCTTAACTGACTGAGCCAACTAGGCACCCTGATTCTAGCAATTTATTAGTATATTTTTAGCTACATAGATTAAAAAGCTTAGAAATAGCTACAGTACTTTCATTTGGCAAATGTATTTTGCACATGGGAGAGAGACAGAATCATTGAGGGTCAGAGGATGGACTTTCGTGGTCAGTGTAAGGTGATCCCCATGATCCCTGCATAATCGTATTCACATCCTTGTACAATCTTCTCCCCTTGATTGTGGGCAGGCCCTGTGACTTACTTCTTATCAGGAGAAAATGACAAAGATGATAAATGGCACGCATGATTACATGATATTGTGTAAGTCAGTCTTACTAGCAGACGCTCCCTAGCCTCTCTGTCTCCCTTCGTCCCTGCGTCCCTCTTCCTCTTCCCTCTCTCCCTCTTTCCATCTCTTGTCCCTCTTTCTGTCTTTGCTGACTTTCACGGAAGTAAGCCGTCAAGGGCCCTGCAGCTGTGAGGAGCCGATGCTGCCACCGCCCTGAGAGCAGGGAGGCAAAGCCTTTTCCATTTGAGCCTCCAGTTGGAAATGCAGCAATAGAGACTGGTACACGTCTCATCATGCTCTCCTCTTCCTGAAAACCTTCGGTAATTAAGTAAGGAATTTATGTCAAAGTGCTAGCGGTGTTCAGTGCAGAAGGAGGCATTAAAGAAATACTTCCTCGTCCTCCATTTGCTCTGTAAGGCTTACTAGAAAAAAAAATCCAAATTGATTATAACACATTTAAATCCTGACTTCAATCTTGTCTTTCTCTGCTTAGCCAATTCCAGCCACACTGACTTACTACACTTTGCCCTTTCTCCCTCCACAAATATCCTGTTTTCTCTTCAGAAATGCTCTCTTCGAGCACCTGCTGTGACAATCCCCCAATTTTAGATCCTATTCATCTTTGAAGAGCTGACATGCCATTTTTATCATGTGATCTGCCCCAGTTCCCTAGTCATATGCATCTCCTCCCTACCACCCAGGAACTTACCAATTTTGTGCTCCTTATAATTTTCTGCCTTAACATCTATTTATCTGATGTTATTTTTTGAGTAGCTCTTTGAGGATCTGAAGAATGCTGCATGAATCTCTTATGCTCTAGTGTGTCTTGTGTTTATGGAGGGTCATAAATATATTTGGAGTACAACAATACAGTGTTGCTTCACTACTTTCTTTTTTTTTTTGAAACTTTCTTCCTTCCTTATGCGTAGTATCACTGTTGTTTTTAAGAGACTTTATACCGACACTTAGGACATCAGCGGTGTTCACTGCTTAAAGAGTCTCTGCTGGAAAAAAAAAACAACAAAAAACATGCAGGTATAATTTAGCGGTTGAGAGCACAGACTCTGGACACAAGGGGCCCGAGTCTGAATTCAGACTTCTGTACTTGGGAGAGCAATGCAACTTTTCTGTGCCTTCGTTTCCTCTTGTATAAAACAGGGTAAGAACAGCACCTAATTTATCAGGTTGTCTTGAGGACTAAGTGTATGTGTGTGTGTGCACGCATGTGCATGCCCGTGTGCATGGATGTGTCTTAGAACAATACTTGGAACACTGCATCATATAGGGTATTATTTTGTCCATAAGGTAGGAAGGGAAATAACAGGTGCAGGGGTTCTGTGATACATGGTAATAACAGAATGTGAATTGGAGAAAAGAACTGTTCTTGTAAGCGAAAACCTTCCAACAGGCAGTCAGTCATTCTTTGCCCTTTCTTCTACATAGTGGATCACAACTGAGGATGATTTTTACACACCCTCCTGCCCCCAGCCCCGGGGTTGGGCAGCATCTGGAGACGATTTGATTGTCAAGACTGAGGAAGCGCAACTGGCATATGGTGGGGCCAAGGGTGCTGTTACATAGCCCACAGTGAACAGGAAAGTCCCCCACAGCAATTAACCAGATGAAAGGTTCCATCATGTCGAAGTGGCGAAAGTTGTTCCAGAATCATGTGAAATGTGATGGGAGAAGACATTATATTATTTGTGAGTAATGCCTTCAGACCAGCCATAATCACAGCTTTATTGCGAGTCAGTTTTTCATTCATAAAACGAATGCTCATTCCTGCTTATTTCTTTTAAAGGGGTTAGTACGCAGGTTAATTAGTGTTTGCAAAGCCCTTTGAAGATGTAAAGTCCTACGTAAATGCTATTTATTATTGATTACCATTCCGGAAGACCTATGCTGTGACCCTGCTCCTTCACTAGCCCAGGCAAACCTCAAAGACCTGAGCGATACTGAATGATTTTTGGTAAGTTGGAACATTTATAATGAGAAAGATAGGCATCAGGGACATAAGCCAACTTTAGATGGCTGGGATATGACTGTATATAAATTGGCTCATTAAAATCAAGAAAACTATAGGTTTTGCTTTGGGGTCTGTTGGCTAAATTGGAGTAAATTTCTTCCAACCTTGCAACACTATATATAGCAAGGGAGAGTGGTAGCCAGAATCCATAATACAACTTTAATGATTATGAAGAAACAAAAATAATTCATAGGAAAAATTATATTATATTATTATATTTATAAACTGATTTTCTCTGACCCATGAGTCACTGTGTAATTTAGACTGTCTGATAAAATGAAAGCAATAAAACAGTTTGCAAAAACCTCAAGAAACCAGGACATTGGGTATAATACAATATGCTTTTTTCTGTAGGTATGAAGTATAAATTATGTCATAAATACAGTTTTACACTTCCACTGAATAAATGTTTTTAAATTTCAAAATAGGTCTTAATCTCACCTAATGTGACATTCTCCTGTTAGAGCAGAGTCTAAACCTGCAGATTTACATAACAATGTTATCTTTAACTCAGCATCAATCTGAATAAAAGTATTTGTTGGTGACCTACTGGGGTAAATCTGGGGTGGCTAGCCTTGAAAAGGCATAAACCTGAACTGTGGGTTTTAGCTTTGTCGAATTCTGATGGAGACCATGTGTGAACTTCAGTGTAAAATAAAGGGGACATTGCATGTCAATGGGGGAAAGCATGCATTTTTTAAAAAGATTTATTTATTTATTTTAGAGAGAGAGTGTATGGGGTGGGGGGAAGGGACAGAAGGACCAAGGGAGAGACAGAATTCCCAGCAGACTCCCTGCCCAGTGTGGAGCCAGATGTGGGCTCAATTCCAGGACCCTGAGATCATGACCTGAGCTGAAATCAAGGGTGGGAGGCTCAACCGACTAAGCCACCCAGGCACCCCAAAACATGGATTATTTAATAAATAGTTTGGAGACAACTATGTAGTCATCTAGAGAAAAATAGTCAATTTGGAACCCTCACTGCTTAAACCAAATATATTTCATACAAACCAAACCAGATATTTAAAAGTAAAAACCAGGGGCACCTGGATGACTCAGTCAGTTAAGTGCTGCTTCTTGATTTTGGCTCAGGTCATGATCTCAGGGTCCTGGGATCAAGCCCCGAGTTAGGGCTGTGCCCTCAGCAGGGAGACTGCTTGAGATTCTTTCCCTCTGCACCCTCCCTCTGTTCACGCTCACTCTCTCTCTCTCTTTCTCAAATGAATAAACATTTAAAAAAATAAAAATTAAAAAAATAAAATAAAAGTAAGAAAATAAAGCCATACAAATAATACAAATTTAGGAGAAGGGTGTCTTACGTATTGAAAACAAAAACAAAATAGAAACCAGAGAAGAAAAGATTGCTGAATTTAATTTACAAAATTTATAAAAATACTCTGCAGTAAATACCATAAATAAGTCAAAGAGGGGGCCTAGTAGGGAAAATATTTGTGATGAAATAGTAGAAAAATGACTTTTTTCTTTATGATATGAAGAGCTTCTATAAGAAAGGCTATCATCTACATAAGAAATAACAAATATGACTTTATATAAAAAGTTCAAAAACACAAAAATATAGGTGAAAGAAAACAGCTATTAAACTTGTAAAAAGATAGATTGCTCATCCATAACAAAGACATACTAAAATGTATTTTTCTTTTTGCTATAAAATTTATAAACCAAAACTTTGATATCTTGTTTTGATAAGAATGTGAGAAAACATATTCTTATGCTTTTTAATGCAAATATTTATTTATATCCTCTATATATTAATCCTCTATGGGGGCAAGTGACAGTACCTACCAAAATTTAAAATGCATTTATGGTCTGCCCAAGTTATTCAGTTTCCAGGGATTTACCTTACAGATGTTGTTACATATATACAAAAGACATATTTACAAGGATAGTTACTGTAAAATTACTATGATGAAGGGGAAGAAATAAATGTTAACAGAAGTTTGATTACTAAGTGATGGTATATCAGCCCATGAGAATATGAAACTCTGATATGCATAGAAATGCCTTTTCAGGGCACCTGGGTGGCTCAGTCTGTTAAGTGTCCAACCCTCGATCTCAGCTCAGGTCTTGATCTCAGGGTTGTGAGTTCAAGCCCCACGATGGGCTCCACACTCCGCATGGAACCTACTAAAAAAAAATGTGTTTTCTTTTCTAAGAGTTTCCCCCCCTTTTTTTCCCCTTCTGATTATATCTCAGAGAACTGCAGGGCACTGAGGAAATTCTTTTAACATTTGTATTTTTTTAAGGGACATAGAGACTAGTGAACTCATACAGGTTTCCCCCAATATCCAAAAGTAGAGTGTTCCCGGGGCGCCTGGGTGGCTCAGTTGGTTAAGCGACTGCCTTCGGCTCAGGTCATGATCCTGGAGTCCCTGGATCGAGTCCCACATCGGGCTCCCTGCTCGGCAGGGAGCCTGCTTCTCCCTCTGACCCTCCCCCCTCTCATGTGCTCTCTCTCTCTCTCATTCTCTCTGTCTCAAATGAATAAATAAATTCTTTAAAAAAAAAAAAAAACAAAAGTAGAGTGTTCCTATGAAAACTTCTCTAAGCTCCACGTGAAGTGAAGAAACCGTTACCATTAATTGATACAGAAACATTTTTGAGCAGTCCCAGGCCCCCAAAACTCACCTCTCTTAGGCTTTTCTGAGACCTTAGGATGCCTCTTGCTAATACAAGCACAAAATAAATCAAGATAAAGCCCAGATGCTCACAGATAGATGTCAGAACTCTGGTGGTGGGATAGGGAGATGCTGAGTGTGTTTGCTGGGGAAGGACTGGGCAGGCATACAATTTTACTCATATGTGGAATTTAAGAAACAAACAAGCAAAGGAAAAAGAGAGAGACAAATCAAGAAACAGACTCTCAACTGTAGAGAACAACCTGATGGTTATCAGGGGGGAGGTGGGCGGGAGATGGGGATTAAGGAGCGCAATTGTTGTGATGAGCACCAGGTGATGTATGAAAGTGATGCATCACAATACTGTGTACCTAAAACTAATATTACACTGTATATCAACAAACTGAAATTTAAGTTAAAACTTAAAAAAAGAAAGGAAAACCTTGTCTAACCACAAGAGACCTACCACTTTCTTTCCTTGTTATTATTGCCATGACAGTGACCACACTTGGATATTGGTCCATTTATCGTAAATATAGATTAAAAGATAAGATCTCGCTCATCCAAAATGGATGCTCCAGATTAAGGATGAGATGGAAACTTAAAGCGCGCAGTCAGTGCTGCCTTTCTCTGCCCCACCAAACCGAGGACACACTTGGAGAAGATACCAGTCTCCTCCTCTGCAGCATGTCTCAGAATGCCTGTTCTCCAGCGCACCCTGGGCCGTAATGTACATTTATTAACTGAAGGAGCTTCCCCTTTTGTTTCAGAAATCCCAATGCAATATCAGTTTAAACTTTTCTCAGTGGAGAAACTTGGTCCTGTACTTCTTACAACATCGTCTCCTAAGAATAAGTTCATTAGGAGATAATCAGCAAAATACTTTTTCAGACAATCTGTTAACACCCGGGTGTTAATGCTTGCCTCGGTCATAACAGCTGCCAGACTCACGATTCACTGAATAGGACAATAAATTTCAACCTTATCTGATTCTGTTAATTAGAGTAAATGAGATCACTGTAGGAGCACTTGCTAATTATCAGTTACCATCAAATACCTGATGGGAAAGGTGGAGATGATATGCATAATTTTAATCATATTCCTTTCTTTGAACATAGTGAGAATGATCCAGTTCTCGGTTAGCGTCCCTCTTCAAAGTGAAATCCCATATATATGGCTGGATGGATGTGCAAGGATGTTCATCATATTATTATTTGCAACAGAAAAAAATTGGAAACAATCTGGGAGGTTAGGTAAATAGAGTGCTTCGTATAAGGATATGGTAGGCAACTGTTAAATTAACGAGGGAGGAAATTTCATGGCATGCAATGTATGAAATATATATACAGTATGCAATTTTTAAAAAAGTATATTTTAAATGCATAGAAAAAAATATAACCTTATAGATCTTGTATCAAAATAGGACCACCAAATATATGTAAGTGCCGTCCTTATGACTCCTATTTTTTCTTTGTGTTTTTCTGAGTTCTCCAGTACTTTTGTACTGAGGGGAAAATTCCAGTGAAATGAAATTAGTATGGACTTAAAAATGAAACACTGAACACTGTGTTCAATGAAAACTGAACACTGAAATCAGAGATCTTATTTTTTTCTCCTATTGGCATTCATAAGATATGTTCATTTTTTTTCCCTCCTGGCTAATTTAACTTTTCAGACATTTATTCCTTTCTAATGATTCCTGCATTCAATTCACAAGCTTTTACTTAGTGGGAAGACAGGAGTTATGTTTGATTCGAATCCTAACTTGGTGGGTCCAATCCAGCTCTGACTGACATGGTGGTGTTGCTGACTCCACACGGGGATGGCGGGATCGGAAGCCTAGCAGCTGGGCCCAGGCCACCCAAGGCAGACTGTGAGAATGAGCCTCACGGACACATTTTTTCCTGCTTTCTTTAGACAAAGAATCGATTTTGTAGCACAATATATTAGAGTAAAGATAAGAAGTAGAAATTCACCAGGTGCCCTTTGTGTTGGTGACAGGAGCCATAAATTAGGAAGCTGGGGATGTATATCAAACACATGATGGACACCTGGGTGGCTCAGGTGGTTCGGTGACTGACTCTCGGCCCAGGTCATGGTCCAGGGTCCTGAGATCAAGCCCCACAACAGGCTCCCTGCTGAGTGTGGAGCCTGCTTGAGATTCTCTCTCTCTCTCTCTCCCCCTCTGCCCCACCCCTGGCTTGCACACGGGCAATAAATAAATAAATAAATAAATAAATAAATAAATAAATAAAATCTTTTAAAAAATGCATTATAAGTGAATCATAAGATTCTTGATTTCTTCAGGTCTGTCTCCAGAAATTTTAGGATGAGCTTAATGGCTGGGTGCAGTTTAGCACTCCTCTGTGAATAAAACATCAGCTCACATGTTGTGCCTATGAAGGACCACAAATAAAAGGAGAGAGAGAACAAGTAGAAAACATCACAGCCTGGTCCTGAGACACCGTAGGACGTTACTTCCTGATCTCGGGAGATGCCCTGGGCTCGTCAACACTCACACTGTGCTTCCGTTTCTCAACAGGAAACCTTTGTTCTAGTTAACAAGCTTTCCACTGCCCATCAGTCTTTAATAAATGATTTCTACACAAAAGACAGGAAAGATATATGCATTATTGTTATTTATAGCGTAGCCTGTGTTCACAGAGATCTTGGAGCACCCCTGGCCCCCTCTCTGCCTCTGCATGTCCATCCTATTTTCATGGTCCATTCCCACCCTTACCTGCCCTGCACCTTCCTCTAACCCCTCCCTCTCTGAAATCCTCCTGTGTTTTTAGCCCAAACCAAACAAATTGGTACTTGATCCCCCTGTTTTACTATAGTTATAGCAGTCTTTAGTAGGGCTTTCAGGGAAATGCAAAATTTTACCTACATTTTCAGGGGATTTTTCCTGCTTCAGTTATAAGTCATAGAGATACATAGCAAACACCTGCTGGTTAGCTGATTAGATATTATTGTACTATTTTACCTTTATACTTATATTTTTATCCAAGTAGTGTAAAATAAATAGAAAATAAAAATAAATAAAACAAAAAAAGAAATAGTTACAGTGTTGAAAAGTTGGTAAATAAATATTTCATAGGATTGCTGATGAATAATTTATGAAACTGATACTTTTTAATAGAGATTTAGAAAAATAAAAACAAACTCCCTGTGGGACAATGATGTCTAATTTCAAAGGCAAAAAATAGATAGATTGATAGATCGATCGATAGATAGACAGATATCTAAGCTAACAAGGAATCAGCAGAGGGAAGCACTGAAGTTAACTCTAGAACATATTCAAAAACTAACCACAGAAAGGAGATGGTTTGTATGTGATTGGAGGGGGGCCTGGGGATTGTGGAGGACAGGAAGCACCTGCTACCAATTTTAAGGTGTATTTGTGCAGTGGTTTCATGCTGGACTCTGAGTCTAGTATTGCTGGCAGGATGACTCTGGGCTGCTCACTCTGCTAGCTCTGAGCTGAACTCCACTTCTAGGTAGAATCGTGATGATAACGGGCTTCCCTCAAGGGATTGTGGTGAAGATTAGATTAATACCTGTAAAGGACTTAAAACAGCTGCTTGGCACCAGGGACAGATTCATTTTTGTGGAGGCTTAAAGCTTATACAATTTTTTAAAAGATTGTATTTACTTGTCAGAGAGAGAGAGAGAGAGAGAGAGCACAAGCAGGGGGAGTGGCAGGCAGAGGGAGAAGGAGACTCCCCTCCGAGCAAGGAGCCCCATGTGGGACTCAATCCCAAGACCCTGGGATCATGACCTGAGCCGAAGGCAGACACTTAACCGACTGAGCCACCCAGGCGTCCCAAGCTTATACAATTTTCCAGCTCTTCTATAAGAAAATTTTTTAAAATTTATTTATCCAAGCAATTTCTATACCCAACGTGGGGCTCAAACTCATTACCCCAAGATCAAGAGTCACATGCCCTTCCGAATGAGCCAACCAGGTGCCTCTTTAAAAAATTAATACAAAATTAGATATGACATCAAGTGATATCACTGGGAAAGGCAGAGTAACTTGCTTCAGAAGCCTCTCCTCCATAAAAGCAATAAGAAAACTGGCAAAACTTGTCAAAGCCAACTTTTTTTTTAAAGCACTCTGGTAATTAATTTGCACTCAGGCTTACAAAAATCTAGGGGACGGGCGCCTGGGTGGCTCAGTTGGTTAAGCGACTGCCTTCGGCTCAGGTCATGATCCTGGAGTCCCTGGATCGAGTCCCGCATCGGGCTCCCTGCTCGGCAGGGAGTCTGCTTCTCCCTCTGACCCTCCCCCCTCTCATGTGCTCTCTCTCATTCTCTCTCAAATAAATAAATAAAATCTTTAAAAAAAAAAAAAATCTAGGGGACGTTTATTTAAGAAAAACAGTTTGATTTTGTTAAGACTGGTGAGCTCTGTGGTGTCTTAACTTGCCCTATTCCCATTACCCTCTCCCTAATTCCACGGCAACCCTAAAAACCAGCATCCACAGTTACAGTGGAAACCAGTGGCCACCAGAGGGTCCAGGGCAAAACCTTTGTCAGAGACTTGTCATGATTCGGCCTCTCTGGCAGCTCCCTGGAAAACCCAGCTGTAAGGCTGATTGTAATTTTATTAGACTCAGAGGGGGCCCAGGTAAAAAGCTTTTCCCTGGGGGCCTTGACGGGAAACAATCAGGGGCAACTGTTTGATGTTACACCTGTTCGAGCTGGGATGACATTGGGACAAACTGCAAGCTAACCAAAAACCTAAAAGGAGGGGAAAACACTAAATAGCAAGGAAAGTGGATGTCCACAGGGGACTTTGAAAAACTCCCACGTATTCTAGGGAGTCTAGAATCCATACCCAGGGGGGCGTGTCCTCAGAAACAACCTGGACAGGCCCCAAGCTCTCCCCGTGGCTGACCTCAAGGCTCTGAACCAGCAGAAGGTGAAGCCTCGGGCAGGATGGCCAAGGCCTGGCCGAGTGTTGAGGACACACTCCAACACACACGCAGATCCCTCACTCCTGAGAGACCTCTTGTAAAATAAAGCCTTCTCGGCTCTGGCTTCATCGTCCAGGCTCTTGGTGTCTCTGAAAGCTTCTCCTCTCCTGGGTGCATCAACGGAAACTGGCTTGCACAGATGTGTCAGTGAAAGGCAATATGAAGGAAAACAAGAGAACCACCTGTATTAGGTATCACCCTATGTTCAAGGGATGCTACATTTTTTTAAATTAATTAATTAATTTTCTGATGCAGTGATCCATGATTCATCGTTTGCGTATAACACCCAGTGCTCCATGCAGAACGTGCCCTCTTTAATACCCATCACCAGGCTAACCCATCCCCCCAACCCCCTCCCCTCTAGAACCCTCAGTTTGTTTCTCCGAGTCCATAGTCTCTCATGGTTCGTCTCCAAGGGATGCTACATTTTATACAGGTGAGATAAGAAAGCAGGTATGATAGGAAATTATTTGTTACTTACTATTTTCCAATCTTTTAAATAGAAATGGCCGTAAGATTTACTGGGGAGAGCGTAGTAGACTTTGTACCCTTGAAGACTGTATTAAGTGATTGGTGTCATGACTCAAAATTTCTTTGACTAGGAAAGTGAAGAGAGATATTGAAGGGGATGGAACCTGAAATTGGAGGCTGGAGGCTCTTGGAGAATGGGCTGGAGGAGAGAATTTTAGAGGACGCATGTTAGCTTTGGAACTGGGGAACGACGTATGTGTGAGTAGTGACTTTCCCTGTCCCGCTCAAGGCCGACTTGTTGAGAATAGATGCAGCCCAGGTCTGTCAGTAGAATGAAAACATCACTTCGTAAATTCGAAGTAGTTTTGTTTATATTTTACAACAGGAAGAAAGGGAGATTCAGGGTGGTTGACATCTTGCCTTACTGTGTGAGCAGAGGAAAAGAGTAACGTTATGGTAGAGAAACCCGGCAGAGAGCGCCTCTCCAGGCGAGGAAGATCAATATCATCACTGGTAAGCTGTATTAATAGCAGGTACCCTGGACACGATGTGATGAGAATAGCACTTCTGTGGTCTTGCTCCCCAAATCCCACGACCCAAATCTAACCGAAGAAAAATAGAAGGCACATCTCAATAGAGGGACGTTCAACAAAATACCTGACTGGCAGGCAGTCCTCAAAGCTGTCCAGGTCATCAAAACCAAGGAAAAATCTGAGAAACTGTCGCAGCCAGAAGAGCCTAAGGAGACGTGGTGACTAAATGTAATGTGTCCTGGAGAGACCCTGGAGCAGAAGAAGCATATTCGGTAAAAACTAAGGAAATTCAGGGGACACATGGCTGACTCAGTGGTTAAGCATCTGTCTTCGGTTCAGGTCATGATCCCGGGGTCTTGGGATCGAGCCCCATGTGTCGGGCTCCCTGCTGGGCGGGGGGCCTGCTTGTCCCTCTCCCTCTGCCGCACCCCCTGTGTGTGCTCTCTTGCTCTATCTCTCTCAAATAAATAAATAAAAATCTTTAAAAAAACTAAGGAAATTCAAATAAAGTATGAACTTTAGTTAATGCATCAATACTGACTCATTAATTATGACAAGTGTGCTATACTAATGTGAGATATTAACAGTACAGGAAACTGTGGGTTTGTAGGAACCCTCTGTACTATCTTTGCACATTTTCTGTAAATCTAAAACCATCTTAAAATAAAAATGTTTATGAAAAGAATGCCTTAGAGAACATTGTTAGTATATGGTGAAAATGAGATTCAGACCCATGATCTTTGCATTACATGAAGGCACTATATTGGTTTTCCAGGCTGCCATCACAAAATCCCACAAATTTGGGGGCTTAAACAACAGAAATGTATTTTCTCACAGTTCCAGAGGCTAGGAGTCCAATGTCAAGGTGTGGGCAGGTTTGGTTTCTCCTGGGGCTTCTCTCCTTGGCTGGTGGTTGCTGTGTCCTCATGTGGTCTTTCCTCAGCACACCCATCCCTGGTGTCCTCTGTGTCCCAAGTTTCTCTTCCTAGAAGGACATCAGTCAGATTGAATTAGGGCCCGCCTAAACAGCCTCATTTTATCTAAGTCACATTTTTAAAGGTCCTGTCTCAAATGTAGTCACGTCCTGAGGTACTGGGGGTTAGGGCTTCAAAATAGGAATTTGGGGGGTGGGACACAATTCAGCCCATACAGGTACTGTTCGTCTGGGGGGGTGAAACCATGTATATTTAAGAACTATCTTAAGTAGGTTTCCATTTTACATTTAGGACATTTACTCTGGGCAGACGTACTGTGTGAAAATCTGGGCTGGAGCTGCAAGTCCCTGCTTTCCATGAGGGTTTGTCCCAAATCTACAGACCCTGCTATTTTCTCCCTTCCTTCTGCTGGCCTGTCCTCTCTCGCTTTGTATTTTATTCTCATCCAGCATCTCTCCTCGCCTGTCCCTAACATACCTGAGGATGTACTTGTCTCCTGACTGAGTCCTCTTCTTTTGGAGGCCTGTGTTACAAAAAAAATTTTTTTAACTCCCTGGAAAAATCAACATGTACCAGCACTTTCAAAGAAATGTCTAGAAAGTTCCGTGACATTTTTACGATAAAGTAAACCTTTTCCCTCCCTCTTCTAGGTCTGAATGCCAACCCCAAGATTCACAATCTCTCATCTTTAGAGCTGTCTAGAGGTAATAGATGGATGGATTTTTTTTCAGCTCTAACTCTTTGAAAATTATAGCTAGTTGAGAATGTTTTATAGGAAATATAAAAAGGTCAGAAGATTTAACATTGCCAACAATAACTTGGACCGAGGAATGTTTTGATTAAGCTTTTAAATTATATTATATAAATAAATTATATAGGTTCGAATGAGCTGTAAGATTTCCCTAAACATCTAAAGAATTTTCAGAGAGAGGATGTCTATAATTAAAGTAGTAAATCTTTAAATAAGCAATAAATTATGCAGAAGGTCTGGAAGCACTTACTGGAAATAAAGATAAGGCAGAGAGTTAGGGTGTAAATAGGTAAATGTATGTATGTATAATTATATACATATACATCTATATGTGCGTTTTTGGTTTGGATTGGTGTGCTTCTGAAACATTGACTATTAAATATTCTTTTTTTTTAAGATTTTATTTATTTATTTGACACAGAGAGACAGGGCGAGAGAGGGAACACAAGCAGGGCGAGTGGGAGAGGGAGAAGCAGGCTTCCCGCCGAGCAGGGAGCCCGATGTGGGACTCAATCCCAGGACCCTGGGACCTGAGCCGAAGGCAGATGCTTAACCACTGAGCCACCCAGGCATCCCACTATTAAATATTCTTAATACTGCAAGTATATTATACGAGGTGACAAAATAGATTAATATGTTAGAATCACAGGGTTCTAAGGAGGCTTAGCAATCATTTAAGTTCTTACTCTTAATTTAATAATAAGAAAATTGAAACCTAGAGACATCGTGTACATTTCTCAGTACTAACAAACATATCAGCAAACCTGTGTTCCATCTCATGAATGCAATAGTCCAGTTGTGGTCGAAAACTGACCTCTGGGCTCCGGAGATAAACTACAACACGGAGATAGAACTTGGGGATAAAGAGGAACAGGAAGGACGGTTTTATGACTTTGCCAAGCAAGGGAGGCTGTGGGGTAAGAGGCTGAGGATTTTATAGAAAAATGCAGGACCTGGGCGGTTTCGAGAGTGCTGCCAGCCGCAGTCCTCACGTCTTCAAGGTGGTCTCGTGACCGTCACTGGTGCCGCTGACCATCCGAGTCTTGCTAGTAAGTATGGAGACCGAGTTCCTAGAACAAAGGATTCTACAGAAAAACAGGTGAAGTGGAGGGGGAGGCGTAAAGAAGGAGGAAGAGAAAAATGTGTTCAAAGTCAAGGCTTGTGAGAGCATTAGCGTGTCCATCTTAATTTCCATCCATCTTTACGTTTCTATAGTGGTTTCCAAGCGAAAGGAAGAGAGATGCAAAGAAAGCCTAGTTGAAAATATGACCAATTTTACGGGAGAAAGAAGTCAATAGAAGTATTCCAGTCCTGCCTACCCCTTCACACAAATACACAGACATGCCCTGATTCCATGGTGTTGATTTGCTTGCTGATATAGTTTTTAAGATTTTATTTATTTATTTATTTGCTTATTTATTTATTTATTTATTTTAGAGAGAGCGCGCACAAGCAGGGGAAGGAGCAGAGGGAGAGGGACGAGCAGACTCCTGCTGAGCAGGGAGCCCAACGCCGGCTAGCTCCCGAGACCCTGAGATCATGACCTGAGCCGAAATCAAGAGTCAGACGCTTGACTGAGCCGCCCAGGGGCCCCTGCTCGCCGATATTAACTAACTGTGGGAGACTCCTGATGGCTGCAAGTTCCTCGACACTCTCCCTGTGGCGAGGGACGGGCTATTGCTCCTTCCTCCGAGCCCCGGCGGGCCTCTGATGGTCTGGACTGAGAGACTTTGGTAGAAGCGATGCCACCCTAGTTTCATGGCTCTTTCTTACGAGGGCTGGCCGCTTCTACCCTGATCCTGAATCCTGAACCAGTCTGGAAGACGTGCAGCTGCCCTACTGAAGAGACCATCCAGAGGGACCCTGAGACCCAGGAACGGGAGAGAGACCCAGCTGAGCTCAGCCCTACAGACACGTGAGTGCAGACCCCTGGTGACCCCAGGCAGCGCCTGTCTGAACTCTTGGCCCACAAAACCCCGAGATAGAGTGACGTGACTGCCGTCTAAAGGCACCAAGTTCTGGGAGGGTTTGTCATGCAATCAGAGAGAACTAAAATAGTACTTTGATTTAAATTGAGGAACAGCTACAACATTAATTTCAGGAAATGACTGTATTTATCATAAATATTCAATATAATAACTTAGCTAAGTATATTAAGGTAAGTCAAAATATACTTAAGAAATATTCACGCCTTGAGGATTTGATCGGAGGCCATCGCGTACCTATTAATGAGCACAGACACGGGTCATTCTTGTCTTTAAAGTCCTGGAAATAACTGTACTCCAGATCCTGCTGAAATGGGGGTCCAGAGGCAGCACCACCAGCCTCCCCTGGGAGCTTGCTGGAAATGCAGGGTTTCTGGACCTGCCCCGACCCCAGCATCAGAAGCTGCATGTTAATAGGCTCCCAGCTCCCTGGGTGATTTGCATATAACTCTGTAACACTAAACACTAAGAAGCACCAGTCTAAATAGTTTTATTAGAAGGAATGGGAGTTTATGCAAATAAATGTGGGAGGAACATTCTTTTTTTTTTTATTTTTATTTTTTTTAATAAATTTTTTTATTGTTATGTTAATCCCCATACATTACATCATTAGTTTTAGATATAGTGTTCCATGATTCATTGTTTGTGCATAACACCCAGTGCTCCATGCAGAACGTGCCCTCCTCAATACCCATCACCAGGCTAACCCATCCTCCCAACCCCCTCCCCTCTAGAACCCTCAGTTTGTTTTTCAGAGTCCATTGTCTCTCATGGTTCTTCTCCCCCTCCGATCTCCCCCCCTTCATTCTTCCCCTCCTGCTACATTCTTCTTCTTCTTTTTTTCTTTCTTAACATATATTGCATTATTTGTTTCAGAGGTACAGATCCGAGATTCAACAGTCTTGCACAATTCACAGCGCTTACCAGAACACATACCCTCCCCAGTGTCCATCACCCAGTCACCCCATCCCTCCCACCCCACCCTGTGGGAGGAACGTTCTTAATTATACTGCAGAGCACCCCCTTCTCTGGAATGTTTTGATGGTGGTTAAATCTAAAGGGAAGATTGTCCTCATTCAACAGCAATGGTTGCTAGTTTCGGTCAGTCTTCTCCTCTAACATCTTGTTGCTGGTATAGGCACAATTTCTTCAAACCACAAATATTCCAGAATAGGAACGTATACTTTCAAATTGGGGAATGTGTCATATATATATTTAAGCTATAGCTTAATTATAGGAATAAAATCTATAAAACCTTTTATCTGCTCTTTGAACATAAATATTTTACAGGGTAGGCTAGTGAAGAAATAGATCCAGCAGAAGTGGTATTATAAATGGAATAATTAAACCCGTTCTGATTTTATGGTGCTGGGAAGAAATGCAGCAAATCTGGAAGGCATCTAGAGAAGAGTAACAGTAACTGTTTATTAATGCAATAAGATGACTTCCTCTGGCAAAACTGGTAGCTCAGCTGAACACCCCGCAGGAAAGAACCTGGTCAGGTTGCCTGGGTCATTCCTTTGATATTGGTCCACTGTTGCCACCCACTGGTCAGGAGTGAAATTTCCTCTATGGCCTTGTTGTTTTGTTTTTTGGTTTTGGTTTTTTTAAGTGGGCTCCGCACTGGGCGTGGAGCCCAATGGTGGGATTTGAACCCAATGCTGAGATCAAGACCTGAGCCAAGATCAAGGGTCGGCGTTCCTCCTGGCCTTGCTGTTTCAATATTCACTGGTTTAAATGTCTGTCTTTCAGTAATTCAGGAAATATAAATGAAGGCCTGTTCTAGGATAGCCTGGTAATACAGTAGTCAGCACCGTGCTTGCCTCAGAGCTCCTAGTTTGGTTCAGCAAAATGTCAGGGCCAGGCCATGACATCGAAGGAGGATGGAGTGACTCAGGATGAGAAGGAGCCCACGGGAGAGACATCGAATCCAGTCTTGGAGATCAGGGAAGGATTTTCAAAAAGAAGTACAAAGAAATGATTCCAATTTGGGGTTCTGGAGTCAGAATGCCTGGTAGGGAAGTCCTACTTGTTACTTTGGGGACGATGCTTCGCCTCTCACCGTCTCAACTTTCTTACCCGGGAATAGGGACACCAACCTCAAAGAGTTGTGGGGGGAGAAGAAAGAAAGGACAAGTAAAGGTCCCGTCAGTAGGAAGTGACCAAAAATATTAAATGTTAGCCTTGTTCCATAGCATTCTTCCCGGGCTCAGGGCACACAGCAGCAGCAGTCTAAAAGTATCCCCACGCGTTTCACCACACTGAGAATCCTGTGTGGGCAGGTGCGGTTTGCCCGAGATAAACAGGGCAGCGGGGTTGGAGGTTTTAGCTCATTTGAGCAGCAGATGAGCTGGTCTTACCACCATCAGGCCAGCTGATTCCTCTTCTAGATCAGGGTTTTTTTTGTTTGTTTGTTTGAGAACAAGTTTTTGTTTCGTTTTGTCTTTTGCCGTATTTTTCTCACTGTTGTGCACAGACTAAATATTTCTGTTTCCTTTCTTCCAAACTTACTCTGATTTCACATCATGCCATCTGGATTCTAGGTCACTTATCGGCTGGATGCTGTCCCGAGTCACTGACATTGAAAAATATATATCTACACATGGCCCGTTTTAGACCTTGCAGTTCAGAACCCGCTTTATCATCGTGGCAGCGCCTAGCTTGTGCGTGCTCTAAACTGATTCCGGTCTCTTTAGTATTTCAGATTCGCTCATCACACAGCGGTTCACCCACTACTCTGTGTGGCCACAGAATACCATTTAGCTGGGACTTGGTAGCCTGTCTAAAATAGCCATTTGTTTATTGCATAGACCCCACCTTGTAGCTTATTGGGTTATTATACATTCCTGGGTAGACTACTGGACATAAGGAGCAACCTTTCTTCATTTTATTGATTTTTTCCCCCAAATACCAGAAGGAGTAGGAATGACTATTCCTGTTTGCCACATGTTTTGTGGGCTTTTTTCCCCCTTTGGAAACAAGAGTATTGAAACTTTTGAGTGTTTCTGCTACTGGATTTCAGACCTGGGGGTGAGGTCAGAATTGCCAGGTGGGGAGTTATTAGAAACCCCACCTTAAGTTAGTTTTCTCTGTGGAAGTCACATGTCTGTCCTTTAAAAGTGACACAGAAAAATGGCTGCATCTTCATACCTAGGGAGCACCGTATATTGTAGTGGAGAGCTTCTACATTTTCTTTTTTTGTGAGTATTTGATGTGCCCAATGAGAAGAGATGAGACCCCTGAGAAATAATAGCCAGGCCCCAGAGTTAAATCTCTCAGACAGTTTCCTGGCGGGCAGTAAACTCACCCCAGGGAGGCAGGAGAGAGTTGGATGAACCTGGGGTATAGGCTGGTCTTCAGCTCTGGGGAGATGCTTCCGGCAAGCACACTGGGAAGTCACCCAGCCCCAGGCCCATCACCACTCTTTGTGGAAGGGACGGTAGAGAGGGAATAATTCGGGCTACCTCACTAGCCCGTCTGAAGAGCTCTCCCTGTCGCAGTGAGAACAGCGTGCTCTCTCTGCTGCTTTCCGGCTCCCGTGGGAACAGGTCGCAGACTCACTTCCTCACAGGACTGTCCCAGCAGCCGGCCCGGTGACTGGCACAGAGCTCAACACATGTTTGGTGATTGACTAACTAACAGGAGGAATGGCCTCACCAGACGATAAGGACAGGGAGACGTGGAGCAAGGTCACAGGCTAGTCGGGGAGTCAGGCTGAAAGGTGGGGGCGGCAGCAGCCCCAGTAACACCAGGCGGCACCAGGAAGGCTGTCCGTGGCTGAGAGAGACTGGCAGCCACAGAGGGTCCCAAAATCAAGAATCCATTGGCCACCTCAGATTGTTTGTTCTGCACAGGGAAGGTCTCTGGGCACAAAGGAGTAGTATTTGCCTTACCAGTTTTTGCTGTTGTCTCATGATTGGTACAGCCCGGGGAAGTGCAAGTTACAGTTCACCTTGTATTTCTGCCATGTCATGTGATAAAATATCGTTTCTGGTTAACACCTGTATCCAGTGCATCTTATGTTTTATCTCTTTCTCCAAGCCGAACTGAAGTGCCCGTTACTCTATACTTAGTAACTATAAGGAGTAGATTTGCCACTTGTTACATTTCTGTGTATTGATGACTGATATAATCAGTTCTTATTTGTACGTAAAAAAGGAACTCAGGGAGGAAAGATAACTGAACTCTGTATGGCTTATATAAATTGTATAAATTGAGGTATAAATCTATTGATCAAGCAATATTGCCATTTGTAGAAAATACACAAAGGAAGTGGCTTTCGTACAATTCACAGAAAGAATTTAAAGAAAGAGATTTTTTTCACAAGAGTTGATTAAAAGTAAACAATATGTGTCCCTCAACAAATATTTATTTATTTGTTTATTTACTTATAAATTGAGGTATAATCGACATAAACATGACACTAGTTTCAGATGTACAACATAATGATCGGTTATCTGTATATATTGCAAAATGACCACGGCAGGAAGTCTCGTTAGCATCTGTCAGCACACAGAGTCGCAGAATTTTATTCCTTGTGATAAGAACTTTTAAGGTTTACTCTTTTAATAGCTTTCAAAATAGGCAGTACGTTATTATTAATTACAGTCACCACGCTGTACATCACATCCCCATGACTACTTATTTTATAACTGGAAGTCTGTACCTTTTGACCGCCCCCCCCGGCCCCCCACCCTCAGCTCTTACACACAACAATCACTGTGACGTTCTCTGTATCTGTGGGCTTGGTTTTTGATTTGTTTTAGATTCCACGTGTGAATGAGATCATACAGAATTTGTCTTTCTCTAACTCATTTCACTTAGTATAATGTCCCAAATGGCAGGATTAACCTCTTTTTACGGCTGAGTAATATTCCATTGTGTACATATGCTGCATCATATTTATCAACCCGTCACTGATGGAACGAGTATTTATTACACATCAACTGTACACTGAGCACGGTGTGGCTCCTGGGAATTGAACAGCGATCAAGACAATGAAAATGTTCGCTTCCCTTGTTTTTTCAGACTTGCAAACGGGGAATAGGATGAGCTGTTTGAAGGCTGTTTGTCATTTATCTTTCACAATTACGACTGGCTCGCCCCAAAGCGCGAAGGCGTACAGCACCACCTGACTTTGAATCAGCGCCTCTTTCCCTGCCTGTTAGCCCTCGTCTTCTTTCCATTTTATTCCAGTCGTTGAACGTTTTTCCTTTTTTCTAACTCTTCATTAGCCTTTAGTGAAGACAATCCCATCTGCTGTTGGCTAAGGCTTACAATGTACAAAGTCCTGCGTGTTCTTATGTGGTGTTTGCAACAATCCTTTGAAGCAGGTGATTCGCACGCCCGAGAAAGTTTGAGGAGTGCTGTTCTGAATCTTTCAAAACCCTTATCAGTAATCCACAAGTCTCTGACCCAGCTACATCGCAATTGCCTGATGTGTTAGTTAAATGAAATTCAAATTCTCAAGCTCCACAAACACCACACTGAATGAGAAACTCTGGACATAGGACCTCGGCTCTACAGTTTCAGAAATTCCCCGTATAGGGGCGCTTGGGAGGCTCAGCTGGTTGGGCGTTGGGCTCTTGGTTTCACCTCAGGTCGAGATCTCAGCGTCGTAAGATGTAGCCCTGTGTCAGGCTCTGCACTCAGTGGGGAATCTGCTTGAGATTCTCTCCCTCTGCCCCTCCTCCCACTCACTCGCTCTCTCTAACATAAATAAATAAATCTTTAAAAAAAATTCACCATATAATTCTGACGCACAGACATATTTTAACCCCTGATATAAGGCAAGGGAAACCTCCAATATCTGCATGAGTTTCTATATTATTTACATACTGACAAAATTGTTCGTTTTGCAGAATATTTGGAGCAAAAACATTGCATAATTAGGTCCCATTTTATTTATGAATATATTTAAACTGTGATTCAGTTATGATGTTCAGGACATTTTGTAAGTATTTAAGAGTATTCTAAAATTTCTCCAGGAGAACATGTTGCATAGGTTCTGTTGTGTGATAAATACCTGTCTTTCGACTATTGGCTTTGTCTTCAGAACTTGTAGCTATTCCTAGAAAAATCAGGGGAAGCTCTGAAGCCCATTCAAATTCACAGTGGGCCTGACCTTTTAAGGCATTTAATCACAGAGTTTCATAACATGCAGATACTAAGTTCAAATTGTGGAAACTTCAGTGTTTTGAAATTTCCCATTTCTATTAAATCATCACATTTGAGGTTTTTCATATCAACAAGTGAAAGTAAGTGAAAAATGCACAAAAGCAAATGAAATGTGTTCCTGTTTGTTATTAGCTTCAAAGCTGAATATTTCACCGTGAGGCCATTATTCTGTCACCTTTTGTGCGATATAGGCCAGGATGCTTAGATCGCCCACCCTGGGGTATTTGCTCGGGGTGCTGGGCGACAGCGCCCCCTGGGGGCCATGGGGCTTGCAATGCTCGAATCTCAGAGAATCACATGCACATTAGAACTGGGGCCACACTGTAATGAAAGATGCATTTTCTTTGGTCTGTGAAGTGTCTGTGCTAATATTCTAAGCTTTAATATCCTATTGTGGGTAGACTAGTCATTCATGTAGGAAATTAAAGCAATTCTACCACAGGGAGTTATTTAGATGGGGATAATGTTAGGTTTTATTAGCATGTTCAGTCTCTTAGGCTCACACTTGCAGTGGGGATATGTTTCAAATGCTTCGGACACAGTTTTGAGAATCTTCTATTTCAACCAAGATGATTTGGTACACAACTGGAAGTCAGCTGCTTGTCCTGCATTATTTCGGAAGGTTTTCTGACATTCCCACCACCACACCTTCTGTTTAGTAATAGATCTAATTCCATTTCGGGCTTGTGTTCTGATTTCAGATAAAAATGAGACCACCACTAGGTAGGAAGAGCAGTGAGCTTCGGGAGCTGTTGTACCTTATTGGAAATGAAACCTCTAGATTAATTCTTCCTCAGTGGTAGGCGTGCAAAGTGGGGCAGTTCATGTTGTCCATCCATGGGTGGGTGCTGGAGCTGAGAGGGTCTATAGTTCCCTGCCCCTCGGCATGAGGTGTGGCCATGTTCACTAGTTCTCCAATAGAATGTGAGCACAGGTGGTGTGTAGTATTGCAGAACCAGGGGTTTCTAGAAGCAGACACTCCACCTCCCCTCCCCCTTCCCTCCCCCTCCCTAGAGGAGCCACAGAAGGAAGGAACCCGGATCCTGAATGAACACAGGCAGGAAAGCTGCCTGGTGACGGGGATGACCCATCCTACACTGTTTTTCTGATTGAGAAATAAGCTGCCATTGTGCTGAGCCATTATCCTTTGGGGACTATTATCATAGTAAGTCTCTCTGTACAAACGGACAGACTGGCTTGGGGAGGAGTGGAAGGACTGCCGGGCAGTGGCCCCACCTGGAAGGAAGGCACCCGCGGGGGTGGCCAGGACGGACTCCCGCAATCCACACATCCACCCGGGGCTGCCTCACTTTCGGGAAGTGCTATAGTGTTTAGTTTTGATGTTATACCATTTTTTTTTGTCCAAAATATAAATAGTAAATAAATTTTCTTATTTACCATTTGTTCAGTAATAAAATATTTCCTGAGTTCCGACTGTATGCCAGACCAGTATATGCTGAGGGATGGGTAGAACACCAGCAAAGGACCAGCTCCAGCCACAGGCCTGGATGACCGAGGTTTAGGCCAAAGGGGTTGAAGAAGGCAAGAGAGAGAGAGTAGAACATGATCACAACAGAGTGTCACAACTGCTCTGGTGGAAATATGCCCAGAGTATCGTGAGAGCCTCTGGTTCTACATGAAGGTCATTGGGAATGATTTGCCAAAGTCCAACTTTCAGTGCTTAGGATGAGTAAATCCGCTAGCTTTAGATTGAGGACATTTTTAGTAAACAAGAAAAATTAAAAATAATCGCAACAGGGGGATAAAATTAGAATACCTCACTTAAAGTACTTGGAAATATTTATAAACTGGAAAGTAGAGAATGCATTGGGCAGAAGCAGACAGCATCCACTGCGTGTGGATTAATGATCAGGCTTCAGCAGGATGCTGAAGAAGGACCTCCCATGTTGTGGGGGTTCTTTCCTCTACTGGCCGGTAGACTGACCACAGATTGATAACAACAATGCACAGAAATGGAATTCTTTATCTTTGATGTCATGGGCTTTATTAGCACACTTCTTCTATTATCTTCATGACTTTACTGTCTAAACATCTGTTTGTCACGTTCCATACTAGATTTTGAGAATCAAACAAGGTGTCGCGCATGGGTGGAAGTCAGCTCCCCAATTTGCACAATTTCTGAAAGTTCGCTGACATTCCAGTTACTATTTTTTTTTCACTGTTCCATTATTTCTTTTTTTTTTAATTTTTTTATTGTTATGTTAATCCCCGTACATTACATCATTAGTTTTAGATATAGTGTTCCATGATTCATTGTTTGTGCTCCAGTTACTATTTAAGGAATTATTATCTAGTGAAAATTCTATCTAAATATCTATTCAATGACATAATCAGATTTTTTTTAAAGATTGAACTTTCCCAGTTAAAATTCTTTAGTGCTACCATCACATAAAACTAGATATCTCCCCACTAAATTATATAAATCCAATATGAATCAAATGAAGGTACTGATAAACAGTCAAGATTTTGTAAAAATATTATTTACTAACTCAAATTTTTTAAAAGATTTTATTTATTTATTTTAGAGAGAGAAAGAGAACGAGGAGGAGCAGAGGGAGAAGGACAAGGCAGACTCCCCACGGAGTGCAGAGCCTGACATGGGGCTGGATCTCACGACCCTGAGATCATGACCTGAGCTGAAATCAAAAGTCGGACACCTAACCCACTGAGCCACCCAGGCTCCTCTTAACTCAATTTTTTCTATCCATCTTTGCTTATCTACATGTACATGAGAATGTAAACCACTAATTAATGCTTATAAAAAAGGAAGCCAGGGAAACAAAAAAAAGTGGGGGGCAATATAAAGTAGTTATGTATGTGCAAATGAAAGCTTTATTTTATGTTATTAATTCTGAATTTAGAAGAGGTTTTATTAAAAGGCCATTGCAAGGCTGACACTTTACAAGTGAATCTGATCTATGTAAGATGAATCAGGTAATAAAGACCTGAAATTTCCAACTAAGAGAACTTTCCAACTAAGGATACTTTCATTTTAGCCCCCAAATAAGGGTCACCTCTCTGCAAAGTGATTTTTCAACCCAGCTCCAGTAAGTACAAATTTGCAGGCTAAAAAGAGCAAGGAGAAAGTACACGGTTGTGGAAATCTTGAGGGTGGAGTCGGAGAACACGCAACGAAGGTGGACATCCCGGAACGCCTGGGTGGCTCAGTTGGTTAAGTGTTTGCCTTCGACTCAGGTCATGATCCCAGGGTCCTGGGATCGAGTCCTGCATCAGGCTCCCTGCTCAGTGGGGATTCTGCTTCTCCCTCTAGCTCTGCGCTCTCTCTCTCAAGTAAATAAAAAAATATATATATTAAAAAAAAGGAAGGTGGACATCCCATGGCTGGGTAAGAGAGAGGAAAGAATGCCCCTGCAGAGGGCAAGTAACTTAGGAAAGAAATATTTTTCTTGAGTCCCTATGCTGTAGTGTGCAGTATTCAGGGATTTTCGCACACTGTCTCATTTCATTCCGTGGCCCTGCAGGGTAGACGGCACCACCCACTCCAACTAAAACCCACGTTCTCTGACCCTGGGGCACGCCGTTTCTACCATGTGCGTGCATTGCAAGGAGGCGACTCCCAGAAGTCATGGAATTAATGGTGCAGGCCACGATATCTGTATTTTGTAGGGCTATGAAGCTAAAGGACAATTTAGAGATTTTTTAATTCAGTAGTGTCACCTTACATTTATTTATCCATTAGAAAATCATGTCAGCAATACCTTAAAATTCTATCCTAACCACCCCTCCAACACACCTCCGTAGAGATTGCTATTTCAAGCCACCATCATTTCCTTGACTTACTGAAATAGCATCTAATTAGTTTCCCTCTTCCAGTCTTGGCCCCTTAATGTCTACTCTTCACACACCATCCGTGATGACATTTGTCAAAAGTAAAACCGATCACTCTCCTCCTCTGAACAAAATTGTCCAAAGATTTCACATTACATGCAGAGCAAAATAGAAAATAAAATACAAATTCTTACCACGACCATTAAGGTCCTATATTAAAAAGCATCAAGACATCTCTCTGATTCCACTTCTTACATCCCTTACGCACGCTGCTTCAATCTTTCTGCTGCTGCACAGACCTGCCAAGAACACTCCGAACCTAGGTCCTTTGCAAATGTGAGAAATACGGGGGGAAAAAGATAAGGCAGAGATGATTCAAAGACTTTTGTTCACAGCAACTGAGTTAATGGTGATGCTCTTTATCCGGATGGTGAAGAGGTAGTTTCTTTTAAGATTTTTATTAGGGAAAAATGTAAACATAACCCCAAATTAAAAGGACAATAATATAAAAACCCACATACTCATCTGTGATGAGACAAACAACTCTTCCAAGTGGGTGCCTAGGCATTTCACAGAATGGTGGCCCTGCTCACGTCCCGAGTCTGGACACTTAGGGATCTGAGCGTAGGATTCCCGCCCCCAGTCCCCACCTTGTTTTTCCTGGTACACCTTTTAAAATAACCACTCAGGGTTGAGCCTGAAAAGTTAGTGACCTTTGGCCACAACCACCTTGTACGTAACAGGTGCCACCACCCTGCTCTCTGTCTCCTGCTCATTCATGACCTGGGATAGAGGACCGCCCTTCCCCTGGCTCGAAGCCCACCCCCAGACCCCCACCCCCATTTGGGGGATTTGCAAGTAGCACATCTTGTGACGTTACTTCCTTTGTGTGGGTGCACTGAAACTGTGCCTTCAGTCAAGATGACCCAGGTTCTCACTTCCCCCAGATGGGACCTCGGATGCGAGAGGGCTACCTGCCCACCCCATTTGGCCTGTTCCTCCTCCTGCAGCCGGTCATGATCTGCACGTTTGTAGTTTAATACTCCAGCTCTGGCTTCTTGGCACATCATCACGCAGCTGAAGCAGTCAGCTCACTGAGATCCTTGTTCTGTCCGTACTTTAATTAGATTCTTCTCCCGCTACCTCCCACCCCCATGAGCCTACACGAGCAAATCCCAGACCTCACATCGTGTATTCTTATCACTTATTTCAATCAATTCATTATTAAGTTCATTATGCATCTCACAAGGAATCGTTTTTTAAGCAACCACAATTCTGTTATCATCCCTAAGAAATGAGCAGTAATTTCCTAAAGTATCAAATATTTATTACTGTTCAAATTCAGAGAAGTCATGATGAGGCATGAGAATCAAAAGCTCTCCTTTAGCTATATTAAGTTTTAGATGCTTATTGGGGACGTTTTTAAGATGCCAAGTAAGGAGTCTGGGGGGCACCGTGGTGGGAGATGTGAATTTTGGAATCAGTAACATATAAACAGTATTTAAAATGACAATTTTGAAGGAGATTCCAAAGAGAGTGAGTGTTCAGGAACTAGGCCTGGAGGCATGCTAACCCTTAGAGGATGGGAAGAGAAAAGAAAAAGTAAATTTTCAGATAAAAACGTGAAGCCCAGAAAAGGTAAGTGATTTGGCCAAGGCCCACATAGCAATTTTCTTCAAGGCTAGAACTTGAAGTTGGAGCTTTTTATTCTTTTTTGAGTCATTTTATGATAGAAATTAAGGGACATATATTTCACTTTTCAAGTATCTGTTGACTTTGAAGTCAGTTATTCCATATACTGACCTGTTTCCATATTGTTATTAATTTATTATTGCATACGTTGTCACAGGCAAGAAAACTTGTTGCATCACAGAGAAAGCGTTTCTTGTCTAGAGGCTTTGCTCGCAAAAGGATCAATTTCTGAGTGGGAAATATGGTAACATTGTGAAGCTGTCATCGTCTGAGACTGTGAGCCTCCAGACAGGGAGGAGTGATTTCTCAATGATGGTTCAGTGAAAGGAGATCATGAAGCCTGTTGAACCTCTTGAGAAATCATAGTAACATCTCCATGATACCCCAAACTTAGGACTGACCTAGAAAATCATCAAGTGCTCTCCTTCTGGTCTTCTCCCTTGGAAATGTGACACTATTAATGTTTATGTAACCAATTTAAAGCAAGATTTTATTCACAAGTAGAAGCTCGTTATTTATAATTTAAACTTCAAGGGCAAGAGGGCCTCAAAACAATACAATATTGGCTCTCTGCTCCTCCCCATTCAACAGACAGCCACATCTTCTGGTGCAGGCCCAGCCGTGTCCCCGAGACATGGTGGTGAAGGTCAGAGTACATGGATCTGGCAGTATTGGGCACCTGGTCACCAGGGTTGCTTGTAACTCTGGCAAAGTGGATATTGTCACCATCAACGACCCTTTCATTGACCTCAACTACATGGTCTACATATTCCAGCATGATTCCATCCATAGCAAATTCCATGGCACAGTCAAGGCTGAGAATGGGAAGCTTGTCATCAATGGAAAGCCTAGCTCCATCTTCCAGGAGTGAGGTCCCACCAACATCAAATTGAGTGATGCTGATGTTGAGTATGTTGTGGAGTCTGCTGCTGTCTTCACCACCATGGAGAAGGCTGGGGCTCACTTGAAGGGTGGGGCCAAGAGGGTCATCATCTCTGCTCCTTCTGCTGATGCCCCTATGTTTGTAATGGGCATGAACCATGAAAAGTGTGACAGCTCCCTCAAGATTATCAGCAATGCCTCCTGCCCCTCTGGCCAAGGTCATCCACAACAACTCTAGCATCGTGGAGGGACTCATGACCATAGTCCATGTCATCACTGCCACCCAGAAGACCATGGATGACCCCTCTGGGGAAGCTGTGGTGTGACAGCCGAGGGGCTGCCCAAAGCATCATCCCCCCACTTCTACTGGCACTAAGGCCATAGGCAAGGTCACCCCTAAGCTGAATGAGAAGCTCACTGGCATGGCCTTCCATGTCCCCATCCCCAATGTGTCAGTCATGGATCTGACCTGTCACTTGGAAAAAGCTGCCAAATATGATGACATCAAGAAGGTGGTGAAGCAGGCCTTGGAAGGCCCCCTCAAAGGCATCCTGGGCTACACTGAGAATGGGGTTGTCTCCTGCAAATTCAACAGTGACACCCACTCTTCCACCTTCAATGCTGGGGCTGACATTACTCTCAATAACCACTTTGTCGAGCTCATCTCCTGGCATGAAAATGAATTTGGCTACAGCAGCTTGGTGATGGACCTCATGGTCCACATGGCCTCCAAGGAGTAAGAGCCCCCTGGACCACCAGCCCCAGTGAGAGCAAGAGGAAGAGAGAGGCCCTCAACTGCTGGGGAGTCCTTGCCCCAACTCATCCCCCAACACACTGAGAACCTCTCGGCCTCCACAATTTCCATCTCAGACCAACTGAAGAAGGGGAGGGGCTTGCGGAGCCCTACCTTGTCATGTATCAATGAAATATACTGTACCCAGTGAAAAAAAGAAAAAAAAAAAAGAACAATACAATGTCAGGTGTGCTAGCATGGAGACACTCGGTATCTCACAGTTTCTTTATTAACTTAAATTTTCAAGTTGTGTCATCTCTTGGATTACATCTTTTGAAGCAAGAAACTTTGGTTTGAACTTATGGTTCTGTTTGGATTTGTAGCCATAATGGCAAAAGACAGAAGACTGGCCACTATGACCTTTATGTGGACCCTTTTGTCTGGGGAATGGGAAGCTAATGGATATAGAGAAAGACCATAAGGAAATGACAACCTTCCTTATTATCAAATCTTATTCCAATAAAGTCATTGAAAGTGTTAATTACTCAGGAATTATGAACCTGGAAATTAGCTATGATATTGTAGTTGGTATGAACGTTGATTATTAGCATGAACAAGTTAGACAAAGAAATGAAGTTATTTGGTGTTTTAGCAGATGTTTTTCTGAAAATGTGTACCAAGAAGTGGAAGTAAGCTCGGGGATATGGTGTCGGACAGAACAAATCAGTCAAATTTATTGGAAGAAATCACCCCATTTGGCATGTATGTAACACCTTTCTTCTGACAATTTGAAATCAGTTGGCTAGCAATATTAGATCTTGTCTTCAGTGAAGTTAAAATATTAATTTATAAAAAGGGGAAAGAGCCTGATCCCATCTGAACAGGTTTCAGACATGCAGCAGTGAAGATGAACATAGTCTAGGGATGTTGGCACCACACATACCTAGACAACTGGCCAGCCTTTGAATAGGATATTGAAACCTGTGAGCCCCAGTTTCCTTGTCAGCAATATTGCTCTTGCCAGTACTGTTGCTGTCAGATTTAAAATGGAAATGTATGCAAATGCATATATACCTCACACAAGTATCTGACCTACTGAAGGTGATCCAGTTATTAAAATTGTAAGTGGGCCACATTTTGCACTCATTTGTCAGCTATGCCTCCTGAATGCTCAGAATAACTGCCCACCCAGAAGTGCAGCCCCTGCCCATCCCGCCATTCCTCGGCATTCAGGTCATGCTTCTTCACGATGAGCTGAGTCACCTGAGAACGAACATAAGTCTGTGCTTCCTCGAGTGGCCAAAGACAAGGAAAGCAAAATGCATTTGTAGGGTAGGATTGGGGAGTCAGGCTCTCACTTCATGGTCTAGAAATAGACTGCAAAGGACCATAAACACACGATCATTGTGGATTCACAGCAGACCACTAACAGGGCATTAGGAGTACAACAATTCCACTTCTTTTAGTATAAGGCTGTGGAGGATAAGAAACACACACCATTACTTGATGATTCAGACAAAATTGGAACGTGAGAGGGACAAGCCTGCTTCTGACCAATGTGTGTCTTCTCTATTGCAATCCACCACCAGGGCACGTGGGCACAGGTGCCCCTCCCATGCCTCAGTTAGAAGTTCTGGGACTTCCTGATGGGACAAGGAAAGGCCTTTCCTTGTGGGGGCCTATCTGGAGAGCTGGAGATCGAAGAAATAGGAAATACACACAACCATTTCAAGGTATGTCATCCTTCCAACTTCCTGATCCCAGGACATTGTGGATTCTCCTCTTACACACTGGGATTAGTCAGGTTTCTCCAGAATATATATATTTCTTTATTATAAAGAATCTATATGTGATTATGGAGGCTGAGAAGTTCTAAGTTCTGAAGTAAGCAAACTGGAGACCCAGGAGAACCAATGGTGTCAGTTCCAGTCCAAGCCTGAGTCCAAAGGCAGTTGAAGACCAATGGCCCAAGCTGGAAGACAGTCAGAGTGAAATTTCCAAACCACCCCCCAACTTTTTGTTCCATTAAGACCTCCAGTGGATTGGATGAAGCCAGCTCACATTAGGGAGGGCAATCTTCTTTGCTCAATCTACTGATTCAAATGTTAATCTCATCCATACACCCTCACAGACACACCAGAATCATGTGTGACCAAATGTCTGGGCATCCCGTCAAGCTGACACATAAAATGAACCATCACAATGCTTCACTCCGGGCTGGGACACCTTTGACCAAATTTATTACTTGGAGTTTAGTATTGGAAAGTTGCTTACATTTGGTATGGTCATGGATTCTTTACCCTTAGGGGATCCAAGAAAGAGATTCAGGGGGTTGACAATTGTGTGTGTGTGTGTGCGTGTGTGTGGTGGATATGCGAATTTCAGGGGGAAGCCTTCATATGACCTCATATGACTTCAGTTGGGTTCACAGCCTTCATATAACTCTCAGTTGGGTTCTTGACGCCCTGCATGTTAACCACAATGTGGTCTGATACCACAGGATAGAAGTCAGAGTCCTGACTGGGGCAGAGGTGTCTAGATGCACAGATCTCTTCAGCAGGAAACCTTGGGAGACAGCTCTCACATTTTCTAACCTGCTGTTCAAGGCCCTAACCTTCTGTGCTCCTTCTAGACAGAGAATTCGATATTTAATGATTTAGTGGTTATTAAGGCCTATGTGCTGATTCACTAATACAATTCACTCTTAGAAATGTATCCCAACACTCCACTACTTGGGATTTGTGACCTTTGGGGGACAGGTACTTCATTGCCTTTGAGGACTCATGTGATGATGAGAGATGTCATTTTTCTCGGAGTCTGTTTGGGGTTAAGTAATTTTAAATCAAGAGGAGTTATATTTTCTAAGCTTTACTCATGAAATTCTGCTATATTATTTCCTAGGCTTCCATATGGATTTGTCTCTCACTTCGGCTCAAAGCTTGGCCATGGTGGTATAACAAAAATATGGCTCCCATCACAGAACCATAGACCCCGTGAAACAAAAATCTGATAAATAGTGGGAAATAATGGAAAGATTCTAAAAGTATATTTTACATTTTCCTTAGCGTTCTGAGGAGATTATTGATTTTTTATCTCAGTGTCTCCTATTTGTTTAACCATTTTCCTCCTTTTATGCTAAAGTATTTCTAAATAACAAGAGCAAACGGTTTTATGATATCAATAATTCAAATTCCTTTTAATTTAAAAAATACAATCTTTTAAATGTCACATTTGTCTCATGTTCTACTTTTCATTACAATATTCCCTGAAGCGTGGGTCTTATGACTAAGAGAGCCTTTATAGTCATCATAAATATGAGGATGCTCACAAGCACATTGGTGTGGTCTTTTTGCCGACCACACAACCTTACAGAGCATTTTAAGACTGCATTTAGTTATTCATGGAGCCACCCAGTGAGAGCAATCGCTCACATGAATACTAGTTGAGTGCATGCTTTGAGTAATATATTTTACTTGCTTTATTTGGTGTTAACGTGAAATTCTATCAAACATCGTGGCATGGTTCATCCGTTCTTGCGACAGGAACAACTCCTGGGAGGGCCAGCAGGTGGCAGCATAGAATATCGCAAAACGCAGAAGAGCCTCTCAAAAAATCTGGGCACTAACAGACTGTTCTCTCTACTCTGACTGAGTCCTCCCGGGCCTCCCAGCCAGCCTCAAATGTGAAAGTAGCATGTGTCTATATGTGTCTATATATGTGTCTATATGCTGATGAAGTAGCTTCTCAAAATGGAGATTACATATCATATTAAGGCCAATAATAATAAAAATAGCTAAAACGTACTGAGGGATAAGTCATTCTCACTGTTCTAAGCACTCACTATGTACCATTTACCGAATACTCATAACAACCTTCTGTTGGTGTTATTATCATGCCCATTTTACAGACCAAGAAACGGAGGCGGGGGCTTTGCCCAAGCTACTGAGTGGAGGAGGTAGGATTTTAAACCAGGCTGTCTGCCTCCAGTTTCTTAACCGAAATACTATGTTGTGTAAGGGTGGGATATGTAATAATGGATTAAAATTAAACATGTTAGGAAAAATACGATGAATTTCCTGAAAAGAAACTTGAATATTAAAGATAATCATCAATTGATGGCGAAAACATTATGTCGTTAAGGAGTTATCCAGTAAGAAATAAAGAAATGAATGAAGAAAACTAGAAGTCATTCAAGCAGGAAAGAAAGTGGGATTTCACGGAGTCCTGGAGTGAAGGGGTGTGCAGCCTGATGGAGAGCAAAGGAAGGGCAGGGGAAACAAGGGAAATCGGTGTGGGCGCACAGAACCTCACGGGGCCATGTGGGGCCGCGGGGACTGGATCTGGGGCGCTATTGAGGGAATCGATCTTTACCGTGTCCTTGTGCTTCACCAACGCTGTCTAAATCCAAGATGATTTCTGTATCCTAGCTCGAGTTGTGCTGTAACAAGATTACATAACCCCACAGGAGGGGACTCAGACAGAGCTTAGGGAATATTTCTACCCATACTTTCTTCCTTGTGTGAACACTGGGAAGTGTAAGCCGCTTTACCAATGACCTTTGATTTAATCATTTACTGACATATCTACTCATGGCTTCTCTCCCTAAAACCTTACCCTCACCCTGGAATCCTGGCTTGTCTCTGAATACACCCCTGGCTTTTGTCCTTATATGTATTTGTTTATCTTGTTTTCTAGAACCTGGAGGAGCCCTCCCTCCTGGGGCCCCTTTCAATGATGGTTCTTGGATGAATGTCGGTACTGACCAAGGAGAGGCAGAATGATGGGGAGGAGAAATGGGGAGCAGGAGGACGTCAGAGGGGCTGGCATAAAGAGCAGCCCGTGTTTTAAAAGTAATGTGACAAAAGCCTTCTCTTGGCGTTGTCGGCTCTCTGGTGGAACAGTGACGTCCCCAGCCACACTGTAAATTCTTTGAGAGGTGAAGCCATGTTTATTTAACTTTGAGTCCCTCCCAACCTTATCTACAGCACTCTGTGCCCAGTAGGCACTTGGTGGCTGGTTGTAGAGGGGGGATGCCAAGTCCAGCTCACGTGGCACCTGGTTTACCTTGGCTGAACATGGACACCGCTTCCCCAAGTTTCTTAGAGCCATGGGTCAATGGGGGAGCTGGCCAAGCTGAAATCAGGCAGAAAGCCTTTCTCGAATTTGGAGGAGAGAATAAACCACTACAAAATACGGCCGTGAAGAGAACAGCCAGGTGGTATAAGTCACAGTTTACAGAGTAAAGAATATGCTCAGGGATGCTCTGCAGGCCCCTGTTAAAACCAGGAGCTACATTCCTTCGCTCACAGATTGCAAGAAAAATTAAAGCACCGCAGGGGTGCGAGATCCGTCCACATGCAGCACAGCCCTGTCCCGGGTTCGAGCAGGAGCTCGGGGTGGGGTTTACGCCTCTTGGAGGAAGGCTGGGGGAGGCTGAGCAGCCTCAGGAAAGTTCTGCTGGTAACTAGTCCCACCAGCATATGGGAGCCCGGAGCTGCGCACACCAGTCTGGGGAATACATCAGCGCATAACTCTCACCAATGGTGGGAACATCCCTTTGGGAGCCACTGCGTTAAAAGCTTTATGTCAGGTTTAGACTTCTTGTGGATATTTCTTTCACTCCAGCCTTTGCAATAATGTCTCTCTCTCTCTTTTTCCCCTACTCATGACAGGTCTTTGAGGGCAGGTACTGTTTTTCTAACAGCACTTGAATATTCTGAGATGAATTTATATGTCCTTTTTTTTAAAGATTTTACTTATTTATTCATGAGAGACAGAGAGAGAAAGAGGCAGAGAGAGAAGCAGGCTCCCAAGGAGCAGGGAGCCCGATGCGGGACTCGATCCCAGGACCCTGGGATCATGACCTGAGCCAAAGGCTGATGCTTAACCATCTGAGCCACCCAGGCACCCGAATTTATATGTCCTTTAAAACTGAATAAAAATGCAATTATGAGTGAAAGAAAAGTACACTAAGCAAAATGAAGAGAGCAGAGGCCACCACTGATATAGCCTAAGAGAGCCCATGATTACGTGTGAGTTACAGAACTGATGATATAATGCAATGTTCTTGACAGTCTTTTTACACTTAAAAATATTTTGTGCTGATAATACCTGGGCCTACTGGTATATATAAAACAAAATTAAGAGTAGGATGGAGCGCCTGGGTGGCTCAGTTGGTTAAGAAACTGCCTTCGGCTCAGGTCATTATCCCGGGGTACTGGGATGGAGCCCCACATTGGGCTCCCTGCTCAGTGTGGAGTCTGCTCCTCCCTCTGATCCTCCTCCCCTCATGCTGTCTCTCTCTCTCAAATGAATAAATAAAATCTAAAAAAAAAAAAAGTAGGATAATAAATGGGGTGCCTGGGTGGCTCAGTTGGTTAAGTGTCTGCCTTTGGCTCAGGTCATGATCTCAGGGTCCTGGGGTCGAGCCCCATGTCTTCGGACTCCCTGCTCAGCGGGGAGTCTGCTTCTCCCTCTCCCTCTGCTCCCCACCCCTAGACCCCCCAACTCATGCTCTCTCTCGCGTGTGTACTCTCTTTCTCTCTCTCAAATAAATAACATCTTTTTTAACCAAAGAGTAGGATAATAAAAACTTACCTGTGTACTCTGAAGCAATTTTGTCAAGAACCTAAATACAATCAAACCTCTCTGTATAACCCCTTTTATAGTATACATGGGGATTAGAGGAACAAGTTAAATGACCAAGAATGCAATCGGCAAAATTGAAGATATGGGAAATTTTACATGGAAAAAAATAACTACTTCTTAAATTATGAGTGAAAATGACAAAATAGAGAGGAGATTGTTATAGATTAAAAGAAACATCAATAAAATACAACATTTGGGCCTCATTTGCATCCAAATTCAGGAACCTTTTTTTTTTTTTTTTTTAGACATTTGAGAAGACATGATGTGACATTGACTTGATATTAGATTATGTTAAGTAATTGTTGTTATTTTATGATAATAGACTTGTGTTAAAGCAACATCCTATCTGCTGGTAGTACATGTTGAAATATTTACAGACAAAATGGTATAGCAATTTGGATTTGCTTTAAATATTCCAGTAGATACTTGTGTTTCCAGCTACAATGGACCTGATTCTAGCAAAGCACTCCTTCTGTATCCTCCAAAATTAGAAAAGTAACATATAAAATAACCCTTGTCACCCATCTCCTCACCCTCCCAAAAAATCTGTTCAGAGACATCAGAAAGCAGCCAAAGCTGCCAAAATTTGAGGATTCCAAGATCACTGGGAGAAGAGAAAATCACTGAGTCGAGCCTGACCTTCCATGCTGCATTCCCCATGAGGCATTTGCTGATATTTAAAATAAGTTAGACAAGGGGCTGAGAAACCAAGGAGAAATCTGAGCAGACTGCGGTGACCATGCAGAGCTTTTGGCTCTCTCACAGCACCAGGACTCTAGGACTGAAAGTCAGCCTACCAAACCAGCTAGGATTTGGGGGACCAATTCCTCAGGCTGAGGTGTAAGCAAGGTTTTTGTAAGTTTCACCAGCCTCGATGAATGAACTTGAGTTTTGGGCCTGCCAGGGAGGAGGCACTCTCTTAGACATCCCAGACTCTAGTTGGAATGATGGAAGGACTGCTTTCTAAGAAAAGTGTAAACCCGAAATTGACCATGTCTTTCAGAGTCTGAAACCCCAAACTCAACTCAGCACCAGGAACTTTACTCTTGTGGCCACAGACTAGAGAGAAAACAGCCTCATCCCCAGGTGGGAGACAGAGGTGCGTATGCTGCCGAAATCAGTTCCACATCAGGTTAGGAGGTTCTCTCTCTATTACAACTGCTGTCAAAAGCTAGGTGCTCACATAGATACACTCTACAATTCGTTATGTTAATATCCAACATTAAATCAATAATTACCAGGTATGTCAAAAAGCAGACAAAAGAAAAAACAAACAGTAGAAGTAGAACAATAGAAACAGGTGATCCAGATGCTGGAGTTGCTAGACACAGTCCTTACAATAACTGTGATTGTTAGGTTCAAGGCAATGGATGTCAGTCTGGAGGATTTCTCCCGAGAATCTAAGTGTAGTAAAAAGACTTCAAGGGCCCTCAACTGAAAAAATACAGGAGGTGAAATACACAGTTTTAATTGCAGATTATATTCAGGTGTGGGGAAGATTTGTCCATTGAAATATCCAGAGAGAAGTGATGTAACATACAGAAAAGTACATGAGAGACATAAGAAATGAAAGAGGTCTCATGTGAAATTGAAGTCAGAAAGGGGAGGGGAAAGAATAGGGCAGAGGCAATATTTGAATGGATAAAGTAGAAACAATTTGAAGAGATAATTTAAGATAAACCTTAAAAAGAGAGTGTACCACAGATCAAAGCAGGATGAATGCAAAGAGCACCACGCCCAGGCATATCATTGCAACACTGTTGAAGCAAAGTAAAAAGTAAAAGAGAAAACTCTTAAAGGTAGCAGAGGAAGAAGATGCATTCCCTTCATACAGACAATAAAAATTCCAGTTGATCTCTCAACAGAAAAAATAGAATTTAGAAGATAATTGGGTAATATCTTTGAAGTGCAGAAAGAAAATAATTGCTATTAAGAATTCCTTACTCACTGAAACTACCTTTCAAAAAATGAAGGCAGAATAAAGGTATTTCCAGAAAAACTAGCACTGGAGTAATTTGTTGCCTATAGAACTATAAAAAAAGAAATGGGGAGGTGAGTTCATTAGGTGCAAGGACAATGATCACACATATAAGGAAATTATTCCATACAGAAGACTATGTGTTAAGGAAAAAGTGAAAAACAACAGACTGAGTAAATATGTGAGTAAATCTAAAGAATATTGATTGTACAAAATAATAGTAGTAAACATCCATGGAATTTAAAATATGCATAAAATTAAAATGCAGGTGACAATTACATTGGCAAGAAAAAGGGAATATGTGGACTGAAAATGTTCTAAGGTCTAGGAATTGCTAAAAGTAGTCCTTTTTACTCGACTATCGTTAAGTCAAGCATGTAGGTTATAATTTCTAGAATGATCACTAAGAAAGGGCAATAGAAGGTGGAACTGATGAAATGAAGGAAGGGAAATATGGTAAAAACATCTAATTATTCCTAACCCCCTCCCCCATAAAAGACAGAAGAACATAGAACAGGAGGGAGAAATATAAAACAAACAGTGACACAGTACATTTAAACCCCAATCAATTACGAATTGAAGACTTAATATTGTGAAGATGGCAATATGCCCTAAATCAACATACAGATTCAATCTAATTCCTATGAAAACTCCCCCAAAAAATCCCCCCTTTTTTTGCAGAAATTGACAGGTTGATTCTAAAATTCTTATGAAAAAGAAAGAGATCTAGAAGAGCTAAAACAAGTTACATTCTTTGTTTTTCAAAAATAGTTTAGAATATTTATATATGTCCGATACCTTTCTTGTCAAATATATCCCTAAGATTTTTCATAATTGTGTCAATATTGTCAATGATATTTTTTCCTGCTGTGTCCATTTCTGGGTACTTATTAATGAAATATACAGAGATGATTGATTTTTATTGCTGTAATGTGTACAGCCACCTTCTCAAGTTATTAATTCTAGTTGTTTCATACCAGAGTCTTGGATTTTGTAGCTATGCAATAATGTTATCAGTGAAAAGATACAGTTTAGTTGATTAATATAATCCACTGTATCAATGGGCTAAGGAAGAAAAAGCCTCTGATCCTATCAATTGAAGCAGAAAGAAAAGCATGTGAAAAATTCTCAAACTGATTCATGATAAAAACTCTCAGCAGATTAGAAGTAAAGGGAACCTCCTCAACTTGACAAAGAACATCAACCAAAAATCCACAGCAAAAATCATACCTGTTGTAGAACAGAGAGATCTCACTTCACATCTATTAGAATGGCTAACACCCAAAATCCTGACACCACCGGAGGTGAGGACCTTCTTTCTGGCTTACATACTTTGTGTTCATGTACTCCCATGGCCCTTCCTCGGTGTGTGTGCAAGGAAACGGAGAAAGCTCTGGAGCCTTTTGTCTTCTTATAATGGCACTAATCCCATCATGAGAACTTCACCCTCATGGTCTCATCTAAACCCAATTACCTTCCAAAGGCCCCAGCTCCAAATACTATTAAGTTAGGGATGAAGGCTTTAACATATAGATTTTATTCAGTCCATAACAGTGAATTTGCAAAATTATAAGTAGCTGAGAATTACTGCTGCATAAATTGCAGATGGAAAAGAAAGTAAATAGAGATGAAAAACTGGGCAGTATTCTATCTTGAAAAATCTTACTAAGGAACTCAGATTTATTATGTAGGTTATGGGAAGCTACGGGAGACTTTCCAGAGAACAGCAGCGTGATGGGAGCAACATGATTAGGTTTATTCAGGTTGTGAATGTATTGGAGTGGATGGATGGTAAGGAATAGCATGAAGGAGGCCTTTGTGAAACCTATAACGAGAGCCTAAACCAAGGCGTCCAAACAATGAGGACCGAGGGGACAGAGCAGCTATGAGATGGAAAAAGCAAAATCCTCCAGACTTGGAGAAGACTAGACACAGGAGAGAAAAGAAATGAGGGACAGACAGTGATAGAAGTGCTACACACTTGATCTAGAAAGAGAAGTAAAATTCCATCACACGGGTGGTTAAGCTGACTGAGGAACACACATTTGGATTTGTTAAGTAGGCATTTAAATATCCATCCATTTGAAGACAGAACTTTTAAGGAGGACAGTAGATATTGTTGAATCCCAGAGAAAAGTCAGAAAACATAAGGACAAAACACTAACCATTCAGTCTAGCAAATTCTGTGTAAGACAGTAGGATCCACAAAGTCAACATTTGTCAAAGTCAGCATTACTTGGAAATGCAGTGTAACACACAGCCATGGAAAAAACTCAGTATATTTATCCAGAAGTGTATTATCTAGGGGATAATTTACTGAAAAGTAAATTGACTGTTCTCTACTCAGAAAGAGTAATTACCAGGTAACATGGTGACGTGAGCTTGGACTCAATAGTACGTGGTGCCTCACATCAACGGGTTTCAGTGGTTGGATGTAGTTCAGTTTACCAATTTTTTACTTTTTGGATGTGGTTCAGTTTAACTTGAAGCTACCCTCATTCCAAAATAGATAAAACCAATGTGCCTCCTAAAGGTCATGAGTAATAATCCATGTGAAGTCTCTAAAATAGTATAAAATTAATTTACTTTTCATCTAGGCTACTTTGATATCTACCTCTGGAAAAAATCATAAAATTGAAGTTAATTTAACTATTTTCTTGTTGAGCTTTCCTAGCCCTTCTTATTAAAACTCCAAATGAATATCTTTGATCATTCTCAGAAAATGCTTTTCAAATGCCCATTCCCTTGCTGGCTCAGTGTGCATTAGCAAACAGTGACCAATGGGACCTCTGAGTGATTTAATATCAAGGTGCCAAGCAATTTAAGATTCCAGAGCACCCTACAGGAATGCAATTATTCCCTATGAGGATTTCATCGTTCTCGACCTGGAATGAAGTCTCTACAAGTAGAATTGCCCTTTTTTCTTGGGAAAATATGAGTTTCTTTGCTCATAATATTCTATGTACTTATATTCAATTGGAGGGAAAAATTGTTTTGGCTGATCTGAAAACACCTTTTTTTTTTTTTTTTAAGATTTTTATTTATTTATTTGAGAGAGAGAGAGTGAGAGAGACAGCACATGAGAGGGGGGAGGGTCAGAGGGAGAAGCAGACTCCCTGCCGAGCAGGGAGCCCGATGTGGGACTCGATCCAGGGACTCCAGGATCATGACCTGAGCCGAAGGCAGTCGCTTAACCAACTGAGCCACCCAGGCGCCCTGAAAACACCTTTGCTAAAAAACTGCAGGTGGTTTGTATAGGAAAATAATGTTCATCCATATTTATTCATTTTGAGAGATTTTTAGGGCACATGAAACTAAAGTGCTAATAACTTTAGTTTGATTTATGCATGCTCTGCTTTGGTTTCACTTTGAGCATCTATGCTCTTTAGAAGAGGTATGGCGGGCAAACTAAGATGGGAAGGAGTTTTTATACAATCCTCTCCCCAAGATCTTGGGTTGTTTGTTGGCAAAGTTAGTGACTATTTTCTTTCTTTCTTTCTTTCTTTCTTTCTTTCTTTCTTTCTTTCTTTCTTTCTTTCTTTCTTTCTTTCTTTCTTTCTCTTTCTTTCTTTCTTCTTTCTTTCATTCTTTCTCTTTCTTTCTTTCTTCTTTCTTTCTTAAATTCAATTAGCTGGGGCAACTGGGTGGCTCAGTCGGTTAAGCATCTGCCTTCAGCTCAGGTCATGATCTCAGGGTCCTGGGATCGAGTCCCATGGCGGGCTCCCTGCGGAGGGGGGGTGTCTGCTTCTCCCTCTCCCTCTGCCTCCTCCCCCCTGCTCATGCTCATGCTCTGTCTCTCTGTCTCTCTCTCAAATAAATAAATAAAATCTTTAAAAAAAATAAATTCAACTAGCCAACATATAATACATCGTTAGTTTCAGAAGCAGAGTTCAGTAATTCATCAGTAGTGATTATTTTCTATAGAGCTCATTACAACATGTAAGTGCATATCTGAGTGTGTCTCACACCAACAGTACCATTTGGATTGCAACATCTGAATTTATCCATAAGTGAATGTGTTGCTTCATTATAATGCAGTGAGCATTATCCCAGGCTCGGGTGATGATGTGCCCGGGCTTGAATCCGGGTCGTGCGGCTCGCTAGCGGAGTGAATCTGGACAGTTAGCCAGCCTCTTGGTGCCTATGACCTCAGTGTCCATGTGCCCGCTGCACGGCCAGGGCGCATCGCTTAGAACAGTTCCCCCAAAATTATAAGGGTCCAAAATGTTTAGTATTCTTTTTCATTCTCTCTTCCTTTTCTTTTTTTCCTCTTCATAGTATTTTCACAATTATTATTTCTCAACATCTGCTTTAGTAATGTTGAAAATACAGTTGGGAAAAGCACAGCTGTCTTAAGCTATATGGAAATATCCATGAGATGCTTCCCTTTTATTTGGAGGAAACTATACTTTGGAAGGTGTTGAAGTCGGTGTCTTTGGTTTTGCCACCATTCCTCCCACATAGTGTTTATTTCCTGGAAGGAGAGAGCCTATGGTCTCAGTATCCTCATTATCTTTGCTGAGAAGTGATACTAGTATTTTGTTCCTGATTTACTTATGAGATTTTCCTTCTGACCTCCAACTTCCTTTCTGGCTCGAACTTAGTTTTAAGGTCCAATAAAATAAGAGGCTAAAAGTCTGTTTGGTGAGATGCAGGTTGCATATTCTGCTTGATAGATACCAAATATTTATGGAGACTGCTCTGAGCACCTCATACTGGGTTAACCAGCAAGGACAAAAATTTGAAAGAAACAGTTTCTGTCTTCAAAAGTTTCTAGCTGAAGTGGCCAGTGGGTTGAAACAAGTGCAATTTACCACATGGTAAATCCTTTGACATAAGAGGCGTAAAGAGCTGTGGGTAAAGAGAGACAGTTTTTTGAGGTTGATGGGACGTGAGCTCAGCCAGGCATGAATAACACCCCACACCATGGTGCCTTTGGGGCTTGTCAAAGCAAAAACCCCACCAGAAAAAAGTAGACAAGCAAGGAGAATTTATTCAAGGTCATTGCAGTAGGGTAGAGAGGCCGGGCTCAGTCTGAGCTTCGCTCCATGACAACAAAGGGCAGGGGGTCCTTAACGATAGATGAGGGGAGAACATGGCCACCTGCGGTTGCTAAAAGGCAGCACCCAAAGTAAAAGTAAACCCATGTCCTTGTGACAAGAGATAGTTTTGCAACGGGGAGCAAAGCACCCGCCAAAGTTAGGCTCTTACCGTCCAACAGAACCTGGGAGATGAGGGTGTTACCTCTTGGGATGTTTACATCTCAAAGGGATGACTCTGCGTCCTTGAGAAAGACAGTCCTGGATTCTAAAACTTGCAAGAGGCCTTTAAAAAGATTAGCAGACATTACAAAGAGGAAGAAAATGAATTTGCAAGGTTTCCAAAGTAAGCGCTCTAAGCAAAGAGTAGGAAGAAGCCTGACTCAAGTTTCCTCTTGCTGAGGGAACATTCGGGCTGTTCGGAGCTGCCTCTGCATCTTGGGCACATGGCCGGAAGGCGTGCCAAGTGCCCAGAGGTGAGGAGGTGGCCCGGGGCCAGGTTGTGAACGGTGGTGGAAGTCCTCAGGTGGGTTTCAGGCTCCATTCTGTAATCACTGAACTCTTTTAAGCATGGGAATGAAATGATCAAACTTCCAAATTAAGAAAGTACAACAATTTGCATATGTGTACGAAAGAAGCATTGAAGAGGGTAAGACAGGTCACAGGAAGAATAAAAATGTGAAAGGGATGCTCTTGCTTAGTGCTCAAAACTGTGATGTGGGTGTTTATTGTTTCCACTTTCACATGATAAATTCAAGGCTCCAAGTGTTTAAGTAACTTTTCCAAATGTCATGTATTTAGTGAATGTGAGTAATTTCACACCCATTTGTCTCCCAATGAGCTCGCGAGCTTCCCACTTGGCAGTGGGGTTACTGAACCAATGACCAGACCATCAAATAGAACTGTTGTGGGCTTGTTTTGGGAGATATGAGGTCATGTGTGAATGGTGGTAATTCGGGATTTATGGCACTGGCATCATTCTGTAGAACTGCAAAGTGAATCACTATCCCTGTTGGGTGGACTGAAATGGATGTCAACTCTTCCTAGAAAATACTCCTAGGATCTTGGCCATCGCCAGCTTCCTTTGGTTTCCTAGATTGAATGAGATAATGCACATAACACAGCTTCACAAATTGTGAAATCCTAAGAGATGAAGGGTATTACTTCACGTTAGGATAGAAATCGTTTATAAATCAGTTTCCATCTTAAGGGCACTAGGGGAGATTATATTCGGAGGAGCCCCATTGTGAATTATTTATAAAGTGAAGGATTACTTCCGATGGGATGATTGTGGATTTTATATTTGGGGGCGCTGTCTGTGGACTCAAAAACCCTCCCTGAAATCCAAAACATTATCTTGAGAAAATATCCATTTAAAAAAAAAAAAGAAAATATCCATTTAAATATGTATCATAATATTCTGTATTGCAAGTTATGGAAAACCCAGTGCAAGCTCTTCTAAACACACAGTTAATTAGCTGGGTTTGCCGCTAGAAATCTGGCCTTAGGATAGCCTTTGTGTAGTAACTCAAGCTACATGCCCAGAACCACGTTTCATCCTGATTGTGCCCCCTGCCTCTCTCACTGTTGGTCTCACGCTCCCCCTGCAGGCTGCACAACCTCCCACCATGCTCCCTCCCAATCACTCCACCTGCAGCAGCAAAATGGCTTCAACACCTCAGCCCTCCATTCTCACATCACACAGTTCATAAGAAGAGAGAGCGTCTCTCCTAGTGTCTTCTGCAGAAAGAAGAGAAAACTTCCCTTTCCCAGAAGACCTTTGTGAATATCCCCTCACATCTTAGGGTTTTCCGTTGGCTACTGGATTTTCCCTGAACCAGCCACTGTGACCAGAGAAGAAGTAGGCTTCTTGACTCGTTTGAATCAGTCGGCCCCTCTCCCCCTCACCCCTGCAGCTGGGTTGGTGCTGTCCTGCCCCAACAACAGTGGTCCCCAAAGGCTGGGTAACGATGGTAAGAAGCGGAAGATGGACATTCCCCACAAATCTCGTCAACTATCTTTGTGGTTGAACTTAAATTCATCCCATTTCACCAAATGGATCAATTTTCTTTGAGATTTCCTTTTTAATTACATTGAAGTTCATTGGGTCCTCCCCCAGTTAGTTTATTAAAGACTGTTATATTTCCTTCAGTTTATCTATGGTTTAATTAATAGCTTAGTGTTTTGTTTAATTGACCCTAGAATTTGTCTGGAATTTGTTTTGGTCATAATGTGAAGTGAGGATCCAAGACCTTTTTTTTTTTTTGGCCAAATTATTCTAAGTTCTTATTAACCTTTATTGAAAAGTTCTTCCCTGTGCGTTGTGCTGTCTCCCTTAAGGTATATCTTCTTAGGTATCTGTTTCATTCTGTTTATTTATTGACCATTCTCTTGCCGTAATTCAAATTTTGTTTATTTTAACTGTTAGTTAATTCTTACTTAACTTGCTTTTATTTTAAATATAAATGCAAGATATTTACATGGTGATTTCTTCCATCAAGAGCATATAAAACAAAAACCCCTTTCTGTACCCTCATTTCATTCCACAGACATAATAATTTATTGTATTTCCTTCTGGAGACATTCAATGCATTGATTCATACATAGATGTAAAAATCTGCAAAGGAGACTTTGTACTGCATACTGTTCTAAACCACAGTCTTTACAATTAACAACACCTGGAAATTATTTCCATATTAGCAAGTTAAAATCAACTTTATTCTTTATAATAGCCACAGAGTATGTGCATTTATGGATGTACTAGAGATTAAGTAACCGGCATTCTCTTCAAGGACCCTTAGCTTATTTATTGTTCATGCTTTGAATATATTTCCATTTGTGTACAAGTAAATTAATAAGATAAATCCTACAGGTGGGTAGCTGGGTCGAAGGACAAAAAAAGGTGTAAATATTGAAGAGCTAAGTTGCTCTGTTTGCACAGTTCCAGCAAGAGGGGATGGTAGGGTTATGTCTTACACTCTCTTCAACATGGCAGGTCAAACACTTCAAACTTTACCAACATGAGGGTAAAGATAGTATCTTACCTTTTCAAGTTTGTATCTGTGTAATTCTATTTTATAATAACATGTGATTTTCATGTTTCCTATGTATATAAGCAATTTCCCTTCTCTGCATTATCACTTGTATTTTTGCATTTTTATTTTAAAAAATGGGATGTTAGTTTTTTCCTACAAATTTAAAGTAATTCTTTATACATTTTAGGTATTATCCCTTGGTCTGGCCTATGTCTTAAAAATAAATGTTTCCTTAATGTGTACTTCCCTTTCAACTTGGGTTATGGGGGGTTTGCCTTTTCATAGTTTACAAACATTTCATGTTCAAGTTTTTCAGTATTTTTCTTCATGCCCTCTGGTATTTGTTTCTGTTTTCCCGAGCCTCCTGAACTATGCCAATCTCTTGATTATTGCTGCATTATAATGTTTTAATATCTTGCTCTCTGTTACTGTTTGCTTTTCAGAATTCTTGTAGCTGTCTTGTAAGTTCTCTTTTCCTGGCATACTTTGGAATCCGACTGCTTTGCTCCCCCAGAAATCCAACTGGTATTTTTGTTGGGACTTTTCAAAACCATAAATCTGCAAAAGAGAGAAAGAGAAAGAAGACAGAGAGGGTAAAATTTTGGAAGCTGGAAAGCAGATGTACAGTAGTAACTAAGGTTGCATGAACAGGAAACATTAATCCTAAACTAAAAATGGGCAAAGCCAAGAAGCAACCCAACTCACACAGCTAATCCTCCAGAGGCTTGGGATTGGAGAACAAATAACCTCAAAATGGAAGATCAAATGCTGCACTGGGAGAATTGTTTCTTACCCACTTAGATACCATCTGTCCTTCTCTTTCCCTGCAAAACATACCCGCAGAAGAGGGTAAAACAGAGATTTGCTTGATGGGTCAAAGCAGGAACAGCTGAGTATCAGAATGAGCTAATGTATTTTAAAATACCTGGATAACGATCTTCCCACACACATTTTTTCCTGACTTTTTCAACAAAGCCGTAGCTCTATCATAGTGATTGTTGTGGAGGATGCAGGCTTGTGGGGCCTGAAGCTCACAAAATTTGGAGACCCTTACTATAGACTGAATGTTGTATCAGTCAGAATTCATGCCATGGTCATAATCCCCAGTGTGATGGTGTTTGAAGGTGGAGCCTCTGGGAGGTAATTGGGATTAGATTAGTATAGGAAGGTGAGACTCTCATGATGGAATTAGTGCCCATACAAAAAGAGGAAGAGACACCAATCTGTTTCCTGTGAGAGCACAGTGGGAAGACCACTGTTGCAAAGGGCAAGAGGGCCCTCACCGGGAGCCAGATCTGCCTGCCCCTTGATCTGGGACTTCCTAGCCTCCAGAACTTCAGGAAATAAAAGCCTGTTTTTTAAGCCACTAATCCATGGTATTTTGTTATAGTAGCCTAAGCTGACCAAGACAACTGTCTTCCAAAGGAAAAAAAAAATCAAGATTATAAACTTTCAAAACCAGAGGACCATGTGGACACATGGCTCAGGCCCTACGGGGAGGCTTGTGCCTCTTTAGTCACATCGGCCCCTCGCTCTGCACCGCATGGTGCTGCTGGGGTTGATCCTCTTCCATCCTTCCTCCTTCTCCTCCTCCTCGCCTTGGCTTCTCCAGGTCTACTCGATGATTTTACTGCACTCACTCATTTAAGCCCAATCGAATTTAACTTACGTTTTGGCCAAATAGGTCAGACATTATTTTACTAACCGAATTTTGTTATTTGCACTTTTTTGTTCCCGTATCTTCAGAAAAATTCAAATACAATTCTGACCAGCAACTTCCCTGCAGTATTCAAGATCTGTGATAGTTACTTTTCATTTCTTAACTAACTCTGGGTGCTGAGGGGAACTTTCTTAGATAAAATTACATTAATGTCTTCTGAATAAAAGAACAGTTGGGAAAATATATGTGAGGAAAGATTATTTTAATAAAAACCAAAATAACTATAATCCTTTCTTGGGTATCAATCAGTTCTTCTGAAAAATGGTAGTTCGGAATTGTCTTTTAATAACTACTATACTTTCCCCATAATACATTTTGCTCTACAAAAATTGTCAGGATGACAATTTGAATACCATTTAGTTCTTTCTGACTTCATTTCAAAGAAGCTTGCAAACCTCCAATCTAATTGCCTATCAATATCTTTGAAGAGACTGATAAATTATTGAGGTAAAGGAAATTTATAAATCATTCATTTATTTAAAAAAAAACATGCACCTCTCATTTTAATGGGAGATTTGTGTATACATATGGGATTTATGTATTGTATGTATACACTCGGTATGAATACACACATATCATCCTATAATACATATGTATAGAACCCTCGATGATTTCTGCTCCCCAAGCCATTCCTGATTCCTTTACTTAAATACCTTGTTTCCTCTCCTTTCTCTTGTTGAACTTTCATTTCCACTCTTTCTCTCTACTTACCCATTTTTTCCTGTTTCAGGATCATGTCTGGAAGTATTGAGTTAGTTGGGGTCAGGAACTTCATTCCAAGTGCAGCAGAACCGGAGTTCCAGTGGGTGGGTGACAGGATGCAGTGTGGCTGGGCCCGCCTGGGTGGTGGAGGTGGATGGGCAGAGCGCCCACCCGTGGAAGGGCACAGAGTTTGCATCTCCATGTATAATGTGTATTTACATGTGCAATGTCATCTCATCTTTTCTACAACCCTACACATCCTTATTGTTAGGTCCATTTAACAGATGAGAGAGGAGAGGCACAGAGCATGTAAATCTATACTCCAAGATCGGCATAGCGTTGGAGCACGAACTCCGTGTGGGTCTTCTGATGCCCAGCTGTGACCTCTTCCATGCCATCAAAGCCATTCTACCTGAACAGAGAAACGTCATCAGTTGCTAGGGATCCAAGGGGAGCTCCATTCCGATTAGCATCGCACTTCAGTGATGGACTGTCTGAAAAAGATGGAGTCCTCTCATGTGAAAACTGGTCAGCAAGGCACCATTGGGGAGTTATTTGGGGGGAACTAGCTTTACTGTAATGTTACAGTGATATTAAACCAGCAAGAAGGCATCTAAATAATATATAGTTTAAGTACTACTCCTATATTTTACTTTTCTTCAGCTCACTGTTTATACATGAATTGCTTATTTATATATTAATGTTTCAATGAGTTTAACATATATGCCTAGTCCGATATGTATTCCTGTATCTTCTACAAGGGGTTCTGTCCTAGCCAGGCTAACTTGGCTCTTTTTTTAACGCTGATTCTCTTTGACCCCAGGGGGACCTGAATGTAGAGCTATTAATGAAGTCATATAAAGGAATTTGTCGGGAAGACGGATGCAGAGCACCTAGCTCTGGGCCACACACAGAGAAATCTCGAGAGATAATGATAGTGTCTTTCACTGAATTAGCCATTTAGCCAGTATGCTGGGCACTAGCTGCTCCTTTTTCTTGATGGTGGTAATATTTCAAAGTAACCCACCATAATATGTGCAAGGGTCAAACCTGGATGCACCTTGCTGAGGAATCATCGATTTTTGAGAATATTTGCTCTCTCAAGCTAGAAATTACAAATGCATTTTGCAATTATGCAATTTCTAATTACATAATGAACTTATACAAGCTGCTGTCCAAGAATGCTCTGTATTATACAGAGATTCCAGATTCTACTGAAAGCATAGAGTAAAATGTAACATTATTTCTGAGACCAAGGTATGAACAAATCTTTACCCAAAACACTTGCAATTTAACAAATACTTTTGTTGATAGAATACCTCAATGAGGAGGGATTTTAATAAAATTGAATGCCTAATAATATATTTTTCCTTTGAGCAATAAGCATTTTCCTCAACAAACTTATGTGAGACCTAATTTGAAGTGTGCATTAGAGTGTGGGGTCCGCCAACTGGCAGCTTTTAGGGAAATAAAATGAATAGAAATTATAGAGTGGGAGACATCAATAGTGAAGACAATCCTATGCCTGGTTAATAATCTAATTATCACTGTACTCTTTTTTTTAAAAAGATTTTATTTACTTATTTATTTATTTGAGAGGGGACGGGTAAGGAGCAGAGGCAGAGGGAGAGGCAGATTACACCCTGAGCACAGAGCCCAATGTGGGGCTCAGTCTCATGACCCTGAGATCATTACCTGACCCGAAACCAAGAGTCGGAAATTCAACGGACCCAGCTACCCAGGCGCCCCTATCGCTGTACTCTTGATACAAGTATATTCTCATATTGAATTCTCTGCAAATGAATTTTGAGTTCTATAAAGTTACATTTCATTCACTTACAAGAAAGCAGATAGGGGCGCCTGGGTGGCTCAGTCAGTTAAGAGTCTGCCTTCGGCTTGGGTCATGATCTCAGGATCCTGGGATCAAGTCCGGCGTCAGGCTCCCTGCTCGGCGGGGAGTCTGCTTCTCCTTCTCCACCCCCCCTCATGCTTGTGCTCTCTGTCTCTTTCTCTCTCTGAAATAAATAGATAAAAATCTTAAAAAAAAAAAAAAAAGAAAGTAGATAGTATCCTGTTGTGTGAAACAACAGATAAGACAGGAATAACGTAATCTCACGAATGTCATCTGCCTTAGTGACTTAATTAAAACCCACTTCGAACAGCTGTTATTTTTATGATCTCACCCATCATTTCAACAGGATTATCATTATTTTAGATATTTCTTTTTAAGAGGCATTTTTTCCTTGACTACTTGACTCTTTCTGTTAAACATATTTTAAGTGTCTTTCCTAAACTCAGATTTCTTCCCACCAAGTACAGATGCATTTTATTTGATTTATAGGTGCTCTGTAGTTTATCCTTGTTTGTTCTCCCTAGAACTATATAATTATAGAGCTTTCAGAGCTTCATATTTGCTGTTACTTATATTCAATAAGTACCCAAGAAGAAACGTCAAATAAATGGAAAATTGAATTTCATATTGTTAATATGTTAAGTCCTAAAGTGACATAGCATTAAAAATAGGAGGGCATAATAGACAGATGTAAATGATCACACTTTTCCTGAAATATTAATAGGCTTTTAATCTTGTCATTATCAAGAGCTTTGTGCCCTTTCTAGGGTGAATTAAGCATTGTTCTTTATCACAGGATTTGACTAAAACTTTAATTATTGATATAATTCAGCCCTTTTATAACATAGCTCATTATTCAAGTCAGATCCACTAATCTATATTGAGCACCTATTTTCCATTGGAACTGTGCAAGGTGCTTTGAGGACACAAATTAGAAGCAAAAGACAAAATATCATAATCTTTGGGCTTTTTGATGTGTCTAGAGAGATAGTAGTCCAAAGATTACCCTTTAAAATATTATAATTACATATTGCAAAAATATGAAATGACATGTAGAGCTTATAACTTAATGGAGGAGACAGATTCACAGATAGTTCTAATATTGTATAGTTTTTTTTTTTTTTTTTTCAATTGGTGAGCTGCTCGGGTGATAAGGAATGGTACTCAACCAGGGTTCAGGAGGATATCACTGACCAAGCAATGCTGTATCTGCTTCTTAAGAAAGTTTCTGGAAGCAATGTAAGTTTGGAAGACTTTGGGGGAACAAGGTCACATGAGCGAGATAGATCTAGGGTGTGGGATGCAGAACCCTAACTCTTTGATGTAGGAGCTGGGTAAAATGGTTGCAGATGAGGCTGGAAAGCTGAGGGTGACCTCACCTGTATTCACTGAATTTTACTAGGCTTTGTTGTGGTAACAACTAACAAATATTGGCCACTTAACCAACTACAAGTTGATTTTTTGATCAGGTGGTCTGCTAGATATTGAGACAAATCGCCAGCATTCTCACACAATACAAAACATCACACTGTCATTCCAGTACAAAAGACAGACACCAGAATACAGGATCTGGAGAGAAAAACAGATTTTTTAACCGAGTCTCATCTTGTGGGAGAGCACCTGTCCAGGGCACACAGACTACACTGGACCAAAAGAGCGGCCAGTTCCTGAGCTATCACAAGGGATCACAGTGAGAAGGCTTATAAAACTGTAAGTCCTCTCCTACCTTACCGCCCCCACCACCCCCCAGGGTGAGGGCAGGTAGAATTCCTTAAGGAAATGGGGGTGGTTTTCAAGTTGCTTTAACTTGAATTTCAAAAGGCATCTGGGTTACTATTAACACAATGCTAGACTTGAAGGATGGTCTCAATCAAGGTTAGTTTCCCCTCCTCTCCTGCCCCAACCAGGGTTGAAGAAAAGAAAACGTATTAGCTGGCAAACTAAAATGACAGTAATTTCAAGGCACAAGCAAGCTGTGCATTTGATAATCTAGGTTTTAGGGAAGGATGTAGCAATTTAGTGCATTACAAGTCAACGTGAAGTGATTTTTTTATTTTTACAGAGAACTGCAACAATTTTTATTCTTAAAATTTATTAAGCAACCCATCATATCTCTACTATGAACATCAACTCTTGCCATACTTCATGACTAAGGGCTCATATTTTAATGTCTTGTTTCCAATCCTGGTTATAACTTCCTCAAATCCAAGAGCCTTGAATTACATCCGTATCTTTGCCGTCGTGTAAAGATGCTCATAATTCTCTGTACATCTTTAGGGATGGTGGTGATGAGGGGTCAATAAGAGTCTTATTTTGCCTTATTTGTCATTTGAAGTGCTGTGGTGGTTTTCCTGTTCATCTTAGACCTAGTTTGGGGATATTTTAAACAAGAACTTGTCCCTAAAATTACGGATATCTGGAACACATGTGGACTTAGCTTCCGGTCTGAGCTATAAGGGAGCAGGGCACAGTGCAGCTGTATTTTAATAGCATTATGTGTTAGAAAGATAGTTAGGGGGAAAGTGAGAAGGAACATTTTAATCTAATCATGAATGTCCTTAATCAGAGCCCTGCCTTCGGCAGGAGGTTAACATTAGGGAGATGGAACAGAACCACAAATACAGACTCCACCTCATTAGAGAAGAAAAGCAGAGGAAATGATGTCACCAGCAAACCATGGGATGCAGGATGAGAAAGCTCCGGAAAGCGACGCTGAAGGGAATACTGAGGAAAAGGGCACACAGGCGAGGACCCTCAGCAGGACGAGAGCTAACTGAGTGAAGAAAGTGCCTTGATTTCCGCTGCCTCCCAAATGTACTGATTAATTCAGTAGACTTCCAGTGTCATGAAATGGAGCTCAGAGACACTTCAAGAAAGTTGAACTAGGGAGAATTAAGGGATTAATAATAATATTAAATAGGTTACTTTTTTTTTTTGGTCCACCTGCATGCACTGAATTATTTTTAACCATCGCTTATTTTTTAGCTTGGGAATATAATGAACATTGAATTTCTTAATTCTTTAGGAATATCATGAGGGTGAAGAGACTCATACTCATGAGTTTCCCTAAACACACAGTTAGCTTTTCTATTTCTGCTTTCATGCAGGTTTGCCTTCTGCCTGCCTCGTCTCTAAGTCCCAGTTCAAAGGCCACCTGTCATCTGGATCACTCTTTATTCCCCTTTGATCCCCACAGAGAAGGTGAGTAGTATGTGTCTACATGTATCTATTATAGTTGTTACAAGGTAACCCTAGAGTTAATAACTTATGTTTCCTTTTCCTGTGAGGCTCGCTAGGGTAGGGATGATGTCTTGTAGTTATTTTGATTTCCCAGGGGTTAGTGTGGTGCATAAACACAGTAAGAGCTTAAGAAACATAAGGAGAGAAAGTCAAGATCTTGAGCAGAAAGAGGCCTTGAAATCAGAGTCACAATGGAAGGGTTTTATTTCATTGAGTCTCAGTGGTCTGCTGTTTGGATTTGTACATTGAAACTCAGCCTCCTCTCCCCAGGTCTGAGGCGAGGGTACCTTAAGCTGGGGCTCAGAAACTCAGGTCTTGTGGTGGGGGTTTGTGGATAGAGAGACTTTGGTGTGGCAGTAGCTGTAAAAGGAATGGGTTTAGGCACCAAGAAAACCCACACTGTCTGTGAATCGGTCCGTCCCCGTTTCTTTCCTCAGACGACCCCCTCTGGTTTCTCTGTCCTCCGACAGAAGGACCGTCTTAATGGTCATGATCACAGCCCAAGGCAGAATGTTGTTAAATAGATGTTGGTTCAATTATGAATAAAGAATAAGAACCACAAATGAAACACAAACAGCGAATAAAACCAAATACCTGGTAAAACAAAGAAACAAATTTCAAATAATAATTGATAACACGTCAATACGAGAATTGGCACAGCCTTTCAGGTGTTTATGTAATATAATTTTCCTATGATCTCCCAACAAAAGCAGAATACTTCTATTATTTGCCCACATAACCACTTTTGGCTTCCTTTGCACAAACAAGAAGAACGAATGTTAGTATGATCTCTTAAGGCTTAAGTGAGATTTTGCGAAAACCAACAATGAGCTCTGGTCACAATTAGCTTCCCTTCATCTCACGAGTTTCTAGGGCTGTTGGAAAATTACTTTTTGAATCCAGGTTAGATCTCACATAGAACATGGAAATGTACTCAAAAAAGATATAATCTCTGGGTGAACTGCTTCCTCGTGGTAGTAAACTAAGCTATCCGTTCTGTTATGTAAGCCCTCAGGAATTCCCACTTATCTGGGCCCTAACTTTAATGAACCTTTGAATGTCACTGATCGATCAGACACAAAAGACTACTCACTCTATAATTCCATTTACACGTTATTCTAGAAAAGGCAGAATTGTATTGACAGGAAGCAGAACAGGGGTTCTTGGGACAGGCTGGAAAGGGGCATGAAGGCACTTTTGAGGTGGTGGAAATGTCCAATATCTATCACGTGGTGGGGGCTAAACGACTCCATGCATCTGTAAACTTCATCAGATCGTACACTTAAAATCAGTCATTTTTATTGTAGGTCAATTCTACGTCAACAAAGCCACTCAAATCTAATGACCAAGTTGGGTACATGATAACTTGTGACTCTTATAGTTCATCATTGCAGGTTCCTTATGTTTCAGGGTTATGTTCTGAAGAAATTTAGAAAACTCAAGTGTTTCTCACTCTATCACAGGCAATATTATGGGTGACAATTGGGTTAAAATAAAACCAGTTTTTAGAGTAAGCAGTTAAAGGTGGGGAGGTGTGGAAGAAATGTAGGGAGTAGAAATTAGTATAATCCCTGTCTTGTTTTCTGGAATAAGAATTGATGGCATTACTAGGGCCTGTGAGGTTACTGACTTCTAAAGCTTTGCTTTTTTGTATTGATTAATCCATTGTGTGTGTGTGTGTGTTCACACACGTGTGCACACTCAAGCACTGTGTAGTGGAAAAAACATCGGAACTAGGGTCCCAGTTCCATCCCTTACTGGCTGTGTGGCCTTGGAGGGATCATTTATATTTCTGAGCCTGTTCTGAAAGGAGGCATAATGGAATTAAAAACAAAATCCTAACGCCCAGTATTGTGAGAGGTTCAAACGACAGCGTTCCTTTTACCAACAGAGTAATAGTGCAATGAACCAAATCCTTGGGAGTTTATGGCCTCGGTGGGAAGGGGTCGTTATCCGTCTCCCAGCCCTCGTTAGAGCGGGTGCGAGTTTTGCCGTGTGCTGACATTGACGCGGTCTGTCTGTCTTCTTGTTCTCACAGCTAGTGACACATTGTAATAATCTGCCTAATGACTTCAGGTGTTGATTTCTATAAGCTATACCTGTCGCTCTCATTCTCTCAAAATAGACAGCGTTATAAAAGCTTATTAAAGAATGTGCCAGTTTTGAACTCACATTAACAGAATCACCAACAGGAAACTATTTCTCAGAGGTGAATACTTCAGTTTGTGGAATAAAGTCAAATAGAGAATAAGTATAAATATGAAATGTACATATCTTTCTATTTCTCAATCTATTACCACAATACATTTTGCTGTTTTGCCCCATTCTCCTTTCATTTTAAGTGGGCCATGTTTCAGGTAACTTACTGAAATTACTATTTCTTAGCCTTGCCCTTTTTGCTCAACAAAGATTTCCCTTCCTCACATGACTTTCTGGTGGGTAAGACCTTCCTCAGCCCATAAGCCCCAACACTCCTGGAATATCCTTCATTAAACTTCCTCTGCTGTGAGTAATCATAATAAATCTGCTTGACTCTCTACTCTTATATTTATTTATACCTCATTTATGGCCCTCATTGTTTGTTTGTGTCTTATGTTTACTTGTAAACATTGCCTCCTGATCTGTAGGTAAAATTTTTACAACTTACTTGTTGCTAGGCACTTTCCATGGATTACTCGGTGAGCTCGCTACATGATCCCATGAGGTAGATACCATTGTTACTTTGCTTTTATAATTAAGGAAATTGAAGGAAATAGATGTTAAGTGTTTGGCCAATGTCTTACAGCTAGTAAATGAAGAAAAGAAGATTGGAAGGATCAGACTGATAGCCCCTTTAACATGTGTATTTGTTTAAATATCTGTGTCTTTAGGTAGACTTTAATCCCTCAGAGGGCAAAAGATCTTTCTTCCTTATGTCTCAGGTGCTTAGCACATGACTTCACCCATAATAAACTCTTGATAAGTATTAGCTGAGTGACTGAATGGAAATACATTTGCAAATCATGACAACCAAAATTTATTACTTTTAATAAGTGGAGAATAAATATTACAGCAAATCAACAATAGATGATTAAGTTAACAGGAAAGGAAATTAGAGATTTTTGAAAGAAGTGCAATGAAAGGTAAAGGTAAACCATATTCAGTCTCATCAGAACTGAAAAGTAAAAACATCCATTTTTAGTTTTTACTTACATATTGGAAGACAGATGACAATAGAAACCATCTTCTCTTAAATGCCTGGGTTTGTAAACCAACCAAGTAGTTAAGAACCCAGAATCTTAGGCCAGGTTGACTGGCTGGCTGTTAAGTCCCAGCCCTGCAGCTTGTTGGTAACATCTCTGGGCCTCAATGTCCTCATCCATAAAATGGGCTGGTGGTTGTGCTTTCTTCAGAGGGTGATTGTGAGGATTCGGAGAGTGGACGTTCGTGATTTTCATAATATTGACAGTAAATGCTTATTTAACACGCGATTCTTGTGTTTTCAGGAGAGGCCAGACGGAATCCCGTATTTGCTGAGCGCCAAGCACATTCTAGGGACACCACATGTCATTTTTCCAGCTGAGGCAGGTACCATCAGCCTTTTCGTACAGATGATGAAACCACAGAGCAAGAAGCTGGTAATCCATCCAGGGCCCACGTTCAGTCGAGGAACTAACGTGACTCCTAACCCCATCTGTTAACACCACATCCTCCCTCAACAGGCTGTAAGCTTCTTGAAATTAACCTGGATGTTTATTTTTGATCTGCAGACTACCTATCATATGGTATTTCACAAACTGTAATTACTAATAATCATTGAAGGAACACATATAGATCGAGAACCTGAAATAAATTTCTGTCCTTAAGAGACTTAAAATGTATTTGGATAAATAAGATGCTTCAGGAGAAAACTAATGATATAAATAAATTTGACATAAATGCCAATTGAATTAGAATTAAGAAGTACTTTTAGGAGTTCAGAGACAATCCCTTGCATGCTTATTTAATACTTGATAGTTTTCTTTAAAGGTAACTTATTTAAATCTCTATTTTCTTCTTCCCATCTCTGAGATAATGAAATTTGCTGAATGGACTTCCTTTTGTTACAGTTTTTCAGGATGGTATTCATTGGTTTACAATAATTTCAATGTTTCTCACTCTCCATAGATAAACATAGTATTGATCATATGGCCTTAAACATCCATTTTCCTTTTGTACTCCTTCAGAAAATATTCAGTGATATTAGACTACAACAGGCTATGTGACACGAGGTGGGAGACAGAACTCCCTTTTGTCTTCTGAGTGTTAGAACCCATGCTTAATATGAAGCAATCTGTTATCAATTAGCAAAGGACAGTGAGGAGGCAGATGAGACCCTGGTGATAGAGAACAAAGTCGATAGGTCTCAATTTGAACACCTGTACTGAAGGAGAATTGAACACACAGGGAAATACAGTGACTGCTGCAACAGGTCATGTCTCCTTGAATAGGAACACAGAGAGCACATCTTCGACATGCAAACCTTGGGCTGGGAGGGGACACAAGATGGTGCAGCTTACCCAGGGCACTCTGCCTAGTGATCATCCTCGGACATGGAGGGTAAGGAGCTTATTCTTTGTACAAGGAGGTCAAACGCAACCCATGCTCAGGATTTGAGAACTAAAGGGACATTATAGATCCTCATTCCTCGGAAGAGAACTACTGGGGACCCCAATAGGCAAACTGATGCTCTCAAAGTCGTACCATTAAGTAATGCCAGATCCAGAGCTGAGACAGAAAACAGGATCTCGATGATTAAAATCATGTCTTTATGCTAGATTCTGTCCTGGCCCTAGGAAACATTATGCCAAGCATTAGGGTTTTTGATTATTTTTCTTCTCCATTTATCACCTGTCTACCTGGGCTGCTGCCCCACCCCCCACCAATCTCCCCCTCCCCCATTTCCCCTTCCTGTACCGCCATTAGCTGAAAGTGGCAGTACTTAATTAAGGATGCACATCCTGGCTGAGAGGTAGTACTGGAAATGTACTGTGAGGTTTTGGAGACTGAGTCCTCCCCCGTATGCCAGGAATGGGGCTCTGATTGGAAATGGCGAGGTGCGGGCAGTGACTTTAGACATACGAGGCCAACGCTGTCACCTGAGGCCCATGGAAGGCAGGAGGTCCACCTGACGTCCTGGGTGATCCAGCAGAGGAGGTTTCCCTCCGGGGGTGGCCAGTGTTACCTGGTGGCTCCCAATGCTCGGGATAAAATTTGCAAAAGGACAGGAATACGTCAAGGAAGGGCTTTCAATGAAATGAAATCGTGACTTGCTGGCTTGGAAGGCTCCCAGCTCTCCAGATGCCAAACAAGGCTAAAATTAAAAATGGCTTCTGAGCAAACATCCAATCCAGAGCACTGTCGGGAAAGCCTGGTGCAAAGACAAGGGTGAGAAAGTTGCTGTGAAATGCTTCGTGAAAGCTCGGAAAGATCAGCCTCTGTCGGACCCAGGGCCCTCCAAGGCGATGGGGGTGCGCCCTGTGGTCCTCCACATCAGACAGTGGCCTTCTGCCCACAAGAAGGCTGGTCAGCAGAAGCCCGAGGGCTTATTTTTTACACAGTCTGGGTGAAAGTGTCGCAAAATTCAGTGACTTGGTTCCTAGCAAGGGTGTTAGTCAAGTTGTTAAATTGCGCAGACGTCTCCGCAGAGCTGGAACGTATTTCTCTCTCTCAGAGAGGCTCCAAGCAGAGACAAGACGGAGCCCAAAAGGGAGGAGCCCCCAGCTCTTCTCATTCTGTAAATGGTATCCCCCTCTTTTCCCTTTCTTCGTCCCAGCACACTTGGGGAACACAGCTAGGTTGCCTCCCTTCAAAAGCCAGCACCTCATGTTTGTTCTCTATTGTGGTTAGATCTCCTCCCTGCCTGGCATAGCATGAACCCTAATCCTCCCAATCTCTCTGAGGCTTTTTAGTGAGCAGGGGAGCTCTTTCTTTGGGAAAGTTTTACTCTCAGACTCTCTGGAGAATGAGGTAGAGAAAGAAAGAAACAAAAGTAATGTGGGCAGTTACAAAGACTCCTGAGTTTTACACATTCTGAAGTCCACAGACAGCCTCCTTCTGGTGCCCTGACACCCCGGGGCCCCTAAGCAGCATGTCTTAATGAGGATCCGGGGACTTACACAACTTCTGTGGACAGTTCCGGGTTTAAGTTTAAAAAGTTTATTTTTAGCAATGTGTTGGAGTTTTTATAAGCAAATGTTCATAGTACATTTACTTTTGAAAAGTTAAAAACAGCATGTGTATATAATCTGGTTTGAAAGAAAATACATACACATAGACTTAAAACAGACTCTTCTCAAGTGTACTATAGAGCATTTATAAAAATTGTGACTGACTCATAAATCAGGTATTAGCAAACAAACACCAAATAAAGTAACTCGTACCATACATTCTCTGAACCCAATGCAATTTTATTAGAAATAAATAAAAGAAAGAAAAGATAACCAAAAAAAGACCTCATAATTTTATAAAATTGAATATAGTCCTCAATAATATGGACTTCTAGTCCACAAAGCTGAGCCAATGACCAACACTGCTAAGGGCCCTCTCTACCAGAGCAGAGACAGACGCCAAACCCCAGATATGACATCACTGTCTGGTGGCAAGTTGACCCCATGGGCCCAGTTCCATTATAGTGGGGGCCCATATCCTTACTTTCAATATGGATTCGACTTCCATGCCTGCCATATCTCTTCTAGAGCTCCCGCTGTAAACTTATGAAATGCCTAATTCTCTTTCATAGTATTCCACACAACACTATTTCTAACCACGTTATCTCTCTTTCCTTTTTTTTTTTTAAATGGCAAAGTACGCAAGGCAATAGATTCATACCATGGCATTCACTCACGTTATGTGCCCAGTTATGAGATGCAGCTGGCTCCTGACAATTCAGGTACAGCATCAACTGGGAGAAAATACCTCCTGAGTGTGGGCTATTGTCCTACGGGGTGGACTGAATGCAATGCAAGATCAATGAAGAGAGAACGCTGTCTCTCCACAGCTGGAACACAGGACCGGAGAACCAGTGGTACAAGCAGCAATGGTACCTCTCACTCTTACACCTGAGGCCCATCTGCAAAATCCTTGTTATCCATCACCATGAATTTAGACTCTGCTCTCTCAGAAGTCTAGGGCCTAAGGGAGAGGTGATTCATCACAGGATGTAACAATGTCTCCATTGAGACTGCCATTTTGCTTTCCTCATGCCGTTGATCCAATAGCCCCACAATATTCTATGTCAGCCGGAGGGTTTATCCTGTCAAGCGTGGGGAGTTAGTGCTGCTGCTGGCAATGTGAGTGAGGAGGAATGTGCTAGAATCCGAGGTAATGATTTGGGGTACCTCTTTCCAATGTCAGGTCCGGTGGGAAAAATTCGTGCAAGACTTCAGCAAGTCCATACAGACAAGACCATGAGGGGCTCAGACCTTGTGGAAATACGGATTTGGGTCCTCCGCTTCAACCCCCCACACAAAGAACTCCCCCAGCTAAGATGCTCCCATGCAGTGGGTGGAAGGAGAACCCATTTTAAACGTCAGACACCATCTCTTGATTAATTGCAGAAACTAAGACCCTAGTAACTACCCCTCTTTTCAGCTTTGCTTTCTTAAGCATGTATTTGTAAAAATGAAACCATTTCCTTCTTTTTCACAGCATGAATAAAAGTAGTGCTGAAGGGGGTTAGCCATTAAGTCCTTAGCTTATAGGATGGTAAGGTGGGATTATGACCGACCTGGAAGAGGAAAGGATATTACCCAGAGATGTGTACAGTGATTCGTGGACTATGGCCTCCCCTTTAAGGGAGTGGGTGAGTGTACACAAGGATGACTGAGAGTGCAAGTAAGTGTCCACGGAAGAGAAAGTACGTTGGAGAGGAGTCACAGCACCGGCTCTCGGCATACCTTCTAGTGAGTCTTTGCAGGAACTCAAAGCAGAAATTTGCATTTCCCAGCTTCCTTCACAGACAGGGTTTGAAAATGAATTAAGTCCTTCCAGTTAGATAAACATATGAGATCTGGAAGGTGGAAGTTAGATGGAAGCTACGTTCCTGGATGTTTCAGAAAGCTGAGTCAGGGTGTATACATATATATATATATATTTTTTTTTTTTTCCCCCTCATGAATAGTCAAGACTCCACTACCCCAGCATTTTAAATATTTTATCAGTACCCAACACTCTATATTAACTAATTTTATGCCTAAAATAGTTGGAGTGGTTTCATTTCCTTAATGGAATCCTTCCTGGCACAATTTTTAATGAAGAAATGTTAGAGGCATTCCCCTTAAAATAAGAGAGGATATGAAGATGGCCATGCTTACTACTTCTGTTCACTATGAAGAGTGGAGGAAGGCAAGAAAAAAGAAATAGCATTTATAAGAACTGGAAAAGAAGAAACAAAACTCATAGACTGCGGCCAGGAGAGCGTATTGTCAACACCTGCTCTTGACCGTGAGAATGTCTTCTAGGTATGGCCCCTGAGATATTCTCACTCATGGATCCTAATGTTCTTAACACTGTTTGCAATAACACAGAGTTGATTTTCGAAGTCCTAGGTTATCACCGGGTTGAGAATTCCAATCTCTTTCTTACCTGTTAATATAGTGGACAAAATATTTCCCTAAGGAGCATGTTTTATAATCGTGCCCCTTTGCAGAGGCAGATCATTCTGTTTTTGTTTGGGGGTCTCTACTACTGGAGAAAAGGGAAAAGTCTTTGTATTTAGAGAGTATAAACTCTGAAACTTCAAGTTATTGGTACTAGTTCCAACTTCCCAAATTCTTCAGATTCACAGATTTAGTCCCTCATCTACATTTAAATAGTGCTATAATCTTTCGTGTTTTTCTCTTTCTGGTTAAACATTTCTGGTTTCTATAGCATAGTTTAAGATTATCTTGAATTCTGACTATTGATCTCCATTTAATATATCCCTGTGTCTTTTTCCATCTTAACCTTTATGCTATGCACATAACATGACATTTTTGGTGTGCACTTGACAGTTCAAAAATGGAGTATCGGTTACATATTTTATTCTAGAGAATACCTTTCTATTAATTTATTCTTTTTCATGAAGATTAGTAGTAGCCATGTTGCATTATTGACCCAAATTCCGTTTTTATCTATCCTGACATCCCTCTGCTAGAGGACCTAGCTGAAATAGCCAACAGACATTAGACTCACCACTTCCATCTGGGAGAGGAGAATAAATCTCACTGTCACTGTTTAAGCTTGGCATCTCTTGTTCTTAGTGGGGATTCTCCCTTCTGTTCTCTACTCTCCTATATCTGTAAACACTCAACAGCCACCTAGTCTTAATATCCCACACTATAATTTCCTAGCCCAACAACTGACCTCCCCAGACCCTGATATGCACTGTTCTATCTCACTGGAGATGTACTCCCACTATGTCATTTGGTTGCGGCTCTAATAACCTGTCTATTCTTTGCCAATCTTTTCCTCCATGTGGGCTAAAGTATAATCTGTATTGCAGACCCTGTCAGGATCCACATTAATACCACTGTGAGGGCATGGAATGAGGAAATTTTACCCCTCTGATTGATACACCTCAACACCTCAATCAGCCAAGTAGGATGGAAAACTGCGCCCAGGCCACATCTCCTGTGGTCGGGTGGACATTGCCATCTTTCTTCCCTATCTTGCTTCCCCATGAAAGAGTCCTGCTTTCCAATGGCACAATGAAGCTCTATGGATAGCTTAGAGCCCCAGAATGAATCACCTTTCTCCTGAGTTCCTCCTATCTTTTCTCTGCACCTAGTTATTTTTCCTTTTTCTGTACGTTCCCACTGATATCTTAGTCACTGGAGAACAGCCTGTACGACTACATCAGCCTCTTCAAATAGATATTTTTTCCTTACTTAGGTCATATGTTAGTACATCTTCCTGATTTCATTATGAGAGTCTTCTATCATTCTTGAGCCCTTTTCCCTTTTAAAGTCTCCTGCTGTTGGAACATACCTACGTTTGCTCTTCGAAGTTTAGAGAGACCTTGAATCTTTTAGTTTATTTGGCTCAGCCAAAATTGCTGGTGATACAAAAATCAATGATACAGCATGCCTTTGAAGACTCATGCCCAGTTAGGCTAGGTGGGCAAGGGAAGACAGTGCCTTACAGTATAAATTGGTAAGGGCTCCACTAGATGGCCTGAGCACTATGTGAGGGCACCGAGGGAAGTCCAGGGCACCCTGCAGAGGTTTTGCAAAGCGAGTAGGAGTTTGCCTAATACAACTCAATGATGGTGCATTTCTGACAAATGGGGCAGCATACATCAACGCCTTGTTACATGAGAGAGCCTATGTGTCTGGAGAGCAGGGAAGACGCTGTTATGGCTGGAAGATGGTGTAGAGTAGGGGAGTGATCAGCAAGGACGGCAGGAGCGAGATTATGAAGAATGTGCATGTTCCTGCTAGAGTAGAAATCTCATCAAACAATAAGAAATAAGAAGTATCCACATAAGAACCTTCAACCAAGAAATGATCAATTCTATGCTCTTGGGGGGAAACCCCTCTCTGAGATCTTACAATTAGTTTGAGGGAATTCTAATATTTTACTTTTATAAGACAGGTGGCTTGAAACAATTCTTTTTGGAGAGCACCTAACCACCCAGCATCGGTTACAGAGCAATGCTCACACATGCTGGGAATTGCAATTTCTAGGGTTAATGCGTCTGGGGTGTTTATCCACCCCACCTCTACATGAGTACCCCCCCAGGTCAGCATTCACATTCCAAGTTCAGCCACGCATAGCTGTTTGATGGATAGCAACAGAAATTGCATATTAAAGCTTATTTGGGGATGTATGGAAGTGTTGGGTCGCCATACTGTACTCCTGAAACTAGTATAACACTGTATGTTAACTAACTGGAATTAAAATAAAAACTTGAAAAATAGCTTACCTTGGGACCATGGGAGAGACGAGACTGAACATTTTCTCAACGTATTACCCCAGCACATCTTCTTGTGTCCCTTAGATGCTACGAAAGACATGTCTGCAAGTATGATTTGAACTTGTTCACTATTACATCACAAAGAGCTGTCACAGGGCCTAGAAGCTAATGTAAGCATTCAATAACATCTATTGCATGAATGAAAGAAGCAAGCGGAAGTCTCACTGAGCCACAGTACAGCCTTGGCAAGTGGTTGGTGAGAAGGCAAATGAGGAATTGCTGAAGTGATGGAAGATTCTAATGGGTTCGTGTCAGGCAAAGATGTGGTAGGGCCCTGAATCATCCCCCAAATTTGACCTTGAAATATTCACTTCTTCTTCTTGCATGTCCTGTCAGAGACAAGGGGGACCAGAAATTCAGGTAGAGAATTTGTCTAAATTCATGAACTAATTGCAGGTTCAAATGCAAGTTTAAAGATTCCAAAACGTTGTAGGGAAAGGTGACTTTTTCTACCACTTGTGTTTTTCAATTCTTTCTTTCTTGGTTATACCTGAGTTATGGAATGCATAAATCCATACAGTGACTGGGGCTATAAAAGAAAAAAATGACATACCTGTGAGTGAAAGACAGTGCAGGGCAGAAGGATAGGAAGTATTTACTTGTCACTGGATGTCTCCTTATTTTCTGAGTCTGACCCATCTTTAAAACAGTTAATGTTCAATCTCCTGTTTTTCCATTCATACACTTAGCCTGAATTTAGCACCTGATATTACCATAGACTATGCTTAGAGTTGAATGAGGTTAGTTTTCTTCTTATGTGTCTGTTTACCTCTTCGAACTTCCACAGGACATATCACCTCACCTTATCATAATTACCACACAATAACTTCCATATTGATCGGTTTGTCAACGAGCAATAGAAAATGTGTAGGGAATGGCAGGGGCCAGAGTTAGTCATTTTTCCATCGGTGGCTGAAGCATTGTGTCAACTCAAGAGCAGTCTTCACTTGCATGTCTAAAAAGGTGTGAACAGTCTACATATTATTCATAGACTAGCAACTCCGACAAAAGCAGATCATGATATTTAATCTCTGGAAAGGCACTTAAAGGATATGTAGGCTTACCCTGTGTATTACTTAGGAGAAATCAAGATTGAGAGAAGTTACAGTGAAGTACCCCAAATCACACACTAAACTGATAGCCAAGTCAAGGTAAGAACCGTATCTTGTTAATCCAATGTTGTTTCTACAATAGTTTGTGGTGGTTAGTGTTATATGGGGTCATAACCTGCAGAACATATGTTTTCCTTGGCATACTCCCTCATAGAGTAGTCATTAATCATATGATTTCAAGCATTGCTCATTATAGCTGCCATTTATTAGGCACTTTTTATATATAGGATACTTTTTGCTCATAACTGGCTTAATGTTCATGACAACCTCATACGATGGATATCCTCCTTCCTATTTCCTAGATAAAAAGAGTGAGGCTTAGGAAAGTTCACAGCCTCACCTCACCGCCACGCTGCCATTAATCCTGAAATGAACACCCTAACCCAAATTTCATCTAATGAGCATCTCTATGCCCCTAACAAGTAAGCCATTCTTCCTGAATCAGACTTAGCCTGAAATGAAGAGATAAGATAAGCCCTTCTCTACAGTTCCTTTCTATTTCAACAATCAATGATTTGGTTCCCAGTGCAATTATGCAAGTGTGTGCACTCAAAAACAATCATTAACTCAAAGTTAAAGCTACTGGGAATTCAGCGCTAAAACTTGTATTTACTTTCCCCCCCACAAACGACAGTGCACTGAAGTCACAGCTCCTACCTGTCCAACAGATGTTGGTTGTCACACCGAGAACAGCGGGCAGCTCTAATGGGAATGGCCTGCAAGGTGACCCCCGCTCACTTGTCCATTAACATGCTTACCTGCTTTATTTGAAAGGATGGTACAACTACGATTTTCCTTTGAAACTGTACAAGTGTCATGCTGACAAACTTTGATCTTTTCCCAAATACCAGAAATGTATGACTTAAAAAAAAAATGTTCTGCCTTATTATTTTAGAGGGACAGCTAACTGTCTTTGCAGGGGAGCCGGCGATCCAGTCAGTTCATTTTCCATGTCCTGGTGTCCCTCCGTCTGCTTGTTCTGCTCGCTTTGAAAATGTTGAAATTAGCATCCCCATCACACACGGAAGAAAGGCAGGACCGAGAGAGCTGCTTCTACCTGCTTCAAAGCAGCGGAACAGATAAATAAGGGGAGTAAAACAAGGATCTGAGAGAGTCCCTACTGTTTCTCCATATTTATACTCTTTCTCATCTACATGAATTTTACAAGTCACTAGTTGAATATTTAGCTTCATCTCCTGTGGGTTCTATTTCCTGTAAGAAAACCCAGAGAGTAGCAATGGATAACGGGATTATTTAGAACCTCGATAACGTATTTAGCTTCTTCCATTAGTTCTTGCTTTTACATTTCTCCATAAAAGAAATGCATTCTAAGAATTCCCTTACAAAAAGAACCTTAGTATTTTTATTAGCAATTATGCTCAGAATCCATATTTCTCAAACAGTGACCCCAATATTTCCCTCCTAGCGCGGGAAATATTCTTAGAGGCCTTCAGCTTTTCCATGTTTTTACACTAAGCGTTTGACTTTATCTTTAATTAAACCTTTACTATAAGCATAGTCTGAATCATCTGAATGACGCCTGTAACTGAATCCCAGCTGTTTATTTCTGCTACAATAATTACCTTTGTGTTTAACTGCAGTCGGGGTAAAGACCTCATGTAAACATTTGTGGTACGCTGGAGAAAGGAGGGTTTTGCAGTAGTCTGAGAAAAGTGGTGGAGGAATGAGTCCATAACACATCTCTCACTGGCAGAGGATGGTTGAGTTCAAAAAGACCCCTGCAATCAGCAGACGTTACCACCTTCAGATTGTGAGCAGACACACTTGTCAATTTACAACAGTTTATTTTCAGTGAAGACTTCTCTGCTCCTGATCCTGCCAGTGATTACCATATATGCTCACGAAATGCAGAATTCAGTAATGCAGCTATGCAAACTTTGTATTCAAATAGCACATGAATGCTAATTAAAATCATCATTAGAGAAGATTTTGTGACAGAATTTCATTAAAGTGAGAAGCTTGATTAGCTCCAGCAGTCAAGTCAAAGTTATTAATATTTTATAAAACATACCAATGCAAATAGGCATTTTCTATATTGTATATTTAAGTCAACATGGGACAAAATGCTAAAATCGAAAGAGAGAGGGCAAACTTTTCCTTATTATTAAATACATATTCTTTCTTGTTAAAGCCAGTGTTTATAGTTTAATTCCAACAAGATAATCTAGTTAAATAAACATTATTGATTGGAAATAAATTTATTTTTCTAGTTTTATTTTCATTTATTTTATAATTTCTTTGGATTTTATAGGTGCACTGGACTGGTAGGAATAAGGAATTCATACAGGTCGTGCAGATTTTAGTTACTATATGATGAAAACATGAGGAAATTTTTATTTAAAAAGAGACTGTATGTCATAAAAATCTGAGAATATACCGTGATATGCTTCACAAATGGTAGCCGCCTGGTAGAAACTTTTCAATATACTGGAATCCCAGAACTGGAAGAGAGCTTAGTTTACATCTATTCTACTCCCCCGATTCAGGCAAAATGTGGACTCAAATAGTTGGAACTCATGTCCAGATCATTTAGCAGGTTAGTCATTCAATCAAGTCACGTTTCTGAGCACTTAAGTCCTTGGAGCTGAGAATAAAGTGTATACACATGGCTAGCAGAGCCCTACCTGGAACCTACATCTTGTATGACCAACTCCCATGTGTTTCTAGTTCTCCGTAAGTCTTTCTAAGTCTGCACACCAGCCAAGATGAAGCCCGACTTCTTATGCAGAAATCCAACAAATCTTAGGGACCTCCTCCATTCTGGATTCTATTTCCATTAACACCACAGTTCATTCCGAAATTAGTTGAGAGGGCTGGGATTTTAATTTTTATTATAGAGAAGCAGAAGCAAGGGAATGAGTCAAAAAAAAATATCTGACCTCAGGCTAGCCATACAAAATAAACTGTGGCTCTTTCTTAATCAAGGACAGTGTTGTATTGCCTTGATATGGAAGGACACAGCTTTGTTATTGTCCATGGATCTCTCCAACTATGATGACAAATGGCAAATTAATATGGAAAATGTGCGATTCATTGAAGGTATCTGTGTTATTCCTATGCTCAGTCTCTAGGGAAAGTTACAAGGTGACATGTTGTGTCATCAGGCATTTGGTACGAATATCAAACTGCATTTGCCATCAGTCCTCTGAGCTCTGCTCTCAGTGATGTTTGACCTGTATCACCTTGAATCCCTAGGATTTAGGTCCAAGGGGCCTTGAAAATGGTGGGTGTTTCCTTTTCCACATTTTGTAGTGAGCCTGATAAATGGAAAATTCAAAGTCCCTGTGTGTAATAATATGGCATGGTTTTTCTCAAAAAATACTTGCTTTCATCCAAGGAGCACTGAGTCTGTGTGATAGTTGGGTGAGAAGCTCTGATTTCTGGCTGGATATGCTGAGAAAGGCATTTTGTAGTTGACACTAATACCCTTCACCAAGTATCCCCAACTCTCCTTCGTGGAAGCATGGGGCAGAATGGCTCTTTGTGATCCCGTGAGGGTCTGACCCTGTGGTCCACTTCGTCATGCTAAATTCCACAGTTGTTTTCTTTAATTGAAACCTAGAGAAACAACTCTAATTAACTTAAGGAAGAAAGGCACTTATTGGAAGGATAGTGAGCAGCTCAAAGAATTGAAACAAGAGCTGGATAAGCAGGCCTCCTCCAGCTTAGGTACCAGCAACAAAACTCTTGAGCATCTATCTTGTGCGTTGGTTTTGAACCCAGCATGAATCCTGGCTACGCAGTAGACTCAACGGCAGAACTTGTAAAAAGCTCTGATGTTAAAAATATGGGAAAAACTTGAGGTATCAAATTAAGGGCCCCGTGGCTGAAATTAATTGACAGTAATACAAAGAAGCATTTTCAAGTCTAAACCTGGCAACTAATATCTAGAGTGTGCCAAGAATTCCTGGAAATAAACAATAAATCAAAAGCAAAAATATAACCAAAATTTAGTAAAAAATCAAAATTTAAACTCTGATATCACAATGAATGAAGGTTATGAAGGGATAATCTCCATAAGGAAAAAAAAAAACCCTAAAGCTAACCAATTTATGAAGAGATACTCAGAATCATTGACAAATATAGAAATGAAACATAAAACAAAAATATCCCCTTTGAAATTTGAAATGAAAAAAATTAACACACTGGCTGTTGCCAAGAGTTAGTGAGGATGTGAACATATATAAAACTTCATGCCTTGCTATTGGGAGTGTGGACTGGGGCAGCCATTTGTAAGTGATTTGGCCATCTGTCATTTAGTCAAATTATGCACATAGCACAGTATTCCTCTTAGCTGTCTACCCCCCAAGAAATTCTCACACAGGTCCCTAAGGGGACGTGTTGAAGAATATTCATCACAACATTTTTTGTGTTACGGTGAGTTGTTTTCAAGTTGACTGTCCATCCCTGGAAGAAAAGAAATTTAAAATTAATAGATATATACCAAGGGGAATCGTGCAGGAGCTAAAAGCAGCAGTTAGAGGCAATGGATTTTATATAAATATAAATGTATGATTGGGAGTATTAGGTGAAGAGCGTGGATAGATGATAGATAGATAGATAGATAGATAGATAGATAGATAGATATTAGATAGATGTTAGATAGAGAGAGAGAGAGAGAGAGATGATAGATAGATGATAGATGGCTTTTAAAAGCATTTGCTTAGTGAAGAAAGAAAAAATAGAACATATTTAGCTGAATGCCATTAAAAGATTTTAAAATGCATACACACCAAACAAAGATACACATTTTTTTTTTCAAGAATGCAGTAAACAGAAGTATCCTATAGGGTAAGAGAAGATAATTAGAGTGTAATATAAAATACATCTCTCTCTCCCTGCCCTCCTGTCCCTCTTTCTCTCTCTCCCATTATTTTTGGAGAGCTCCCCAGGTGATTATAATGTGCAGTGAGAACTACTATTGAACAAGTCATGAACGTTAACAAAAGAATAAAGTCTCCAGTGATTTTTACTCCTTATAAATGTCTTCACACAAGTTCTCAGCTCTCCTGTGGGAGAATGTGATCACTCAGCACGGGCGATGTGTGCACCCCTAGGTTCCTGGACTCCTCCTACCTGCATATAGAGTGAGAGGGGCTGTTGCCCAAGAAAAGAATGCTGGACAGCCCCAAGCCCCAAGTGGGCCCTGCAGCCCCCAATGTTAAGTAGAGCAGATGTTTGGATGTTTCAATTCTCAAAATATATTTAAGACAAGATCTTTGATTCCAGGATGCTAAAGATTAATTAGTGTATTGACAATGAATCTCCATACATTCAGGATTCGATTTATTTCACTTAAAGAAATGGTGGAGGAATCTTGAGTGCTTTCTTACTATGGTAAGTGCAGGGGACAAAACACAAATATATTTTGGATCTTGCCATAGGGAATTCCAGGCTAGATGGATTTCCACCTGTCGTTAGTACTACATAATGTCTTAGAATGAGATATTTATCAGATGTTTGTGAATGATTAGGAAAAACTACCTAAAGCGATGAGTTGGGTGAGGTGTTTAGGCAAAACCCCCAACATTTGCCCTGAAAGTTCTTGACGATGATCTTGAATCTCCAGCACTGGATGGAACTCTGTTCCGTGTTCTCCTCTGGCACCTGCTCAGGCAACCATTTAGGTCACGACTTTGTGCAGATCTCCATTGTAATTACATGCATGTGTTCTAACCATAGAATCACATTTAGATCCAGAAGTGACCTTTGGGGTTCTTCTTATCCCTGCTTTTACTTTTATAAAAGAAAGAAAGAAAGAAACTCAAGTCCAAAGAAATGAAGTCACTATAGCTAGAAGGTGGGAGAACCAGGGTCTCGTGCCAAGCTTTCACTTGGATATCAGGACAATTTCATGGTTCTTTCCACATTTGTCTTCCCAAGGGGATGATGTGTTTCTTGTGCATTCATGGTAGATGATACATAGTGGTCTAGAACCTTCATGTCTGCACAAATGATACTGAAATGCTCTGTCACTTTATTTTCACAGCTTAGTTGTTTAAAATTTGATGCACTAATGCTCCAGTGTTTTCAGTCATAAGTAACATAGTATTGCAGAGCCGTTAAATGCATTTGTCCAGTGGGTATGTGTATGTGCTATGTAAACATGTGCATATGCTTTATATGAAGTATGTATGTGCATATAGAACCTTCTATGTCCAAGACCCTAGTCTAGAGACAGGGAATATCGTGATGAAGAAAAAAAGATATAATTCATGCCCTCAAGGAGTTATAGTTCAGGAGAGATGATTTCTATCAAAACAAGCAAACAGAGCAGCCCCCAACTCAGACTGTGATGTGGCTTTAGGTGGTGAAGTGTTTGTGCTCATACTTGTGTGTGGGTGTGTGTGTGTGTGTGTGCGTGAGAGAGAGAGAGAGAGACTGAAGGAGGAAATGTGGAATAGGACATGAGATAAAAAGAAGTTATGCACTTCTTTTATATAGGTCTTAGAAATTTGAAGGAAATTGTATTTGTTTGGGTGGATTTAGGTGAATATTTTCACAAGAATACCTTCCAGGTGCCGGAAATCGCTGGGCTGGCTGCGCTCACCAGCCATGTGGGGGCTGCCTTCTCTCCTTTCCAACATCTTCTCTCAAACCCAGAGCGTGATTTACCAACTGATTCTACTCACTTTGCATTTTATGAGCTTTCACCCTTGCCATGTTTCATCTGAAAACATTTCCCTAATCTTGTCTAAATGTGTGTGTGCTTTATGTGGAGGCACAGGGACTCTGGGTGACTATAGCTTCTGATTATCACGTGTTCTTTAGTGCACATTGAAGTCCGTACGCAGGACCCTGATTGCTGAGTTGACCTCCTGTGACTTCTCCCCAAGTCATCCTCAAATCTGTGCCCATTCTTCTCAGAACAACACATCCCCAGCAGCCCTTTATGAATTATCCCTCCTTCCAAAGCCTCACCCTCGGACTGTGTTCTGAGCATGAGTCTCACTTGTCCAGACTCTGGTGAGCATTTCCACTAGCAACACAGGACATGCACGCAGGATGCGTTAATTTTCCTGAGAGGTAAACTGCTCTGACTTCTTCATTTCTACGGATGTTCTGGCATTCTCTTGGTCATTCTGGTTTAAGAACTTAAAAGCATTTTAACTCATCTTACATTTTTACTTCTTATATCCATTCAATCACCAGACGCTTCTGATTCTTTCTTTGCAATCCTTGTGCCTGAGATGGAAGTAAATTGATGGTAAGAAGACACCGACAGGTTAAGAGGCATATGGGTGCTGACCACTGGGAAAGACTTTGGCCGGGATCCCTTGTCCAGGAGAACATTGTGCATGCTTTGCTTTGGTTCTGATTTGGGGCCGAGGCTGGAAACTTGACTAGCTTTTATTTGATCATTGAGAAAATATTTTTGAAAATCCAAGCAGGTGACTGTGTTTGGGGGATACATCGCTGTGAACGAGCTGTTACTTGTAACCAATCTCTAGAAACCACTTGAATTTCATGGGCAGAGGGCAGCTTTTTCGTTATATTGCTGTTGATGAGCACCACCAACACCAGCAAGCACGCAAGCCTGGCAGACCTGCTCCCGGACATGAGCACGGAGTGGTGCAGACGAGAGATGCAGAGGAACCTGCCTCATTACTCTCCTCTCTCAGTCAGAAAGCATAGGTTCAGGTGCCGCCTGGCTCCGCGAGTCTGACAATGCCCTCCTGTCCCCTCCATCCGCAGCTTGGGCAAAGTGAGGTGTGCCACAAAAATATTATAAAAACCTCGGGGCGCCTGGGTGGCTCAGTCGTTAAGCGTCTGCCTTCAGCTCAGGTCATGATCCCAGGGTCCTGGGATCGAGCCCCGCATCAGGCTCCCTGCTCAGTGGGGAGTCTGCTTCTCCCTCTCCCACTCCCCCTGCTTGTGTTCCCTCTCTCACTGTGTCTCTCTCTGTCAAATAAATAAATAGAATCTTTAAAAAATATATTATAAAAATCTCTGCTTTACTGCCCCCCCTTTGTGTGCATAAAGGTTTATTCTTCAAAGGCTAAAATTTTAAAATCATGTATGCTCCCTCTCTGTGCCCTATTTAATGCTCTCAGCCTGGAGTTCCATGTTATTTGATGTGACTGTAACATCTGGTATGCCCTTGCTGTCCACTTTTCCTTCCTGTCACCTCATTTGTGTTTTTTTTTAAAAGAATAATAAATAAGAGCTTTTCTTGTTTCTAATAGAGTCTGACACTGTACATGACACAATCTTTTAACCCATTGACGTTTTGAGAAACTTACTCTAAATTTTTAAGTTGTACTTACATGTAATGATTAGTTGATGTTATGTTCTCTTCTTCTGCCCTTTCTTTATCTTCATGGCTTGAATTCTTTTCTTTTCTTTTTTTTTCTTCCTGTGATGTTGAAGGTCCCGGTGCGCTTTCCAAGCCTTCTTCCTATTTTATAAGAACGACGCTAATTCTTGCATGCCCTCCCTCACACATTGACTTGCCATGTCTCCCTGCTCCAAGATGAAATCTTGAAAATACTTTGGATTTTCCCATCTCTTTTCTCTGAGAGAGTCTAACATTGTTTATTTCCAGAATACTAAACTCACCCACGTGACACATCTCTTTTACTTTAGGAAGCTTCCCATAACAATGATTTTTCAGATCCCCACGTTCATTATCACCGTCCATGAATGTTTAACGATGGCTTGCAAGACCCATTGTTCCCATGCTTTCTTCCCTGTAATGTGGCTGCAGATATCGGCTCTGATCCGATGGTTGTTTCGTAGAGTCCCCAGGATATTGGGTGGTGGCAGATGCAGGCAACTATCGGGGTCTTGTCGGTGAGATATGGTCTGTGGGAGGTGGTTCAGTGGCTGAGAGACCTGTCACAGGCCACAGGTGGCAGAGGCATGGGGAGCGGTGACAAGAAGCCAGTCATGCCTCCAGGGCGGGAGGGATCAGGGCATGGGTGGTGTTGCCCACACCGTGGTGGGAGCTGGAACCATAGGAGAGTCAGTGCCAGCCAAAGGATGCACCCCGAAGCAGAGAGGAGGAGGAAGAAAGATCCCGGTGTCTCCTTTCCTCCTCCTCCTGGCAGCTCTTGAGGAGCCAGCTGGCGAGGGGGCCCGGGACGCAGACCCTGGGGAAGGCAGGGCGTGGGGTGGGCTGACAGCCAGCAAGCCAACACCAGCGCAGGCAGACACTGGCTGAACTTCGCAATCCCCAGACTATCTTTATTTTGCACGAGCAGATGGATGCTGTCTTGGCTTGCCACAGTGTTCTTGGTTCTGGTCCTGGTCTTCTCCATAATTTATAATATTGCTCCACTGCCATCCAGCTACCAGGCTTTTCCATAAAGAATCTGATTTCATTTTTATGCTCCCCATCACAAAATGCGCATTATATTTCCTTTTCTCTTGGAATTCAGGAATTATACCAGACAGGTCGCCAACTAATCCTGGGATTTGGGGAAGCCTTTCAAACTACAGATTTGACTGTGTTTTCACCTGTGGCTAATTCTCTGTATTTGGTCTGCTTTCCCTCCTTTCAGGATTCTCATCACTCATGGGTTGCCTCTCCAGCATCTTTCCTCCAGGTCACTTACATCATTTTCTTCATAATTCCCATTACTATGTTCTTACCTTAGAGACTTTTTCCACCTGTTTCTCAAAACAAGAAATAGGGTTTCTAAACTAGGCTTTCTGGGAGGTTATCATTTCTTTACATATTCAAATATGGTGCAGCTCATAGCAGGTGCTTAGTAAGCACCTGTGGATGAAAGAATCTATCGACTAGTCAGTAACATAGTTATTTTCAGTTTGCAGATTACAGAATATGTGGAGGTAGGTATAGAGGTATAACGATGTGGGTGTACGTGTAGATGACTGTTCAAATATAAAAATAATGCTGCACTTGGAAACGTTTGGATTTCTAAGAGTTACACAGAACACACAAATAGGACTCTTACATAAAGGCAATCACGGAATGATATACAAGCAAATATAGACTTTTCAGTGCACTCTGCCATTAATTTTTTTTCTTTTCTAGTTCAAAACAGGAAGCAATGGCCGATGGCGTGCATAAATTTATTGACCGTTGTACTTATAGAAATCTATGGGTTTCAAGCAGAACACAATCTTTTGAGTTCTATTTTTTTTTTTATTAAACGATTTGAAATGTTACTCACTTTGTTTTCTCAACTGGGAATGAATATAATCATGCTATTTTAAGGAACAGTTTTTTAATGATATAGAGGAGACTAGAATTTTAAAAGAGAATCTGTGTGATGTTTTAACCATATCAATGTTAAAGCCCCTTTTATAGAGCACCCAGCAGCATGCCCAGCGCCCACTCATCATGAATAAGGACAATGGAAGTGCTTACCTAAGTATTGCAGACACATTTGATTTGTAAATGTGCATGTTTATGGAATTCTCCATCTTTCATCCATTAATTGGAACTTAGAAATAAAAAAATATCAAAAGAATCTGCCGTATGTGTCTCTTCCTTCTGAATTTCTTCTTTAATTGAATGGTAGATTGTGATATGGAACACTATCAGAAGCCCGATTATAAATTACATCCTACTATGGCAGACCGTTTAATTGAGTCACTGAGGTATTTCTATTAAGTGGTTTGTTTGTTTACTTATTTATGTATTTACTTATTTAGAATTTATATGTAATAAAATGCACACACCTGAAGCATTCAGATGGATGATTTTTGACCTGAGTGACCATCATCCAAATCAAGATGTAGAACATTTCTATCATCCTATGAAGTCCCTGAGAGGATCCAAAATGCTGTGCTCTCATTAGCGCTGGGGACCACAATGCCCTTCTGGGTTGTGGTTTGTCCAGCATCCTGGGATAGAGTCCCTCTTGCACCCCCCACCCCCCCACCGACCCCCACCCCCCCGCACTCAGTGGAACTCTGACCTCAGCATGGAGACAGTGCCCCCCTGTTAATGTGAAAAGATTCTCTCACAGAGGAACTGAGTCTTGTGTGAAGACCCAGGAGTTGGGGCTATGGCGGATTTTCACTCTGATGACAATTCCAGAGAGCAGTTCTTAGCCCTAGCTTCACAGTAGGATCACCCTAGGAGCTCTCAAAGGACCAATGCCCCTTCCTCCCAGGCTTCAGACATCAGGTTCTTTGATCTTTCATTTCATGAGTACTTCTCCCAAGAGAGAAAATAATCAGGCCCCAGCTTGCCAGAATGGGAAAGAAAAAAGAAGCCACATAAGCCCAATAAATAACATTTATCAAAACTTTTCTGGCGCTCCTCGCACTGTGCCATGCAGTTAAAATACATTACCTCACAAGGTAAGGGCAATTATTGTCATCATCCCTGTTTGATGTGAAAAAAACTGGAGTCTGAAGGATGTGAAGTAACGTGCCCAGACTCATCACTTACCAACAGGTGGAAATAGGCTTGAATTCAGTTCTGTCTGAAACAAAATCTCGTGCTCTGAACTGCTCTACTGTATTGCCACTCCGAAGGTTTTAATTGATTTACATGATAATGTGTAGTTATTCCAACAATTCTTACTTCACCTTGACGGGGAGAAAATTGAACTCGAAGTACGTTTTTCTCTTATAAAAAGACGAGATTGTACATATAATTATATGCAAAATAAAAATGTAATTAAAAAACACAAAAATTTTTTTTACACCTTTGAAACCTGGGATTCTATAGATTGCTTCTCTTCAGAAGCATTCGATTCCTACACGTAGCCTCCAGGAAACAGGCTGGTCCCTGACGACATAATGCGTCATGACACAGTGCACCGTGTAGAGTCATTGTGTTTAATTTCCAAGTACGAATTACTCTCACTTACCACATGATCCCTAATGTCAATAATAATATTCCCAATACCAACAACCAAGGAAGCATTGTTCTCTGCAAGCCACACCAAACCTCAGTCTTCTGTATGTAACTCGCAACCCCCAGAAAAGAAACCGCAGTGTGCGTGTGTCCGTGTAGGTGTGTTGTGCTGTTGTTGCTGCAGCCGTCATTTGAGTTCACGTTTATGAAAATTAGAAGATGAATTTCAGAAGCATACCTGGGAAGTCACCATCGGAGCAAAGTAAGTGAAATCTCTGGAATCCCCCCACCCTGCTGTCTCGAGATTTTCCTCCCCAGTGGAGATGATGAACTAAAGGACATGAAATCTCCACAGGGCGATGCAGCCTTGATTCGGGTCCTTGCGGAAGCTTTCCAGAAACTTCACAGAAGGCAGGTGCCCCACCCGAGAGGGACCGGCTCCATGCACGACTTTTACTGTCCTGCAGACCTCGGTCCCCAACCCACAGGGCTCCCCGTCTCCACCGTCAGCCCTCCTTCTCCCTGGGGGGGGGGGAGGTGTCAAAATTGTACAATCATCGCCTCTTTATCATTTTTGTCTTATTTTCACCTGTCCAAAAACTGTATTAACCTGGACATATTTCCTTAAAAGAATCAGTCATTTTGTGTGGTTCTATTCGTTCATATAATTTCTCCTAATAAATCCTAATACATAAAATATTTCCCAGTATGCACTAACAGAGACAGAAGCTTTTAAATTAAGATTTATAAGATTTCCCACTTGTAAACCTAACCTTATAATGTCTATTTTAAGACAACAATTGTCCTCCCAATTAGGATTTTCCATCAACATCTCCCCTTTATTCTAGGGAAATTCTATTTCCGTCAAGTCTGACAGGAGATATTTTACTTTTCCTTAATGATCTGTATGTTAGTATCAAAACGTTGATACAATATTTACCTTTTGTGCATCCTGACAATCTCTATGCTCCCTTCTGGATATTCATACAAGGAACACTCAGTGTGTTGCCTTCATTTAAATATTCCAGTACCCTGGTGGCAACATCATTCCTGCTTAAAGTCCGCCTAACCAATGACCTATGTATGGCAAAAGAAACCAGAAAACCAATCTTTTGAGAGCAGTCTAACTCGTAATGACTGACTCATTTATTCTAACCAGCTCTAGAACGCCTGTCTTGTCACAATTCTTCTACACGCCCTGAGTCAACATCCTTTAAATCAACTGACAGGCGATCTGAGTGGGTGGTTTGTTTGTTCAGTCTGTACAAACATAAAAAACATCCTTTAGATTTTTAAAAAACATTTTCCCTGATAAAACAAGTCTAATGTTGGCAACATGAGAATCAGGCAGCTATTTGGAAGATGTGATAATGATCAGAAGATAACATGAAAAAGCATGGCATGAAAGAACCCATTTTACATTTAACCATGCTCAGGCTTTAAAAAAATGTCTAGATTTTCTTCAGATGGCTGAATTATTAAAGTTTCAGAATGTCACCAAACACAACAGAACCCTGAAGATAAACGTCACCATGAGAGTTAGTGAGGAAATGAAGGTGGACTTCACTGTCAACATGTACATCTTCATTGTCAGGCAGGAAATCAGAATGAGCCTGTCACTTGCAGTGACCTGTGAGATTAAAATAAACAGTCTGACGTAAGTCAGTATAAACAAGGCCTATTCTTGGGGTTTCCCCCCAAATTAAAACAGTATATTTGAACTTTGATTATAGGACACATTCATTTTGTATAATTGTAGTTTGCTAAAAATAATTGACTTGGGGTCATTTTTCTCTGTGTCATAATGAATTCTCTGAATTTCGGGGAACAAAGAACAGATTGATTTGTTATCATCAGTGATCCCTGTAGTTTGTCTGCAGAAAAATAGTGATCTATTCAACTTCCCAGATTAGTCAAATGTCTCTGGCATTTGAAAATTCAATCATGTCATAAATTGGAATATTGTAATTTAAAAAGCACAGCTGGACATCATGTTTACTTCCCTCAATACTCTTCGCTGAGTGACTGGTGTGTGACTGCAATGAGAAGGAAGAGTGAGACATGGGCTGGTCTATACGGAAACTGTTCAGAAGCCACTCTTTTGGGGATCATGGATATCAAGTAGGAGTTACTTGAAGGTCTCAGAATTACCTACTGAAAATACAAAATGGACACAGGTTTATGTAAAAAGCAGAAAATAGGAAATAAGGATACAAAAAAATAAATTTTCTCTGATTTTACTTTTTACACATCCAAATCCTCATGATCCGTGAAAACTCTGGATTAGAGGCTTTCAAATTATTCATGTGTAAAGCACTGAAGACTTCATTGCGCATGGAGGCCCCCAGCAAGGAAGGTCTCCATGTGCTTCTGGGGGTGCCCAGGGCTCGGCTGCTAAGTGACCCATCTGCGGGTGGGAGGTCAGGCCAAAAGGAGTGAGGCCCATGCCTGAGAAATAAATGGAGGTGGGCGTGGGGATCGAAGAGTTGGAAAGTCGCCTATTGGCAGAGTTGACTAGATGTACAAGTGGGGCCAGGAACAGGATTCAGCAAGACCCACAGCACCGGGCCATGCTCGGGGTCAGGCTCGGCTAGGAACAAAGCACTGGAAGAGGAAGATACTGGGGTTCCAGGGACAGACTAAGTAGTGACAAGATCTTGCTTTTTGTGCACCTCCCAACTTCCCTTTGGATGGGCACTGCATCTTAATTTGGGCAATTGATTGCCCAATAGACAGCTACCATAGGCATTTATATCCTAGTCACCGAAGTAGATATCAACTGTGAGAAGAAATTGCAGCAAAATTCCATATATAACCACCCTTTCCCACCCCATGAAAATATTACCTCCGGTCAATTTCCTCAACACATAATCCAAACATTTTGTTAGACACACTGATTTTGCTTGTAAATACAAAGAGTTTGGGGGATTATTTATGAACATGTTGCTCATAAAAATAAACCTCCAACTTCTGTGTATATACTCCCAGTGGGGATCTAATAGAGCTGCTCGGATTAAACATTATTTCTGGGTGTGTCTGTGAGGGCGGGTCCAGATGAGACTAGCATTTGAATTGGTGGACTGGGCTAAGTAGATTGTGTTCCCCCAGGGGTGTGGGCAGCTTCCGATCCACTGAAGGCCTGGAGGGGGAATTCACCCCTTCTGCTTCCTGCCCGCCCGCCTGAGCTGCTACAGCTCCTATCTTCTTGGGCCCTCACACTGGGATTTTCACCATCAGCTCCCTGGTTTTCAGGGCTTCAGCCTCAGACTGAATTACACACCAGCTTTCCCGGGTCTCCAGCTTGCAGATGGCAGATCGTGGGACTTCTCAGCCTCCAGAATCACTGAGCCAATTTCTCATAATAAATCTCCTATATATATCCTCCCGGTTCTGTTTCTTTATGAACCTTCACTAATAGAGAGAGACTGAGAGCAGGTTTTTTAATAATCAGAACATCTCTCAGAGAATGGCCAGAGATGAGCAGAAGCTTCCCTAGGAACACGGACCTTTAAACTGATGTAGGAAAAAAAAGTGACCTTTGCAAGAAATGTGGCCACGTCAGGTCAGATTTTGCCCTTTCTCTCGAAAGCAGTGCAAACACAAACAGGAAAATGGAAAAACCAAACAAAACACCAAAACACACTTCCATTTCTGTCAAGACCGCAGATCCCAGACCATGTTGAGGAGATCGGGTAGAAGCCACAGGCAAGGGGAGCAGAAGAGGAAGAGCAGGGATCAGAGAGTGCGGTAGTGTCTGGTATCTGACCTCGGAAAGCTTGCGCAGACACATTTCCTGAAGAGGAAGGAGGGACCTGCACTCAAACTACTATGTTTCTTCTTTATAATACTGAGAATCAGACCTGAAACAGGAAGAACCATGAGACAAGTTTGCCCTCAACTGAGCTGAGTTCAGGGATGCTGAGGAGATGGACCCCATGAAGACACACACAGATAAAGCACAGTTGCTAGAAGCAACCATTTCGGGAGAGCTATTCCAACACCATGGCCCCTGTCCCCCCGTTGGTATCCATCCCTTCCCTGGTGGTCTACGGGAGGGCCCAAGAGTAAGACGAGGCCACGGTGCTCTGAGAATGAGTCACCACCCCTTGAACAGGGAACCTGGCTGTGTCCCACCGTCAGATAACTCTCTCAGCCTCCTTGGAGAAGGTGAAGTGCTGGGACAAGAGGCCCGGAAGTCTTGGAGGAAACATTTCCACTTGGAAACCCAGGCAGAGAGAAATTATCAGCTCCCATCACAGGAATTATCATTATTCTTGATTGTCTAAGAAGTGGATTTTTACTTAAACCCTGGAAGAAAGGGAACTACCATGTTCTGAATACCGACTAAAGTCAAAATGCTTTAATTTGTCTCATTTAATTGCCATCCTAATCCATGTGTATTCTGAGGAACTAAGGTTTAGACAAGTTTTATCTACAAACTTATAGATATAGAGTTATAGAGCACTTAAGAGCTACTGATGGGACTTGAACCTAGGACGTCTGCCCTGTGATATTCTATTCACCCGTTTTCTGTTTCCTTCTAAATTGTCTGAATTATTGGAGGCCTTAGCTTATTCCAGGGAAACTGAGATGCCATCAGTTAAACATTACACTATTATGTCGTAGATGTCCAGTAGGAAAGGCACTACTGCCCGCTAAACCATGATATGCATCAATGATAGGATGCATCTGACTATCAGATGTTCAAATAGGAAAAGAAAATTAGAACTGATGAAAACCTGGTATACTTAAACTGATGCAAAAGTCAAACTTGTAAAATAACTCCCACAACTTTATACGTGAGAGAAATGAGAGAAATTATTGGACTTGGGTAAAAACACTGAATCAGCCTGGCCTTTTGATAATAATCACCCAAAGAATAGTTGTGTGCTGATTGCTGATACACAGTGTGACTCAATTTGAGCTAACACTGGAAAATAGTGGAGTTGTTTTTATTTGTGTACAATAAGAACGAAATAAAAGTTAGACACATAAATAAAATCCTTCCAGATAATAGAATGATTCTTGCTGCTAAACCCTCACTTCTAATCAACATGTTTTGAAAATTTGCGATGTTGATTCTTGCCTTAGTCAATGACTTTTAAGTTTCTTTCTGTTGATTAAATTAATCTCATAGGGCTTTCTTTAAAAGGGTTAAAGCTTTGTTGCATTTGCTGGGGACGTTATGTTGTTATGTTAAATACAACTTCAAAGATTCATTTCCTGCAGAGAACACTATGGGAGAAAATAAGGTGATGCGGGGAGGTGGGGGGAGGGTTTAGAAAGATGCAGGAGTCAAATTCTTTCTAGCTGTTGTGATACAGAGGAAAGTCAGCTTTCACTGTAAAGCATCTAGAGTTGAAACAGTTATGCAGGAATATATAAATTCATAAGTATTGTTGTAACCAGTAGGACATTGTACATTTCCAATTAATAACCCTTTGAGTGAATTTAACGCTTATGAGAGTTACTCATATAGTAAAGACTATGTTTGTTTTTATTTGCAGGTCAGTATAGAGAGCACCAGAGTCTCTGTTCCGACACTTCACTTTATCCATACAAGAGCCTATTTCTTTAGCTGCAAGAAAATTATTCCATATTTGTGCCAATAAAATAATTTATATAATTCTTTTTATACAGAACTCAAAATGCTCTAAACCAGTTCACTCATATGACACATCCATAGAAAACGTGGTCCTTATTATGAACAGAACCTGTGAGTTCAGAGAGTTGATATAAAGGTATGATGGCTATATTTTAAGGAAGTAACTGAGTGGACATTTCCCCCTAGAGTGCATTCTCGTCTCAAGACATTTTGGTACACGTTCCTTCTATTTCAGTTGCCCCTCCAGGGGTTTTAAAGCATCCAGATTTTTTTAAAGAATGTATGTGCCTTTTTATAAAAATGATCGAGGGCTTCCTTCAGTCATGCTATATTATACGTATCACTGAACTTAAAACTTGACTGCTAATTTGGAAAAAATATACACTGGTTCACTATATGTTCTCCCCAGAGTAGAATTTTATATCCAGAGAGCACTTTCAGGGGCATCTACAAGGTCCAGAAGCAAAGGCACATTTCCAAGATGCCATTTCACTGAGAAGATCTCATTGGAGTGTTACTGATGTGGAGAACAAAGGCAAGAAGGAAATGTAGATAAAATTAAATTTCCTTATAATGGGCAGCCCATTGACAAATACTTGAGGCAAGCAGAGTATGACATTCCTCCAGGAAACTCTCAACTGTTTTAATGTTAATGCCTTGCTAGAGGGAAAAACAATCTTAGCTTGATAATAGCAAGGCCTCCTACAGTCTGTGAGTCTTCCTTAGCCCTTGAAAATCCTCTTGGAAACTCCCTTTATCTTCACCTCCCCCAGCTCCAAAGTCAGCTGCTCCTCACCATCCCAGTGCAGCTCCTTCTGCCCAGGTGTCCTGTCCCCGAGCCTTAATAAAAACACCTTTTTACACCGAAGACATTTTAAGAATTCTTTCCTGGCCTCTGGTTCCGAACCCCAACATTTCCACATCATTACTCTGGGCGACATCAGCAGTGCTTTGTGATACCATTCGGGGTCAGAAAAACCATGAAACTTAAAACCAGCCAGTTATAGATGAGCTTATGTCACCCTTCCAAGAAGAGCAGAAATGCCATTGAGAGGATTCTTTGTATCCTCTGAGCCACCGGATATCCACAGCCAGCTCAGCCCATGCCTAAAACCCTTCTGCCAGATGCCAGCCAGGGCCGAGTCAGCATCCAGGACGATAAAACTCTCAGGATATTGTTTTTAAAACCCAGGAGGATGCTCAGTGCTATCGGGTAGACCCAAACCATCCAGCAGAGAGTCTTGTGTATACAGACACTAAAGAGTAAGAGTCCTGAATGGAATAATCCATTAGGGTATTGGAAATTGAAGGAGGAACCTGGACCTTGAATACGGAGTAGATATTGTCTATTAGGGGCCCTCATCAGGAAGCACTCTACCTGCTTCTGTTAGAAGCTGCCATGTCCGTTTTACAGGGAAGAACACTGAACCATTCAGTGATCCACTGTGCTCAAGGGGATGGTCCAGGGGACTCGAGCTAATGGAAGATAGTTCATCTGTCTCCAAAACCCTTCCATGGCAGTATTAACAGATGAGAATATTAAAAACAATGAACAACGGAAGATGTTGTCAAGACAGGTGCATACAAGGGTCTCTGGCCATTCTTGCTAAGACCCTAGAACAGAGATGATTAAGATCAGATTGTGTGGCTGGCATCAGAATCACAGAGGCTGGTAGAAAGAAACAGCTGATATAAGTTGAGGGTAGAACAGAGGATTCCTGGTTAGGATCAAGTAGCTGAAGTAAAGGGCCCGAACACTTAACCTGTAACACTTAAATCTTGATGGCCCCTGTTTTCTAGGGCCTGTATGGAAGGCTATGTGCTCCAGCAGGCTCCTCGGGTTGGGGGTTGTAGTGGACAGTGGTGGCTACAGATCAGGTAGATCACAGGTCTATTTTCCACCAACCTCCCTTTCCCCTTGGGGTAACAAACCAGTCTTCACGTGGCTTACGTGGCTCTGACTCTTCTCCCAGTCTTGGGCTGGAGTCGGGCAACACTGGGAACTGTTCACAAAGGCCCAGTATCCACCTGGTGTACAGTAATTAGCAAACAGATTAGAATTTGACCCGAGCAGAGCTCAGGAGAATCCTCCAAGGTCATCTGCTGGAACAATGATGTGATTTTGATTTCCCTGGGCTGGTTAGCCAGGAGGATGATAGAAACAGGTACTTCCTGTCTCTGTCTTCACCACACCAAGGCAGCCTGCCAGAGAATGAGATTATTTTAAACTCTGGGTACAAAGGAGCTCTGAGACTGACCCACTGCATGCCAATAAATTCCTTTTACTTTGTGTAAGCTAATGTGTCTTGGGTTTGTGTCATCTGCAACTCAAGTCAGAACACAGAAATAAGGGCAATTAGACACAGTGTGCCATAATCTTTGTATTCACTTTCACCCTGAAAATTTTGTGCAACTTTCTCTTCTTCAACTAGTTTGTTATGGGTTTTGATGATGGCTTTCTGCTTTGGTCCTATTGTCTGGCTATGATGTGAACATCGACCCTCCCTTATATTTTCTATCTAAATCTGTATACCAAGTGTCTTGAGTTTTTTTGTTTTTGTTTACATAGGCTCCATGCCCAGTGTGGAGCCCAATGGGCTTGAATTCACAACCCTGAGATCAAGACCTGAGCTGAGATCAAGAGTCAGATGCTTAACTGACTGAGCCACCAGCTGCCCTGTGTCTTGAGTTTTCTTAGTGAAAGGAAGTGGACTAATATTTTATGATGCTGATTAATGAACATACTAAGTGTTAATATATTAATTAACATACTGAATAGAGAAACACATATGGTCACTCTTATTCTTAGCAGTGGCTATCCATACATAGCATGGCTACCTAGCATACACATGACCTTTATACTTGCTGGCTCCTTCTATGCAAGAATGTAGAAGTGCATCATTAATAACATTGCTAAGAAGGAAAATCTTGGGAGTTTCCTAATATCATCTTTTAAAAGCACAGTAAATTGCAGAAATGCAGTGTAAATAGAAAATACGAACTTTCCTCAGCTTCAAACTAATGGAAACATGTTTCAAAGTAAAGGAATACAGTAAGTATAAGGACACAGGAAAAATGGACTTTTGAATTTTCAACACATTTAAAGGTAGTGGAAAAGGCTAGAATATCTTCAAACACATGATTGTGATAATCAAAATGTAAGACCATGAAAAAAAAAAACACAAAATGTAAGACAATGAGAATACAAGCTTATTTTTCACTTTAGGAGTGATTGTTTTCTCATTTTAGAAATATTGTATAGATGATGACACAACCTTGTTAGAGATATGATATAGTGCAGAACAAAGCCACCCAATGTGAAAAATAACCTCTTCAAAGAACTGGATGTCAGGAAACTGAATTAACCCAAGCCAATTGATGAAGCCTGGCTGATGAGCTACCAGGCAGCAATTTCCTCTGGCTTATTCTACCACAGATTTGCAACAGATCATTTGTCAATCATGATGCCCTTAGCTATAATTATCCCTCGCCCCTATCCAGAGCCATCACTGGGCAGACGTTAGAGCTCATTAATTTGGGGCAATATTTACGGCGAACCTGTGCGAGACCTTCAGGTTTTCGTTAAGACTGCCATCACTAGAGATTTTAGAGCAAAGGGAAAGTTGCATCACGGTATTTTTTTGGATGTCTCTTTTTGTCTTTGGCCAACTCAAGTCCAGGAACATGAATGGCACCTTGCACAAGCCCTGCGTTAGCCGCATCACAGAAATGTGAACAGTAGACAGTGTGTGTTCCTGAGACACCTGTGATTTAATGGAGAGGGCAGACTCACACACTAGAGCAGATGGTCATCATGCACATATACTCCACCCACTGTTTATAGAAAACCTGGGACCGACATTTCAATATTGTGAGAGTTTTTCTATAAATCAGGGCTTACAGATTCTCTTAACTTCCACTGTAAGGGGTGCTCAGTTTCAGCTCAGAAATTCTGAGTATTTGGGTTGCAGAGGCCCTCACTCATAGGGTCATACCGTCCCTAGGGTGAATGCCTCTGGGCTTCATTGAATTTCTAGGACAAGAATGAAAAGTCCATGATAATCATTTAAGAGATTTAAATGAGTCTTTCCAATTAAACATTATGGGACAAAAACATATCAAGTCTCTTCTTGATGCTTTGATTCCTTCATTTACTTATTTCTTGGTGCTTTGATTTATTCTAACTTCTTTTCATAGTGTTAGGCACACAAAGAATGAATCTAAAAACATAGGAGTTCAAACTATCACCTTGGAATTGTTAAAGGATACATTTATGTTATGTGTTTCTCCCCTAATTAAATGTGTATGTAATATATATGATTAACATAATATTAATATTATTTATAATTAATGTAATAGGATATATATACATAATCAATCACCTTGGACGTATGTAATTACACATTGCAAATTATAAAAGTATTAGATTTAAAGGACTTGAGTAGTCCTCACTGATAACTCTAACACAGAAAGAAATGGCTAGGATTACAGCATGCTCAAATTAAGGAGTGGAACATGCATAGTTGCAATCTTATTTCTAGGTTCAATAAAATACTAACTGGAGGTACCAAACTGTCATATCCTCTTCAGCTCTCAAGAATCACCCTTATCATTCTGGATCACACAAGAAATTCCTGGTCACACAATGGGCCAATTACAATAACCTTTCATAGAATCTTGTCTTAATGTTCAAGAACCAGCCCCACGAAAAATGCAATATTTGCAAGGTTAGTTTGGCAACTCATTGTCCTGGGGATTTTTAAAATTCATATAGCAATTAATCAAAAGTAGTCCTGCCAAACATAAATTGCTATTGTAAATTACGAATACTTTAATCCACATTCAATGACTTCTCACTGAAGTTCTTCTTGGGTGTGATTTATGTGCTTGTGCTTACATTCACTCGGGAAAGAACAATTGTGTTCTGTTCTTAAAATAAACACATTTCTCAGAGCTGAGAATACAGTCTTCCTCTTGGTCTTCTCTTTTCCTCCCAGTATCTGGGTTTTCCTTTAAAATGTTCTAGGCAGCTTAAGAATTCCATTTGAGTAGTGAATATAAATTGGGATCCAACGAGGAATGTAGTTGGATGCAGTTGAGAGTCTTCTGTGCAATACTGTTGAGTGATTACTGTACATTGGCAATAAAATTTGTTAAATGTTTTGGTGACAATATATAGAAAACAGCAAATAATTATCTTGGTTTGTGGTTTTATTTTCATTTTTTGTTTTTGGTTTTTTTGGTAAATAAATTCCTTAGGGAGAGTGAATTAAGTTCCCCATCCTGGAACAGGGAGTAACTACATATGTTATTTGGAATTCTTCTGTAAGAAGATCTTGTCCCTCCTTACCTGTTTACTTACATCAGTGTGAACTCTTGCATGTTTTTCTATATGGTGGGATATAAACCAATTCTACATTATTTATTTTGTTGCTTAAATTGTTCCAGATGTATCCACTGGGAGATCTTTTAGATTGGCTTCTGTGTCATTTTGACATTATCTCCATCATTTTATATGCTTGTTTAGTTTGGGGCCCTTTCTTACATGGTGGGACCACAAGTCTAGGATCATCTTATATTTTCCCTGCCCCACTCTCAGAATCAGCCATTTCTTCAAGGTGCCTTGGTTCCTTTTAGTGGATAATAGTATTTAGAAACCAAGAACAGGGTGCTGAGTACTCTTGGCCATATTGGGGTATCACTGCTTCTAGACTCTCTCAGCAGACAGAGCTAGGAAATTGTGTACGCATAATAACCTATACGTACACACATCTGTAATTATTTCTTCATTTTCTACACACACATACACGCACACACACACAAGTTCATTCTGATGTCTGATTCTAATCCATTCTAGCCTTCCATTCTTTGATTAGTTGTAACTTCTTTCTCTAACAGTAAGAAAGATGGATCTCATTATCAACATCATTTTTAGCTGATGGAAACCTCATTCATCTTTGAACAATAGTTTGCAACAATAAAACCATTTATCCAAACCCTGACAATCTTTCCAGAGACTGGCCTATGACAGAGATCATGGCATCACAGATCTTTCTTATTATAGATACTATTATTGATCAGGACAAAGATGGCAATAACCCAAAATACTTATAATTCATAAATCTTTAATAAAAATATCTCTTCATTCTTGCATATTTCTTGCACTTCTGTAAAATGATAATCAGTATTCATGTTCTCACAGAGGCAAGGCCCTACAGGATTAGAGGTACTTTCTTTTTTTTTTTTTTTTTTTTTTAAGATTTTATTTATTTGCGAGAGAGAGAATGAGAGACAGAGAGCATGAGAGGGAGGAGGGTCAGAGGGAGAAGCAGACTCCCTGCTGAGCAGGGAGCCCGATGTGGGACTTGATCCCGGGACTCCAGGATCATGACCTGAGCCGAAGGCAGTCGCTTAACCAACTGAGCCACCCAGGCGCCCCTAGAGGTACTTTCTTAATCATCAGAGAAAACTTATCATTGTTGGCCACAAAGTTAATAAAAATGTTCACCTGGTCTTGGAAAAGACTTACAAACTGTGTTTAAATTTTTTTATACATGTAGTTAAAAACTTAGAGAAAGTTTACAAGAATAATACAAAGAATTCCTGGAGGACTTTTATCCCAAACCCGGAAATATTAACATTACTACATCTGCTTTATTTTTTCTCAACCATGTCAGAGTAAGTTTCAAACCTAATCCTCCTTTTACTCCTAAATACTTCATTGCATAGTTCCTACTAATGGATCACCTCCAATACTTTGTCCGGTTTGATTACTTTTAGTAGGAGAAAGAATAAGAATATTAAGTGCAGAGGCAGAAAAAAACCACCTATTTGAACAAGTAAGACAAGACAGTCATGGTTATGGTGATGGTGGTGATGGTAATTCTAATGAAAAAGTGGTGTTGCATGATATTAACACTAATGTCTTGAACAGTGGTCTCACATATACTTGTGGTCACCAAGACCGTGGAAAGATCTATACAAATCATCACTATTTCAAAAAGCACTAGTTACTAGTTAGCGGAGAGTCAATAATGTTTTTGAATAGAACAGCCTTGTTATTTTTGGTTATATTAAAATAATGACAATGTTTGCTCTAAATGTAAATGAAATGCCAATTGCCTCTCTGGTTTGAGTTGTCCAACACTTCAATTAGTATTCTTCCTAAACTATCGTATTTTTAATCCCACGTTGATTCCTCTTGCCATTTAAGTCAGAGTTTTAAAGTTTTTGCTTGACATGACAAAAGTCTTATGTAACTATTGCTGACATGAGGGCACACATTTTCTTCTCCTGCTTAAGACACTAAGATATGAATTTTTATTATACTTGTCTTTGGACAGTAGCTTACGACTCTTTTTCTCTAGGACGTATTAGCGTTCTTTAACAAGGTTCCTATTAATCAGGGCTATAAAATTGTTTTATGACAAATAGAGAGCAGTATCTCATTATGAAAGAACTGGCTAAACACACATTCTATGCCTGGCATTTAAGGAGGCTTCGTCTGCTAATTTGTTGAGAGTAATTAATGGTGGAGAGTTTGGCACTTTTCACTGCCACCAACTCACTTGTAATTGGAGGCAAAGGTTCTGCTGTTCATCTTTTAAGAAATTTGCTAGATTTTACAGGATGGAAAAGTTTGCTCTGTTCTTGAACAGTGAATCTAGGTATAAAAAAAAAAATCACTTCCTAATCATAACTTACAGTTATAGAGTTCTTTTACTCCTTAACTCTGAAATACCTTTTTTTTTTTGGATGAAAGGCCCTTTTGATTCAAGATTGAATTTCAGATTTTTAGGTTATTATTGTAAGTCTCTACATTTTGCTTAGTAGCAAAATGTCTTAGTATTTTTTATATGTGGCCTGTTAGATAAAATTGAAAAATCTCTAAGAAGTAGTAGAACAAGGATTTAAATATGTTTCGTAAGTGTACATAGATCATATTTGTACTTAATAGAATCGTTCATGTTTCTATGCTTCTGAAAGTTTTCATCAAAGTGATCATGCAATTAATCAAGCTTGAGACAGATCATATGTATATAATTGATCAAATTAGATTTGGTATATATAGGACTTTATTTGGGAAATATACAAATCACATATATATAACATTCATTTGCCTAAAAATAGGATTTAGTCTTCAAGCATCATTTGACTCATTTGAGAGAGACCTACTTGTCAATAGAGGTTGTATTGTGTAGTAGAAAGAGGATGAAATTTGGAACCAAGCAGAACCAACTTCAAATTACCTAGAAGTAATTTTGTCACTATAAAATGGTGATAGTGATATTTGCTTGTGAAGATCAGCTTTAATAAATGCCAAGATGGTGTGTCACTTTCAGTTCTCCAAGGAACAGATGTCATGATGGGATCAGGTATGCAAACCATTTATTGAGGGAGATATTTGTGATGAACAAAGAAAGAGGGATCAGGAACAGGCAATGAGCAGGGAAGTCTCTAGCTCATGATGCATGCCAGACCACCACGGGAAAAGAGGGAGAACAGGCTGGGTAGGGAGACAGAGATCACAGTTCCATAGACCAATGGTGAAGTCCCAAGCAAGGCTGCCCATTGGAGGGGTCTCATGTCAGGTAGGAACGGGCTGGCACTGCCATGTTCATTCACTGACTGGTGGCAACCCAGAGAAAGCATGGCCTCACCATAAATCTGGCACAGATTCCAAGGGTCAACAACTGAGGCTGATAGTCAGTGATGCTCTCCACAGGGAGATCTTAGAGCAAGCATCTCTGGCTACATGGAGATCTGAGAGCAAGCATCTCTGGCTACACAGGGAGATATGAGAGCAAGCATCTTTGGCTACTTCTGGTAAGAAGATTCAATAAAGGATCGCATGTATTGTGAGGTCCCCTTGATCAGAAAGAAAATGCTGGATTTTCAGGAAAAAAAAATTGATTGACATTATTAGCAATTTCAGAATCTGTTAAGTCTGTGTATTTGAAGAAAGGTATACTGGCCAATAAAGGAATGTAGAGAAACAGATTAGGAGGTGGAAATTGTAGACTGTTGACATTTTGCAAAGGAATGTGCTATAGACTGAATGTTTATGTCCTCCCACAAATACCTATGTTGAAACCTAGCCCCCAGCGTGACTGTATTGGGAGGTGGGGCCTTTGGGAGGTGATTAGGTCATAAAGGTAAAGCCCTCAGGAATGGGATTCTTGTAAAAGAGACCCCCTAGAGTCCCTTGTTCCTCCGGCCAGGTGAGGACATACCTGGAAGATGGCCCTTTAGGAACCAAAACCAGCCCCCCCCAGACACCGTATCCGCCAACATCTTGATCTTGGACTTCCCAACTTCCAGAACAGTGAGAAATGAATTCATATTGTTTATAAGCCATCTAGTCGATGGCATTTTTGTTATAGCAGCCTGAACAGGCTAAGACAGAGAGAAATGGCTATGAATAGAGGTTGATCTGATAGAGCAAAGACATAGTCAAGTCAGATGGCACTCAGGCTGTAGCTGTATTCGTAACTAGCTCAGTTTCCGAACGGAGAATGCCCTCCTCAGGACAATAACTTTTACTGTAAGAAAAATCATGCGCAAATAAAATACTGGTAGCCAAGATAGAGAAAAGCACATGGACTAGTTCACTCCCACTGAGAAGATTGTGTCCTAGAGTGTAAAAAATACACTTTTAAATCACTGAAGTCCACCTACAAATATTCTACCACATCGAGTGCAGCATAAAGATTTCAGAGCAGTATATTCTGAATTCCTCCCTCTCATCCCTCCTGCCAATTTTTGAAAAAAGATTTATTTGTTTATTTGAGAGAGAGAGAGAGTACATGAGTGGAAGGAGGGGCAGCGGGAGAGAGAGAGAGAATCCTAAGCAGACTCCCTGCCAATTGCGGATGAGCCTGACGCAGGGCTCAATCTCTCGACCCTGAGATCATGACCCAAGCAGAAACCAAAAGTAGGAAGCTCAATCAACTGAGCCACCCAGGCACCCCTCCTCCGCCAATTTTGTCACACGTTTTGCTGTCACATAGGCTATAATCACACAATACATTGTTAATATTATTTCTCTAACAATTATTTATCTTTTAGAGAAATTAAAATATGATAACATTTTATTTCCTTTCCAACACTCTTCATTTCTCTGTTTAGACCCAGGCTTCTGACCTGTATCATATTTCTTCTCCCTAAATGACTTCCTTTAACGTTGCTTATCCAGTAGATTGGCCTGCAATGAACTCCATAAGTTTTTGTCTGCCTGGGAAATTTGTTACTTCCTTTCATTTTTGAGAAATATTTTTCCTGGAAAGAGAGCTCCAGGATGACAGTTCCTTCCTTTCAATGCTCTGGATTGTACTTCCTCCTGTCACACGCTGAGAAGTGTGCGGTAAGTCTTACCCTTGTTTCTCTGTAGGGGAGGCGTTTGCCTCTTGCCTCCAGGATGTTCTCTTTGTCTTTGGTTCCAGAGTTCGAATACAACATGCTCAGGGGTGTGTGTTTGTGTGTGTGTGTGTGATTTACCATGTCTGGTATTTTCCAACTTCTTGGATCTGTGGTTTGGCATCTATAAGTAATTTTGGAAAATCCTCGGCCACCCTTCCTTTGACTATTTCTTCCCTCATGTTCTCTCATTCAGCTCCTCTGTCATTCCAGCTGCCTGTGTGGTCGAGTTTTTCATATAGTCCCACAGGGGATGGCGACTCCATTCTGTTTTTATTAGTATCTTTTCTCTTCTGCGTTTGGGTTTGGGAAACTCCTCCTGACCTATTTCAAGTCCAGCCCTATTTCAAGACTCAGCCGTGTCGAGTCTACCGATCAATCTGTAGAGCTTCAGTCACGGTGCTTTTTATTTCTAATATTTCCATTTGGCTATTTCTTAAGTATCTGTTTCACAGCTGAAATTACCTTCTGATCTTGCACATTATCTGCTTTTGCTATTTATAGCCTTTAACATATTAATCAGAATTATTTTATATCCTCTGTCTGATACTTTCAACATTTGTTTCCTAATGGGTTTGGATTGTGATGATTACTTTGACCCTCCAGACCGTGGTGGTATTTTTTGCCTTTACTTCCCTCCCGTGTGTCTCACAGTTTTGTGGAGGACGGTAGGTACTGAGCCAGTGTTCACTCTGTTCCTTCTTCTATGCTTTTAGTATAGGATTTGTTTTCGTCTAGGCAGGATTTGGGCTGGATTTGAAGGTATTTTTGCTCTAGTTACTGGAGTTGAAATTTGTTGTTGGGATGGACACCACAGACGCTCAGCTGCTCTAGTGATATCTTGTTTTATCTCCCTGGTTGGTGCTAGGTCTTGACTTTGTGTTTCTCCTTTGAGACAGTTTCCCTTTTGTGGGAGTCTCCCCTCATCTTTTGCTGGAGCCTTGTTAGCATGACTGTGGGGTGAGGGCAGAGGGGAGGTGGGTTTTCAATTGCATTCTGATTCGATTTCAGACATAGGCAAGTCCTGGGGGCCTGGACCTTGGGTGTGTGGCCTTCACTAGACCTCTTGTCCTCCTGTTGTCACTCTTCCCCACCCCCTCCCCCTCCAGCTGCACAGTCTCCAGGCTCCCGTTCAGTCCCTCCTCTTCTGAAGATTAGCCTTTTCCTAGTAAGGAAAGAAGGGAGGAATGAGTCTGCGCTGTGTCTCAGTGGGGCCTCTGTCCCCTTTTCCAGCAGTGGTGGGATGCCAGTCCTACCATCTCTGCCGACTCAGGCAGTGTTTTCTTTAGTGAGGACAGACGGGTTAGGTCTCGGTAGATTTTTATAGTGGGGGGCAAAAAGAAGAGGCAGATTCTTTCTGATTTTCCTTGAGATGCTAGTGGATGTGTCCTGGGGCAAAGGCCCATAGGAATGTGACAAGCCCTCAATGTCAGTGTCCCCCATGACACTCACATGACAGCCCACGTTCAGCTTTTAGCAGCTTCTTAAATTTTTCTAGTTAAACTTCCTAGCAGATCCATATCGCACCCAGACATGTCTGCCCCCAGGCAAATGTGTGAGTTCTATTTCTTATGCAGACTTCTGGGTCTCCCCAGAATTCAGGAACATTATCTGTCCTGTGGCTTTAATTCTCTGATGGGCTCAAGAAAAGTCATCAATTTTCAATTTGTCTTGCTTTTTTCTTCTTCTAGAATGTGAGTGATATCCTTTTCCAGCTCTGTATACCTCTGAGGCATCTTTTTGTTACTGATGAAATGGCAGGGTTTACTTTAAATGTTTTATTGTGTTTTTGATTAGTTCACCAGGTGTTGCTTCTCAAGGCACCCATATTCCTGTCTTAATCAAATGTCCACATTTCCTGTGACAACCGTGATTTTTTGCATCCCTACATTGGATCTTAAATATAGAAAAATGAGAATTTTCAGGATACCTTTTAAACCCAAAAGTAGCTTGAGGTTTCCCAGAGGGGCCCTGGATAATCACAAAGATTTGTTCGCTCATCTATAAAAAGAGGCAAGCTGGAAATCATTAGGTTTATTTAATATGTTACTATTATGGTTGCATGAGAACACGCGTTGAATTGGAAGAGATGCTGACTGAGCCTTGCAGAGAGAGAAATGCTAGTACTGTAAATATTTCAGAAATGGCATATTTTATAGGAAGTTCCTAGATTATTTGTCAATATCGCACCATCCACAGTAGGTTTTTATTTATCAGAGTCCTCTTGGTGTTTTGCCTGATGATAGTAAGTGACATCAGTCATATTGATGAGGGAGCAGAAGGCAAGCTGAGGACAAAGCACAAGCTGACACCCTGCAAACCCCCCCACCCCCCACCCCTGCCTCCCCATCTCACCCCCCTCCTCCAGGTGGGATATGTGTGACATTCCTCAGGCACTCCTGCCTGCCCTAAAACTAAGGAAAGGAAAAAAAAAAACACAAATGGTTAACTAATAGAAATCACAGTCCAGCAAGACCCGAGTCTCCCTCAGTTTACCAAGGTTTTAGTGATTTACAAGAAAAAAGCGTTCTCATCAATAGCCTAACTCCCAGAGACCCATAGACTCAATTTCCTGGAGCCCTAATATCACCCACCCATCCATGGTGATGTGAGAAACAAAGGTAGAAGGGAATGTAAATAAAATAAAATTCCCTTACGACCTGCAGCCCATTGATAAGGACTTGTGATAGGCAGAGCATAACATTCCTCCCGAGAAAGTCTTAATGCTAATGCCTTACTAGAGGGAAAGACAACCTTACCCTGACAATGGGAAGGCCTCCAGTATCTTGCAGGGCCTCTTTAGCATACAAAAATTCTTTTGAAAACCTCCCTTTTTCCTTACTCCCAGCTCCCAAGTATATAATCAGTCACCCCTCACCCTTGTAATGTAGCTCTTTCTGCCCATGGGTCCTGTCCCCGGGCTTTAATAAAATCACCTATTTGCACCGAAGACATCTCAAGAATTCTTTCTTGGCCGTCAGCTCCGGACCTCATCTATATCCAAAAACAACATCAATATGTTTACTTATTATTTAAAATTATTACTTGGCCATAACCTTACTTACTTAATTTGAATCTGTTACCCGAAATTGGGTTTGCCTCTTGGTGGGCGTTGAGCCCAAAGACACAACCAAGCCAAAGAATAGGACAAGGTAGGGTTTTACTTGCAACAAGAAGGGAGAACGCCAAGGATCTTTCCCCAAACAGTGTCTCCTGAACAACAGAAAGGGAAACAAGCTAAGGTGTATGCATGTTCATGAAGGGGCTTGCACAGTGGGGAATTCAGCGCAGAATGGGACAGAAGTCACCTTCAGGTGAGAGCGTTTAGGTCAAAGTCTCGAGGGCTGAGAAGGTTAGCATCCTCGATTCTCTGGCTCTGTTGGCCAGAACCCGAGTGCTCAGAGGTTCAGATCCCATATAGATAACTCAGAATGTGTGTCGGGTCAATCTTCACTCTTGAACCAGCACTGGGAATTTTACCACTGATTTTTTGTCTTTGATGTGACAAGCTATCTCCTGGCCCCTAGTGGCTCTTCGCTCTTTGCTCTTACATTCTTTCACAAGATGGCCCAGGGCCTAGAAAGACTTTTCTTGTGTCAGGAAAACTGTGGCTCACCTTTCATTTTGGGGGGACTCCTAACTCTTTCTGCCTACAAATCTAGCATCTTCTAGGCCAGATATTCTTAATTACTGACACACCTCAGACCTAGCCATGGAGTTTTATAAAAATACCGATGGTGGGACCTCCTCCAGACTTACTGAATCTCTTCACAAGATAATCGTGTTATATTTTGAGTTGTAGAAGAGGGAGAACTCTTCCTCTGCCCTCAAGGTTTTCCAGCTGGACTAAGAATTCAATTTACATGAGACACGTTAACAGGAGGAAAAAACCCAGTTTTGTTTCGTGCACACAAAGGCCTAATAATGAAACTGAGGCCCAAAGAAATGACCAAGGCAGCCAGTTTTTACACATTTTAGACAAAGAGATGATAAATTTGTGAAGAACTTACAGGATAAGGAAAACAGGTGGTTGGGAGCTTTAATTAATAACGAATTCTAGGGGCCCCGGGGTGGCTTAGTTGGTTAAGAGGCTGCCTTTGGCTCAGGTCATGATCTTGGGATCCTGAGATCAAGCCCTGCTCTCACTCTCTCTCAAATAAATAAAAATTAAAAAAAAAAAAAAGAATTCTAAGCAGAATTTGGGCTGGGGTAGTAGAGTAGTAAAAAATAATAATAATAACAAGGTTTATTTCTACAGCTTTCTCGACTTGAAAGCCCTATCTCTAGTGATAAGGATGTCTTTTACTTCTTAGCAGAGGCAGGGTATTTTTCACATGGGAGATTTGTTTCCTACTCTCTGGGGACAGGGGAGGTTCTGAGTGTCTTTGCAAGGGTTGTTTCTCGAGTAGCTTCAATTCAAAATAACCAATATGTCACTGTGGTCCATTTGGGGGCAGCCTGCCCTGGGCCCCTACACTATGTTACGTCTATTAAGTCTCAAAATTGTTGCATCTTCTATATCAATATTTTTTTCCACAATAAAATGTATATGTTCTTAAAAATCACACATCAGACTCACAAGTGTTTTTGAATATAGTTGTATTAGTTACAGACATTTTGTCTAATTTTTTGGTATGGTTTTACTATTTTGTCTGTCACATTGTTCGATAACTCTTTCTTTTTTGAAAAAAAATCTAATTCCCTGTAGCATGTAATAGGCCTTTGCATAGTTTGCACATTTACTTATTTTCTTGTATTGTTTTTCTAGCTACTTTACCCTAGATAAGGTGCCCTCTGCCTGGTGCCCGGCCCCGCTCAGGAGCCTGCGTCACCCAGAGCTGTGGGGGGGAATCTGAATGCGAGTATCCATTTTATTGCCTTTTTTTTAAACTTTCTCATCCGACTGGACTCTTCTTTTATGTTTAGAAGCCATAGTCAACTGTTTTCTCCCCCAACCCCAGAGACTACCTCATTAGCATGGGTTTTAAGTAATTCTTGCAAACATCTCTTTCAGCCACTTTCACCACACACGCAGACACAAACACACACAGAGACCCTGCTTTCCTACCGGACACAGATGCTGTGATTGTTAGGAGTGAGTTGGACAGTTAGGTAGTCAGGCCAGGGTCCCCAACAAGAAAATACGGAGTCAGGACAGCTAAGATCAAACAGCACTGACATCTGCTTTGCAGCTTGGACAGGACCGCACTGATGTTCTGCTTTACAACTGACTTCTGCAAAACGTCCTAAAATAAGACAATGAACCATGAAAGCATTTGTCAATATCATGGGCAAGGGACAGTAAAGACCTAAGCCCCCAATGTCAGGAAAAAAAAGACCATCAGCACGTGGATATTAAGCTAATAGGTAGACATGACCAAAGCCCTGATTGGCACGATTTAGTACATCCTGATTGCTTAAGAAAGTTCTGCAAAAGAGCTCATAAAACCCCCTAAACTTAGAAACTCTGGGGGCAACCCACTCAGTTTCCCCTCCCTCTCCAGGAGCTTTGGACTCTTGCTCAGTAAACTTTGCTTTGCTGCCCACCAATCCTCATCTAGTCTACCTCTTCATTCTTCGAAGCAGCGCAACCAAGAACCCACACAACTAAAGGGACACAAATCCTGTAACATAATGGTAGTAATAAAAACTTACTTAAAATATTATTGATTTGTATTTCCCTGACGCCGGGTGATGTTGAGCACTTTTTCATGTGTCTGTTGGCCATTTGGATGTCTTCTTTGCAGAATGTCTGTTCATGTCTTCTGCCCATTTCTTGACAAATCAAAACCTCAATGAGATACCACCTCACACCAGTCAGAAGGGCTAAAATTAACAAGTCAGGAAACGACAGATGTTGGCAAGGATGTGGAGAAAGGGGAACTCTCCTACACTGTTGGTGGGAATGAAGTCTGTGTACTAAGAGAAGGAAGTCTGGTGGCCAGGACCCCACTGCCCAGTGGCCAGAGGCTTCAGGCAGCAAGCCTGCTTGTCCTGTCCCAGTCCCTGCAGTCCCGTGGAGGCCACCTCCATCTGCATGCTGCTTTCCCACATTATCTTGTATGGGTTCTTATTATTTATGGATTGTGAGTTCCCCAGGCTACAGAGCAGTTCGTGCTTGCCTGTGGATCCTCGGGGTCCAGAACCTAGTACTAACCCTGTATTTGCCTTTTGAGCTCGTTCACAACTTATAGAGAATTGCTGTAAACATATAAAAACCATATCAAAAATTTGACAAGATATTTCACTAGATGCCTATGGCAGCATGAGAAATATATTTCTTATAATAGCACACACATGTACATACACACACACAGAGAGACACATACATGTACTACACACACACACACACACACACATCGTTAAGTCCTGTATGAAATCCCTCCAACACTCTCCAGAGCTCTCAAGGATTAAGACGAAATGACCTTCCTGCCCCAGGGGGTGTGTTTGGCTCATCCTCCCTAGTGCCACAGGGCTTCCGGCATTTGGAAGACAGGGCTGGCCTCCCTGCCGCTCTAGCCTGAGTCCCACTCCCTGAACGTAGTGTCCACGCTGGCCACTCCGCACCCCTGTGTTCACCACTGACCTTCTCTGTGCTTGCAAATGCCATTTCCGTCTCCTCTGCCCTCTCCGCACCCCTCCCAGCTCTCTCCATCCATCCTTCCCCAGAGGGCCTCCCCTCCCCAGGAAGATGGCCCTGGCCTCCCGGCCTCTGCCCAGTGAATACTCCTTCTTTGTCCTGCCATTGTGCTTTGCACATCGTCGTCTAAATCTTGATGTACTTGTCTCTCTTTCTCACCAGACACAATTATCTTTGAAAGCAGAGGCTGTGTTTTGTTTGACTCTGTGTCACCGGAACTTATTTTAGTTCCTAGCAGCAATATTTGTAGAATTAATGAATTATTTATGAGTGAATAAAGGCAAGTAAGAAATAAATTTGACTTAGAAATCTCTTGCTCCTGTGTCTGAGAGGATAATAAGATTAAGATGGGATAAGTGGGTGTAGAAACAGGCTTTGGGAAGAAAAATTGAATTCCGTTCAGACTGTCGAGCGTGAGTAAACCGTGGAACACCTAGGCAGGTAGTTAGTAACATTTAACAAATATCTATTCAGAACCTACTGATTGCAAGGCCCAACACTATGCATTAAAAGGGGAGTCACTCTGGGACACCTGGGTGGCTCAGTCAGTGAAGCGTCTGCCTTCAGCTCAGGTCACGATCTCAGGGTTTCCTGCTCAACGGGAAGCCTGCTTCTCCCTCTGCAGCTCCCCCTGCTCATGCTCTCTCTCTCAAATAAATAAATAAAATCTTTTTAAAAAAGAGGGGGGCGGGTGGAGTCACCCCGCCCAGGGCATACAGCCCTTGAGCCCTCTCTCAGGCAACCAGTAGGACAACAGCTGAAAGTCAGACCGAGGGCTTCTGAGGGCTAGCCGGCTTGCAGGACGAGCCCAAGGGGCAGGTCCTGCTGCAGAGCCACCCTGGGATCACACTGGGGCCGGTGTGCTGGTAAGGATGTATTCTTGCCTAGCTCTTTTGAGCAACGGAGGTGAGCATCTTCCAGCTCTTCTGGACAATCCTGAGTGCAACTGGAACTGCTATTGGGTTTTTTGGTTTTGTTGTTCTTTTTGAATCACGGATTCTTCTGCAGACAAATTTTACACACAAAGTATTTTAAGAAGCCACTCTAACAAGTTTGCAAAAAGAAAGCAAAATGCCTATCCTTTAGGAGTTTTTATTCTAAAGAAACACACACACACCATAAAATACATGCACCATAAAACTTCACAAACTTGTTTGTTCAGAATGAGCTGAGCACAACGTCTGTTTAATGTTGAAAGACAGAGTTTGGGGATATTTTTGTGTATTTCAGAATTGTTTCTTGACGAATGTACATCAGAATTATGACAGCACTTCCTAATACGTACTGTGTTCTTACTTCCACATTTCTTACCTGCTGAAGAATTACAATGTGATTATTACAGAGCATTGTTACTTGCTATATATATATATATGACCTAAACACTTAAAGAGTTGCACTTTGTTTACTGGAATGCAGCAGTGAATCCTGGAGCTCATCACATTCTCCTCTAATGGACCTTGACCCCCAGGTCACCAAACTTATTTTGCTTTCATTAGAACCTTGAGTTTCCTACTCAGATCTGTGTATCTGATTTTTTTTCTTTCTTTTCATATCTCATGTATTACCCTTCTCTTTTGGAAGAATTTTGTCTTCACCCATCATGAATAGATTTAAGAATTATCCCAGGAGAAAATATTTGGGATATTGTCTTAAATCCTCAGTCACATGAGAAAGAAGGAATATTTCTATAGATATCTTTATCACCTACACTTTTGTTAGGTTTATGAACCAATTAGGTGGAAAGAACATTATTTTAATATTATTTAACATCTAAGATTTTACTAAAACATTAAAAAAATTTTTGCATCTTGAAGTTTCTATATTATTTAGTAATATTTAAAGAATATTTAAATAATAAAACCTTTAACGTAGCTTGGAAATAGTGAAAAAATTCCTAGCTTTGAATGGTATAAATACTTATGAATGAATATAGATAAAATATATCAACAGGTTTGATGGTTATATATATATAATATATGTTTTGTATTATAAAATATGTTATATATTTTTTATATTTATATTATAAAATATGTTTTTTATATATATAAAATATATATATAATATATATATATATTTTAGAGAACTTTGGAGACACTCCACTGAAGACATTTAAAAATGTAATAAACTGATAAATCAATATTCTTTGTCCCTTCTGCCCTCCTCAACCCTCCAGTCTCTCTCTCTCTCTCTCTCTCTCTCTGTTATACTGGGTTCATTGAGTAGACATTAATAACATGCATGCACTATGAGAGAGATCAGTAATGTGAAATCCTATTTTTTTAAAGCAAAAACTTAGATGATTTATTTTAACTCTGCATTTATTTAGCACATTTATAAAAATAAGTTCACATGGAAACATTAGGAACAAAATTCACAAGTTTACAGGAAGAGAAGGAAGATTCTTTTTTTTTTTTCCTCTAAAGTTTCTGGTAATTAGGTTTTCTCATTTTATCTAGTTTCATTGCTGAATAGTTTTATTTAGAGTAATCTTAAATAGTGAGATCTTTGGCAACAATAAGGACTCTTACATATATTATCTCTGCTTCAACTCATACATGTATTAATAACAGCTAATTCTATTTTGCTTTTATATATAATTTTATTATAATTTTAACACAATTTTGATATGAGACAAAATGGAAAAAACACTCATAATTTGATTACTTTTGCACAAAATTGGTTCTTTTTTATTGATTTGGTTTTATGTAAACATTTTGCCTCCTGTTATATCATGAGTGTGTCTTCTTAACCATCTTATTTTAAATCATTTTATATAACATCCTACTGAATAATTTCCTTTACTATTTCATAGTACTGAAAAATCATTTCATTTCTGATTTTTAATTATGTTCAAAATGTTATAAAATCTTTCCGCATTTATGCATCTTTTATATTTAATAATGCTTCTTTGGAATTGATTACAGAATATGGGATTACTAAACAGCATGAAAATTGTAATGTTTCTTACAGTGCACAGTCTTAGCATTTTGAATTAACAATACGACTTTATAACGTTTTAGCAAACTCTGAGACAACCAGAGTCACTACCATTCCGTAGACATTAGGCATTTAAACGTTCTAAATGCTTTGTCAATATGTCAAAAGTTTATTTCAATTCAGTTACAAATTACATGAAGTTGAATATTTTCCCATACATATGTTTACTTATTATTTTTACATTTATGTAAATCATATCTCATGAATTTTACAAATTAATCTTCTGAAGTTATATATCTCCTTAGTAAAAAAGAAAACACTATGAAGAAAACTAGAAGTTTAAATACATATGAAGATTTTCTAAATTCATAAGAAATGCTGATATAACTTCTGAAGATTAATTTGTAAAATAAACTTTTGACAAAAACAAAATGATTTTTCAGTACTATGAAAAGGAGAGATTTAATGTTGAATTCAGCAAAATGGAAATATTTTAAATTAATTTAAGAATGTTTAGTTATTTTGTCTAATGATCACTCATCTAAGTCATCATTATATTATCTTTATTTAAAGGAACATCAGTAGTCTTTCAATACAAATAGATGAACATTTCAGTGCATATATGTTAATTCTGTTAGGAAATGTTTTCAGTCCTTGACATTAGTAAATGAAAATTGAAACAAGGAGTCTCAAGGAAAACAACACGTTCTATAAGTATGTGGATAATTTAATTCAAAATCATATATTCTTTAATATATCTAAGATTAATATGATCGATTGTGTCTTTGCCATTGCAATATAGATTTTATGAGGTACATGTTTCCCCAGCAAGATAGTTTACTTAGAGATTTTTGCTTTAAGTATGGAAGAATTCTGTTGTTGTTGATTATGGAATATTACAATGAAAGTAAATAGAGAGAGAAGCGTAGAAAAATTTCCTATGAAGAGATAGGCTGGTCAAGCGTCAGCGTACATGTGAAAGAATGAGAAATGTCATGATATACCCTACTGTTAGGAGACATAGAGGGGTGAACATTATCAAAAATATCTCGACCTGAGAAAGATTAAATATGAGAAAATCTAAAAGGAGTAGAATCTCTACTTAAGTGTAGGGTATTTAAAAAAAAATTTCAGGAAAGTTTATTTAATCTTGTCCAATACTTTTTCTATATTTTTAGAAGATTTTTATTTTTATTTATTTATTCACTTGAGACACAGAGATACAGAGAGAGAGAGAGCACGAGCAGGGGGAGAGGAAGAGGGAGAGGGAGCCAGGAGCCCGATTCCAGGACCCTGGGATTACGATCCGAGCTGAAGGCAGACGCCCAACCATCTGAGCCACCCAGGCACCCCTTTTTCTATATTTTTAGGTGATTACTTCCATTGTTCTCTTAATGTGGTGAGTTACACTGATTAATATTTGAACGTTAAGCATTTTTGCAGGATTTCTTGTTTCAGCTCTACATGTAAAGATCTCAGAAGTCCTGTCCTTACAACAAGAAAAAAAGAAAAAAAAAACAAAAAACAAGCAATGACTTTTTTTGGACTCATCAGAGAACTGAGGTCACAGTGAGAATGGCCACCTCCAAAGAGAGACAGTAAATGCAGAGAATCAGAGCTGAGATCAGCTTTCCTGGAGCACAGCTGGTTAGAAGCACAAGCTGGTAAGAACCCAAACATGGTAACTTTGACCAGATGCTGCAGGTGAGGGTGGGCCAGCATGAATGAGAGAGACCTGGGGGACCTCCACACTTGCAGACGTCCTAGGTCTAGCAATCCCAGCAGACAGAGGTAGTATGTTATATTCAGAGTAGGTATCAGTCCAACCATATCAAGTATATCAATATTCAATTAAATGTCAGTAGTCCGAAAATACCAATTAAAAGACAATGATTGTCAGAGTGGATTAAAAGCAAACAAATGTAACCTCACAATATGTTGTCGACAAGAAACCCATTTTAAATTTAAAGACAAAAATCAGTTACAAGCAAAGGGTTGGAGAAAGATACCATGCTAACACGAACCCAGAGAAGGCTGGAGTAGCTGTATTAATTTCAGACAAACATACTTTAAACAAAGAAAATTGTCAGAGATCAAGAGAGGGGCATTACAGATGTTAAAGGAGTCAATTTTCCAGGAAGACATAACAATGCTTCCTGTGTGCGTACCTAGTAAAAGAACGTCAAAATACATGAAACTTGCTATCTCAGCAAATATTTTGAAACTTACAAATATGGTTTATCTATTTTCTTTTTAAGAAAAGTGATCATCTCCTATGATTTTCCTTGGATTCCCTAGTTCTCTGTTCCACAAATCAGCTCAACCTGACTACTGAAATGGACAGCAACAACAACAAAATCCAACAGCTTTATTTTGGGGGCGTGAGTGTAATTTTAGAAATATTTTCACTTCAATCTCTGAAATCTTTATTTAAATAATTTAAAATTCTCTTTTAATTAAGAACTTATATTAGTTATAAAAATGAGAAATTTGCAATATAAGATTAAAATCATTGCAAATGTGTAAGACACCGAGGGACATTTGTAACCTCCTGATGCCATTGAAGCTTTTGTTTCAGCTGAGGGGCTTCTAAAGAATGACAAAGGATGCCAGGAACTCTTGATTTTGGAATAAAACAGTAACAGTCAGTTGAGCGAGCCTCAATTATACGTTCGTGAGAATGTAAATCTGCCTTAACATGATTTTTCTCTTGCTGCAGAAAACCTAAGCACAACTTTGCCTTTGTAAACAATTAAAAAGTATGCAATGTTGGAAGGAAAATCACTAGAATTGTTTTCAAATAATAAAAAAAAATTTTAAGTGTGGAACAAAATTCAAAAAAGACGTTTTTGAAAACTTCTTAAAGATCATTTTCAGAATCACCTTGGGAAGTGAATCTGAAGTCACAGGGGAGCTTTTGGGAAGAAAGACCCTTCTGTTGATGTGCCCCAATCCATTTGGGGGGTGCCCAGGATGGGCCAACCAAGATGGGATCTGCAGGTCAACCGCACCCAAGGGTACGTTTTAATAGTTTGAAAAAGAACAAATGATTAACCAACCTGGATTTTAAAATTATAGTTAAATCCAAGTATTGGTTTCAGGGATGCACCATTATGTTGGTTTTTGTTACTGTATTTCTAGCTATGTCTCTGGAAAGGTTAGTTTTACATAATTGTTAATAACATAGTTAAATTTAATGGCCCTTCCTAGTACCCAGTTATAAGCTATTCTAAAAAATGTCCTTTTCTATTGCATTATGATTGAGAGTATATTGAAAAGTAGAAAGCAATGCAAACATGGGAGATGTGTGATACAATGATTATTACCTTCTTTCCATCCCATTTTGCATGAATGTGAAAGTTGGCATATTATGGCTTACTGTATTATCAGAGGTTTAAAACAGAATTTTGGAGCAGCTCTGAGTTTTAGAAACATTACTAGCAACGACTCGTGTTCAACTTTGGACTACCTCAAAAGGCATATACACACTCCTTTTTCCCTTCTTGGTTCTGTGTACATAAATTTTTTGTACCATTCTTGTCCTTGTGTACGGGGAACAGTGTGAGGGAGCTGGGGGTCATGCCCAGTAGAGTTTTTGGCTATGATACCTAGAATTCTGGCAAGCATGATAATGGTTAAAAAGTATTGAGGGCTTAAACGTTTCAGCCAAATGTTCCAGTGTAACTCTTACTTTGCAACATGGAAGCTAGAATTCATGGTTGTATGTTTCCATTTCAAAAAAAGTAAGTACAAAAGATGAAATCAAGCCCTGGGAATGGGCTTCATGTTTAATGGCCTTGATGTACTCTATAAAATCAATGCGCTTTTCACTTATCAGCTGCTCCAAATCCTCCTCATTCTTTACGAAATGGAAATAGGAAGCACAAAACTTCTACTGTAATTACTCCAGATAATAGAAGACTCTTTTGACCTGGTTTTTCTTTTTTCTTTTCTTTTTTTCTTTCCTTTTTTTTTTTTTTTTTTGTGAGTGGGCTGCTAAAAAAAGCTTGTCTCTAAACCCATTGTGGGGAAAGACCTACAAAGAGCGACCCCTTTGATCACAATAGGAACAGCCTCCTTAACCTCACAATTAGCCCGTGACAGGTAAGTCAGTTTCAGTCACGTGGTCGGTAGGATCTAGTTTTTCAGGATGATTCTCTATTATTTCGATGTATGAAAAATAGGGAAAAGTGGTTTATTCCTGTTGATACTCCTTGTTTTAGCAGCTCCTTCTGATACAGCGGTCCCTGCAACTGTACTTTCTCACACTCACAAGCTTGTCACTGATGATACTGAGTGAGGCTAGGACAAAACATAACTGCAGGGAAACATGGCTTTATTCACAGTTAATGACTTGTTGGCCCTATTATTTTTCTCCTTCCAAATAATGTTACTATGCTGAGGCAGAAGATGCATCCAAGCCCCCGTGTACTAAGTAAGTATGGAGAAATCTCAAGCAGCTCATTCCTAGTGGCAAAGTTCAATCTATTATCACCCCACTTTTTTGCTGGACACCTATGCTTTCAGTTAGAGGCAAGACTCTGGGTCTCAGAATGAAAAACCATTCAAGGGAACGAATCACATAGATGAGGTTCACTCGTATTCTATTTATTCTAAGGCACATTATTAAAGAGCAGTTAACCCTCGGGGAGGGGTGGGGTGGGGGAGGAGATGGCATTGCTCTGTGCCTGTAGGTCCAAACACAGGGATTTATAAAGACAAGGAAGCTGGATTGGATGCTTCCTGAGTACCAGGCATTCTTTTCCAAATACTGTGTTCTCACAGAAGGTTTCCGAAGTTAATGCTGTCATTATCCCTCATGCTGAACAAGAAAACAGCTGAAGCATAGAAGGTTAATTGTCCTTGGACCTGAGCTCTATCTGTCTACTACCCCAGGGCACAAACTCTTTACCACCATGCTGTGGGGCCTCCTCATGTCAAACGTGGTTAGGATTTAAGACATTATGACAGAGCAGAGTAAACCTTTTTCAAGTTTGGTATCTTAGGATGGAAAAACACCAAATATTTTTACCAGAGGGACGGGGCTAGAGAGGAAGTGGACTAAAAGCCAATTCCTTCTTCTAAAACAAAAAATGGCTGGACAGCTACTTGTTAGTTAAAAGTACTACCAATATTTTTATTTAATTGAACTTGTCCTGAACATATAAAATTGCCTGCATAAATTCTAGCCAAAGAACCATCTGTTTTCTTCCTCTTTAATGACTTTGCCAGCATGTGTTTTTCCAACATTTGTGCAGAATTCCCGAGAGCCTTGTAGAGACATGCTAAGGAACCCCATGGGCTGCATTTGGAACACCAGTTAATATTTCATGTTCTGATTACTGTGAAGAAAGCAAGAGGCTTTTTAATTGTGTTAGAAGAAAAGGAGATAAATATAAAAAAACAGCATAAGTTTTTGGAGTGTCATGTAAAATCAAATCTACTTGACCTGACACACTCTAAAATTGGGTGCAAACATCAAGTCTTGCAATCTTTGGTTGCAACTGGAAAACATCATGTAGAAAGATTTGGTATTTTTTATAAAGTTTTCCTGAGGGGGAAAAAAAAACATAATACTCTGTCAGTTTAGCTCGTTTCTGTGATTTAGTTTATCTTTTTGTGGCATTCATCAAATAAATATTTTTTGTGGCATTCATCAAATAAATATTTCTTATTCTCAGAAATGTGCATTAGAGATATGGTGAGACTGTCAAAGTTTATTATAAGAGAAAGTTTATTACAAGGTTCTTGGTTATTTAGATTAACCTCATTATAAATACTCATAGAACTTTATACCCAGATACACAAAAATAAATTATACTTGCAACCATGTTTTACTTTATTGTCTTTGTATTTTTGTGTTTGTGTGTCTACACAGCATGATGAAGTAAACAAATGTGAGTCTGGCTTGAAATAAGAAAATAGAATCACCTAATGGATTGGAAGACAGTCTGAGACTTATGACCTGTGCTGAAGACCGTCAGAAGTGTGGTCAGGTCCCCACCGAGGGCCACCTGCCCTCTTGTTGGCTCTGAAGGAAATTACCTAAGCAAGCCAGATTTCTTCACTGTGTACACACGGGTATACAAATTTTGTGCATATGAACAGACTTGTAAATGTAAAACCAGCATTTATATATACTTGGGTGAGCATTTATTTAGATTGCACCCTCTATGATACAATCAACCGATACTGCTGTGAGTAGATGCATTTTACTCACAATGTAGAGCTGTCTGTTCACTAACATTGTTTGCATGCCATTTAATATTTTAGAACGTAAAGATGATGCTGCAACTTCAAGGAAAAAAAATGGATCGAAAGAAATTCAGTCTGCAGGGAATCAGGTATAAAAACCACGTGGTAGAGGCGCCTGGGTGGCTCAGTCGGTGAAGTGTCTGCCTTCAGCTCAGGTCATGATCTTGGGTTCCTGGGATCGAGTCCCACATTGGGCTCCCTGCTCAGTGGGGAGTCTGCTTCTCCCTCTCCCTGTGCGTCTCTCTCAAATAAATAAAATCTTAAAAAAAATAAAACCACATTTCAGAGTTATCCATCATGATGATGCATTTCCCAGGGTTGTAGCCAACTTTGCTCCTTGTACTTGGAGAGGAAAGGGTTAAGGGTGGGCACTGGAGTTAGACAGTGGTTTCCAGTTTAGGCTCTGCTTCTGTCAGGGCAAACTATGAATGTCTCTGTACTTCAATTCCTTCTTGTGGAAAATGGGCAAATGATGGTCACCCCCGACTTCTGGTTTACTCCTTCTCATGACGTAAATAAAGATTTCAGCATGTCACTCATCCTCATTCTCTCCTGTATTCATTTTGATGTTTTCAATCTCTGTGCAGATTATCCCTGCAACATCCCAGGCTTCTATGTTCTTGCCCTCCTCCTTATTTCAACAACACACTCGCATGTTTGAAATATAAATACATATTATGTTCTGTTTGTAAAAATAGAACACATCATTCCATTAGAAGTGTATGAAAAGACTCATTCAGCAAGATACTTTTAGATACAAGAATGATACAGTAATGATAAAACAGAATGAATTGTACAGTTGTATGTTTCTACAACCACAAGAGGAAGAAATTGAGGTGCAGTTTGGGGAAATTCATATAGAGGAAAATCCCTGAAATAATGGGGAAGTGGTTGGTGTGGCAGTTAAACAGGAATGTATTGAACTTGAAGATTTCTTGAGATCATGTTGGGCGCTGCTCATGCTGGTCATTCCTCTTGCTACGTGGTCTGAGCAGAGAGAGGAGTGCAAAAAAACTAAATATCTGTGCATCACTGTGGCTCTGTTTTTCTCCCTATTGCAAGTTACTGTTGCCTGGAAAGACGCTCGAGGGAGCAGGGTGGGAGAGTCAGCTGTCAAAATAGATTTCTTTTTGTATTGTTAGCAGAGACAAATTCAGTTGGGACGTATAGAAAGTTATTGCCACAAAAGGAGAAGAGAGCATATGCCAAGAACACAAGAAAAATACATATTTCTGAAATAGATTTTTTGCAAAACCAAAATTACACTATAGTTTCTCTATGTCCTCAATAAAAAAATTATGATAAAAGTACAGGTCATTGTAGAGACAATAAAAGCAAAATTGAGAATAGTTGGAATGGAAAATGTTAGCAAAGATTTTTTAAAAAGCAAGAAGACAAACAAGATATTCTAAATAACAGGTTTTTATATAACAGAAATTGAATTAGTGACTTAACACATTTGTGAACCAATCACAGAGAGGAAAGAAAGTAAGTGGGGTAGGATAGGGTATAAGATACTGAATATATGATGGAGCCTTTACCATACATAAGGAAAAATGGAACAACTGTAGGAAGAGATGTAATCAAATATATAGAGAAAAAAGGCTCGTGGATGAGTAAAACATTCTCTGATTTTGTAGAAAACTTGCCAGTCAGAGACAAGAGAAGCAAAGATTCACACCTGGTCATAATCAGGTGACCACTTAACTGGCATTCAGATTTTTAAAAATAAAATTAAAGTTATTTACAAAATAATGCAAATAAAGTGACTGCATCCTTCTTCACAGTTATTTAACAAACCAGAAAAATAATGGCATGATACCTACAAATGCTGACTGGAAAAATGTTTGAAGCAATATACATCCTTATCCCCCCACAGATGTGTAACTCGTAACATTGAGCGCCTCTGCAGTTCCTGAAAATATCGTTTGAAGTCTGAGCCACTGAGAAATAAGTCCTATAAAGGTAGGAAATATAAATATATAAGTATATATTGAAATAGTAGGCAAATATGATAGTAAGAAACAGACCAGCCATCCCCTAGAAATCATATCAAAATTAAAATTGCTATTACAATGGAAAAATTGAATGCTGAAGATGAATAATCTTTTAAAAATCATTTGTGTTGCTATCAAAGTGACATAGTTTATGGTCTTAGATAAAACCAACAAATACCATTTCAGGTGTAGGTTTAGAAAATGGAAGTAGAATAAGATAAGCCATTCATTTTTTGTGAAGGAGAAAGATTCAGTTTGACAGCGTATAAAATGTGATTTAAAAATTCATTGGGCTCTGGAAACTGTTTTGTTTTTTTTTTAGAGTTCTGGAAAATTCTCGTTTTTTATCTCGACGAGTTTTTATCTCGTCAAATATTTCCATTGACCCATTTTTTTTTTCAGCCTCTTTCTGGAATTCTGGTTTGATATGGTTTTAGTGTTCTCCCTCCTTCCTCCATGTCTCTTATCCTTTTTTTTCCTTTTTTTTAAGATCACAATATTTACTTAGCCTTCTATTTTAAGAGAGTGCTTTGGCCTAACCTCTCCTTTATATTTTCTATCTCTTTGTCCATCTGTTCTGTTTTCTGGATAATTTATTCAGATCCATTCTCCACTGCATGAACTCTCTCTTTTTAATGTTTTTTTTTTTCATTCCTGTTTATTGCTGAACGGCATTATTTCATGCATGCAAATAAAACCCAGGGCCTTGTTAAAATAATCTTTTCTTTTTTGCCGATGTAATCATGCTTAAGATGAACTCTGTGTTGGGCGCCCAGACATACCTGCTCGCTGCCAAGCCCTCCGCCACTAAAATACTGGAATACTCGGATTCCAACTTTGTTTATTTTGCTTTTGTAACTTTGGGGTTTTGTTTTATGAGGATACCTTCCATCACTTTATGAGGATTACCTTCCAGTAAAGTTAGAATAGACAAAAGAATATTTCAAAACTTTTGGCTCCTGAGATCACTTAAAAATGACTGACCTAGGATTTTGCATTTGAAATTACTGTTAAGGAAAAAAAGGCAGACACTTGGTGTTATGGGTTATGTTCCCCCCCCAAAAGACATGGTGAAGTTCTAAGCCCAAGGATTAACATTAGAACATGACCTTCTTTGGAAATAGGGTCTTCACAGAGCTAAGAAAGTGAAAGTGAAGGATGTGGCTGCGGGCAGAGTCTCCGCTCCAGGATAAGCAATACTGGTTGGACCAGCATGGCGGAGAGGTATAAATGCTTTGTCTTCTGTTCCTAGGAAACTGTGTGACCTGGCATGGCAGCAGACGGTACCTTTCTGTATCCTCTCAGGTCCTCCTCCTGTTCCACATTCTTAGAGAGGTTTCTGGAATTCCAATCCTCTCAATGTTTTCTCTTCTGGGCTCCCTGATTTTGTAAGATGATGTTACTTCCTGTTCAAATGCAAAGCAAACAACCAAGGGCCCTCTCCAATCCCTTCCAGCCCTGTGGTAGAAGGTCCCAAAGAATGCAATGTTCATTGTTCTAACTCAGTGTTGCTCAGTGGGGCTTGACTGGCATTAGGGGTACCATGATTCTTGGCACCTGCGGAACCACTCGATGCCAGCTGCACTCCTGGCCCAGCGATACCATTAAACAGAACAGACACAAAAATTTCCAAATGCCCTTTGGGGTCAATACTATCCCTGCTGAGAATTCCTATGGTTAATGCTATCGAAATCAGTTCAGTTGGAGGGGTTATTCCCTAATTATGTGGGGTGGTGTGTGTGCACCTCGGCATCTGAGGAGTGGACGATTTATTGGGGGGGAAAGGAAGAACTATGAAGAAGCAATGTATGTTTGAGTGACATGTCATCAAAATTATCAATGTGTTCATATTATAGGAAACATACAAATAAGGTACACTCTCAGATCCCTCCTGCATCTGGTTTACAAGGGGAAAGAGCTCTGTGTCGATGTGGTGGAGCAAGGTTGGAGTCCACAGACAGAATCCACAAAAGAAGGTAGAATGGCCAACATGAGGTGTGAGTAGCAATTAGAGAAAGTAGAAGAGTTTGGGAGACTTGAGAGTTGGGGGTGAAAGTAGAGCATTAGGGGGGCAGCTGCCTTCCTGGGAAGACGGTGGGCTGGGCTCACCAGAATAAGAGAAGATTTAAATACTTCTCGGCAGCAAGCATATACTTTTCTCTCCCCAGTAGCCTTTTAGAGAGAAACTGAATAAAGATAGAAATGCTTCTAATTTCCTTTTGATTGATGTGAGTGATTTGATGTATGTATTTGGAGGAGATGAGAGAAAAGCTGCACCAAGCCTCAGCCACAAGGATAGTTGTTAAAGCACTTGATTGTCATTAAGAATGCCAGTCCTATTTTCACCAGCATTATTTATATTTTTAAAGACGTTTTTAAAATTTAGAAAACCTCATATTAAGGCCCTGACATTTGCTTTATTGGATGTCCATTCAAATAAAGACATAATAGGAAAAATTTCATTTGAGCATTTTCTATACAGACAATATTGTGCATCCATCTGGCAGGATAATAATAATTATTATTATTGAAACCTATTAAAATGACTTTGAAGTTGGCTTGCCCATTTCAGAAAAATGATTATTTTAGATTTCCTGAAATAAAAGCTGATGCTAATACTTTTATTGCATGCTTTATTTCTCTATAATATGCCATGAAGAAATATTTCATTAATCTGACATAAAATTAAATATTTAAAGTTATGAATTGTTATTTAGGAAGATATAAGCAGGCATTGCATTAACAGAAAATATTCAGGAATACCGCTTGGCATGGGCCCTAGTATTTTTATGAAAATTAAAATACTTATTGTATTTTATCTTGCATATCGAGGTTTTGGCTTTTGTCTCTCAGTGTACACATTGTTGTGATCAATTTAGCAACATGCATGGAAATCACACAGATAATCCCCTTAGCATAATACAAAGTAGTTATAGAATGAGGATTGGAATACGTTGCCTTATGCAGCATTTAGAATGGGAATGTTTTAGCTGGATGATATTGAAAATTAGCCCATTAGTTTATAATCTGATTGATATTAAGAAGCCCTATCTGTGTTTTGGTCACATTACTGAAATTAATTCAAAATGTTTCCACCCTAAGACTGAGCATCACCATCCTTCCCCCGCAGACCCTGATGGCCTCTGTTCAGGAACGCATGCACCACTTCTGAAATCCTGGGGCTTAGATGTTACGTGCAGGAGTAAAGTGATTCTCATGTTTGATTGTAAATGGCTAGTCGAGTCATAAATGTATTGGGTTCTAAAGGAGATGTATGTTAATTTGTGTAACATTGCTGAGCTCTGCCGAGGAGAAAATCAGCAGCTTTTCAGAGGGCGGTAGCTGCCCCTGGTCGGTTCATGCAGTGTCAGAAGAGGTCTATTAAATCGCCAGGTGGGAGCACCCCGAAGGAGGACGTGGCAGCAGGGCACTGGGGTTTCGTATCATTGAAATGCTACATTTCCCTAAATTTTCATGATGGATTCTGGCAGGGCTTTGCGGGACAGAGCGAGTTATTTGCCTCCAGCTGGCAAGAAGGAACTAAGAGAAAAAAGAAAAGCGTAAACAGTATCAATTCCAGAAAGCAGAGAGAGGACTTCAGGGGCCACCCGCCTGCCCACCATCTGCTCACACGTGGGCAACCTGAGGGCAACCCCCTGTTTGCAAAGGGACACACGTGGCAGGTAGAGCCAAGGGAGATGGGAGAAAAGGCGCTGTCCACGGTGTCATTCCCACTCGTCTCTTCTGGAAGGAGACTAGTGTAAGCCAGCCTACATCATCTGCAAATCTGAGAGCAGCTTCCCATCTGGTAAATATGTTTGCCTTCAGCTTGCTTATCTCTTCTCCTAACCTGAAGAATGGCTCCTGAGTTTCCACCTCATTGGCCTGACCCATCCTGCAAGGTGTATGTCATATACCGAGACACGAAAGAAAGACTCTACATAGCTGTATTTTGAGCAGTAAAATCAACGGTCTATTTTCTGGGGCCAAAGTTGCTCCCTGAATTTAGGCTAGAGGACGTGATGACAATGAATCAGGCTCTAGGACTTTCTGAGTAGTGAAACATATAAGAACATTTTCCTGGGGTTTATTTTCAGAAAGCTGAAATCCAGTATCTTAGAGGTAATTTAAAAAAGTCTTATCAAATGTTTTCTGTCATTGCCCATGGCATAAAATCCATAGTATTTAATGCAACCCCCCTTCTATTTGGCAGGTGAGGAAATAGGGATTGGGTGCCATAGATGAAAGGTACGTGGAGGAGGTAGCTGAAGCACAGTGTTGGGAGAAAATAATGAAAATGTGAATAAATGATAAGAGAGAACATTGATCAATTGATCATATCAGAGCAGGTGACCTAAGAAGCCCTCTGGTACAAGATTGAGCAATGAAACATCACAACGTGGCTTCAGAAACCAACTAAAGTTCATGTAAGCCTCCGCGTATTTCTGCTAAAGAAAATCAGATTACCGGAGTCTGGTTGTGGGATTAGAGATATATTATCAACACGGAAGACAAAGAACTTAATCCAGTGTGAAAAGATAGGTCTTCTAGTACTTCAAGTGGAGCAGCATTTTGCCAAAAACATGTTTTTACTGATCCTCCCAGTTCCCAGTCTTTGTCACCTTCTGTACCCATTTGTTACACCTACGGAGCGGGGGTCTGCTAGTGACCCTCCCAGGTATGCACTCAGCACTGGGCTGCAGAAGCGAATGGTCAGAGTGGGCTTCGCCCTGACACTGTCTGCATTCATCCAGGAGATGCTGCTTCGGACAGCTCCCACAAAACCCGAGGCAGGCAGCGTTCTAAACATGGGGAATGGCTTCACGGAACTGTTGGTTTGACTTCTGCTCACACCCAGCCCCATGGACGTGAGTAAGTCCCAGAGAAGTTAGAGGTGGTCTTTGTTTAATGCTGTTGGCTATGGATTATTTAGACTCTTGAGGATCCCTTGTGGATTTCCCAATCATTGTTTTTGTAGCTACAACTTGTTACAGGAGTGGGGATCTATAAATCAAACCTCTGGAGGTGTGTGAGGGAAATCACCTGGTGGGTTTTTAAGAACACCAATGCTATATGACCACAAGCACTGTAAAGCTAAGTTTCAGTTGACAAGGAATGGGGATTGTTTGGCTGAAAAGTTGTGCATTGTTAAGCAAGCTGTCTTAAATTAACACATGTATTCATTTCAGTATCAGAAACAACCACCATATTTTTCTCCCTGTATACACTTCCTTTATAAATTTTCTCTAAGTGCCTCAAAATTAAATAACATTAAATAGCAAACACTGGCTTATTAAAATTAAAACGAAGCAATGATGACAAGTACTATAATAAAAACAAATGTGAGCTCAGGCCCTGAAATCTCATGTGGTTCTCAGAAACACATTAGAAATCCAGATGAACATTTTTAAATGTTTACTCAAGTCATGGTAAAAACACTAAATTTTCATAAACGACTCATGTTGTTGGAATCCAGTTAGAGAAATTCACCTAAAAGATGCCCCAAGGTAGTCATATCAAAGATTTCTTTTTCAGTGTCTGTGTAATAGACAAAATTGATGAGCATGATGGATGAAGAAGTTAAATAATTTTTATTGGCTCTTATAAGTTTGATAATTTAAGACACAGAGAATAGATATACATTTGAGGCCTTTCACACAAACAATAACATTTTGAGGACAGTCCACACAAAAAAATAAAGGCATTCTCCCAGGCTAGGGAAGAGACAAGAGAAACATCTTTGCCTGCCCTGGGAGCAGAGGAACGGGTTTCCTGATCCTCGAGGAGCCTTGGATAGGAAGCAAGACACCAGGAAGCAATGACCATGTTGCCTCACCAACGGTCTCTGTGGTCCAAGAGCACCACAGACCACATGACTGGCTGTACCATGAGACCCCATGGACACCTCTTTGCTCATCTGTGACCTGAGGACTGAGGCCATGTGCTCTGACCCATCTTGGCATGACAGAAGACCCTCGGACCCAAAATCCTGTGGGGCAGGGACAAGGGACAATGGAAGCTGGAGTCAGAAATTAACTGGAACTATAGAAACTGAAGTTATATATATCATGGACTCGATATTCATTCATATAAGCCTATCTAAATATTATCTTTAATAGAAAGGAATTTGGATGGATGGGCTGCCCACTGGGGTCATGAAGACTCGTTTCCATGGCTTGTTAACTTAGAATATACTCATTTATTTCTGGGAAAATAAACATGCTTTACCTCACGATCCTGTTCCTCTAGATCCCAAGTTCAGAGACTGGCTTTCACTATTCTTAAGGTAAAGGTATTGTCCTGATGGCAGTGGTTTTAAGTAACATCTCACTGCTTTTTCCTTTTCTAAAACCCAGTATCAGGATTATATTATTGTTAGAAATTTCTTTGTTATAAGAAAAAAAGTTAATTATTCATCTGCTGTCTACAATCTAAGGAAAAGTCTGCCTGCTGATCCTTATAATTGTTACTAACATAATTGCACAATGAATAGGGAGTGTCATAGGACCCGGTTCTGTTTCCAAAGAGACTACTGGGAAAAACAACAACAACAACAAAAAACTTATGATGCCTTTTAGTGAAAATAAGGAGAATTTAGTATAATCCTGATATGTTTATGTTCACAGATTGTTTTTCCTAATATGCTTTCAAATTAGGAGGCTTGATATCTGTATCAGACAGGATCAAGTTGGGAAAACAGAAACCCCAACAGTTTTTTTGTTTGTTTGTTTTGTTTTGTTTTTACCTGAGAGTATTTAATACAGGATATTGGTTACACAGGTATTGGAAGACTGGAAAACAGAGAGGAAGTGGTTTGGGGCCCAGAGAAGTACACCTCAAGAGCCACTGATGAAAGGAGCAGCGGTTGGGGGTTATCTACAAGTAGAACCTTGGTTGAGGCCTGTGGTTACGAACCTGGACTCGGAGCAGGGAGGGGGTCTAGCTGGTACCAGCAATTCATGAGTCCTGAGGAGCCTCTGCTAGGCTGGGACCCAGACCTCTAAGGAAAGGGTGCAGGTGGACAGCTGTTGGAACCTCAGGATCTCAAACAAGGGCTCACCACACTGGGAGCCACACATTTGAGGAGTGGGAGGCAACTACCTCTAGGCTGGTGCTACTATTTCTGAAAGATGTGATGAAGTGGTTCTGGCAGGCAGGAAAATGTCTGGAAATAGAACCAGCTGTTACTGGGAATGCACAACTGCTGCCAAATGGAGGGACATTGTTGGTGGAAAACTGGCAGGACAAATAGAATAAACCAAGCTGCCTCCTTCTGCCTTCCCTTCTCCCCCCAGCAGCCCGCGTCAGCTGCGTGAGCTAACAGAGAGCGAGCTGACAAAGAAGTGCAGATTGTAGGTACCTCCAGCATGGGAGCCTTGGGGGGAGATGGCTGGGAGGGAGGAATAACAGTACAGCAGCCTGCACACACCCCACCTCCCCTCCCCCGAGCTGGATGCTCGGCGGCCAAGCACAGCCGCCCACACGCACAGGTGTAACCCCGCACAGTGGTGATAACACTTGTGCTCTCTTGCCTGATGGGAAGCAAGTGTCCTTTATACAAAGGAAGACTTCTTGTCCTCTCTCCAAAACAAGTGGGGAACAAAGAACAAAACAGAATTCTATGAAATCTGTATCCCTCGAACAGTTATGTTGGAAGGACTCACAGGGTATTGGTTGCTGCCACACAATGTGGGCAGGGGACTCTGTCCGGGATCCAGGGATTCTCTGGGACATCTCTCACCTACTGTGTCATGTACTGACAGTGACAGCAAGGCTGCAGCAACCAAAGCAAACGAGGGCCGCAGAGGGTTTAGGAAAGAGTGAAAGATCCAGTTGTTCCATTAAAGACACCTGCTAGCCAAGATTCCAGGAGGGGACAAGGCCGGTTGGAATGGCTGATGAAAGAAGGAAGCTGGGGGTATTCAGAGAAATGAGAGCTGTGGCAGTAAGGCGGATCGTTCTCTCTCACGTGTTTGATGCACTCATGTTTGTGAGTGGACCATATTCTTGCTTGTTATCTCCTCCTGTGTGTGTGTGGGGGGGTGGGGGGTGGGTGCCTATCATCTCTCTCTCATCATCATCTATCCACCCATCTGTCATCTATATACCAATATTTTCCTGTTTTCTTCCCCTTACTAATTTACATAGGAGTTGCACGTAAGAGGTAGTTATAATTTAGCCTTTAAGCTATAGAGTATCCAGTTGGGACCATGCCTGAATTTGAAGAATAATTAACATTGCCCCAGGGACACATACAATGATTGTTATGATAATCAACCAAATTAGTATCTGCGTTTAAGAGAGATGAAACCTAAACCCCCATGAACTGGGCTATTAGTTAGGTATAAACATGATAATACAATGAATATTTATCAGTGTTAGAAGCTATTCGTAATGTATTCTTGAATGATTTTTTTTTAAGTACACAAAGTCACGTGTGAGATTTCCATTTTATCCCTACCGGTAGCGGATTTGCTCTCTCACTATAAACATCTGCAAAACTGGACAAGAAGCTTATCGAACATTTTCCCAGATATTAGAAAAGAGGCAGACAGGAGACAGATGCGGGGAGCCCCACAGTTGACCCACTTGACGTGGAGGAAGGCACCCTCCCAACCCAGCGCGGGAGTGGGAACCAAGCAGCACACAGTGGGCTCGCTGGGCTCAGGAGCAGGGACGATTTGGGAGGACCAGCAGCTGGAGTCAGTGAGAGAGAGGAACGGGAGGGATACACGGAGACCGGGTGTCTTTTAGGTCCTTGTCTGAGTGCTCAGCTGTGCCTGGGATGCTGAAACCCCATGAGGCTCGGGGCTCGGGGGAACAGTTATTGTAGTTCCGCCGTCGCTGGACAATTCCCGGAGCCCCGAGAGCTGGAGAGGAGAAAACTCGCTGACCACCGGTGTGCTCAGGCTTCGTGAGTCAGGGCTGCTCCTGACGCAGGGGGGTCCGCTCACGAGCAAGCCTCACCGCCTTCTCCTGAAGATGCCGTGATGTTGCAGCATTTACCATTGCTTGACACCCATTCTGGGCCCTGCGGGGTTTTAAGCACGCCACATACATTACACACTCTACCCTCGAAAGAGCTCCGTGAGTTAGACCCTAGTATTAACCCCATCTCACTGAGACGAAAGGAAGGCATCAATAAGCAGGTGTCACAGCTGCTCCAGAGGAACCAGGCTTTGCACCTCCCGCGCTGCCTTGGGTCCTCCCTCTCAGCAACTCTCTCCCCTGCCTGGAAGTGGGTAGACCAGGATATTAACAATGACCATGTCATTGTAACGGCATGGTGGTTACTTTAAAATGTCCCGTATTTCGCTTATATGCATTTTTATTCATTTTTTTGTCATTTACAGTTTTTTCTAATTTTAATTTTTTTATTTGTATGCCTTCCTAAATGTTTCTAAAATGAATATTTTCTCAGATTGTAATACAAACGGATTTAATTTTAGCTGAGAATATAACAATGGTTGTGAAAAATGTACAGAGGTGCAATCTTTTTTTTTTTTTTAAAGATTTTATTTATTTATTTGACAGAGAGAGACACAGGGAGAGAGGGAACACAAGCAGGGGGAGTGGGAGAGGGAGAAGCAAGCTTCCCGCAGAGCCAGGAGCCCGATGCGGGGCTCCATCCCAGGACCCCGGGACCATGACCTGTGCCAAAGGCAGACGCTCAACGACTGAGCCACCCAGGCGCCCCAAGGTGCAATCTTTTTAAAAAACAATTTGACGGTGAGAATCTGGAACAAAAACAAGACAGTTCCTATTGTAGGTAAAGTTGGATCCTGCCTTTTAAAAAATGCACAGTATATATAAACTTAAAAACTGAGAAAAGCATAGGATTATGAATAATTTTGATTATTTTAATTTTGCTTTCTGTGCATTTAACATATATTGTACAAGGAGATATGTTAAATATTAATTTTAACCAAAGAAAATGGTATGTTTCTAAGTTCACATTATTTAGCTAGTAAGCTCATTTGTAGGAACTTTTAGTAATAGATATTTAAGACAGTACTGTTTATAACAATAAAACCTCATGAGCAACCTATCTGTAAAAAATTGAGATTAATTGGGGCGCCTGGGTGGCTCAGTCGTTAAGCATCTGCCTTCAGCTTGGGTCATGATCCCAGGGTCCTGGGATCGAGCCCCACATCCGGCTCCCTGCTCTGCAGGAAGCCTGCTTCTCCTTCTCCCACTCCCCCTGCTTGTGTTCCCTCTCTCGCTGTGTGTCTCTCTGTCAAATAAATAAAATCTTTAAAAAAAAAAATTGAGATTAATTAATTCAACAATGGTACACTTATGCAACAGAATATTGTGAAGACATTAAATAATCATCTATTTGAAGGATATTTAAGGACTTGAGAAATAATTCAGAATATGTTGCTAAAATTCATATTTTCAGCTGTATATAACCTCTGTTTCTAGTTTTGAAAAAATAAGTTACAAAGATAAACATATCCCTCCACCCACACCCTACCCCTCCCACATAACCTAGACAGACATCAAAAATATAACAAGTTGTTCTTTCTGGATAGTGAAATCAGAGGGATGTTAATTTCTTCTTTATTCTTTTTGTTATTTTCCCAAGTTTACCATAAGAAGGATGTTTGTTTTTCCCTCCAGAGACAATTGTTTTGTATTCCTAATGCAGAGGCCAAACATTTAATCCTGTTTTTATACAGTTGTCAGGAAATTAGAATAGATACAGAAACATTTTTCTGCTTCCGTGGTGCTTACCAGTGACTTCTGGGTGTCAGCCTCCTTATCAGCAAAAGTTCCAGCTTTCTTCTTTGCCAACAGTTTTAAAGTTATGATTTGGATGTGAGTACATCTAACAATATTGGAGAGACTATGTAGATTTCTGGTTCATCATTGAATTAGCTAAAGAGAATAAGGCATGTGTATATTTTAATTATTCGGTATAAAGTTTTAGGTCCTAATTTTTAATTCTCCAAGAAAAATAAATCACTACTGTCACCTGGCATTCAACCAGCATAATTAATGTGCACATTTTGCGTGGCGATGTTTATAAAGTAAAGGGCAGCTCACATTTTCACTGCTATTTGGTTTTCTTCTACATGGTATATTTGCAAAATTGTTTGTAGTATTAGTCTCCAGAAAGGTCATTATCTGATTGCTATGTTTTGAACATTTATTGTTCCAGTTTTATTAGTTCTTTTGTCTTTTTTCTTATTTCATTTCAGAAAAAAAAGCAGTCACTTGTTGCTCCCTTAAAGGCTAAAACACTTGATTGGCAGACATGCCTATTACTTGAGCAGAAGTTAGGAGTGAAATTCTTGAGAGAGAGAGAAGCAAGTTTTATTTAGAATGGTAAGAGACTGAAATCCTGAAAATCTGAAAATGTTTCGTGTTTGAATTACCTGAGAAAATGAAACAATCATGACGTTTGTGAGTTGGATGGACTATCAGATTTTCAAAGATGAACCGAGGGAACATTTTAATAAATATTTATGATTATTTGAATTCTTGTCTGTGTTGTTAGCGAGGGTGGCAATGTAGCCCTGGAACTTCCTCTAGATCGCGCTCATGCTGATGCAACTGGCTCACGTTTCATCAACTGCAGTTTGCAAACAGCGTAGGTGTTTCTGTGTAGGTGGTTTCTAATGTAGCATGATCGTCTACCCGACTCAAGGTATTTATGTTTTTAAGTACTAAAAAAGTGAGTTCCGGGGCAGTAAGAATCAATACTGCTGCGTCCTTTGCAGTATCCTGAGGTCTTGGGGTCCCGGCAGCCTGGTGGTCTCTACGGGTGGACGGTGAATACAGGGATGAAAGTGGCACCACTTTAGGGAAACAATATCTCAGATGGGCAGGAAACTGGCTTTTTCTGTTTTTAAGGCTCTTATGTTTATAAAAAGACTGCCCATTTCCCTGGAAATTAAATTTGGTCATTTGAGCTTCCATATTCCATTTTTATAGGTGAATGACTGGAGTACAGTGAATTTTTAAAACTTATAACTTATTAATTAATAGGGTAAGTCAACATACACATATTTAACACCTATGGATCAGTAGGTTTACATTTTTCGAAGCTAAGAATCAAGATTTGAAATATCTGATCTGGGGCGCCTGGGTGGCTCAGATGGTTAAGCGTCTGCCTTCGGCTCAGGTCATGATCTCAGGGTCCTGGGATCGAGTCCCGCATCAGGCTCTCTGCTCCGCGGCAAGCCTGCTTCTCTCTCTCCCTCTGCTCCTGCTCTCTCTCTCTCTCTCAAATAAATAAATAAATAAATAAAATCTTTAAAAAAATAAAATATCTGATCTGACATTCACATGTTCTTTGTGGGAAATCAAAGTATTTGAAATAGAGCCTGCTTCTGAAAACCAAGACTTTGTGTGCCATACATGTAAGCAGCTTCTCTTTTGCGTTTGTGCTATTACCATCTGCAGCTGTGATGTTTTAGCAACACGGTCAAGGAAGTCCAGCTAAGTAACGCTGTGTATATCATGCCGTTTACACACAGAGACAATTCAGCCCGTGGTGCCGCACAGCAGGAATGTCCAAACACAGAACGTCCAGAGAAATTATTTAAGTTGTTTTGGGACTAAACAATTTTAAAAAGGCAACCAGGCAAAGGAGATAAAAAATAAAAAACAAAAACAAAAAACAAAAACAGATAATATCATAATTATGGACATGTTGTTTGAGAGATTGAATTCACTAAATGCCCAGGAACCAGGAGCACCCCCTCTCCAACTTTAGAGCTTGGCTTAAGGATTGTTTTTTAAAAATTTTCTTCAGGAAGTGAAAGTGACCTTACTGAGCTTACACTTAAAATACAGTCAAGCGGGTATTTCAGGTAGCCTAATTGCTACGCCAGTTCTTCAACTCTGATCGGCAAGAATGAACTATTCACTGTGTAGCCTGACGTCCACAACCTCATGACCTCCTGCTCTGAACTGCTGTTGTTACCCAAACTGTCCTACGGGCTACCCGCTAACCACAGGACTCTATTTAGTTACATCACTTAAAATGAAACAACTTTAAAAAAATCAATTTCTCCGTTGGACTACCCACATTTCATTGCTCAACGGTCACTTGAATGCAAAGCTATTATATTGGACGACTCAGATATAATGCATTCTCATCATCTCAGAAAATCCTATTGGGTAACCCACAGCTAACCCCTCCAAGAAATGATCTGAGCTGAAGACAGTGGTGGGAGGTGAGCTGTGGAGCCTAGGAGAGGATCACACCATGCCAGAAAGACAGCCATTGTGCATTTTACTGCTTTATTTATCCAACATGTGTGGGGATTATTGTCTTCATATTGTAAAGAAGGATATTGGAATTTACAGGGAAAAATAATTTGCCATGGATCAAGAGATTAGTTGCTGGTGAACCTAGGACTTGAATGCGGGTCTTCTGTTTCCCAATTCACTGTGGATGTATCACTGTGGTAGGACTTGATGTCCAGGAAGAGGAGAAATGTGCGGCTGAAACTGTGGGTGGGTGTGGAATGGGGGGGTGGTTTGGGAAGGAGCTCGGCTAATTCAACGATTTAGGCATCTGTTGATTATGCCATTTAAATATTTAGAAATTCTGTTGAGGTTCCAAAAAAAATGAATTTGGGGTAGCAAAAGTTAAACTCAGTGTGGAAATGTAGCAAAAATGTGTGTGGTACATTCCTTTAATGTCACATGGGGTTGAGAGCCACAAGAATATGCCAAGTTCTGTTCACTATTTACTGTTGATTACAAGTTCTAGACTAAATAAAGTTACATTTTTCCAGACTTCAAGCTCTATTACAAAGCTGTAATCATCAAGACAGTATGGTACTGGCACAAAAACAGACACATAGATCAATGGAACAGAATAGAGAGCCCAGAAATAGACCCCCAACTCTATGGTCAACTAATCTTTGACAAAGCAGGAAAGAATGTCCAAAAAGACAGTCTCTTCAACAAATGGTGTTCGGAAAATTGGACAGCCACATGCAGGAGAATGAAAGTGGACCATTTCCTTACATCACACATAAAAATAGACTCAAAATGGATGAAAGACCTCAGTGTGAGACAGGATCCATCAAAATCCTTGAGGAGAACACAAGCAGCAACCTCTTCGACCTCAGCCGCAGCAACTTCTTCCTAGACACATCGCCAAAGGCAAGGGAAGCAAGGGCAAAAATGAACTATTGGGACTTCATCAAGATAAAAAGCTTTTGCACAGCAAAGGAAACAGTCAACAAAACCAAAAGACAAATGACAGAATGGGAGAAGATATTTGCAAATGACATATCAGATAAAGGGCTAGTATCCAAAATCTATAAAGAACTTATCAAACTCAACACCCAAAGAACAAAGAATCCAATCAAGAAATGGGCAGAAGACATGAACAGACATTTCTGCAAAGAAGACATCCAAATGGCTAACAGACACATGAAAAAGTGCCCAATATCACTCGGCATCAGGGAAATCCAAATCAAAACCTCAATGAGATACCACCTCACACCAGTCAGAATGGCTAAAATTGACAAGTCAGGAAAGGACAGATGTTGGCGAGGATGTGGAGAAAGGGGGACCCTCTTACACTGTTGGTGGGAATGCAAGCTGGTGCAGCCACTCTGGGAAACAGTATGGAGGTTCCTCAAAAAGTTGAAAATAGAGCTACCTTATGACCCAGCAATTGCACTACTGGGTATTTACCCCAAAGATAAAAATGTAGGGATCCAAAGGGGCACATGCACCCCAATGTTTATAGCAGCAATGTCCACAATAGCCAAACTATGGAAAGAGCCTAGATGTCCATCAACAGATGAATGGATAAAGAAGATGTGCTATATATACACAATGGAATATTATGCAGCCATCAAAAGGAATGAAATCTTCCATTTGCAGTGACGTGGATGGAACTGGAGGGTATTATGCCAAGCAAAATAAGTCAATCAGAGAAAGACAATTATCATATGATTTCATTGATATGAGGAATTTGAGAAACAAGACAGAAGATCATAGAGGAAGGGAGGGAAAAATGAAACAAGATGAAACCGGAGGGGGAGACAAACCATAAGAGACTCTTAATCTCAGGAAAAAAACTGAGGGTTGCTGGAGTGGTGGGGGGTGGGAGGGAGGGGGTGGCTGGGTGATGGACATTGGGGAGGGTATGTGCTAGGGTGAACACTGTGAATTGTGTAAGACTGATGAATCGCAGACCTTTACCCCTGAAACAAATAATACATTAAATGTTAATAAAACAACAACAACAACAACAACAAACGAAAAAAGAGACTGATTCCAGGAGGGTTCTCAAATAAAGAAAGAGTACCTAAAGTTGTAAAAATAAATAAATAAATAAATAAATAAATAAATAAAGTTCTATTTTAACTTGTAGATTTTTGTCTGGTAGCGATGCAAATGTTTTTTCTTTTGAGATAAACCAGAAGGTTATGTGTATATGGCTCTTTTGACATTAATCAGTTTTGTATCTTAACCTAACATTCTTACCCTCTGATTTCCTATTTATATCCGCCTTCTTAAGGGCCTTTTGAACTGGTCATAATATCTTACTAGTTCCTTTAACTGATGGGTTAAACAAATCTTTGGCATATATTCATCTTTCTTTTATAAACTTCATTTTAAAAGGGTATTTGAGGGACGCTTGGATGGTTCACTCAGTCAAGTGTCCGACTCTTGGTTTCTGCTGAGGTCATGATCTCGGGGTCCTGGGATCAAACCCCCTGTCGGGCTCTGTGCTCAGTGGGGAGTCTGCCCGGGATTCTCTCCCTCTTCCTCTGCTCCCCACCCCCAGCTTTCTCTCTCTCAAATAAATAAGTAAATCTTTAAAAGCATATTTGATAATGACACATTGAAAGTTTTGGAAGTTTAACCAGGAAACCCAACGGGAGCTAAGTCAATCATGTTGTTTAGAAAAAGCACCGCAGGGCTGTTTAAGCTCAAGTGCACCTTTTCTCCCATCCCAGAGTGCATTCCAAGCAGCAATAAAACTGAACTCCCCGTCTCCTTTTTCTGATGTTTTGTTTCTGCCTTGTGCATTGTCAGTAAGTCACTCCCCTTCAGAGGTAGCATTGGTGGGAAATTCGATCTAGTGGTCTGAGCATTCGGTGATCTCTACTGGATAAAATTTGGACAGCTATTGTCTGCTGGGTGAGAGAAGGCAGAGAATTCAGTCTGTCAGTCTTTGGGGTTTTGTCTGATTGTGAGCTTGCTTAGGTCCATTAAGATATTTGTGTTCCCTGGGAGGGGAAGAGCTTTTTCTATCTGGTGTAATTGTCTTTCTGTCTTTCTTTTCACTGTTGACTGAGGTTGAACTGGAGTTACACACTCTCTCTGTGTCTGTGGACCTGTATGTCTGTGTTTCACAACTAGCTCCCAGAGGAGTGTGAACTATTTTCCTAACTGCAGGAGACACGTATAAATATGAGGGAACATCTTTTGAATTAAAGGTGGTCTCTTTGATTGGCGTTTTAAAAAAATCTAATAGTTTCAAAATTCACCCAAAATAAGAAACTTCTGATTTTGTACATGTGCCAGACTTTTAAGAAAACAAAACAAAACAAAACAAAACACAACCCTGCTGGTTCAGATATACTTTAGGAATCCAAGACAAATAATTAAGGCGAATCTTTTAGTAAATAAGACGAGCTTAATAATTTTTGCTTAAGAAAGAAAAACATCTTTTCTTTGATTTATCCACGTGAAGTATAATGCAACTACACATTTGATTTTTTCTAAGTAGGCTCCACGTCCCGCATGGAGCCCAATGTGAGGCTTGAACGCACAACCCTGAGATCAAGACCTGAACTGAGATCAAGAGTCAGATGCTTAACTGACAGAGCCACCCAGGGGCCCCATATACATCTGATTTTAAAAATAAGTTCTGGGTTTGTTTCATCATGAAAAAAAAAAAAAAACCCTAATAATCTGAATGTCCTAAACTTTTCTAATGTGTTTACTAATCAAATAAGCTAACATCATCCCTATATAATATATACAATTACAAAAACTCATTTACTTTATTCAACTACATTGAATCATTACTCTGGCAACTTTTTAATATCAACAGTAATTATGTTTTGTAGAATGTCAGCTTAAACATAATATTAAAGATATTTGGATAACTTATGAACTTGGTTTTACAATACATTGAGTAGATTAATGAATAATCCATGAATACCTAAATAATTTCTAAGTATCTTTGAGTACTAAAACTTTGACTATTAAACATTATTTGGTATTCGGGTACTGCTGTTTTTTAAATCTTGATCTGCTATAGAGTGGCTCTATCTTTGGGCCATGTTGCTAAACATGGTGGACGGGAGGCATCTGAGGATGGAGAAGGATGTGTAACAGGTGTCAGGCATTTTGCTAATCTGTAAAATGATAGTATATTCTGCACATTGTCAAGTCTTAACTTCCAGTTTTACTTTGTGGAATATAAGTGAGTTTCTTTGGCTAAAAGTTACAATTAATATTGATTGTTGAGAGTACACTGGGAGTGTAGAGTGACAGACATTCAGCTGTGTATGCAAGCTATTAAGGTGAGCTTTTGTTGTTCAAGAGAGAAAACGCATACTTTGTCATGAAGTGTGGTCCCCCCCAGAATAAAAGAGAAGGTGACAGACACAAATGTATGGATAGAAAATGTTGTAGAAGGAAGGAAATTTTTAAATTTTTCTTTCATTTATAATAACTGTAAATAAGGATTCTGAAAAGAAGAAATAAAATGTGTTAAAATTTTGTCAAAATTGGCTCTTACTCATAAGGAATAAAATGTTTGTGAAACTATAAATATTTAGTAATGCAAAACCAGACTTCAGCATTCTCTCTGTTAAAACTATAAGCTGCTCTTAGAGTTCTTGACAATGGGTAATAGAAATTCTTAATTACCTTCTAGGTAATCTTCCCAAGTAACAGAGACTCTGTATCTCACTAGAATAATTTATCTGCTAACTTTACTATATCACTGACTTTAAAAAATTGTCCTATAACTCACTCCTTCACTTTTGAATGAGGTAAGGTATCTTCTATGTTTGTTTTAAAATATGTTATTGATGGGGTGCTTGGATGGCTCAATTGGTTGGTTAAGCATCAGACTCTTGATTTCAGTTCAGGTCTGGGATAGAGTCTGCCTAGGGCTCCATGCTCAGCTGGGAGTCTGCTGGGAATTCTCTCTCTCCCTCTGCCCCCAGCCCCCACGCTCTCTCTCTCTCTCTAAAAGTAAATAAATAAATCTTACAAAAATATATTATTGTCACATTGATGAAATAGGTATTCAAGTATTGTTTCTCAGGCATGCATAATCCTACCTTAACCAAGTGAGCTGTCTTTCCAATATCACATCATACATTTAGGAAAAGGAAAAAAATTTCCATCTATCTTCCACATATGAGACTATCTCTAAGATTTTCCAGAGTCCTGGAAAATTACAAAGATTTAAAAAAATTTTGCCTTAAGAAAAGAGAGATGCTAGATATAATTAAGTTTGTTTGGAGATTAAATTGCTCCAGTATTATTTACTGAAAAGACGTAAAATAGATGGATAAGGAGAAGAGTTGGGTAGGACGTGGAGAAATTCTAGAACTTGCGCATTGCTAGTGGGAATGTAAAATGGTGCCATCCCTGTGGAAAACGATAGGATAGTTCTCAAGCAATTAAACATAGAATTACCATATAATCCAGCATTATATTTACCATATAATCCAGCTGGGATTAGAACAGATATCCGTACCCCCAGGAAGGTAGAAACCATCCCAGCGCCCACCAACAGATGCGTGGATGAACAAAAGTATGTACACACATCGGAACATTATTCAGCCTTAAAAATGGGTGAGATTGTGGTGCAGGCTGTGGCGTGGACGAACCTGGAAGACATTATAGCAAGTGAAATAAGCCAGGCACAAATAGGGCAAATGTTGCATGATTCCATGTACATAATGGACTTATATGACCGGCAAATTCAGAGAGAAAGGGGAATGGTGATTGCCAGAGGCTGGGACGGTGGGGAATGCGCAGTTACTATTTCGTGGGTCCAGAGTTCCGTGTGGGATGATGAGTGATACAGAGGGATGGTAGTGATAGCTGGACCATGTGAACAAGGTGAAAGCTCTTAATGCCACTAAACAGTACACTTAAAAATGATGAAAATAGCAAAAACAAACAAACAAACAAACAAACCCCAAAACCTCTTTTCTCCTTGTATGTCATTTTGGATAGTATTTATTGCTAGTTATTAAATTCTCTAATCTTTCTGTTTACAATGTCTAATCTGCCTTTAATATGATGTGTTTTGTATCTCAGACATTGTAGTTTGTAGAAATTTAATTTGGTTCCTTTCATATCTTTTCTGTCTCTCCTTAACTTTTGTAACTAGGAAATACAGTTATAATAATTGCTTTAGTGTCTGTTAATTTTCACATCGATCAATTGAGTGATTGTCTCCCCCTTTGGGGCCCTGTTTTCCTGCTTCTTTGCATCCCTGGTAATTTCTTATGGGATCCTAGCCATTGTGAATTTTACCTTACTCAAGAGTGAATAATATTATATCCCTGAAAGTATTACTGCTCTGCATTCTAGGACATAGTGAAGTTATTTAGAAACAGTTTCATCCTTTCAGATGTTGGGTTGAAGGCCTGTCAGGCAGGACTGGAGAAGTGATGAGTCTAGGACGCACTGTTGCCCGCTCTTGAAGCCAGACCCTCTGCACACTGCCCTAAGCACCATGACTCGTGAAATTTCCAGTGTGGCCGGTGTGAACAGGTACCGCCTTCTTCTTCCTGCTTTTCTTTCTTTAGTTAGTATCAGTCAATGTTGGACATGCCAAATATTTCTAAATAACTAAAGATGCTGCATCCCAACATGCTCCCTGAAAATCACCCTCCTGGAAAACACACATGCTGTGAAAGCTGACGATAATAGAAAACTGAAATGTCAAGTTTTCTGTTTGTGCTATCAATACACCTTTTTAAGTCATATAGATTTTTAACATTTCTGGTTCATCTTTGAATATCCTTTAGGATAATAATAAAGTTGAGTTTATTATTTATTTTATTAATAAGGAAAATTAATGGGTAATCAAACAATTTTCAGAACTGAAAAGGAATCCAGATACCTGGATTTATTTTTTTAGTAAAAGCAAAAGTGTGCACAACGACTGTATTTTAAAGTTTCTCTAAAGCCACACAACTCTGAAAATACATTTTAAAGTGTCTGGGTTTTTTTTTTAGTTTCTTAAATTTGGGGGAAAAAACCCACCATCAATGAAGTCACTTAGAGACTCTGAAATAAATGGCATTTTTACAAAATTCATAATTCATTTGCTGCCCCAGGATTTGATCCTGTTAAAGTCCAGGGTATAAAACAAGACAGAATACTTTTATGACTTCTGTAAAGAAAGGTCAGTTATGTGTAATTCACAAACCTAAAACTCTAGTGATTTTAGGAGACTAGCCAAACAAATGCATATTTTCTGGGAAGGTATCACAATAAAACTAGAAACACTTCAAGGGAAGAACATCATGGGTCTAGGGTTGTAGCAGGAATCTGATGTGAGACATATAATTTGGGAGGCTCAGCTTTTACACAAGGGATATTTTTCTCAACTATTGTTTATACTTCAAAGCCCCTGTATTTTAATGTATGTGAAAAAAGGAAAAATAAGCAGGTGTAGGCTAATATAAACATAATAACCAATGGGATTTTCTTTTTTCCTTTAATATGTGAGAAACAAAACACAGATAACTGTCTACTGAGTTTTAAAAGGGAGCCTCATTGTCCATGTCAGCAATCTATAATTGGAACTTGAAATGGCCACTTAAATGAGCATGAAAGCATAACTCTTAAATGCTGGTGGACTTGTTCCTAGTTTCTGATTCAATCATGGAAGAGCTTTAGCTTGGGTACTGTGTAGGACACAATTAATAAGCTCTGAATATGAAATAAATAATTCTCAGTTAAATGCAATGTCACCTTTCCCTTGGAAATAAAAGTTCAAAATCTATTTAAAAATCCTTTCATTTTAGAATTGTTTTGCCTTAAATAAAAGTTGCAAAGAGAGTGCCAAGAGTTTCCATGCATTATATACTGTTCCATTCACCTTTAACATCTTTCATTAGTATTACATATTTGTCACAATTAATGAATCAATGTTGATACATTATTATAATTATCAGTTACCTTTATTAATGCTATTAATGAGGCGTTGAGACAGTTATTTTTAAAACACATTTTACACAACACATTAAAATATTTATTTAACTCTTCTCTAAAATATGGGGTCATTTTCCTCTCGTCTAGCAAACTGAACCCTGGAAACGTTAGCCATCTTTCTGATGTTATATTCTGAAAGCTGCCTTGCAACAGTTTATTAGATCATGTCAAGTTTCTTTGGTGTCATGATTCTCCCTGGAATTTATTTCTAATCCTTGGCCCTTTCAGCATTCAGACAAATAAAATATCAAATTCTTTCCCTGGAGGAAAGTTTGAAATAGGAGACAGCAAAAAAAAAAAAAAAGGGCTTATCTGTAGCTTTTAGAGAATATTGCAAATTTTCCTCATCATCCCTCCCCCAACCCATTTAATGGTCCTCTGGCCAGATGGAAGAAAAGGAATCAGGGGCCAGCAGGAAGAGTGCAGACCTGGTGGGCCAGGAGGAAGCCTTGAGACGGGGAGGCCAGAATGAACAGAAAGGTTCGTGGGATCTGAGAGTGGAGGGTATGTGTACTCAGTGCTCCAGCTGGAGCCCTGGGGAGGCAGCAAGTACCCGGAGGAATGGCTGTGGGGTGTGTTTGGAAGGACAGGCCTAAAGCAATCCTACAATATTCCTCTTCATTCCATCAGTGCACAAGAGAAACACAACAATTTCCATGGTTCCAAAGTAGAACCCAGTAAGTAAAGGGTGACAAGGAGGCTGATGAAATTCGCTGGATTACAGCGTGGCAGGAAGTATTAAATCATCCCCCTCTCCTCAAAAGCAGAAAGTCACAGGTCCTCCAGGGACCCTGCAGACAAATCCTAAATGATAAATGAAAAGCCTAAAATAGGCCAACAGAGACCAACTGGATCACAGGACATGGAGGGTAAGAAACCACTCCCACGTCTGCTCCCTCCGGTACTCACACTGGGTACCCCCTCACCACCAGTTTAGACTCAGTCCTTTGGGGGAAAAATGTTCATTTTCAGTGACCAAGCTCTCATTTGGAAGTTTAGTTATAGAACTGCAGACTGAGTTTTATTTCACTTTATATGCTTAAGTTAAAACTTTGCTGAATATTTTATTTACAAATGAAAGTGGAGGCTTGTGTGTGTGTATGTCCCCGTGATTGTCTATATTCAGACCTCCTGTTCTTTTAATTCTTCTTTTGTTTATCTTTCATCACTTTCCAAGGCATAGAGTATTTAAAGAAGTGTTTAAATTTATCTTGGAACCATTTTTAGATGTTAAAATGTTCTGATTGCTAATGTGATTTCTTGCTCTGTTGAAACAACAGCTGGGCACTAGCATTCCATATTGTTCTTTTGTATTTTAATGGCTTGAGCTCCATCCTAAGAAACCGGCAGTACTATTATTGTTGTGTTATGATATTGATAGAAACAACTGTAACATGAAAGTCGGAAATCAAGTTAATTTGGTATCAAGTTTCCCGTACGTGTAAATACTGAAATTGGCAATGAAATGAGCCATGAGCCAGCCTCCCAGAGAAAGTGGTCAGACTTGTGAAAGCAAGCATACAGAGACTGGTGAAATTCAGACTTTCTTCTGTGGGTCCTCATGAATGTTTTGTTTTGAAATTGTATGAAGTGTGCAGACAACTTTGAATAACTCTGTCATTTTCTGTATTTCCTATGGATATGCCATGATTCAGTGCCTAGAAAACTGCCTTTCACGCAAAGAAGCAGGTTATGTTTACAGCAAACCATAACTGAGTACTTAGGATGGACCAGGTACCATGATGAGCATTTTCACGAATCCAAATATTTAATATTCACAATGAACTGTTAAGTTTTTAATATTCCTCTTTATTAATTTGTCGTAAATGCACCTGCCGGAGTTTTGGATCAGAGACAGTCCCTTCTCCTAGTTCTTATCCCTGGACCATCATGAAGAAAGCCAGGGCAAATGCCCTACTTAGAAGAGTCTGCGCTGTAGGCAAGGAACAGAGGAAAATCCATGTTACGTGCATAGAATGGGAAGGAGACCATGGCTCCATCTCCCTTTATAGAGTCTGCTTTGAACCATCTTACTCTAACCCCTTGGGATGGAAATAAATCTCCCTGGGGAAGTGACAAGCCTGGTTTCTCCAGTTTTGGAGGACGTTAAGGATGTCACCATGGTCCGGGTCCTCCCCATGTGGAATGTCAATGTTTCTCTTTAGGTGGGTCTCTGGAGTTCCCCCAGGCTAGACAGCACCAAGTTCACTTCTGGGGCTTGCTTTCAGTTCAGGTCCAAGCTCCAGCAAAGTCTGCTTGGAAAGCCTTGACTGGGCAGAAACATCTGCCTCTTTTCTCACAACGCCACCCACATCCTGAGGTTATTTTTCAGATGAGGTAAATTAGAGAAGTGAACTTGCCCTGGGTCAAATTTTAAGTTACAGAGAAAGCCAGGATTTTGACCCCACCTAAATTTAAAGCCCAAACTCTTACACATCACAGTATCTTGCTTGTCTCTAGGTTGGATAGATGAACGAACCCATAAAATGGCCATTCCTCATCACCACAATTAACTTTTAACTTCACATTCTCTTTTTTGCCCCCACGTTTTCAAAGTGGCCTCCTCTCTCCAGTTAGCAATGGAGAGCCTGCTCTACCAGTCTCCGGGTCATTTTGTGGGTTATTTACAGCAATGTGGTGTTATCTAGGTGTATCTGCAAGTCGAGGGATTGCTTAGGAAGTCGAGGGATTGCTTAGGATCTTCCTATTTCGCCATCTTCCCTGGAAGTCTTTTCACATTCTTTTTCAAACTTGTCTCATAATACTGTGGAAAAGTGGTTGCAACTTACATACTAGTTTGATACCACTTATTCATTCATGAGAATGAACTCTGGACTAGGGGGAAAAATGAGTGCATATGGCATCATTAAATAAAGATAAGGATTAAGTACAAATTTGGTAAATCTATATAGATGCAGTATAGATTTAAAAAACTGTATTTTCTGATCCCTCCAATGGGAGATACAATTTAATAAATAAACTGACAAGCATTGTGCATCACACAGCATAGACGCCTGTAATTAATAAATGAATGAAAAATGAATACAAAAATAGGACTTGCTTGTAACATCTAGGCATATATGATCATCACGAATGGTATGGGGAAATAAATTTTTGTAGTAGATCTTTTGTTATATAAAACCACAATTCATTTAAACGTAATATTTGGCTTTGTGTCTACTTTGCTCCTTTTTGCTTAAAATTTCCCTTGAGAAAAGGGTATTTAAAATTAAATATTTAACATATTTACATTTATTATGTAATCTCTAGACATGAATATTTTTCTCTATCCTAGAATAACTGACATTTAGAGTGAACAGTTATTTTAACATCTGATCATTAGTGATAGGCTAGGATTATTTTTGCCTTTTTTTTTTTCAGTATAATTGGTTTCTATAGTTGTTAAAACATAGCGTGGGAGGAAGGTGGAAGATGGAGGGATGCACCCTAGAGTCTTTCAGTGGTTCAGATGAAGCCACCATTCCCATGTCTTGCCAGACCTATTATAATTTCTGGAAAGGAAAGAGAATTTGTGATTTCGATTTCCATACATTCCTAAAACATTTGCTCTTCAAATTTGGGCAAAATATGTGGGTTTTAACCCAACTGCTTTGAGAAAATCCTTACTGACAGACTGGCAAATATTGGTAGCATAATAATATTATTATTGTTACTATTACTGACAATTTAATAAATGCCAGACACTCAACAAGGTCACCAAAAGTGTTTCTTCCTGAATATTCTGGACAAACAGGGAAGAGAATCCATGTGACTTAGAGAGTTCCATGAGGAAGGAGGAATGTGCATAGAATGTAGAGATTTGGGGAGTGGTCTACTACAATTCAAAGGCATAACACCATGCAGATAGAGCAACAGATCCAAGGAAATGATGCTGAAAACAATCCTGTAACTTCTTAACTGGTTGTCAAGGAGGGAGTAAAGACGAAGTGGCCAAAGGAGGCTGAAATTATCATTCCCATTTTATAGATGAGAAATTGAAATCATGAATCAATAACTTGCTGAGGGTGAAGTAAATAGCAGAGCAAGGATTTAAAGTATTTACAATGTAGATTTTTTTCCTATCATATCAAACTACCTCCCAGAATTAATTCTATACATACCATTTTGCTAGTAAGTTCCATTTTAAGTCCCCAAGGTTATGGCAACCATAAATCGATGTCACTAATAGACATTGTATTGACTCACTTCCCTGAAAGTAACTATGTAAGACTTTATAATTTATATTACATCTGACAAAGCAGATGTAACCATAAAATTCCAAAGAATCAGGATTGCTGAAACCATCAATACTGCATAGGAGAATTAGAGATGGCCCTAATGATGAAATCAGTAATTAGAGAAATGTGGTTAGGAAATGTTGATCTTCCACAAGGAAGCAAATGAAATACCAGTATTCCATCTGGTTTCCAGGAGAATTTGAGATTGTATGCATGAATTTACTAAAACCTACTGCAAGATGCTTTAGATTGCATTTAGGGAGGAGCGGAGCTGAATATGGCATTTCAGTCTACTTATTCCTTAGGAAACTTCCCTCCATCGTGGGGGAGAGCATTTGTTTACATCTGTAGGTGAGGAAACAGGCTCAGCACCCCCAAACCCTTATTGCAGGAGACAATGATTTCATCTCCTTGCCTTGCAGCTAGAGTCAGGAAACGATTCTATGGCGTTAGAGAATGGTATCAGCTTATGCTCATTTTAATCAACGTAGGATTTTTCTTTCGGTGTGAAATTCCATTTTCTTTGCAAACATCTTTGTTTGCTACCTGTATCTGTCAGGTATAAATCCAAAAACTAAGGATCTCTAGGTCTGTTAAATTCAAAAATACGCAAAGAGGCCATGGAGTCAGATGCCCGAGACAAATGTTTTGTTATCTATCAGTAGAGTATTGAGGGGAAAAAAGGCAGGGGCGGGGAGCTGGAGGAGAGAAGCAAATTAAATATAATACAGAGAATATTGTAAGTTATCAACTTGACATGCTTTACACAGCTTCTATCAGAGAAAATTGACATCTTCATACTTTGCAAGATATTTTGATTGATAACATTATTGATAACATTATTCTCTAAGATAAAAAGTTGGATGAAAACATATTTAGCTGATACTAGAGATACATCCAATTTTTATGGGGCCTGAAGTTTATATAATTTGGACAGCCAACTTGAAGGGAAAAAAAGCACACACAGAGTTAGAAATAAAAACACAGATATAGGGACTTGGAAGGAATGTGTATAAATGTGGGGCCTGGAAGCTTAAATATATTAATTAGCCTCTGATTCAGATACACACAAAAATTTTAGAGATTAATGTTTTATTCTAAAAGGAAACTTTAAAAAATTTAATAGGGGATTTAGTAGTAAAAATCCTAGCAGCAACCAGATTCTTTGAGTAAATGGCACTTTTACCTTGTTGGTCTACAAGTCATTTTGCTCCAGGATACCTGGCTCTCAGATTTAAGGAACTGGATTGATCGCAGCCCTGTTATCGTGAGTAGAGCCTCCAATTTGATGGTATCAAATGACAAAATGACATTTTTGGTCTGTCATAGGATGAAATACCATGTAGCAAAATATGTTGCTAATGATATATTACATAATTATTCATTAGTCCTTTAGAAAACAGTTTACACAGTGTCATTTCAATAAATAAAAAATGGATCTGTAATTTGAAATGAGAGTTGAGTTTTATTTCATTCTTCATGTTTTTTCTACATTTTTTTAGTTTTTAGTGCTTTATTATTTTTTCAGGCTTTCTAAACTTTCTTCAATAAGTAGGTATTATTAGTATTATTTTATTATTATTAATTAATAGAATATTATCAATTATTTTATAAGTAAAAATTTTTTACCATTGAAACAACAGTAAAATATGAGCTAAATGTCAATCCTTTAACTCAAAATGAATGAGGAATAATTATTCTCATGAAATGGTATAAGTAGAATGTCTGTTGAATCAACAGTGCATTGTGCCTGCAAAGAAAATTTGCAATGTTGTGTCTCTGCACAAGTAAAGTCTTGGTAACATATGTGCAAGCATTCACAATTTTCCTGGTGTGAAAAAAACTACAACTGTCCTATTTTTATTGCATAGAAGCAATAAAAATATAACTCTTCCTTAACTGACTGACATACATGAATTCACTGTATTTTAAAAAAGAGAGATTAAATCAGAATCCATTGTGCTTTTATCTTATATACTCCCAGCCAGTTGTCATGTTCCCACAGTAAAGGTTTCCAGTCAATGATATAAGATCTTCATTTTTTTTATATACCATTTAACTTCAGTTTACTACTTAGCAATCTGGTTCACATGACTTTCTAGCTTATACAGTGATTTAATTTGTAGAACAATAAAATCACAGGTTGTTTTTGACATACAACATATTCTAATGAATGAATATCTAATATCAAGAAGATTTTAGAGGGAGTTAATAAACATTGAATATCCATATCATAGTTATATTGCTTCATCTAACATCCTAACAGGTTATTAATAGCTTTAGTAAAAGGACACAAGTGCAAACCATTAAAATGAACATATAAGGTTTTTTAAATAATAAAAAGAGAAAGAATCTTCTGAAAACTTTGGTACTTCTTAAACAGTAAATATTAAAATTCAAAAACACAACATTTTAAACTATACTTTATATGGATGAGAAGAAACAGTAAAGCACCATTCAAGATATTGTCTCTTCTCTCACCTTATTTGTGAAACCTTTATGAAAGCATAAATGCATATCAAAGTTTATTGAGAAAATTTTAAAAAGAAGGCATATTTATGTGCAAAATTTGGCAATATCCCTCCAACCCCTTTCAAAACATAAAATATGATAAATAATCAAAAGCTAAATGTAGGGGTGCCTGGGTAGCTCTTTTGTTAAGTGTCTGCCTTCGGCTCAGGTCATGATCCTAGGGTCCTGGGATCAAGTCCCGCATGGGGCTCCCTGCTCAGTGGGAAGCCTGCTTCTCCCTCTCTCACTCCCCTTGCTTGTGTTCCTTCTCTTGATTTGTCTCTCTCTGTCAAATAAATAAATAAAATCTTTAAAAAAAAAAGCTAAATGTAAAGAAATGTAATGTAGATGATAAAGTGTTAATTTCTATAATATGGAAAGTGCTCTTTGATAATTAAAAATTAAAGAAAGAAATGCATAGAAAGTTGGATAAGGATCTAAGTCTGCAAGGTCCACTATGATAACCAGTAGATATGTTGTAGCCATTTAAATTTAAATTAATTAAAATTAGACAAAATTTAAAAATTCAGTTTCTCAGTCATTTATTTAAAATAATTTAAAAGTAGATTCATGCTTTCTAAAGCCAGAGAACATTTAAATTATCCAGATTGAATTTTAATGCACACTTCTCTTTCTCTTTCTCTTTGCTACATTTCAAAAGAATATTTCTTGTATCTGAAAATTCTACTGAAGAGTGCTGTCTTGCATGGTCACTTTACAGAAGAGCAAATACAAATGGCCAGCTAGCAAACAAACAAAAAAAAGCCCACATTCACAAGTAGTGGGTGCAACAGTGATTTAAGGGGCTCAGAGTACCACTGATCACGCACCAGACTGGCTAAACTAGAGAAGAACAAGAATATTCTCTCTGCCGGGGATTCATTTATTCTCACCATTACCAGAGAACTATGGATTAGTGTATCAGTTTCAAATGCAAAATAACAATATTTATTTAATAACATACTTTATAACATATGTGTATATATATGCCATGTATAAATCTCTTGACAGCACCATCAACCATGGCAATCTGTCCCATAGAAATAAAAGTGCAAGTCCACATGACATACTTATGCAGTTGTTTATGAAGCCCTCGTTTGCCATGATCCCTCCCCTGAAACAAGAAAGGAAAAGACACAAACAAAAGTAAAACCTAAAAACAAAGATTGCCCATCAAAAGAGAAGCAGAGGAATATATTACATTGCACTCACATCCTGGAATATTCTACAGCCATTGAAAATAAGTTAAAACATCAGAAGTTGACTTGGAATGGTGCCCACACAGAGCTATGAGTGAAAAATGAAAGATTTAGAAAAATGTGCATGAAGTGAACCCATTTTTAGCAAAGCAAAAGTGAGAAATAATACATTTATGCACATACATACATAATATGTGCATACATATATACATCAATTTATGAATATGCTTGTATGATATATGTGAGCATGGAAACGTACAAAGACTATGTGCTAGACCATTCACTTTGCTGACATGTGAAGGTGCGGATGGAGAATCTGATGTAGGAGCAGGGACAGTTGAGCATAAAGGCACTTAAAAAGATATTGGGTTGATTTTTCATGCAGTCAGGTACAATTATATATGCCTATATATGTGTAAAGACATTAAAATAATTTAAAAGTAGATTCATGCTTTCTAAAGCCAGAGAACATTTAAATTATCCAGATTGAATTTTAATGCACACTTCTCTTTCAAAACACTCATATAAGATTTTTCTTGCAGCTCATTGCTTAATTGCTTTATTTAGGTGCCAGTTATGCTTTCTCTTGTTTACATAGAGATTTATTTCACACATCCATGGAAAAGTATAATTTTATTTAAGTAATCACGATTAGAAGGATTAACATGTGAGAGCAGTACCATCCAACAGAAGTTAATACAAGGAGGGTTGTAAATGAGAGTCACGTGGGTCATTTAGAATTTTCTAATTGCCATATTTAAAAAGTAAATGGAAACAGGTGAATTTGAGTAATGTGAGTAATTTGAGTAATTGATAATTTTAGTAATACGTTTTATGTAATGCCAAATGTCCAAAACATCTTTATGTCAACAAGCAGTTAATATACAAATTATTGAAATATGCTTCATTGTTATTTTATACTGAGCCTTTGAAACCCCGTGCAGATTTTACACTTGGAGCACTTGGCAATGTGTCCAGCCACATTCTCATCAGTAGCTGGGGCACGGGACAGAGTCGGACTCATCAGCTGGCAAAAAGGAAGGTACTGATAGCAAAAAAGTTGCAGTTGTAAAACATTTGCTCATGAAATAGAGTGATTTAGGGCTATCAGATTTTTCCTGTTCATTGGCATGCCACAAACAGGTGAGAAATAACATTTCCAGATTAAAAATTTTGCCCAATGCTTCACAAAAGGTTTCCTTTTCCCCCTAGTTCTATCGTGATAAAACTGACAAGCAGCGCTGGTAAGTTTAAGGCATAATGATGAAATTTAACACATATTGTGAAATGACCACAATGAGTTAACTTCTGTCATCCCATATAGATATGAGAAAAAAAGAAAAAAGAAAAAAAATGTTATTTTCCCTTGCGATGAGAACTCTGTCAATCGTCAAACATACCAGATAACAGTGGTAACTGTAGTCATCATCTTGTGTAATTATTCTTTTAGGAGGATCTATGAGGACATTTTTCCTTAGTGCCTGCAAAGCTACACTTCCCTCACACAAATGGTAATTTTAGAAATAGGGGTGCAAGGGAGAAATGTGTGTGTGTCTGTGTGTGCGTGCCTGTGCTCATGTGTGTGTGCTTCTTGTAGACTGTGAACTTTCTCCTTTAAGCAACTCATTCCAATCATCTGGAGAACTGTCATTTCTTACAATGCAGAATCTTGCACCAATCCAAACTCATGGATTTAAGATATTCCCAATGGGTAAGTGAGTACCCATGGTTTGATTTAAAAAAAAAATGCTCAACTCAGGGGGCTCGGTGGCTCAGTCGGGTAAGCGTCAGCCTGGGTTTCTGCTCAGGGCATGATCTCAGGGTCCCCGTGATGGGCTCCACGCTCAGCGGGGAGTCTTCTTCTCTTCCTCTGCACCCGCCCCCCCTCCTTGCTTTCTCTCTCTCAAATAAATAAATAAATCTTTAAAAAAAAATTTAAAAAATTAAAAATGCTCAACTCATGATTCTGAGGTGATAATCTCGACTGGTTTTCGATGAGCCCTGTTTTAGGGAGGTTTCCCGTCCATCTTTAGCCTACACGCATCTCAGCGCCTAAGCCGTAGGATACCGCTCCTGTGTCTTAGTGTTTATCCCAAACTGGGTTTATTGTTTTAAATCCCACTGCTATTTTCCTTTCAGCTTGAATATGAACTTTCCTAATCTAATGCTGGTCCCTGGCACATTTTCAGTACAATTTTTCCAACAGAGAAAAAGCTGAGAAGTATTAATGTGCCTTTGTGGAACATCTTTAATGCAGGACTGGAGACCTGGTTGCCCCAGGTGGCTCATTTGCCTGCAGAGAAGATCAGTAATATTACAGAAGGAATGCAGATAAAAAGGTTCTGCTGTGAAAAACAGAATTTTGCAGCAAAACAATTTACTGTGCAAGCCCATTTATCATGTAGCTAAGCACTATGGTTTTTCTTCCCCTTTTCCCGGGCATTTCGCATCCACAACCATGCCCACTGCTCATTGCCCTTGGAGTTCTCCCACGGTGTAGGAAACCTAAGTTCTGCCTGCGACAGCACACAGGTAGAAGATACGACAAGGATGGAGTAAAAGAAAGGTGAGGGGCCTTGGAAAGGAATCAGGTAGGGAGGTGGAGGCAGCCCAATATCCTGATGCCCAAAGTTGGGGGGTGCATATCCAACAACTGACTGAGGCAGCATCGAGATCCCCCTTTTAGGATTTGGTATAGCAGCTTCCTCCGAGGCCAGCATCTACCCACCTGGGGAGCAGAGTGTGAAAGGAGCATGCCACACGGGCAAGCAGCCACCTGCTTCTGCCCTCACCCCACCCCTTCTCCCTCTGCCACGCGTGGACAAGACAGCACGGGCTACAGAGTGGCCAGCAGCATGGTTCATGGTAAAAAAGGTAAACAATTCAAATGGTCACAGATGGAAAATGGACAAATTAGATCCCCAGACCATGGAGTACAATGAAAACATATACAGCACTTCCATCCCCTGAAATACACCTTAGGGACTGAACACACAGCAAAATATAAAAGAAAACACAGAAATGACTAAAATGAAACTGAGATTAAGGGTTATATCTGGGTGAAGGAAGAGTAAGCAAAAGCAAAGAATTAGGAGGCGTCAAAAGCACCATTCATTTTCAAATTCTTAAGCTGTGTGGTAGGCACAAATATATTATTTAATACTATTTTTTAAAGATGTATTTATTTATTTTAGAGAGAGAGAAAGAGGAGGGGGGAGGAGCAGGAGAGGCAGATTGAGAAACTCAAGCAGACTTGGTGCTGGGTGCGGAGCCGGACACAGGGCTCGATCTCACAGCCCTGAGCTCATGACCTGAGCTGAAACCAAGAGTCGGACGCTTAACTCACTGTGCCACCTAGGTGCTCCTAATACTATTTTAAATTGTGTGTATATACATATGTTACATACAAGTCATATATTATGACATATATATGTATGACATTTTATAAATATATGCAGAAATTTTATATCTATGACATTTTAAAAATTAAAATTATGGACCTTGCATTATTATAAATCTGAGTTTGCATTTCAACTCTACCATATTCCAGATGTGATCCTGAACACTTGTTTGTTTGTTATGTAGGCTCTATGCCCAGCGTGGAGCCCAATGTGGGGCTCAAACTCAGGACCCTGAGATCAAGACTTGAGCCGAGATGGAGAATCAGATACTTAACTGACTGAGCCACCCAGGCTCCCTGATCCTGAGCACTTGTTAACCATATTAGCCACTTTTTCCAACTTTCTAAAATGGGAAAGATACTTAATTTAAAGGGAAAGAGTCAACTGAGACATTTTTCATTTCTAAGACTCCCATTTCCTTAAAAAATTTTTTAACGTGAAAAACATGGGGCTTGGCAGTACACTGATAAAGAGTCCTGGAGGGGGCTCACCTCCTCCCCGGTGGACTCTACGAGCAGTCCCGGACCCCAGGATCAGGGGTGGGCTCTGCACGGCAGACATTGGCCCCACTTCCAGAACAGTTCTCCCAAAGACTTCATAATCAACTCTTGTCCCCTTGCAGTAATTTAAGCTTTGTTGTGACTGTTATTGTGAAAGTGGTTTCACTGAGATGGCAATTCAGTCTTTGGAGCAATTTGCCTTACCCTGGTCCCCGAATGAAGACCTTAGAAGATGTCAGATCGAGACTGCGCTCTTTAACATTGCCAGCATACATCTACTGCAATCTGTTCTTTAAATCTCTGAAAGAAAATTCAATAGATGAACAGCCTTTGCCAAAGTGAAACTTTAAAAACTAGATTCTGTTCATTTACAGAATTTAGAGGTAATATTTCTTCACGGATTAGTACGTAAGTGGGACAAACACTTAAGTTTGTGTGACTCACTGGATATTAAACTGATAATCTTTTATAATAAAATAGACTTTGTTCATAATTTCTGTGACTTTTCATGTTTTCCCATTCCTCTTTTTCAAAAGATTTTATTTATTTATTTACTTTAGAGAAAGAGAGAGCACAAGCAGGGGGAGGGGCAGAGGGAGAAGGAGAAGCAGACTCCACGCTGAGTGCAGAGCTTGACGTGGGGCTCAATCTCACAACCCCGAGGATCATGACCTGAGCCAAAACCAAGAGTCAGACATGTAACAGACTGAGCCACCCAGGCGCCCCTCCTTTTCCTGTTAATAGTACCTCACATCAGATATTTCAGGAGGCAGCTCTGCTCTTGCCTCTCTCAACCCACCCAAAGTAAACAACTGTATACGCAGCCGGACATTCCGTCAACAGGGAAGGTTTGCCTCATTACTACCTTTTAGCCACGTTCCTGAGAAGGTTGTAACCACACAGCAGTCCGCTTCCCACTGGGCATGGATTCTGCAGAGGCCCCTGTTTTTATTCCTTAGGTGATTGTTCTTACAGAATTCTTAATGAGGCCACTGTTAATTCAAGCTATCAGTTAATGCAAACTTATTTGGACCCTCCAGACGGGATCAGACCTGATCTCTTAAATGCCATTTCCACATGATTATGGGTTGCTGTTGAGCACACCCAGCCTTAGGTGCTGGGGTCAGATATCCCAGCTCATGATGGGCAATGGTTATGTAAAGTCTGAAGGGACACGCGTTCGGTCTCCACTCAGTCTCAGGACAAGACAGGAGCAGTTACCTTAAAGGAGGATGGGTATGTGTGCAATAGGAGGTAACTTGTCTCCAAACATTTAGAGGTCTGTGCTGGTATGATCCTACTGGAGCCTGCCAGAAGCAGGTTCATCTTCCATAAACGTTCAATTAACACCGGATATTCTGGGTTTTAAGGCCTAAATGTCAGAGAAGCTCCACCAGCCTGGGCCTGATGCAAAGCCTTCTCTTGTTCTGTGCCTCATTCAAAATAGCTGCTGAGTGAGATACATAGCAGATAGATCAGACCAGCCCCCTAAACATAGTATGACTACAAAGACAAAAAGACCCACATAGATAATGTGTCCCATTTGAGTAATACAAGGTGCAATGTGCACCATTTCATTTCTCACTTTGGAAGGGTAGATAAACATACTCCAGACCCCTGGACATTCAGAGCGGATAGGCTTCTGAATTTTCATGGGGTGTATCCCACACACTCTGGCCATGTCTGCTAGTAAGGGATTTTAGTGTTTGCTACTACCTGCTCATCAGGTTCAATTAGCAGGACGTCATCAATAGAGTAGTGAGATGTTCTGCAGTGAAAATATTTACAGATTAAATTATGGCAGCTTCAGCGGGTCCTTGCCAAGTAGTAGAAAGAAAAGAGTATTTTCCACATGGAAGGTAGAGTAAAAGGATCTATGTTGATTTGCTATGTTGATTAGAGAATGAGCAATACAATAAAGCAAAGGAGATCAGAATACATGAATGCATAAAAACAAAATTTAATGAGTTAGAAGGTAGAGATTGTAGAGAGTAGTAAATAAATGTAAAAGTTGATTTTTTTTTAGAGGGGGCGGGCAGAGGGGGAGAGAGAATCTTAAGCAGGTTCCATGCCCATCATGGAGCCCAACAACATGGTGCTCGATCTCACAACCCTGAAATCATGACCTGAGCCAAAGTCAAGAGTCGGACGCTTAATCGACTGAGCCACCCAGGTGCCCCCCAAAAGCTGGTTTTTTGAAAAATTAATACACAAAAGATATCAATTTCTAATTTAAAAGAAGAAAAAAATTAAAAAGCTCAAATTTTGAAAAAGAATGAAGTTAAAAAAGATAGCAAAAAAAATAATTTAAAAGAATGATGAGTCATAGCTCTGAAAGTTATTTCCCGTGATATCCTTATTTGCTACAGATTAAGTTTACTTTGTGTGACAAAAAAAATCATAATACAATATGATTTGGCACCCCGAGAATAATATTCTTAATCTGTTACTAATACATGTTTTAATCTGGGTGAAATACTTTATTGGAAAAATATCTTTCTAAAATGATTCCAGGGGTGATACAAAATATAACAGCCCAATTTTTATAAAATAAGTAAGAGAAAATATCACTGTTGTACTTCAATGTAAAGCATTGGATTGCATGGGTAGTGCTATGCACAATGTTAATTTAAATCCTATACATCAAACCTTCTCCTGAGGTGTATAATGCTCCCAACTAAACCTGATACTGTTGCTTTTGTTTATATTGTATTAAAAACATACCAGTCTACTTTTATTTTATCAATATGCATTTTTACAAAGAACAGATTTTGAATCTTAAGATGCTCTTCCTATATTAACAAAGATCTTTTATTTTTCACCTTAGATCTGTGAATATGATGAATGATATTAATACATTCCTTAGTTCTAAAAAAACTTGCATGTTTGGATTCACCCAAATTTAGTCAAGTTCTTATTCCTTTAAAATTTTGCTGGATTCCATGTGCTAAAAGGATTTTCATTTTCTATTTATAAAGGGATTGGTCTGAAAACATCCTTTTGGGCTCATCTTTTCATTGTTATTATTTATTGGTATTTTTCTTCAAATAAGTTAGCAGCTTTTGTTCTCTTATATAATCTGGAATAGTGCTGCCCATCTCTTTTAAGCCATGCTTCACTGAAGTTCTTTGGTTGCATTAGGTTCACACTCACCTATTTTTTTCATAAGAAAGGTTAGTGTTATTTTTCTAGATCACACAGTCATAGAATTTGATCTAAAACTTTCGATACAAATAATATGCCAAGATTGGCTACAAAATTTGTAAGACAGAATGCAAAGTAAAAATGTGGGCCTGTTGCTCAAAAACTACTAGAAATGTTAAGATGACCACAACAGTGTATCACACAAGGCATGGGGCTCTTCTGTGTGACTTCGTGCGTCACATAGCCATAAGCCAGCAATGGTGACCCTACACATCTCTTTCATAACACCACAAATATGGAGCCAGAAAGGACTTGGAAGCTATATTTTGATTTCGTAGAAACTTAAAATAATTATCTTAGGCCATACTTTCAAAAAGTCTGGCTTTGTTGTGTTAGGCAGGGGTGGAAGGTTGGCATGGGGGATGGTTGACAGCAGTCCTAAGCCTTCTAGACCCAAATTCTGAGCATCACCGTGCCTTACCTAACTGGTTTTGTTGGGTATGTCCTCCTCCTCAGTTTGCATCAGATTGTTGATTGGACCACTTGTATGTGGGGAAGATTCAACAGCTGGTTCTTACTGCTGCATTCACTTAGAAGGTGTTTCTGTTATCCGCACTAGCATTGTTTATACCACTGATCACTAAGTTGTTTTCATAACTTAGGGAACTCAGTTTCTGTACTAGTGATCTCTTAAAAAATGACCACAGAGCTGTTCTTAAGAACTAAGTAGTATAAGACCAATTCTATCTTCTTTGAATTCTTTGAATTCTATCTGAAGGCACATCAACAGTTAGAGCCAGTAAATGTAAAAAGGCAGGTGTGAGGTTCCTCAAAAGGTAAAAATAGTGCTACCCGATGGCCCAGCAATTGCACTACTAGGTATTTACACCAAAGATACAAATGTAGTGACCTGAAGGGACACCTGCACCCCAATGTTCACAGCAGCAATGTCCACAATAGCCAAACTGTGGAAAGAGCCGAGATGCCCTTCAACAGATGAATGGATAAAGAAGATGTGGTGCATATATACAATGGAATATTAGTCAGCCATCAGAAAGGATGAATACCCACAATTTACATCAACCTGAATGGAACTGGAGGGGATTATGCTGAGTGAAATTAGTCAAGGAGTGAAAGACAATTATATGGTTTCACTCATATGTGGAATATAAGAAATAGCGCAGAGGATCATAGGGGAAGGGAGGGAAAACTGAATGGAAGTCATCAGAGAGGGAGAAAAACCATGAGATTCTTAACTCTAGGAAACAAACTGAGGGTTGCTGGAGGGGAGGGGAGTGGGGGGAGGAGGTAATTGGGTGATGGGTTTTAAGGAGCGCACGTGATGTGATGAGCAATGGGTGTTACACGCAACTGATAAATTGTTGAGCACTACATCTCAAACTAATGATGTACTATATGTTGGCTAATTGAATTTAAATTTTAAAAAAAGGAAAAAAAGGCAGGTATGAGGGTTTTAAGGATAAGTTTAATAACAGTTCTTAATTCATGAGCGACAGAATGAAAGCCACTCCAAATGGCAAAAGTAGGTTGTTTCATCAAAAATGGCTGACCCTGACAGGCAAACGGATATGGAGGTTTAGTCCCAGTGAGCAAGGGTTTTTTTTTTAACTAAATTCTGTTTTCTGTTTATTATGCAGAACAATGGCATAAATGTCCCCTGTTCAGTCTCAAGGGACTGAAAGTCAAGATTTATGTCACTGAAGACCATTTATTTTCAACCCTTTCATTGAACAATTTTTAGCCCTCTGAATGAACTAAGCCCTTCTTTTCACTTTAAGTGGTGTTAGAACATTTTGTCCTTGATCAGTTATTGTCATTGGAGTTCCAAAATCATTTAAATCACTAAACATATGAAGCTGACTATGAGAAACAACTTGCAATTACTCTTCCTTTGAAAAAGACGGAGAAATTGTGGTATAAACCCATTAACTCCTCTCTCCAAATGCAAGTCAAGGACCAATGTTCTACGCGGGTCAAGCACCGAGAGTACAAGTACCACACAGGTCTTATAATCTGCAGTAGAAAGAGCCAAGATACGATATTTTAATTTTCTGCATCAGTTTGGTTTTTAAGTTAACTTTTAAAATTACATTGTATAAACTCTTTTGAATTTAGAACGATCACAAAATACTGTGACAAAATTATCTTTATCCATGGTTACAGAGTTCCACTTGGACTAAATAATAGAAATAAAAATTTTTTTTTTCAAAATGGAGACATTTTCAGCTTAGGTTGTATGAAACTTGTACAAGTATGCACAGTTACTGAGCTGTAGATTGCTGCTGTGGTAGAACCATAGAGATTAAGTAAAACAACCTCTTCTTTTCCTTAGGGAAACTGGAGCCACCAAAGTAAAGTGCCTTCCTCCAGAGCATGCAAGAAGTACCTGGCAAAGATGAGGATTTCTGACTTTAATTTAGTGCTGTCACATGCAAAGAAAAACAAGTCAACTTGACTTATATTTGTGTGTGTATGAGGGGTTACATCAATGTGGTTTAATCATCTGATTGCTTTAACCGTAATAGAGTCTCAATCCATTGTACATATTTGGTTATATCTGAAAACTCAAAAGCCACATGAAAAGGAAAGTGTTTACAATGATCCTAATAATAGTGCTGAATTCCAGGCAACACAAATACAACACAAATACACAAATACTTGGTTCTTTTCCTTTTCAAGTACCCTGTGATCATTTCTCAGAAGTTCACAGGGGCTGAGGAAGTCAAATGCACTTGGCAGAGCTTCTCCCCACCAGAGAGTTTCAGCGTGGGGAGGAAGCAGGGGTCCTTCTCTGCACTGGTGACATGTGGGAACAGGGGCTGTCCTGGGTGAATGACAGTTAGCGAGGGGCAGCAAAACTGCAGACGACCCTTGATCTATGATGCAAGCTTTCCCTGTATGCCTCTGTGTCTTCCTAGGAGTTTTAAAACTCAAGAACTTTTAGCGCGGTAGAACAATAAAGGAGCCCGTATCTGCATATCCATCGGCACAGAGCTGCAATAAAACAATGTGCGCAGACGGAAAAGTGGAGGCCAGGACCCCAGGGGAAATACGGGGAGGCGGGACGCTGGAGTCACCGAGGCTGGGGAACTCTGCCCTTGCCTCGCACTCCAAGGGCAGGCTGTCCCAAACTGCACCCCGGTCATAATCTGGGGTCAGGAGAGGGGAAACTGGGAGGCACGTTGGAGGGTTGGAGCCCGATATGGACATACGAGGGAGGGAGATGGAATCCAGTGGGAAGGAAAGAAAGGAAAAAAGACGCGGAGGTAGGGGATGGAAGGGTTCTGGCATCCCCGTTTACGTGTGGGGAAATGGGGGCACTTAGAGTATAAACAACTTCTTCAGGGTCATGTCTCACTACTGTGTATGGTGCCTCCCCACCAAGCTCCTCAGCTTGTTAAGATAATACTTTGTAGAAAGGACGGCACAAAAGGAATCTGGAAATCGGTGAAAGCCATCATCTTGGCTGTATAGGTAGATAGAGAGAGGGGACCAGAGAACTCAGGCGGAGGGAGATGTGACTCAGCTCCCCGTTACTGCAGCTTCCAGTGACTCTTGTCTTATAAGCATATTTTCTACGATGAGTATTTATTGCTCAAAAAATTAAGAATAAAGAAATACAGGGCTTTTGTTTTAAAAACGTACATGTATGGCACATGAATTCATTTGGGTATTAGCCTGGGATTTTTCTGAGTATTTTTTCTCCTCTCCTCCATAAATGCAGCCAAAACCTTTCGCTCCCTCTTGTCTCAGGTTTATTACGGAAGTAGTACCTGCTTGTAAGTGATGACCAATCCAAAATCAAAATTAAGAATAAAGTTCCACTCAAAATAGCATTAAAAATACTTAGGAATATGTTCAATAAAAAGAAGCAAGACTTACAAACTAAAAATTACAAAACTTTGCTAAGAGAAATCAAGGAAAATATAAATAAATGGAGATACATTGCATGCTCATAATTGAAAGCCTCCATATTGTTAAGAGGGCAATTCTCTCCAAGTTGATCTATAGTTTCAATTTACTCACTATAAAAATTTCAGAATTTTTTGGTGTGTGTCTAAATTAACAAGCAAATAAAATCTTTATATGGAGATGCAAAACACATAGAATAGACAAAACAATTTGGAAAAAGGTAAAGTTGGAGGACTTTTCACTTACCAATTTCAAAACTTGGTATAAAGCTCCATTTATCAAGATAGTAAAGATAGTCATATAGGCAAATGAAACAGAATTGAGAATGCAGGAAGGAAATAATTGTATTTATAGTCCATTTATTTTTTACAACGGTGACAAGAATATTTGGGAAAAGGATTTGTTCAACAAATAGTGCTGGGACAACTGGATATCCATATGCAAAAAGATGAACTTAGACCTATACCTCACACCACCCACAAAATTAACTCAAAATGGATCATAGAGCTAAATGAAATAACTAAAACAATGAAACTTGCAAAAGAAAACATAGGAGAAAATCACTGAGACCTTGGGTTAGGCAAATATTTCTTAAACGTGACACTAAAAACACAGGCCATAAAAGAAAAGAACAGATCAACTGGATCTCACCAGAAATCACCATTAATACACATCCATTAGAATGGCCAAAATTCATCACATTGACATCACCAAATGCTGGAAAGGATGTGGAGCAACAGAAATTCTCATTCACTGCCGGTGGGAGTGAAAAATGGTATAGCTACTTTGGAATACGGTTGGTGGTTACTTACAAAGCTAAGCATACTCTTACCATATGATCTTGGAATCACACTCCTTGGTATTTACCCAAAGGATCTGAAAACTTATGTGCACACAAAAACTTGCACATGGATGTTTATAGCAGCTTTATTCAAAATTGTCAAAATTTGGAAGCAACCAAGATGTCCTTCAGTAGGTGAATTGTTAAACAGTGGAATATCCAGACAAGGAAATATTACTTAGTCCTAAAAATAAATGGGCTATCATGCCATGAAGAAACATGGAGGAATCTTAAATACATATTACTAAGTGAAAGAAACGAGTCTGAAAAGGCCACACACTACGAGATGCCAACCATATGCCTTCTGAAAAAGGCAAAACTATGGGGGCAGTGAAAAGGTCAGTGGTTGCCAAGGTGGTTAGGGGGAAAGGAGGGGTGAATAGGCAGAGCACAGAAGACTTTTAGGACAGTGAAAACACTCTACATGATACGATAATAGTAGGTACATGTTGTTATCCATTTGTCCAAAGCCATAGAACGTACAACACCAGGAGTGAACCTTGATGTAAACTATGGACTTTGGGTGGTAATGATGTCTCAATGTAGGTTCATCCATTGTAACAAATGTACCCCTCTGGTGGAGGATGTTGATAAAGGGAGGCTGTGCATGTGTTGGGGCAGAGAGTATATGAGATATCTTTCTTTTTTTTTTAGTTTTTTTTATTATGTTATGTTAATCACCATACATTACATCATTAGTTTTTGATGTAGTGTTCCGATTCTTGTTTGCGTATAACACCCAGTGCTCCATTCAGTACGTGCGCTCTTTAATACCCATCACCAGGCTAACCATCCCCCCACCCCCATCCCCTCTAGAACCCTCAGTTTGTTTCTCAGAGTCCATCGTCTGTCATGGTTCGTCTCCCCCTTTGCAAATTTCCCTCCCTTCATTTTTCCCTTCCTGCTATCTTCTTCTTCTTTTTTTTTTTTAACATATAATTTATTATTTGTTTCAGAGGTACAGGTCTGTGATTCAACAGTCTTGCACACTTCACAGTGCTCACCATAGCACATACCCTCCGCAATGTTTATCACGCAGCCACCCCATCTCTCCCACCCCTGACCACTCCAGCAACCCTCAGTTTGTTTCCTGAGATTAAGAATTCCTCATATCAGTGAGGTCATATGATACATGTCTTTCTCTGATTGACTTACTTCGCTCAGCATAATACCCTCCAGTTCCATCCACGTCGTTGCAAATGGCAAGATTTCATTCCTTTTGATGGCTGCATAATATTCCATTATATATATACACCACATCTTCTTTACCATTCATCTGTCGATGGACATCTTGGCTCTTTCCACAGTTTGGCTATTGTGGACATTGCTGCTATAAACATCGGGGTGCACGTACCCCTTCGGATCTCTACATTTGTATCTTTGGGGTAAATACCCAGTAGTACAATTGCTGGATCGTATGGTAGCTCTATTTTCAACTTTTTGAGGAACCTCCATACTGTTTTCCAGAGTGGCTGCACCAGCTTGCATTCCCACCAACAGTGTAGGAGGGTTCCCCTTTCTCCGCATCCCCGCCAACATCTGTCCTTTCCTGACTTGTTAATTTTAGCCATTCTGACTGGTGTGAGGTGGTATCTCATTGAGGTTTTGATTTGGATTTCCCTGATGCCGAGTGATGTTGAGCCCTTTTTCATGTGTCTGTTGGCCATTTGGATGTCTTCTTTGCAGAAATGTCTGTTCATGTCTTCTGCCCATTTCTTGATTGGATTCTTTGTTCTTTGGGTGTTGAGTTTGATAAGTTCTTTATAGATTTTGGATACTAGCCCTTTATCTGATATGTTATTTGCAAATATCTTCTCCCACTGTGTCGTTTGTCTTTTGGTTTTGTTGACTGTTTCTTTTGTTGTGCAAAAGCTTTTTATCTTGATGAAGTCCCAATAGTTCATTTTTGATATGGGATATCTTTCTACCTTCCTCTTAATTTTGCTGTGAACATGAAATTGCTCTAAAAAAAAAAAAAGTCAGTCAAGAAAATCACCATTAAGAAAATGAGAAGACAAGCAACAGGTTGGAAGAGAATATTTATAGAACATTTATCTGATAAAGGACTTAGAGCCACAATTTACAAAGAACACTTATAACTCAATAAGATAAACTGATAAAAGAAATGGATAAGACATATGAACAGACATACAGAATAAGGTATATGAATGGCTAGGAAGCACAATGAAAAGATGCAAAATGAAAACCACAATGAGATACTATTTCACACCTACAAAAATGGTTATTTTAAATGATAGCCAAAAACAAGTGTTGGCAGTAATGTGGAGAAAATGAACATCCTCATGCATTTCTTGTGGGAATGTAAAATGGTGCAATCATTTTGGAAAATTTCTTTAGCAATTTCTCAAGAAGCTAAACATAAAACTACTGTATGACCCATTATCTCCACTGCGAGGTATTTACCCAAGAGAAAAAAATATATATATCCACGTTAAGACTTACACGTGAGTGTTCATAACAGCATTATTTTTAATAGCCCAAACTGGAAATAACCTAAATGTTCATCAACTGGGAATGGACAGGCAAATGTGGTACATTTATACAATGGATTATTATTCATCAATAAACAAACTACTGACATATGCCACATCATAGATGGATCTTAAAACATCATGCTAAGAAAAAGAAGCCATATTCAAGATAATACATATTGTATGATTCTATTTACATAAACTGTGTGGAAAAGATAAATTTATAAAGACAGAAAATAGATTAGCGGTCGCCTGAGGCTGAGGGTAGGAATGAGGATTTACCGTAAATGAGTATGAGGAATATTATTAGTGGGATGAAAACATTCTAAAACTGATTTTTAATGGATTTATTATCAATAAACTTGGTAAAAGTAACATATGCAGTCAGATTAAGTAATTTGGATATTAACTGTTCTGTCTCGATGAAGAACTTGAAGACAATAGGTTCTGCGTGCAACAAATTATACGTGTGACTGAACTTTTAGCAGCAAATAGTAAAGCAGCGCATATCTGCACATCAATCAGCACAGAGGGACATACTGGAACACATTTGGTTTATAAAATTTCACATCCCTTGTTTTTAATATTTCTAATAACTGGGGAGATAATTTCTCTATTCAGCAGTGCTGATATCAGAATGGTAAATCAGTGCAAAATAACATAAGAATTACACAATGTGAGGTCATCTGAATTACTCTTTGTATATTATTAGTATATGCCAAATATACCTAAAAATAATTAATTTTCAAGTACGTTATGTCCTCTTTTTCTTTGAAGCATGGAATTGTGCGTTATCTTAGATAGCCTGTGTACCTAGGAAGAATCTGATAATTTGTCAATAGTGAATACATTAAAAACTGTATTTAACATTTATTTTCTCATTTTCAAGAAAGACAATGAATAATGGGGAGAAGAGTTCGTCCATCTTAAGGTAAAAAGAGAAGGGCTCACTGTAAATGGAAATGCTAGATCCAACAGTGATTAAATCAACAGTGAATACAGTTAGTAAGGGTCCACACCTGGTTTCATGTTCTGTGGTTGTCATCCTGATATTCGTAATGATTTTTTAGCAAGGGGCTGCACGATTTTATTTTGCACTGGGCCCATCGACTTAGGTAGCCAGCACTTTACGAAGATAATAGTATCTGGAGAAAGGTGGTCCTTTACCATAATAGTTCTGCTTTCATTGTCCTCCTTTGTTGAAACGTTTCCTCTCCATGTGCATAAAAATATGACAACGTGTGCCTTACGGTGGGTGTAATCAAACAGCTGAAGGAATCCGTGCAAACTTCTAACTCAGCATCATCATTTTGTTCAATTTACTTAATTCTTGGCAGATAGTACAAGACAGTCACCGGTTCTTATGAAAAACGTGGAAAGGCCATCCTGCGGTGCTCACCCAGTGCCGTATTTGCTTGCGGGAGCGGTGTGTGTAAGCTGAGCGGGTCGGAAAGAACAGCTGTCCAGGGGTCTCATTGCTGGAGGCCACAGCAACTCTATCACAGTTGACACTTTGGGATAGAGAAGACGAAGGAGGAAGAGGTGCCAGACAGGATAAATGGTACTTATTTTGAAACTAAAATCCATAAATTATGCTATATTAAACACTTGTGAAAGCAAGCTGGTGACATCTGCTAATGATGGTGAGCTGCTGTAGGCCTATGTGAAGGCTATCAAAAGCTTTTTGTAAATGAATAAAACAGGGACCAGAGAGCACATATTTTCTAGGAAGTAAAAATGTATTTCTCTCAGCTTCGTTTGAAACAACACTTGCTTTCTTCTTCTTCTTTTTTCAGCTCCTTCCCCACTCCATGTTTTCCACTCCTTCTGCAGGGACCTACGGTTGTAAGACCTCCACATTCCTTTTCCATTTATACCCACATGTGCACGTACACACACACATCACCTGAGTAACCGTGGCTGCGTCGGTGCTGGGAATGAGGACTCTTCGCTGCACTCTTGGCAGCAGGGAAGTTTGTTGATTGATTAACCACATCTCACCATAGAGGGGGATGCTGATGGTGGAGGCAGGGAAGGGAGGTTAAAGGAAAGTGTATGACACATTTGCTGATCTTAAAGAGGGATCTGCTCTATGGCTACCAACCAACCAAGTGCCCTGAGATTTGCAATTCCTTTCCAGTTTTTGCATAAGCTTGCATTTGAGAAACACTGATTTAATTAATGTGTCGCTATTTTATATTCATGTACAAAGGGAATGTTTGATGCTCCAGAGGGTGAAAGCCTGCAGTCAGCCTGGAACCTGATGGACGCCTTGATGAGCGCAGGGGACCAGGCTGAAGCACAAAGTCAACAGGGTAAGCGTCGAGGCCTCTGGACCTTGGTTCACATTTTCTTCTTCTGGAATGCTCTTGTTCGGGGAATAATTGCATTCAGTCTTAAACCTAGCCCACAGGTCATCTTCTTCAGTAAGTTATCCTGCCTCTTCCAACTCAAGTCACCACATTCTTACCTTTGCTTTTATTTTTTGCTCTTTTCACTGTTAATAATTATGTGCCTGTATTCTAAAGGGAGAGCCTCACTGAGGACCTAAACAAGGTTTAAGAAAACTTACTTTTCAAAATACCTACTGGAGAAAGGCCTGTAATTTGGCCCCTCAATGTGATCCCAAAGGCATTTATATGTATTTATCCATGTGATTTTATTTTACATAACAGGACATGAACAAGAAGTGTTGAGTCATCAGGGATCTGTTGCTGAGACCGAACAAACTATTTAGATACATTGATATTTCTCTCAGTTTACCTCCTTCACCATATCACAGAGGGTCTTCAATTTGGTAAGCGTTTACTAATCATTTAGGAAAGACCTTGTATTAGTTTCCTAGGACGGGTATGACAAAGTACCACAAACTGAGTGGCTTAGCACAACAGAAATGTATTGTCTAACAATTTCAGCAGCGAGAGGTCTGAAATCAAGATGCAGGGCCATGCTCCCTTTGAAACCCGTAGGGGAGAATGCTTTCTTGTCTCTTCTGCTCTGAGGTTTGCAGGCCATCTTTGACATTCCTTGACTTACAGATACATTACTCCAATTCTCTTTTTCACATGGCTGGCTTCTTATAAGGACACAGCCATTTCGGATTAAGGACCCACTCTACTCCAGTACACCTCACCTTAATGTAATTAATTATATTTGTAAGACCCTATTTCCAAACAAGGTCAAATTCTGAAGTAGTGGAGTTTAGGACTCCAACAACTTTGTTTTTGGGGGGGACACAATTTAACCCATAACTGAATTTATGTTAATCTATACATAACATACATTTTTTTCTCTTTTTTTAGATTTTATTTATTTATTGTAGAGAGAGAGAGAGAGAGTGAGGGAGAGAGAGAACACAAGCTAGGGGTGGGGGGAGGCAGAGGGAGAAGCAGACTCCTGGCTGAGCAGGGGGCCCGACGCAGGGCTCCATCCCCAGGACCTCATGACCTGAGCTGAAGGCAGACGCACAACTAACTGAGGCGCCCCTGTACATAACGCTTCTAACATGCTTCCTGCTTGCAGCGGCGAGAATGCCTTAAATTCCGAATTGAAGATTTTAAAATATTAATTAAAGCTTCCAACTTGGGTGCCTGGGTGGTTCAGTCGTTAAGCGTCTGCCTTCGGCTGGGATCATGATTCCCAGGGTCCTGGGATTGAGCCCCACATCGGGCTCCCTGCTCCGCCGGAAGCCTGCTTGTCTCCTACTCCCCCTGCTTATATTCCCTTTGTCGCCATCTCTCTCTGTCAAATAAATAAAATCTTAAAAAAAAAAATAAATAAAGCCTCCAACTTGATCATGAGTTAATTATAGAAAATGACCTTTTTCTCTTTTCTGATTTTAAAACATAGCTGGACTTTACTAAGATTTAACAAATGTAACATGCATATTTACAAATTAGAATAATTTAGTGTATTTTTTCAATGATGACATAATGTTTTTGAGTCCTTCTGAGTAAAATCCCTTGTAAAATAAATCCAGGGTTGATGTCACTAGCAGATTTAGTTTGGGCAACATTCAAGCATCATGTAATGAAGAAAACCACAAAATATTTCATAGAATGTTAATAAAATAAAAATGAATGCTTTGAATAGTTTAAATACAGCTGACCCTTGGACAACATGGGTTTGGTCTGCGTGGGTCCAACTGATGCGTGGATTTTTTTTGACACAGTTTGGCACTCTTTCTGTATTTTCTCTTCCGTGTGATCTTTTTAATAACATTTACTTTTCTCCATCTTACTTTTTGGTAAAAATATAGTATATAATACACAAAATAGATGTTAATCGACTGTTTATGTATGTCACCGGTAAGGATTCTGGTAGACCGTAGGCTGTTAATAGTTAAGTTTTTGGGGAGCAAAAGATATTTGGTTTTTGGCTGTGCGGGAGGTCGGCACTCCTAACCCCCGAGTTGTTCAAAGGTCCACTGTAGTAGTATTTCAATTATTTGGATATAGCATTGTTTTGCCTTTATTATCTAAATAATTGGTTCAGTTTTCTACTTTCTATTTTGCATATAGAGTACATTTTTGCCCAATAAAATGCTAGCAGAAAATGATGTGTTTTAACATTACTTTCTGCATTTCTGCAGTACTTTTAAGCATAAGAAATGCTAAAACTCAACGAGTGGTCATCAGCAAAATAGCAGTGTCATATTAGCTTGAGTGATTCTGTGATTAATGGCCATGTTGGCAATCACTGAAGCCTGGATACTCAGATAAGAATCAGCGGAGGGGCTGATGAAAATGTACCATTCACTCTGTGACCAAGACAAAAATGAAAAATGTGACAACCTGTCCCATACAATATAGCACCCATGAAATTTTGCTAGCTTCACGTAGGAAAACTGAGTGAGTTATCATTTAAGACTAGAGGACCGACTCTAACGATGGCGGCAGATGTGGCGGCTGATAACTTCATCCTTAGACCTGGGCGCGTCCCTTGTGCGAGCGCTTTCATTAGGAAGGGAACAAAATGGAAAGCGTAAACCGAGCCCCAAATCTAAGCATGAATCAAGAGGAATTACCATCCATTTCATCAGCTTCAATCCATATCCATTTCAATCCAGTGGATCAAATCTGCTTAAAAAGTATTTTTATTAAGAGCACATTATTCTGTCTTTGAATTTGTCATGATTTGAATTGAAAAGGCTTGTGGCAAGCACCATCATCACATTTTAACTACGGTGACGGTGATGATAACTAACAGTTGGTGAGTTCCTATGGTAGTAATTTAAGACCGTACCTGGAAGTTTTATTACTTCCTTCCCAAATGCTACAGAATGCAAACAAACCTTTTTCCTAAATGAATGTTACTATGCTTTGTTTCAAATGAACCTGGCCACAGATGGTTGGATGAGAGATAACTACCCATTCAAACACAGAAGCTCACCATTGTTCTTTAAGCTATGGCAGAAAAGCTGTGTCCAGTAAGGTACTCAATACTTGATGGAGATCTGCTGATCCAGTCAAAGGCTCATCCCCAAAAGACAATTTCGGTTTGGAGGAAATGAAATATTTGGTAGCAGCCCTAAGACGAGAGCTAATAAAAGCAGATACAGAGAGTAATCGGCTCAATATGATGGCAGGGCGCTAGCACAGGAAGCGGGAGACTAGGGCTGCTGAAGTGAGAGACGTCTGTCCCCATCATGGGCATGCATGTGTCGCCTCCAGAGCATTCGATTCCACTGAGGCCACTGTGCTACTATTAAGGTGGTTTCTGACCCTCGACTTATTCCTTATTTGGCCTGAAAATAGACTCCATCCAGCGAAGTCACTTTAATATGTCTCCGATCTTTAAAATTCATACCTGATAGTACAATGTAAAGAAGTTACATCATTTCACTACCGTCACTAACACTGGTACGGTAAATTTCTTTCAGATATGGAGGAAGTGAATTCCAAGAAGCCAGCATGAAAGTGTTTTCCTAATTTCTGTGTTTGCATTTATCTTTGCCACTACAGTGTTTGTCTTTAGAAGTTCTAACAAATGTGGTACTAAAAAATAAAAATTACTGGAAAACTTACATTCTGAAAATAACATGTCCATTTCTAAACAAACATAATTACAAATGCACAAGTGATTATAAGGAAAATAATCTATTCACAATTAGACAAAGTTTTACTTCCACTTAAGAATGATACCTTATCAGGGGCGCCTGGGTGGCTCAGTCGTTAAGCGTCTGCCTTCGGCTCAGGTCATGATCTCAGGGTCCTGGGATTGAGCCCCACATCGGGCTCCCTGATGAGCGGGGAGCCCTCTTCTCCCTCTCCCTCGCTCCCCCTGCTTGTGTTCCTGCTCTCGCTATCTCTCTCTCTGTCAAATAAATGAATAAAATCTTAAAAAAAAAAAAAGAATGATACCTTATCAAAATTTTACTTGCTCTTGAAAAATATACATTGTGTTTACATACTGATAGTCTTTGGCTATAAATTTTCTGTATAAGATTATCTCAAGAATTCTATCATAGCATATGGATTATTTTCCCATGAAGTTTATAATATAAAATGATACTATTTGATTTACCTAATTCCTAGGATCCAAACCATTAATGGACCACCCAATATTTAGGGCATACTATATAGGGGTTGAAATTGTATCAAACAAGTTATAAGGCCTAGATTCCAATTTTTGCTCTACCAAAATTAGTTGTAGGTTTTTGGTTAAGTTACTAAATTAAAATGAAGAATCTGACATCCCAGAGATGTTAAACAACTTTGATAAATTATTGCTAAAATTCCTAACAGTATTTAACGCCTCTGATTCTATGTTATAAACTGGTCTACTATGATATATAAAATACTATTTCCACTATTAGTAGTTTATTGTTTGACTAGGATTTACTGCCTCATTATCTAAGAAAAACATTATTAAACAATAAATAAAAATGCAAGGCAATGGATTTTAAAATGTAACCACAGGTTGTAAGATGAAGTCTCATCATCATTCTTTGATGCAAGGATGATTTTAATGAACCTTGTAGGATTTTAGAGCTGTCTGCTATGAGGTGAGACGTGCTTGCCTACACACGTTATGGTATCACTTGTCATGTCTATCCCTTTTAAATGAAGTAACATGATACCGTTCAGTCTCTGCAGGACGTAAGGCCCCTATAGCAGGTGTGGGAACAGGGGGTTACCTGTTCAGAACAGCTTGACATTGTCTTAGCACCCATTCTATTTTAAGTGAAAATTGTGACTTGCTCAAATGTAATTTAAAATCCAGATCTAATCAGTTAACACTGCAAGTAACTGTGTCTTTTCCTTTCTATATCACAGTTAGGGTGGAACTGCTCTCTTCCCATTGCTCACACTCTTTTTCAACTGAAGCATTTTGTAAGTGATTCATATCATTACAGCTTGTTTGGTGGTTTGGAGAGGTCACTAGAAAGGAGATGAACTAAAACTGCTTTATTTTTAAAGAAATTCAGCATGAATTTTAAAGAAACTCACCAAAACATATATCCATTAACATTCCAATCAATCAAAACCGCTTTGTTTTATATTAATGGTTAATTAAAACTTCATCTTCCCCCAAATATGATATCAAGTAAAATTTGCTGTTATTGTGGTGAAAATACTAGGGCCCCATTTATCAAATGTAATATAGTCATCTACTGCTCTATTCCCTAAACACATAAACTGTTACTTGATCTCAAGCAAGGCCAACACGAGGCTCTTACTCAATTTGACAATGCACATTTGAGGTACCATATGGTGGGAGTGTTATCCACCCAATATCATCTGGGTCTTGCAAAACTTCTTATCTCACACAATAACAATAAATCAATATACTTGTTGGATGTCTTTTTCATCTTAACAATATAGTGAAAACATTTTAAAAGCAACTATTGTGTATCACCTCTACATGTTTAAGAATGTGGAAATAATTAGTACTTCAAGAAAAGGTATACTTATCCTAGAAATCAGGGACCCTGCAGTTCCCTAAAGAGACGAGGGGGCTAGGAGTTTGTCAGGAGAAAACATCTCCTGTGAGGAAAACATTCCTTACAGAATCAGAATCCAGGGTTGGAATCCCTTAACAAGCTGAGAGGTTTGTAGGACTCATTCTCACCTGTGAAATAAATAAACCTGCTTTGGCCATTACCCACTTATGGCCAAATTCAAATGGAATATTAGATATCAAACCAACTTGAAAAATGTGGGAATGAAATGCATGTTCAAAGATCAAAGATAGTCATACAAAGACAAGATACCAATATGATTTTCAGAGGTACTTTCAGAATAAAAATTGCCTTATTGAGGATGAAATTAAGTAAACATTCCAAAACAAAGTGAATAATCCCAATATTGGCTTATATTAGCACCAATATCATTAATACTAATATTTGTATCATTAATATTACTGGTTACTTTTACCTTTGGAGACCTTGAAATTAAGTCCAAAGCTTTTCAGAAATTCATGTGATCAAGATTGATGGAGTTCTTACCACAGGGACACATTGTTTATGACATAATCATAATTCAATGACTCACACAGGAGTAAATTTGATGTTGAAGATGGTGTTGCTATTTCTTTATGTATCAGTCTTCAACCATAACATCTCATGTGCTTAAAGAGTAAATATTAGGTTGAGACCAAGAAGGGAAAAGTCTATAATCTCTCACGGAAAAGGCATTAATTACACTAAGTCTGTCTTTTCGATAAAGAAGTAACATTGCTGTCAAATCCTCAGTGATCCACTGCCTAGAGTACATTGTGCATATATCATGAGGCCCATCTAATACTTGCAATGTTATCTGCATTAATGTTGATAAAATGTTTACTCGCAAGATACAGGGAAGAGAATATTATGGACTCAGTATCTGCAATAACATTCCAAGTATCAGGGCAGTACTATGATCATAGATGATGTAAGCTTGTCTAGATTGGGGTAGGAGAGTGAAAACAGGACCAACAGTTGGCAATCCTTGGAACTGGCTTTTTTGGGAGGATCCTATAAATATTTGATCCATCTGTACTGTGACTAGACCTCTTGACATTCTGTCATCTTCTGTCTTCAATTTTAATATGAATTATGCTTTATAACTGGGTCTTGTCAGAACTGTTTCCTAATATACTGTACTAAATTCCAAAAAGTACACACCTCAGAGCTGTTAATTAAAAGGGCCTGCTGGTATAAATAAACACATATGCTGCTGATTAGCCACCCTTTAGGGGTCAACAGTGGGGAACTCCTGCTGGGCTTCTGTTAATTGTTGTCCAAAATCTTAACAGGAACTGTCTAATGATCTCGTATGGCTTTGGCCATCTGGCCCTCTGAGTTCACTTGCCAGTAAATAGCCAACCTTTAGAGAAAGAGAGAAATATCCCTTACCAGAGGAGTATCTTGGAAGATATAACCTAGCCATCCCCATGTGTACAAAAGGACTGATTTGCTTTAATTCACTAATCAAACCCAATACACCTAATTTAAATTACCCTTTAGACTCATTTTGATGTCAACTGCTTTAATATTAGCTACAAAATGAATGTTTTTGCTTTTCTTACATAAGCAGCATTAGATGTGATTAGGACTTGTTTGTAATGCATATTATATTTATGGTCAGAAACAATGAAGAGTGCTTCTAATAATTATTATTTGTGCATCATACTTGACAACGTTAAGTGGTGGTGTATCTTTTTCCTCCAGTGCTGTACTGTGGAACTGATGACCAGGTGCAAAACCTAGTTTCACATATTCTGAAATAGACTTAGGATTTGTGTTGGTCTTAGTCCTCTGAATGTTACAAAGCTGCACTATTAGCTGGTTGTTCACCACATCATTCCCTTCCATTTTTAGATAAATGTTACAGAATAGAAATAACAGATTTAAAGGAGCAAAAATAGAAGAGTGTTCATTCATAGTAAGACATTGTTTCAGGAAATCTGTCTTATTTGTCTCATTTTCAAACAAAGATGAAAGTCTGCATAAAGGGGAAGAAGTCCATCTCAAGGTACATATGTGCACAGTATTTCGTAGATAATTGTGTGTTAAAGAGAAGAATACACCTCACTACATTTACTCTGATAGGTTTAATCTGCTAATATACTATGAAAAGAGGAAAGAGCACTCTAAAATTTACCTAAGCAATAGAAATGGAAATTAATAGGGTAATGTATTTTGTTTGTATTTCATCTTATTGGTATTTTGCCTTGTTTCAAATAGATCCTTTTCTTCTTAAATTCTCAAGCTACTCTCTTTCCCAAATGATATGTTTTTCAACTAGGGCTTTGCTTAATTGGAGAATATTTTGAGGAAACGAAGTACTGGCAGAACAATATTCATGGCAGTGTTCATGTTGGCATATGACTTATCAGTGAAGCTGCATGGATGGTGAAATTCATCCAGCTCATGCCTGTCAACTGTAAGACATCAGGATTGTTTTTTAGTGATGTTGCCCTGACCCTGATTATGGAAAAAAATAAAAAATAAAAACAATTATTTCTAAGGTTTTACAAACGAGTTTTATATGAGGAACAGAATGTCAAAATCTTTCATGTTTTGGGTTTTATTCTATTTTTCTTTATTCTATGGTAACTGTTGACCAGATCTGAGGGATGAATGGGAAATGAGGAACCAACTCAACTAACCACCAAATTTTTCCAGAACTCACTTCACCTAAGAAATCTCCTTCTGTACACTTTCCCCTCTCAAAATCAAACATTTTTTTCTAGATCTAATTAAAAATGAAACAAAGCAACAAACAGAAGAACTCTTGAATGACTGGTTTCCTCTACCCTCTACATTCTTCCAGAACCCAGAACCTATAACGTCTGCTTACTCTTTTTTTGCTTGTCCTGCCATATCCTGGTTACATCATAGGAAATCTCCTTGGAAAATCTTCTCACATTGTGTTTCTTCCACACATTTCTTCCTTAGTGATTTTCCAGGGTCTCTCTACAGTGTCACCTAAATAGTTAAGATCTATCTGTTCACTTATTTTGCCCTTGTCAACAGTACAGAAAAAAAAATACAGTTTTCAGGGTGTAGACTTCTTGCCACATATTTATTCTTTCAAAAAATATGTCTGCTTAAGAGATTTCGGAAAGGGGTGCCTGGGTGGCTCAGTTGGTTAAGCATCTGTCGGTTAAGCGTCTGCCTTCAGCTCAGGTCATGGTCCCAGGGTCCTGGGATTGAGCCCCATGTCAGGCTCCCTGCTCGGCAGGAGCCTGCTTCTCCCTCTCCTCCCCGCTTGTGCTCTCTCTCGCTATCTCTGTCACTATCTGCCTCTCTCTCTCAAATAAATAAATAAATAAATAAATAAAATCTTAAAAAAAAAGTCTTAAAAAAAGAGAGAGATTTCGGTAAAAAAACATGACTAACTGAAGTTACAAAAAAGTTCTTTATTATTGAAGTTATTTGTCAATATTTGAGCGATTCTTCACTTCAAGTAGGCAAAAGACAAGGTAATTACACATATTAATATATTTACATTAATGTCCCCAAAACTAGTAATTATGCTAAGCGGAAGGAAATAAAGATTTAGATGATATAAGAAATCACCTCAAATCAGTATTTAATTAATTGAGAAATCATTAACATAATTTGTTGGGACCTATATTGTTTACTTCCATTGTACCTTGGATTTTTTTTCAAATTGGAGATAAAAATTCACATAACATAAAAATTGCCACTCAAGCCATTTTGAAGTGTACAACTGAATGACCTTCAGTAAATTAAAAATGTTGTGCAACAATCAACACCATCTATCACTTTACAAAGAAACGTTTTACTCATTAAGCAGCCACTCCCTATTTCCTGCCCTGCCCTCAGCCCCTGGCAACAACAAATCTGTTTGCTGTCTCTATGGATTTCCCTATTCTAGCAATTTCATAATAATAGAGGCAGACAAAATGTATGTGGGTTCTTTCACTGAACAGTGAAAGAATTCTTTTCAAGATTCATCCATGTTGGAGCATATATCAGTATTTCATTTTTTTCTTTTTAAGATTTTATTTATTTGAGAGAGAGAGAGCACATGCGTCAGGCAGAGGGAGAAGCAGACTCCCCGCTGAGCAGGGAGCCCCGATGCAGGACTCCATCCCAGGACCCTGGGATCATGACCTGAGCCAAAGGCAGACACTTAACTGACTGAGCCACCCAGGCACCCCTCAGTATTTCATTTTTATGTTCAAATATTTTGTTGTATGGCTATGCCACTTTTTGTGCATCTAGTCATCCCATTATAAATATATGAGTTATTCTCACTTTTTAGAGATTACAAATAATGCTGTTATGAAGATTTATGTACAAGTTTTTGTACTTGTTTTCAATTCTCTTGTGTATATACCTAAGAGTAAATTTACTGGGTTGTATGGTTATTCTGTCTAACATTCTGGTTCTGTTTTCCATGGTAGGTTCACTGTTTAACATTCTTATCATCAATGTATGGGGATTCTAATTTCTCCACATCTTTGCCAATACTGAATGAAAATTTTTCTGACTATAGCCACCCTAGTGAGTATGAAATGGTGTCTTATTCTATTTTTTATTTGGTTTTCCATAATGACTAATGATGTTGAGAATATTTTCATGTGTTTGTTGGACATGTGTATATATTCTTTAGAGAAATATCTATGGAAGCTTTTTGCTCATTTTGTAATGAAGTAGTTTGTCTTCTGCTGCTGAGTTGCAAAATTCTTTATATATTCTGGATATATGACTCTTATCAGATATATGATTTGCAAATATTTTCTCCCATTCTGTGGCTTGTCTTTTGATTTCTCTGATAATAATCACTGAAACACAAAAATTTTTGATTTTGATGATGTCCAATGCATCCAATTTTCTTTTTTTTGCTTGTGCTTTTGGTGCCATATTTAAGAAAGTGTTACTTACTGAAAGGTCACAAAGATTTACTGCTATATTTTCTTCTAAAGGTTTGATAGTTTTAACTCTTATGTTTAGATCTCTGATCCATTTTGAATTTTTTAATAGAATGTGAGTAGGGCCAAATTCATTCTTTCCCATTTGGCTATGCATTGTCCTAGCATCATTTGTTGAAAAGACTGTTCATTCCCCTTTGGAGAGTCCTGGCATTTTAATTGTTTTTTAATTTTTAAATTTCTGTATAGTCCATAGTAATGTCTACTTTCAGTCTTGATTTTAGTAATTGAGTCTTCTCTCTTTTTTTCTGGGTCAGTCTACCTAAAGATTTGTCATTTTGTTGGTATTTTGAAAAATAAAATTTTTAGCAATTTGATTCTATTGTTTTTCTATTCTTTATTTTATTTCCATTCTAAACTTTTTTCCTACTACCTGCTTTGGGTTTAGCTTGCTCTTTTTTTCCTTGTTCGTTAAGGTGGGAGGGTAAGTAATTAATTTGTAATCTTTCTCATTTTTAATGTAGGTATTTACAGTTCTAAATTTCTCTTGGAGTACTGATTTTGCCATATCTCATAAGTTTTGTTTTGTTATGTTGTATTTTCATTTTCATTTATTTCACAGTATTTTCTAATTTCCCTTGTGATTTCTTTTTTGGCCCATTGATTGCTTGAGACTAAGTTGTTTAATTTCCACATATTTTTTTTTAAAGATTTTATTTATTTATTTGAGAGAGAGAGAGAGAGAACACAGAGGGAGAGTGAGAGGGAGAAGCAGACTCCCCACTGAGCAGGGAGCCTGATGTGGGGCTTGATCCCAGGACCCTGAGATCATGACTGAGCTGAAAGCAGATGATTAACAGACTGAGCCACCCAGAAGCCCCTCTACATACCTGTGAAATTTCCAGATTTCCTTATGTTATTAATTTCTAATATCATTTCATTGTGGTTGGAGAAGATACTTTGTGTGACTTCAATATTTTTACATTGATTGAGACTTGTTTTGTGGCCCCAGATGACCAATCCTGGAGAATGTTCTATGTGCACTTGAGGAAAATGTGTACCCTGCTGTTGTCAGGTGGAGTGTTCTACATACATCTGTTAGGTCTAATTGATTTATAGTGTGGCCAAGTCCTCTAGTTCCTTGTTAATCTTCTAATTGTTCTATCCACTATTGAAAATGGGGTACTGAAGTACCCACCTATTATTGTTGAACTGTCTATTTGAGCCTTGAACTCTGTCAATGTTTGTTTCACATATTTTGGGTCTCTGTTGTTTGGTGCACATATGTTTACAGTTGTTATATTTTCTTGGTGCATTGACACTTTTATCAATATATTATGTCCTTCTTTGACTCATATAATAATTTTTGACTTTGAGTCTTTTTATATAATATTAGTGGAGCCACCTCAGTTCTCTTTTGGTTACTATTTGCATGGAATATCTTTTTCTATCCTTTTACATTCAACTGACCATGATATTATAACAAAGAAATTTTGTCTTATCCTGCAGAAAAGAAAGAGGCATTGAAAAAAATCAGAAAGGACAGTGACATAATTACACCTTCATGTTAGAAAAAGAACTCTGAGAACCATGTGGAAGACACATTAAAGAGACTGTGACTGAGGCATTCTGGCCCCTGCCAAATAATGTGCCTCAAACATAGCTTCTTTCTTCTCTGATGCATTTTCCTAATATTTTTCACATTCTTCAGAGGAGTAGTACCTGCCACAAAAATACTGGGCCATTTTGTGGTTCAGCTATTCCAATATGATTCAGTTGTGAAATGATATATAAAATTTATGTTTATAATATTATATAACACTGGTTTTGTTCTTTTGAGATGATGCACTTTAGAAAAATGCTAATGCCTTCCTTCTGAATTGAATACATCTCTAGAACATTTTTATTTCCTGTACACACCCATGTGTTTATGCATACATAATGAAAACTGTACTATTCTGGTATACACACTTTTTATGTAAGCATTATATATTCTAAAGAAGATATTTTGAACAGTAAAAGCAATAGCCTTCTGAAATAACATGGATTAGGAAATAGTAAAATCAATCAGAATTGCAGTAAATATTCATTATAACTCAATATGTGTTAATATCATACATTACTTATTACATTTAATTTCTTGATTATTTTTGCTTCCTTTAGTGTGTATTAAACATTAGCTGGCAGTGCTGGTTGCTGCTCTTTACATAATGAAAGATTACCCTCATCATGCAGGCTCTCACAAAAATATTTACATTTATTTTAGATCAATAATCTCATGTGAGTTTTGCGTAAAAACACACAAGAAAAAAACGGTTCCAACTCAGACATCTTGCAGCAGAGTATAAACACGAAGACTAGCATTTTGAAATTCCTTTGTAAACAGAAAGACTTGTATTATTGAACCACAAAATTAGTCAAGAGAGTTGCTTGCTTACTTTTCTGTTGCATATTATATTGGGCCTTTCCCTAAGTTTGTATTTGCATCCTGTTAGGCATGCAGAGAAAGGAATGTGTCTATTTGCATTTTTAACGTTTGGTATCTCTGGCATAAATGAAAGTAGGCCTTCATAGTCCTTCAGTACATTTCTTGTCATGAAAATATCTCCCCAGTGATTCACTAATATGGTAGAAGAAGAAGAAGTCAGAGTATTAGTAGAGAAGCCAGAATACTAGTGAGACAATCTTCATACACCAGTAAAAAATTTAGGCTCTTGGTTAAATTTACATCTCAAATGTAATTTTTAAAATATTATGATGAGATTTGGTCATGTCCTCCTTCCTCAGAAACCCATCCATTGCCCCCAAACATTCCATGTGTTTGTTGATACAAATTTTTCCTTGACTCGAATATTTGTGTCTAACCACAAGGAATGGTACCACTTGGGATCTCACAGTAGCTCCATGATATGTGGATTCATTTAAGCTAATATTCTAAGGCATCGGGCAGTCTGAATGCAAATAAGAGAAACAATTGGATAGCAGTGGTATCTTCTGAAAATAGCAGCACAAATTGGAGATTAAGGTACAATTCATATATGTACTAACTGAAGACATCACAGATATAAAGGCTTCAGATACAGAACAGTGGGCTCAAATCCCAGTTTTGATGCTGACTCATTGGATGAATTTTTGTCAACTTCTAATTGATTCATTCATTTTCAAGGACAGATCATTATTCAATAAATATTTAAAATAGCCTAAGGTAAGCCAGGAATTTACCTACTGGAATCTCATGTTATCATACTTAACCTGTCCCTTTGTTTTTAATATTGTATTAACGGTAACATATGCGAAATACTTAGCACAACATATAAGACATTGTGGGGGTTTCAACACAAATTTGTTGAATGAATAGATGGATGGAATAGCAATAACCAAATATGAAAATTATTGTAAAGTAAAAAAACAACTTTCTTAGTATATGAAACAATCTTTTTAGGTAAGAACACATTAGATTGGATAGGCCTATATATAAGTCCAAAGAGAAAACAAACAAGTAATGTTTATAATTTTTCCACCACTCACAATATTTCATTATATATACTTTGGTTTCCAAAATAATTTTGTGCCTCAGCTTATAAGCACTATCATATTACCACTGCATGGAAACTTTATATAATTTTTGTTGCTGTATTTGAAACATCAAAATGCGTGGTGCAAACTTGTCAAACCCCTCACAGATTAAAAAATTGCATGGTGTCTCAGATTAAAATAAGAATGTGCCTCCACTCATGTAATTTTTTGGTCATTGGCAATAATGAAAATTTTTCTCTAGCATGTAGTTTGTTATTTATGAAAATTTGTATGTTGATACCCATTAAGCAGAGAAAATCCAATTGTAATAAATATCTGGTTTTTAAAATATGTTGGAAAATATATTATGCATAAAAACGTGTATGACAAGTATGTGAAGTTAGAGAATAATGAATAGAACCAATGCTTCACTAAGATAAATATATTAGTACTCTGAATATATTTGTGTGGGCTACTCCCCAGTCACTCCTCACACCAGTGTCAGCTCTTTTTAATTTGGTGATATTTATTTCCTCCTTTTTCTTTGTAGATTTACCACAGTAGTGGATAGCCCTAAAAAACACATACATGTTTTAATTTTGCTTGTTTGTCAGCTTTATAAAAATGGACTGGTACTGCATTTATTTTTCTCTGACCATGCTTTTTATTTCTCAGCGTTGTTTTTAGATTCACCCAAGATGATTTGTGTACCCTGTTTCAACATTTTCGTTGCTCAAAAATAGTGATTCTTGGAAATTTGGAGTCTCAGGAGTCCTTTTTCTTCTCTCCTTAATAGATGGTAAAATTATTTTCCCTGCCGATTGCAGTTTACCACTGTCCGTATCATCACTTCAGCAAAATGGGCATGCTTGCTGATTCCCATATTCATGCTTTCCTTCTCCGTTTTTGCATATGCTCCACCCGTCCTCAGCCAATGCATGAAACATCTAGGACTTTACAACTGAATTGTTAAGGATATACATCTGTTGCTTGCTTTTTTGTTTTATTTTTCTCCTTGTTTTATGTGAAAACATTAAATTTTACTAAGTTATGTGAAACCATTACTTCCATCTGCTCCTACCATCCCTCCACGATACGGCTTTCTTCTTACTCAAGCGCTTTCCCAAGAGGGACTGTAAGTACATCTTGGTATGGTAAGCCATCTGATGCCTTGAAAAGCTGAAAATTTCTTTATTTGAACTCTAATTGTCTTTAATAAGTGGCATAGGTTTAGATTTGATGGGGTCTTTTTTGGGGCGGATCAGTCCAAGTCTTTTTTTTTTTAAATTTTTATTTATTTATTTATTTATTTTGAGAGCAGAGCGAGAGAGCAAGAGCAGGAGCAAGGGGGAGGGGCAGACGGAGTGGGAGCAACAGGCTGCCCAAGGGGGGGGGCGGGGGGCTTCATTCAAGGACCCCGGGATCATGACCCCAAAGGAAGGCAGACTCTTAACAGACAGTCTAAGTCTTTTAAGAAATCAAATAATCTAGTGATAACTGAGTTGAATATGAAAGTAGTTTTAAGGTTACTGACTTCCACACTTCAGAACACTGCCCCCTTCTCCTTCCACGGACGCCGCTGAAGGTAGGAAGCCCCTGGCCGCACGTGGCTTCGCGTCATTCACCCGCCGGCAAAGTGCCAGGGCTCCCGCGCCGCCTGCGAAGCGACAGCAGTGTCCTGGGCGGCCTGTGGTCCGACGCCGCGAGGCGCGTGTCCCGGACCTCCGCGGGGCGCTGCCAGGGCTTTCCCTACCCGGGCACCACCACCGTCGTGTCTCCCCAGAGCAGGCCCTGAGGCCACTCACAGCTCTTGTTCCCCGGGCCTGCTCGCTGGGAAACATGCAGCGTATCACCGTGGAAGTTTCTGCTGCAACCGCTGAGGTGACGCCGAGACAGAGCCAGAACCCGCGTCACGAGGCACAGGCTCCCGGGACACAACCACCCTGCTGTCACTGCATCCGGATCAGCTCTGCACCAACCAGCACCACTGTCTCAAACCCAGAAAACAAGGTCAAAGAGAGGCCCTGCCTCGCCCCAGCTGTAGGCGCCCCTCAGTCACCCTCCGCCAGTCAGAGGCACGTCCCACCTTGAGCTTCCAGCGGCGCATGCGCCGCCAATCCCCGCCTCCCTCCCCTCAGGGTTTGGAGCCCATCCACAGAGGCCGATGGCTACCCCTTCCCTTTACTGGAACCGGGCTCACCCCGTACAGCTCCAGCCCGTGGTGTGTGGGAAGCAGACCCCAGTACCCCGCAGCCCCCGGCCCCTAGGGTCACGTAGCTCCCACAATGCAATGCGGCACCACGCCTAAGGAAGTGGTGGGAAAGGCCTGGAGCCGCCTTCTCTGAAGTGCGCAGGCGCAGGAGGTGGCGCACGCCTTTGTCGGAGGCCCCGCCCACTGCTCCTGAGGGGACGAGGCTCCAATCAGCCTAGGTGCACGCGCTGTGCTGCAGCTTCCAGAGCTTTCCTGGGCCCCCGAGGGGAGCCCTCTGTGGCTGGGAGACCGGCTCCGAGAGGTTCTCCACCCTCCCCTCAGGGGACGTTCCGGGGGGCAGCGATGAAGGCGCGGGGAGGAGGATGGAGATGCAGAGCAAGGTGCGCGCCAGGTGAGACCTGGGGGGGGGTGGAGAGCTTACCTGGGGGACCCCCGCGCAGCACGTGGTGTCGAGGCTGAGGCACCAGCGCTGTTGTCCCCACTGGGTTCCCCCCACTGGTGTGAGTGCTGCAGAGGGTTTTGTAAATGCTGTGCGTGTCTCAAGCTCCTTGTGATGATTTCGGGGGACCGGGGGCAAATCTCAAGACAGGAGTTCTCGGGCATTCTGCCTTGGCCCCCGTGACGCTGAGGTGCTGTTTCTCACGGGTGATCTTCCTCCGCTGTCGGCATCTTGCGCTTCAGGTGTGGAAAGCGATTTAGGATTTAGTGGATTCGGAAACGTCAGTGGGTTAATCTGTACCTGTCGATCCCTTCTCTCCGCTCTGAGTCCCATGCCACGATGCGGCTGGCGGTCTTCCCCCAGCAGTGTGTCTCTCCTCCCCGTGCCCCCTCCCTGGTCTGAGCCTGCTTCACTCTGGTCTGCGCTTTCTGCCCCACACCATCACCCGACCGTTTCTGCGGCCGTGTGTGCGCTCCAAGGGCCTTTGTTAGTGGGCAAGTCCATCCGTGTCCCTCCAGCTCTTGGCGTGGGTGCGGGAGTCCCTGCTGCTTCGTCGTGCTCGGAAACATCAAGCCTACTGCTTGATAAACTCGAGAGCAGTGACTTTGCGTCTTTGACATCCCCTTCTCAGTGACTGATGGACGAGGAGGGGAGGTTGGGTTGCTGATGCTCCGATGCTCTCTCCTTTGGTAACTGTTTCTGTCTTACGAGAGAAGTAATACGACGTCTGTATGCCGTTCATGCAGCGTGTTCGACACCCAGACAGTTGAGGCAGGGGTGATCCCCTTTCCAGCAGCCAAGTGGCACTAGCTAAAACTCTCCAGACACGGGGAAGTCATTTAGCAGCACTGCACAACGTTGTGCTAGCCATTGAGGGACCTCAGAGGATTTGGCCCCAAATCAAATCATTAGACAGCCACAGGCTTGCATTTGGTTAAGGAAAATTTTTATTTCTAAGGATAACCAATAGATAACTCCAACAGGAGATTTATAAAGGTGTATTTTTGAAGAAGGAGAAGATAACATTGTCCTGAAAGCTCAGATAAATGGTTCAAAATTTTTTCTTTGAGGCATTGTGAATTTGCTCGGAAACTAGGTACAAATATAAAATGTAATTAAGACTAAGTAGAAAAACCAATTAAAGAGATCCTAGAGCTGAGGTGAGATCCCCAGGTGACCAGACTTGTCATTGGTAGAGAAGCTGTCGACCCTCCAACAGATTTCACACCTTAGGTCGGACGCCTAATGATGAGAGCAATGACCAGAGGCCTGCGGCCTTCCAGGCTTTCAGGACTGATGGAAATGCTGAGGTTCCTCTGATAAAAGAACTTGATAAGCAACCCTGAAAATTACATTCTCTCCAACACTGAGGAGAGGGCTCTTTAGGCGGAGTTGCTTTGATTACATAAGTTCTTATTCTTTAAATGCCATAGAGAAATCCAGATCTAACACACGTGCACCCTGCACACACACACACACACACACACAAAGACCTTAAGGGAAGAATACCCCAAATACCAAAGTGTTTAAAAAAATGCTTCTCTCTTACTAGTGGGAATAAAGGAAGCAATTATTTTCTTTTTACTTTTATGCGTTTTTTACAATGAGCAATTACTGCATTTGTTATTGGAAAAATATTATTAACAGGAAGAATATAAACTAGCCTATAATCATTCTTTCTGCCTTCCTACAAGGTGTTGGGAAAAGCCTTCCATGATTTCTTCTGAATTTTATATTCTTTCTCTTATTAAAGCTAATTTTGAAAATGAACTACATTGATAATAGGGGTGCTAATTAGTACTAAAGGAAAGAAGGACAGAGGGGAAGTATACCATAGTGACAGGGCCATGTGGTACGTAGAATGTGGCACCAGGCCACCAGGCCATTTCTGGCACATGGTCTGTGTTTTTGATCTTTTCTTTTACCAGTGCTCCAATGCCAACAGACTGGAGTTTGACAGTCAGTTTAGCAGCTTTTCCTGTAGACATGACCCTAAATTTTAAGTATTCACCATGCCATTCTGGCAATAATCATGTAACAAAAATGTCTCAGGGCAATGTGCTGCCTAATTTGTTTAAATTGTGAGCAGACAGCCATGAAAAATGAACACCAGACAATGAAGATTGGGTGTATATATAGCTCTTATTCACGCCATCATATTAAAACAATTTGGTAACTCATTCAACAGTTGTTAAGGATTAATTGTTAATAATTTTTTGTGATATAAACTTTTAGCTTCTGGACCATCAGAAAATGTTCCTGCCTTCACAGAGCTCACATCTTAGGGGCAGAGGCAGATAGAAAGCAAGTGTGCAGATAGACATCCTCAATTATAATTACCCGAGTGACACCCTGGGATGTGACCTCTGTTCCCCAAACACAACATGATGATCAACGAGATAAGCCCAACATTTAACAACCCCCGAATGTTATGTAGAAATGGAAGTATTATTGCTTTTACATAATCAAGTATTGTTTTGTGTTTTACCCTTTTTTCCTCTATCATAACTTTGGGTAGAAACTAATCACCAGGCACATGTGCACATATGTGTGTGTGTGTGTGTATATACATATATATATGTATATACACACACAGGGATAGACACTCAAAGTACTTAGATTCTTTGATTCTGTCCTTCTCCTTCCTTCCACAAGTTTTGGCCCCAAGGGCATGTCTTAATAACCGTCCTTCATGCTAAATTCTCTCACAGATTGTGCTTCTCGGGAACCCAAACTACAATGCATAGGAAATTAGGCTCTGGAAACAGAATGGCCTTTCATAATGGTCTTGAGTAGGACCCAGATAGCCAGACCTTTGTACTTTCACCATCCTGTCTTTGGGTCAGGGCCTCTGTGGAAGAGGTGTGGCAGCTGTAGCCAATGGGCTTTTCCCTCCTGGGTCCTAACTACCTCAGACATCCTGGACCAGAGGCTGATGTCCCTTTTCTCTTCCTCCTTCCAGGGAGATGGGTGGGCGTGGGGTTGAAACTCCAGTCAGTGAGGTTGCTGCGGGAGGGGGAGTTGGATCCACAACAAGATGGGCACAGAGGTGTGGTGAGAGAATGCGCATGGATGTCTCTGGAACCGTGAAAGCCTCTGGGTTATGTACGTGGAGGAAAGGAAAGAAGTGATAGAAGAGTGTAGCCCAGCCTCATAATGCCCATCCTGACCCCATCAGAAAATGATTTACAAACATGCTTACTCCTGTGACTTCAGTGTTGAAGGGACTTCTGTTCCTCCCCAAGTGATCATGTCCATCTCCATGCAGGGAACATTTTCTTCCTTTCATTACACGACTAAAGATTAAAGTAAAGCCATTAAAGTGGAAATTTCACATACGTGTAAAAATGTGTTCAAGCAAATAATGCCAATGTAAGTATCACATTCTTCACTATTCTGAAATAGGACTTCTGAGGATGGCATTATCACTAGAAGAAAAAAATGGACTAAAAGAGAGAAACATGGATATTAAAAACACAGTTAATTGCATTCTTGGCCTTTTTTAATTTTTAAGGGAATGCTTATATATATAAAAAAGCGGAAATGAAGTTAACAGGCATTTCCTGAATTCATACTTCTAATAAGAATATGAGGAGGTGGGGTGCCTGGGTGGCTCGGTTGGTTGAGCATCTGAATCTTGGTTTTAGCTCAGGTCATGATTTCAGGGTCGTGGGATCGAGCGCCAAGATGGGCTCCGCGCCCAGTGGGGAGTCTGCTGGAGATTCTCTCCCTCTCCCTCGCCCACTGATGCTCTCCCTCTCACTCTCAAATAAGTAAATAAATCTTTAGAAAAAGATTTAAGAATATGAGGAGATGAAGATATGAGGGAGAGAGAATACCTGTCGTCATGGTTCAGACCTGGATGAATTAAGAGTCCATTTTTATTTAATTTTGTTACTTTTGGTCTCTTTGATAGAAACGACCTTTTTTTTTTGTTACGAGGTAGAGTATAAATTTGGAAATCCAGAGTATAACAATATTCATAATACAATTTGGAATTAAAAGTGCCCTAAGAGTTCACTGCAACATGAGAGGTAATCAGATAAGCTCCATTGGTAGGACATTTGTGATAAAGTTTAGGGGTGAAATCATTTTGGGAGCTGTGGACAGCATTATCTTCTAGAACCAATGCATTATAAAATATGAAATAGAATTTGTCTGTGGATAATAGTTTGATTTGATTGGTGGCAAGTAAGTCTGCAAGGCTAGTCTGGGGACTGTATTTTAGTAAGCTTTGCAGGTAATATGGAATGCATGATGACTTTGAGCCAGGGATCAGTGTTCTCAGAACTGCACTTCAGAAGCATAACCTAGGATCAAGATTTGGGGTAAATTTAAGTGGCTGGAGGTAAGAGGTTGAGTGAACTGTGAAGCAGAGTAGAATGAGCATGAGCATGAACATGGAAAAACACAGTAGTTCCCCCAACTTGTAAATTATGTGACCCAGCCAAGCTTCTTAGTTAGTCTCAGTCTTAATTTTCTAATAGCTATAAATGGAAGCAGAACAGCTATTTCACAGAAGTTCATGTAAGCAAAAAGCAACAAGATTTGTAAAATATTTGAGTGCATATTTCCAGTAATTACTAGTTCTGTCTGTCTGTACCTACCAGCCATCCAGGCTTCTATTATTGTGTTCTGGGAGTAAAAGAGATGTGCCATTGAGCATTAGTAATGAGGATAAACAGGAAGAAGGAACACCTACATAGCCTACATCCGTGATTGTACCCCCAACAGAACATGGTTTATTAAAATGAATGGCAATATGAAATTGTGGCAGATCATCCCAGGACTTCTTTTCGGCTGAAAATTGTTAGAATAAAGAACCATGAATATTTCAGAAATGAGCAGTTAAAAACCTTTGATACCCCATTCGTGTTGCCTAGTCTTTTCTTCATCATGGAAAATTTGTGGCCAAAAATTTCTGGATATGGGATTTGATGGTCTGAATTGATGCCAAACTTAGGGCTTAAAGTGAATTTTGAGAATCGGGGAAATTTGATGATTCTGACAAGAAGATACATTGTGAAGACATTTTGGCCATGCATCAAATGGATAATCAGATTTCAAGGAGTCATTACCACGGGAATTCTATCCTTTCTTTGCAAACAAGATTGGTTTTGGTTATGAAATGCACCAAATTTAAACTATTGGGAGAGAGAAGTATTGTTTTTAAGCTGTCTTGTTTCATTTGTCAGTGTTTTCACACAATAAAAAAACCAAATTATCTCTACCACTTCTTTCTTGAGATGTTCCCAAAGGCTTACAAAAGGAGAGAGAAGAAAGCAGTAGAAAGAGCAGGGTAATGTAGAAGCAACATGATAGAATTATGTAAAAAGAATGAAAAATAATGTAAATGCATATATGTATATTAAAGATACTATGCTGTTATTTTAATATTTATCAATGTGTGTATATGTACGTGGTTGGGTAAGAATATTGCAAAAACAGTCTTTGAGTCCATACTTAGGACAGAGAACACATCAAGACAACTAGAGAACGCACAGGACCAGTAGCGCCAAAGGCAGAGAAGGATAATAAATAACAACTTCCTAGAATTACTGGTCCAAACAATTTTTTCCTCTGAATTTAAATATAATATGTGTTCTTTAAAAAGATTTATTTATTGGGCGCCTGGGTGGCTCAGTCGTTAAGCGTCTGCCTTCGGCTCAGGTCATGATCCCAGGGTCCTGGGATCGAGTCCCACATCGGGCTCCCTGTTTGGCGGGAAGCCTGCTTCTCCCTCTCCCATTCCCCCTGCTTGTGTTCCTGCTCTCGCTGTCTCTCTCTCTGTCAAATAAATAAATAAAATCTTAAAAAAAAAAAAAAAAAAAAAATTTATTTATTTCATTTTTTTCATTCTTTTTTTTAAATTTTATTATGTTAGTCACCATACAATACATCATTAGTTTTTGATGTAGTGATCCACAATTCATTGTTATTTATTTTAGAGAAAGAGAACATGCGTGCATGTTCGATTTTTAAAAATTAGAATAAAATGAGCCAAGATACCCGAAAGTAGTCACTGTGCAGTAACGTGATGTGTGTTGACTTTTTTTGAATACATGTATGGATTCATAAGATACATAAGTCATATATATAATTCTACCTTTATGATTTAAAATTATATTACCAGCACAACCATATATTATCTGTTATGCAAAAAATGTTTTATGGTGGCTTCATGCTATTCTGAGAGACCATCTCACTGTTTTCCAGTAATTAGACCTTAGGATTGCATCCCAATTTTATCTGTTATAAACAATACTTCATATAATCAGTTTGTTCCAAAAACAAATTTTCTTTTTTTGTTTAAAGATTTATTTATTTGAGAGAGAGAGAGAGTGAGAGAGAGAGCCCAAGAGGGGGTAGGGTCAGAGGGAGAAGCAGACTCCCTGCTGAGCAGGGAGCCCGACGTGGGACTCGATCCCGGGACTCCGGGATCATGACCTGAGCTGAAGGCAGTTGCTTAACCAACTGAGCCACCCAGGCACCCCCAAAAACAAATTTTTAAGTGCAGGTGCTAACTTATCAAATGTGGCTTTTTAAAATAACAGGGAACAAGAAAGATCAAGCTTCCTTATGCAGGGATCAGTTCTCAGAGGGAAGCAGACTGTGTGGTTGATGCTTATTTTCAGTGTGGTTAGTAGGTAAAGGAAATTATTCATGAAGGATTGTGAATTGGTCTAGGTTAGTGCAAAGAGACTTTGCAGTGATGTTTCACATAATGCTATCATTTAACATTAAGTGAGTAGTTACTGTGTGCCAGGCAATATTCTGAGCCTTTTATACACAAAAACTCATTTAATCTTCACTATAACCCTCTGATTGGTACTAGCATGCATCCTCATTTTACAGGTGAGGGAAATAAGGTACAAAAATATTGTGTCACTCTCCCATGGTCACTCACTGCTAAGCAGAAGTGTCAGGATCTGGACCACCGTGCCCAAGTGCTCTCATGCCCATACCAATCTTGCAATAGTGCCAAGGTATTTAATATTGACTGTGCTTGAACAAATTTATCATGACCTGCATCATCAGAATTCTTGTTTACAATCCTGGAAACTAGAAGGCAGAGGAACAATATTTATAGATTATTCAGTGACAGAGCTGCCATCTGAGATTATTACATACCCAGCAGGATAGCAATCATCTGAGAACAGAAGGATACAATCTGATGTACACGTGCTTGGTAGGTGTACCATCCATGGTATCATTCTGAAGAAACTGACCAGGTGATTTCTCTAAACAAAAGGAAATGGCATCAAAGCAAGATTGAAAGATAAAAACAGAAAAGTTGTACAAGAATAAATAGTGCATCCCGTGAATTTTATGTTCCTAGCTAAATATAAATGGATAGAAATTTGCCCCTAGCTGTGTTGGAGTGACAAGGACTGCACTTAACCTACTGTCATAACTAATTAGAAAAATGGGAAAAATACATGAAGCAACTGTTTTCAGACACTGGATAACAAGTAGCCTCTCACTGTGATTTTTGAGAGAAAGCAAACAAATGAGGTGAGTCCTGTGATTGTTATCCAACTTTTTGCCTGGAGGTAACTTTTGGACCAGGAGCAAAAGGAGAGGGCCTGCACACAGAGCCCAGAATTCTCATTGGATTGAAGAGAAGTTGATGGGATGTTTGCAAGGCTGAGGGGCCCAGAAGTTGCAGGACAGAACTCTAGAAGGAAGGAAGTCTCCATGAAGAAACGTTAGTGGTCAGTACAGGTACAAGGCCATGCATGGGAAGGTGGACTTTAAAAAGGCTAGGTGAAATATCATCAAGGGATGGTAAGCTGAAAGCTCCCCAGAGCTCACACATGGTACGGGATTGTTTGAACTATGACTGGACCAATTGGAGAATTCTCAATGGTTCACTGAGGCCTTTCACAGGAACCCCTATGGTCATGCCTTATAGAAGAGTAGAACTTTCTATGGAGTAAAGGCTACCTTATACTCATACTAACAAAACATGAAAGTAGACTGCAAAGGGAACATAGATTTTTTTTTTTTTTTGCCATAGGAAGTTTCACAGTAAAAAGCTTTTTAAAATCCATCCAGTTTTTTTTTTTCTTTACACAATTTTGGAAAAAAATAATTAAAATTTTCTTCGTAAATTAAAAACATATATGAAGTGGTACATAATTTATAAATAAATATTTGTATATTGGGTTCATGCTCAGAACTTCACTGGAAGAATTGTACAATCTAAAGATTGTAGATCAGTTGTTCATAATGTTGAGGGTAGGATTCAGTCTAAACGTCCAATGATAATGGGCCATTTAAAGAAATTAGGTGTATCTAGCCCTTCAACAGATGAATGGATAAAGAAGATGTGGTCCATATATACAATGGAATATTACTCAGCCATCAGAAAGGATGAATACCCAACTTTTACATCAACATGGATGGGACTGGAGGAGATTATGCTAAGTGAAAGAAGTCAAGCAGAGAAAGTCAATTATACGGTTTCACTTATTTGTGGAACATAAGGAATAGCATGGAGGACATTAGGAGAAGGAAGGGAAAAATGAAAGGGGGGAAATTGGAGGGGGAGATGAACCATGAGAGACTATGGACTCTGAGAAACAAATTGAGGGTTTTGGGGGGGGATGGGTTAGCCTGGTGATGGGTATTAAGGAGGGCACATTTTGCATGGAGCACTGGGTGTTATACGAAAACAATGAATCATGGAACACTACATCAAAAACTAATGATGTACTGTATGGTGACTAACATAACATAATAAAATTAAATTAAAAAAAGAAATTAGGTGTATCTGTTTTAATAGCTTACTATATATCATTAAATTCACCATTGAATTACATGGAAAATAATTGTATTTCCTACCAAGTGAAAAAAGCTTAAGAAAGCACTTATAAATATAATATACATGTTTAATGTATATTTTCATGTTTTCATGTGAGTTAGAAAATGGAAGGTTATGTATTGCAATGAACATAGTGTTCATTTTATCTGTGTATATTTAGCTATCTACTGTATATTTTTTTGCTTTCTTCTTTGTCATTTTTTTTTGCATTTTCTGTAAGTACATGAATTTTATAATTAAAAAAATATGTAAGTATTTGAAGGGCTACATCATATTTGCATTTCTGACAGTCATATCCCCTAGAATATTGTTGGAATTCAGTTTATATTTAATGAATCTATGGATGGATACATGAATTAATGAATAAAATTTTATTATTTTTGAAAAATTATTCTCAGAGGTAAATATATTATTTTGTTTTCTAATTAAGCAGCGCTATACTAAGTATTCAAAAGTAATAATATAAAATTCTGAGTAGTCATCTTTTGTTCTTTGCTTAGATATTTTAAAAAATATTGACTGTACTTGTGCTCAGCTTTTTCTCCTTGCATTTATATTAACAAAATTTTAAAAGAATCTGATGGCCCTCTAGTAGTTCATTAGAATTGAAAGCCTCAGCAGCATTAATTGGTTGTTTGAGAACCAAAGTTTGATCCCGATCACAGACTGAGTATTTATGATGCTCTAGTTCCTCTTCAGTTACTACAAGTTTCATTACATGATCTTTATAAGATGGAGTCAGTAAGGGTGATGGACGTCATGACTCAATGAATTAACACAGTGTGAGGGACGGGAGACAAGGAGGAAAGAGAAAACAGGGAATGTAAACCCTATATTTATCTCACATAAAGAATGTGAGGGAGAAGAAAGTGAGGAACCAGGAATAGAAGGAAAAATGGGTGTAGGTAGAAGACTTCAGTCAGCAAAACAAGCAAAACCAAATAATGTTCATCATGTAAGTTATTTTCATGCAGACTTACTATGTTTCATGGTATCAAAATTCAGTGAAACCTCACTCATGACTTCCAGTTCTCTCACTCTGATCCAGCTTATCCAACTTGAGAACTGATTAGAGAAACATCCAGAAAAACACACAGTTGTGCGGGGATACCAGCAAAATTTGTAATATAGAGATGATACTTTGTAGGAAGAAATATTTATAACTAAAGTAATTTAATATTTCTACTATCATTACTATTAATCATCATTTATTAACTCTACATTTATTTATAAGACATTTCTGATATTCATTTTGGACTTACATAATTAATTGATATAAGTCAGAGAAAAATAAACCAGAGTATGTACATAACACTTTATTGCAAAGTTGACTAATAGAATAAAATTACAAAAATTCCAGTCAATCAGAAGAAAAACACATGCTAACACACTCAACACAGGCAATATGTTAAAGAAATGAGAAACAATAAAAACAAAGCATTTCATGGAATATTAATGTAAAACCAAGAAAAGCCATATTTTTCATATCAAGAAACTTTGTTTCAACTAATCTATTAAAATAAAAACACTCCCAAATAGCATTACAGAATAAAATGCGACTGTATTATATGTAAATCACTAAAACAAAGTGCCTCAAAAACACTGATGATAATCAGATGTTTAAAGTATGCCGGGCACAAATTGAAAGCGGTGGTCCTGTTATCACGCAGTGTTAAATTTAGAATTATTAAACATGATAGGACACAAAGAAGGACAATTAGCATCCCTTACATGTGAAATCCACATGCATGTAATAAAATACCATAAACATTCATGAAACAAAATAACAGGCGATTCAAGGAGAAATAGAAGCAATGCAGGAGGTGATTTGATGCATACTTGTTTTGTGACACAGTATGTGTACAAAATAATGATAAAGGTGACCCAGATAATTTGATGAATAAAAAGATGTACTTGATACAATGAATTCTGTACCTTGAAAACAGAGAATATGCCTTTTTTTTTTTTTCCAAGTGACCATATGCTCATCCGCAAGCCCAAGGAAACTATGGGTCAACTAAGGCATTTTAAACACGACTCTTGTAGCTATTTGGAAAATAGTCCCCTGTCCTGGTTCTCAGACACAAAAATTATGAATTGACTTGGGGCAGATTGTACAACCTGAGTCCGTGAGTGATGGATGAGGGCTTCTTCAGGTCTGAGGGCACTATTACCGCGCATTGATGAATCGCACAGGATATCTCAGAGATTGATGAAGCACACCTGGCCAGGTGAGATGTTCCCTGGCATGGATTCAGATTTGACTCCTATTAGGATTTTAAGCCTCATATACTAAATTGGATCTAGGAGACACTCAAGCTCCGAGGAGTTCTGGAGTGACCTTCATTCACTCCCATATTGTCAGTAGTCTGCAGCCTTGTTTTCTCCAGTGAGGAATTTCAGGGCCAAATGTTCAACTTGTCTGTAGAAATACTGCTGACCTCCTTGCTACCTGCCAGTAGTGTGCTGATGGATCTGTATCTTGTAGGTGATTAAACGCTGGTTGGTTTACCTGTACCTTACTGTTGACTCTTGTCAACAAAATGGCCATTTATCCTTAAGGAGTCACAAAAATTGACAGAGAAAACCTCAATGCATCCCAAAAAGAAGAAATAAAGATATTATCAAAATGCAACAACGAGTGAAGAAAAACAAGGAAATAAGCTATATTACCAGCATTTGAACACTTTCTTTAAAGGCTTTTGGCTAAGACTGGAAGCCTAGGCATGGTGGAGGGAGGAAAAAGTGTTACTGCAGAGTATCTCCAGAACAATTCCAATAAAATATTATAGTTTGATCTTTGTAGGGAAAAAAAGGCACAGTAAAGTATACAAATTGTTAGAGAACTCTTTCCAAGGAAAAGATAAAAGGGAGAAGAGACAAAGCGTAACTATGGAAAGCCAGACATGATAAGGGGAGAGAGCCACAGACAGGAAATTTAAACTCAAGAGGCTTTTTTGTTCAATGCTAAGCAAATCATTTTGAAAACATGGGTGAAATACATTATTAATAGTCTAGAAAACTGGAAATAACCAAAACTAATCAGTGAAGATATAGAAATCCTAAACAAACCTGTTAGCTTGGAAGAAATTAGGGAAAATTGTCAAACAGCAAAAACCTGAAGGATGTTTTAATCTGGGTGCTTTCCTCAGCAGAGTGGTGAAATCTGTGCAGGTAAAATGTTTAGATTGTTTATTAACATTTTCTTGTATGGAAATGAAAGCGACTTTGATGAAAAAGTTTTGTTTTGTTTTGTTTTGTTTTCTGACATCTGATTCTGGTCCTTCTAAATCTTGCATTCAAAGCCTTATAAAAACTTACCAATTAAATAAATGAGTTGCTGGTGAGAGACAGGAAGTCTCCTGTGAATTCTCTAAAAGAACAGGATTCCTGGGCCTGGAACAAATGAGTAGCAGCCCAGTAAATGTTTGTGGTAAATGGAATGACACATTTAAATGCATATAGCCTCACAGTAAGCATCAGGAGAGTTGGGCTATATACTAGTTCCATTACCAATGACTGACCTTGAGCAAGTCCTTTAACTGTTTTTGTGAATTTCATTTTCTTTGTGCCAATGGAAGATATTTGGCTTTTTAAAATACTGTATATTAATTGGTTTCTCACCAGTGTTTGAAGGATGCTTAAATAATAATAAGTTGAAATATTAAAATAATAGGAACATTTAATGTCTTACGTAAGTGGATGGAACACGATTGGTACCACTCCCTATGGGAGCCTTGCCTTGAATTGCTAAGAACATTTTATGGAAAAGTCTGGGTTTATCAATACCATACCCAAATGTGCAAACTCAACTTAGCTTTCTTTCTTCTCTCTTTTTTGAGGCATTCCTTTCTTTTAAAACTCTCTTCCCACTGGTAAGTGGGAAAATACAATTTAACTCCAATGTATTAAACTCAGTCCCATGGGATCATTCAAATAGTCCTTTGAGGAATCACTCAATACTTTTAGAAGAACATAGTCAGTCTCTAATATTACCCCATCCTCATTCCTCCACCCAGATGATGCCCATGTGTATGAGGGGGCTTGCTGTATCACATGGCAGCAGAGTAGGGGTCTTCCATTTTCTAGTTTGTTCTGTGGTTTCTTACTGATCTTCTCTATAGAGTAGTTGGTTAAGTTTACTCCCTGGTCATTCTGGCTGGAATTTCTGCTAGAAATGGTAGCTGGTAAAGCATGTAGCTTCCTTTTAGCTTAATTAAAACCTGGACATCTTGCAATGCAGACTTTACACACTTGGGTGCTTGCTGGTTTTGAGACCCTCTCTCAGTTACCTCCACTGCTGCTTTCTATCTTCTGGCCAGGCTGTCAATGGCAGAGAATTGACTGTGAAATCACCACTCCCTTCAACAGTTCGGACTCCACAAGTAGACCTGAACCTGACTACCTACTTTATAGAGACTCAAGAACTTCTGGGACCAGTCTAAACCATTTAAGAAAATGGGAAAGCTAATATCTAGCCTGAGAGAAGAAACAATTACATCATATACCCAAGGTTACTCTATTTAGGGAATCTCCTAAGTTTGTGTGGGATAAAGCAAAGCACATCCAAAATGCTCTAGAGGCTCATTTCCTTCTCCCTTCCAGGAGTCCGCCAGAATCTTGAGTCAGCATGTATAAGTTGATTCATTGGCAACTCTAAGAATTCTTATTTTCAAACAAGGTTATGTCCTTAGCAGGAAGATCCCATTGTTATGTAGTAGACTTCATGTTCTCTGCCCTCCTTTCTCTATAATAATAATAACACAGGCTGATGTGGAAGATTGGATCCTTTTATTGCGTACTTTCTTGATGTGGTCAGCCCTGCCCAACATAATGGCAAGAATGGCAAGAGAATATGGCAACATGGCACTATACTAGTTCTCTGTCTCGGATTTTCTGAAAATCCCTGGTTTTACAGATAAGGACACAGTTATGCCTGTTGCTATATGTCTATCCCATAGTTGTAGAATGAGAGGAACACTGCACACCTCCTTACTCCCTTCCTCAGGCCAAGAGGAGCCATTTTAGGGAATCAGCCAATATCCAGTGGTACGCTGGAGTGGGCTTCTGCCCACTCGTGACAGAAGATTGTTAAAGGTGTAAATAGCCTTTGTTGCAAATAAATGATATAAAATTAAATGAATTATATCAGAACAAGAATAATACATACTCAAGGCACATCACTTATTAACAATTTTATTACTATCTGTGCTCTTGAGATTATTGACCTTTATCTCTGTGTTGGAACTCCTACGTCACGACATACTCCTGCATGCTTCTTCCCAGGTCTGCTTTCAGTGGCATTGTGTTGTCGGCCTGAAATTGGTCATGGTAGGAGTATTTACCCTATAGAAAAAGGCAAACACTACAAACACAGGCTTTGGTTTTTTCTCCTAGAGAGCTGATTGTTAAACATTGGACAGCGCACCACTGATCTGTCTCTCCCAAAGTGGAGACCATTGTTTGTTGCTGACTAGGAGCCAGAACAGAGAACTATCAACATGGCTGTCAGACTCAAAGCTTGGCTTCATGAAACTCTTTCTCCTGCATAGGAAACACAGAAGAGTGTTTCAATACTGAACTGCAACATAGCCTTTCTTCAAGATACATAATCAGAGCTCAGTTATATACACCAACAAGAACTATGAGAAGAAAAATAATCATTTCAGTGTGGCTTTGTAATTCATTATCCACCTTATTTGGCAAGGTATTTACCTTTCCAAACGTGTTTAGCTTAACTCAATCAGGTGTTAAGTATCTGAGCAAATACCTTTGACTGAAGGGCTCTGCAACCTATCTTGGGAGAAAGGAAAATAGCTTGATTAACATATTTTGCCCAAATAATACATAAGAAAAATAATATTCTTGCAATTCCTTTTATGCCAAGATTTCTAAAGTTGTTTGAAATTAACTACTCTTTGGTTTCTATGTTTTTTGATTCTTATGTAAAAGTCTTAATTTATTCTTTTATCTAACACACACTTAAAAGTAATGATGGAGGTTCAAGGATGAATAAGGAGTGGTCTCTGCCCTTAAGGATATCATAGTCTAATTGGTGGAGACAGCCAGATAAACAGGAAATACCCAACAACAAAGTGAATGCAGTGATATAAATGAAGGATGGTTTGTGGGAGCACATGTGTAGATAACTCTGTCTTCAAGTATATAAACATGATATTGCCTCCTTCCTCCCTCCCCTTCCGTCTCCTCTCCTGTATCCCCTCAATGCTCCTGCTGGGTAAATCCATCTGAAATGTATGGTGATATCCCTCATCCTCGGTTCCTTCATGTGGTACTGTGAAAACAAAACCAATTTTAGCATCAAAAGATATTTTCAAGTATTTTTCTTCACTAGGCAAGCTGTAAGAATCTTCAGCTGTTTTGTTGCCATGGTGAGTGGAGTGGAAGCGATATTTCTAGTCAGAAAGGAGAATCTAGAGAATGAATGCTAATATGAAGTAAACTAACAGCCATCATCCTTTAATGCAGTCAAGTTAAGTGTGAGAGTCAGCACCTCCTCTCAGACACTCAGGGAAGCATGTAATGGTGCATGAAGACAGGGTAGGGGTTGCCCATTTTCTCCTCTTTGCAAATTCAATTTGGGGTGTGTCTTAAGTTATAAATTTTACTTTATTTCAAGAATGGGCTTAAAATTTGGTTGTAGTGAGAAGATAATTTTTATGGGGACAGAGGAACTAGATTTCAGTCAGCCCTGCAGAAATTTATCACCATTAAAAAAAAAATTATCATCTTCTGTTTGGCCCAGGGAAGTTCATAAATTTGCAGGAGCTCAGTTTGTTTACCTATAAAGAGAAAAAAAGAAAAAGACAAAAAATAGGAAAACTTATAATCTTTGTCCTTATAGAAATATTTTGATAGTAAATAATATAATGTATTCTAAAAGACTTGTAAAGTCTTAGGAACCAGATAAACATTTAATTTTGCTGTCATCACATGGCAGTACCACACACAAAATGGTGTATTATTGATCACAACACCTGATACCATAAATACAGAGTTCTAGCTGGTCAGTGAAATTCCCTCACTATTTCAAATAACCTATTCCGTGCCTTTCTTTACACAGTTTGTGAGATAGCATGGTTCTTTATGGACTTCTATAGCTATAACTGTATTTAGGAGGCCAAACAGGTCTTCTGCCCATTGTTTTTGTGGAGGTTTTATCTTCTAATTACTTAATTGTAAGAATTGGTTGTGTATTCTGTACATAAGTTCTGTCCTGTTTAGACAGTATACAAAAAAGACATAGGATTGGCCAATAAACAGAAGAACAGGTGCTCAAATGCATTGGTGATTAGGGGAATGCAAATTAAAACCATGACGACATACTATTTCACAATTGACACGAGAGTGAATACAATTAAAAAGTATTGGCCAGAATATAAAACAAGTAGAACCCTTATATTTTGTTAATAGTAGAGTAAAATGGTACTTTGGCAAATTTTATTGCATTTTCTTTAAACATATACTAGGTGTTTTTCCAAAGGAAATAAAAATACGGTCAGGAAGACTATAACACACAACTACCACTTTATTCATAATGGCTTCAAATGGAACTAATCTAACTATTGATCCATAAGTGAATGAATAAATAATTTATATTTATAAAATGTAATACTACTCATCAGTAAAAATTAATGAAATGCTGATTTACACATCAATGAAACTCAAAAACGTGCTATGTGAAACAAGCTAGAAACAAAAGAATACGTACTTCGTGATTCTACTTATGTGAAGTTCCAAAACAGAGAATGTAATATATGGTGATACAAACCAGATAAACTGGGTGACAAGTGGGCTGGGATTACATTCAAAGTAGGCAGAACAGTTTCTGGAGTGATGGAAATGTCTTGAATTATGTGGTAGCTACATAGGTGTATGCCTTTGTCAGTATTCATCTGATTATATATTTAGATTTTGCCTATTTTATGTAAAGTGTAATTTATAAAGTTGATTTTATTTACTTTTTTAAAGATTTTGGTTTTTTTTGAGAGAGAGTGCACAAACACGAGCTGGGGTGGGGGGTCAGAGGGAGAGGGAGAAGCAGACTCCCTGCTGAGCAGAGAACCCTGACTTGGGGGGATCCCAGGACCCTTGAGATCATGATGTGAGCCCAAGGCAGATGCTTAACTGACTGAGCCTCCCAGGTGCCCCTATAAAGTTAATTTTAAATGATAAAGGTGAAATAAGAGCTTTCAGATAAATAAATACTGAGAAAATTTGTGGACAGCTGAGCCACCTTAAGAAATGCTAAGTGAGGTTCTTCAGGCTGAAAAGAAAAACTACCAGACAAAAACTCAGATCTCCCTAAAAACTTTTATATTTAGTCTTTGTCTTTTAAAGTTATTTTGCTGAAATACCAATTCATATTGGTAATTTTTAGTCAACACTTTAAAGATGTCATTCATTAACTTTGTGTTTCCATGTTTCTGATGAGATGTCAGCTATCATTCTTACTACACTTCTCATGAATGTGAAAAGTCCTTTTTCTCTGATGCTTTAAAGATTTATTCTTCATTTTTAGTGTTTATCCTTAGACTATGATATACATGAATGTGATTTCCAGGGGTTATCATTCTTGGGGTTTGCCAGACTTCTTAGATTTATGGGTTGATCTTTTTATCGGTTTTGATAAACTTAGCTCTGTTTCTCTTCTGATCCTTTTTTACTTCATTCTCTTTCCTCTCTTTCTGGAAATCCAGTGTCAAATATGTTAGGTTTATTTGATTTCCTACAGTTCCCTGATACTATGTTTGATTTCTTTTTCTTTATTTTCATGTTTAATGATTTGAATATTTCTCATTTACCTTTATTCAGGTTCACTGATTATTTCTTCTACTATGTCAAGTGCGTTGTTAAAGTCATTATGTATTTCATTTGATATTTTTAATCTTTTAGTTCTACAATGTCTACTTAATATTAGTTTAAAGTCTTTGTTTCTCTGTTAAAATCCCTGTCCACATATTCTAACCATCTTTTCCTATAAATTAATAATCCTTGTCTCCAGTAGTCTTTTCATTTAGTTATTTAATTGTTAATGATTTTATCTTAGCCTTTAATTCTTGATTCCTAATTCCAACATCTAGAACATCTTTTGTACGGGTCCTGTTGACTATTATTATTATTATTATTAGTCTTGATTATGGGTACCATTTCCTTGTATATTTATATGTCTCTAATTATGGTATGCTACACATTTTATATAAGGATTCAGCAGACACTAAAATAGGTCGTTTTATTTTGTTTTGTTTTTCTACTCTGGAAAACATACTTTCCCTTCTTAGGAGCCTAACTGAAGTAGCTAACAGCATGAATCAAAAGGAAATGAGGTTGGGCAATTGCAGATTTATGAAGTTTTACTTTACCTCTGGTTTCAAATGAGATACAAGGAAATATCTTTGCTTTTCTTCCCAATCCTAAACTTCTTGAGTTGACAGAGGGAATGTTGTCTTTGACCTTTTATGTTACCTGCAACTGAGTCTGTTTGTAGCTTTAGTTATATTCAGCTCAGCTCTGAATTCACCTCCAGAGGTGCCCTGTTTTTCAGCTCTGCTCCACCTCAAGTTAACTTATCAAATCCTAGTGGAGGAGAACTGTCAAGTGAAGATAACCTTTTTTGTGTGTTTGACTCTCTTCCAGTTACTATCAAGATTTTCCAAGCAACAATGTTAATAAAAGTTTGGCCGCTTTCTTCTTTTCCTAGAAAGATTTCTCTAGTTTCATCAGTCATGTGCTTCTACTTAACTTAGTTTAGGCAGCTGTGTCTCTTCGCTCCCCAAAGAAGGGTTTATCCTCTCCAGAATTTATTTAATCTAGATTTGTTCACATACATTGCTCTTGATGGCATAAAAGAGAAACATGCTTTTATTTTACTCAGTATTTTCTTGTTTCAATGGGAACAAGAGACTTTCACAGGAACCCAGTTACTATTTTTATTTTGCAGTTTGCTTTTTTATCTTTAACAGTTTCCCCTTATCTTCCTGAAGTGGACAGATCTCTCTAAAGTAGTTCATATAACTCTGCTTTATTATCTCCAATGGCTGAATGATGTATCATATTACATCATTACCAAAATGTATCCAAATAATCTCCTATTGATGGCCGTTCCTTCAAAAAATCATGGGATGAACAACCTAAATATATATGAGAAATATACTTATCTCATATCTTTGTGTGATTATTTCCAGGATTGGAATTTTTGACTCAAAAAGAACATTTATTTTAACTGGTTATAAATATTTCCAGATTATATTTACAAATAAGTATTATTAATAAATGCTTCAAAATTTTATGACTGCTACTTGCTCAAAACTCCTATCCTTCTCACCACTGTTGTATCTCATTCTTTTAAATTTTGCCAAATTGTTGGGGGCTAATTTCTTCCCCTACTCCTTTTTTTTTTTAATATTTTCTTTTCTTTTTTAATAGTGAATTTCATCTTTACTAGTAGCTAATAGTTGAACTTGATCTGTGAAGACCATTTATCTTTGCCCATATGCTTTGTCATTGCATCCTTCTTCTATTCCCTGTTGATTTTCAAGAACTCCCTGATTATTATGGATATATAAATGTACTTTATTTTTAGTTCTTTCTCTGCCTATATTCCTTACTAGGTTGGGAGCTTCCTGACATTATGTAAAAATTTATATTAACTTTTTTATATCCAAAAAAATTACAGTTGCTTGCCTAGACATTCCAATATTGACTGAATGAAATTGACACAGAGTGATAGATTTCATAATTATTCCTTTATTAAATAATGTGTACCCCACATGTCCTGTTATATAAACAATCAACTTGTTGAAATAGGTTCCAGTCTATTCTGTCTTCTATTTTAGTATTTGTGGTCATCAATGTGCTTTTTTTTTTTTAAAGATTTTATTTATTTATTTGACAGAGAGAGACACAGCGAGAGAGGGAACACAAGCAGGGGGAGTGGGAGAGGGAGAAGTGGGCTTCCCGCAGAGCAGGGAGCCTGATGTGGGGCTCGATCCCAGGACCCTGGGATCATGACCTGAACCAAAGGCAGGCGCTTAACGACTGAGCCACCCAGGCTCCCCATCAATGTGCTTTTTAATGAACCACACCATTATAACTCTATGTATAAAGTCCCAGCTACCTAGTCATCTGGACTACCCTCAATCGCTGTAAAAGCATTGCCTACCCTTTCCTAATGATTCATCTTTTTTTTTTTTTTTTATTTAAAGATTTTATTTATTTATTTGAGAGAGAGAGAATGAGAGACAGAGAGCATGAGAGGGAGGAGGGTCAGAGGGAGAAGCAGACTCCCCGCCGAGCAGGGAGCCCGATGCGGGACTCGATCCAGGGACTCCAGGATCATGACCTGAGCCGAAGGCAGTCGCCCAACCAACTGAGCCACCCAGGCGCCCCTGATTCATCTTTTTCTAGTGTATCACTTGTTCTTTCTGACTCAATAATTGATTATACTTGTAATACGGGCATGACATAAGAGCCATTCAAAACTGAGTTTGATCAAGGTACACCTACTTAGAGTCTGATGATAAGATATGTTTCAGTCTGATTGAATCTAATTAAAAAAGAAAAAGCCTCCTAAACTAGTATGTATATGTAGAAACATGGCCCTAGTTCATTTATATTTCTTTCATTGAAAGCTAACCATGAGACACGTTGGTTGAAAAACCCCACTAAGAATGGCAGAACATCACAATTGAAGCAGATGTTTTACTAACAGAGCATCAGGTGTTCACACCCTCATTGCCCATGGAAGCAGCTTTCCCTGGCAGAGTCAGGACACACCTGTGTCTTTTTTTGAGAATTTTTTTTTTTTATTGTGTTAATCACCATACATTACATCATTAGTTTTTGATGTAGTGTTCCATGATTCATTGTTTGTGCATAACACCCAGTGCTCCATGCAGAACGTGCCCTCTTTAATAACCCATCACCAGGCTAACCCATCCTCCCACTGCCCTCCCCTCTAGAACCCTCAGTTTGTTTTTCAAAGTCCATTGTCTCTCATGGTTCGTCTCCCCCTCCAATTCCCCCCTTCATTCTTCCCCTCCTGCTATCTTCTTCTTCTTTTTTTTTTTTCTTAACATATATTGCATTATTTGTTTCAGAGGCACAGATCTGTGATTCAACAGTCTTGCACAATTCAGAGCGCTCACCATAGCACATACCCTCCCCAATGTCTATCATCCAGCCAAACCATCCCTCCCACTCCACCCCCCACTCCAGCAACCCTCAGTTTGTTTCCTGAGATTAAGAATTCCTCATATCAGTGAGGTCATATGATACATGCCTTTCTCTGATTGACTTATTTCGCTCAGCATAACACCCTCCAGTTCCGTCCACGTCATTGCAAATGGCAAGATTTCATTCCTTTTGATGGCTGCATAATATTCCATTATATATATATATACACCACATCTTCTTTACCATTCATCTGTCGATGGACATCTTGGCTCTTCCCACAGTTTGGCTATTGTGGACATTGCTGCTATAAACATCGGGGTGCATGTACCCCTTCGGATCCCTACATTTGTATCTTTGGGGTAAATACCCAGTAGTGCAATTGCTGGATCGTATGGTAGCTCTTTTTTCAACTTTTTGAGGAACCTCCATACTGTTTTCCAGAGTGGCTGCACCAGCTTGCATTCCCACCAACAGTGTAGGAGGGTTCCCCTTTCTCTGCATCCCCGCCAACATCTGTCGTTTCCTGACTTGTTAATTTTAGCCATTCTGACTGGAGTGAGGTGGTATCTCATTGAGGTTTTGATTTGGATTTTCCTGATGCCGAGTGATATTGAGCACTTTTTCATGTGTCTGTTGGCCATTTGGATGTCTTCTTTGGAAAAATGTCTGTTCATGTCTTCTGCCCATTTCTTGATTGGATCATTTGTTCTTTGGGTGTTGAGTTTGATAAGTTCTTTATAGATTTTGGATACTAGCCCTTTATCTGATATGTCATTTGCAAATATCTTTTCCCATTCTGTCGGTTGTCTTCTGGTTTTGTTGACTGTTTCCTTTGCTGTGCAAAAGCTTTTTATCTTGATGAAGTCCCAATAGTTCATTTTTGCCCTTGCTTCCCTTGCCTTTGGCGATGTTTCCAGGAAGAAGTTGCTGCGGCTGAGGGCAAAGAGGTTGCTGCCTGTGTTCTCCTCTAGGATTTTGATGGACTCCTGTCTCACATTGAGGTCTTTCAACCATTTGGAGTCTATTTTTGTGTGTGGTGTAAGGAAATGGTCCAGTTTCATTCTTCTGCATGTGGCTGTCCAATTTTCCCAACACCATTTGTTGAAGAGACTGTTTTTTTTTCCATTGGACATTCTTTACTGCTTTGTCAAAGATTAGTTGACCATAGAGTTGAGAGTCCATTTCTGGGCTCTGTATTCTGTTCCATTGATTTATGTGTCTGTTTTTGTGCCAGTACCATACTGTCTTGATGATGACAGCTTTGTAACAGAGCTGGAAGTCCGGAATTGTGATGCCGCCAGCTTTGCTTTTCTTTTTCAACATTCCTCTGGTTATTCAGGGTCTTTTCTGGTTCCATACAAATTTTAGGATTATTTGTTCCATTTCTTTGAAAAAAGTGGATGGTATTTTGATGGGGATTGCATTGAATGTGTAGATTGCTCTAGGTAGCATTGACATCTTCACAATATTTGTTCTTCCCATCCATGAGCATGGAACGTTTTTCCATTTCTTTGTGTGTCTTCCTAAATTTCTTTCATGAGTATTTTATAGCTTTCTGAGTACAGATCCTTTGCCTCTTTGGTTAGATTTATTCCTAGGTATCTTATGGTTTTGGGTGCAATTGTAAATGGGATCGACTCCTTAATTTCTCTTTCTTCTGTCTCATTGTTGGTGTATAGGAATGCCACTGACTTCTGTGCATTGATTTTATATCCTGCCACTTTACTGAATTCCTGTATGAGTTCTAGCAGTTTTGGGGTGGAGTCTTTTGGGTTTTCCACATAAAGTATCATATCATCTGCAAAGAGTGAGAGTTTGACTTCTTCTTTGCCGATTTGGATGCCTTTGATTTCTTTTTGTTGTCTGATTGCTGTGGCTAGGACTTCTAATACTATGTTGAATAGCAGTGGTGATAGTGGACATCCCTGCTGCGTTCCTGACCTTAGGGGGAAAGCTCTCAGTTTTTCCCCATTGAGAATGATATTCGCTGTAGGTTTTTCATAGATGGCTTTTATGATATTGAGGTATGTACCCTCTATACCTATACTCTGAAGAGTTTGGATCAAGAAAGGATGCTGTACTTTGTCAAATGCTTTTTCTGCATCTATTGAGAGGATCATATAATTCTTGTTCTTTCTTTTATTAATGTATTGTATCACGTTGATTGATTTGCGGATGTTGAACCAAACTTGCAGCCCAGGGATAAATCCCACTTGGTCGTGGTGAATAATCCTTTTAATGTACTGTTGGATCCTATTGGCTAGTATTTTGGTGAGAATTTTTGCATCCATGTTCATCAAGGATATTGGTCTGTAATTCTCCTTTTTGATGGGGTCTTTGTTTGGTTTTGGGATCAAGGTAATGGTGGCCTCATAAAACGAGTTTGGAAGTTTTCCTTCCATTTCTATTTTTTTGGAACAGTTTCAGACGAATAGGTATTAATTCTTCTTTAAATGTTTGGTAGAATTCCCCTGGGAAGCCATCTGGCCCTGGGCTTTTGTTTGTTGGGAGATTTTTGATGACTGCTTCAATTTCCTTAGTGGTTATAGGTTTGTTCAGGTTTTCTATTTCTTCCTGGTTCAGTTTTGGTAGTTGATACATCTCTAGGAATGCATCCATTCCTTCCAGGTTATCTAATTTGCTGGCATAGAGTTGCTTATAATATGTTCTTATAATTGTTTGTATTTCTTTGGTGTTGGTTGTGATCTCTCCTCTTTCATTCATGATTTTGTTGATTTGGGTCATTTCTCTTTTCTTTTTGATAAGTCTGGCCAGGGGTTTATCAATCTTGTTAATTCTTTCAAAGAACCAGCTCCTAGTTTCGTTGATCTGTTCTACTGTTCTTTTGGTTTCTGTTTCATTGATTTCTGCTCTGATCTTTATTATTTCTCTTCTCCTGCTGGGTTTAGGCTTTATTTGCTGTTTTTTCTCTAGCTCCTCTAGGTGTAGGATTAGGTTGTGTATTTGAGACCTTTCTTGTTTCTTGAGAAAGGCTTGTATTGCCATATACTTTCCTCTTAGGACTGCCTTTGTTGTATCCCAAAGATTTTGAAAAGTTGTGTTTTCATTTTCATTGGTTTCCATGAATTTTTTTAATTCTTCTTTAATTTCCTGGTTGACCCATTCATTCTTTAGCAGGATGCTCTTTAGCCTCCATGTATTTGAGTTCTTTCTGACTTTCCTCTTGTGATTGAGTTCTAGTTTCAAAGCATTGTGGTCTGAAAATATGCAGGGAATAATCCCAATCTTTTGGTACCAGTTGAGACCTGACTTGTGGCCTAGGATGTGATCTATTCTGGAGAATGTTCCATGGGCACTAGAGAAGAATGTGTATTCCGTTGCTTTGGGATGGAATGTTCTGAATATGTCTGTGAAGTCCATTTGGTCCAGTGTGTCATTTAAAGTCTTTATTTCCTTGTCGATCTTTTGCTTAGATGATCTGTCCATTTCAGTGAGGGGGGTGTTAAAGTCCCCCACTATTATTGTATTGTTGTCGATGTGTTTCTTTGCTTTTGTTATTAATTGTCTTATATAATTGGCTGCTCCCATGTTAGGGGCATAGATATTTACAATTGTTAGATCTTGTTGGATAGCCCCTTTAAGTAGGATATAATGTCCTTCCTCATCTCTTATTACAGTCTTTGGTTTAAAATCTAATTTGTCTGATATGAGGATTGCCACCCCAGCTTTCTTTTGTTGTCCATTAGCATGGTAAATGGTTTTCCACCCCTTCACTTTCAATCTGGGGGTGTCTTTGGGTCTAAAATGAGTCTCTTGCAGACAGCATATCGATAGGTCTTGTTTTTTAATCCAATCTGATAGCCTGTGTCTTTTGATTGGGGCATTTAGCCCATTTACATTCAGGGTAACTATTGAAAGATATGAATTAGTGCCATTGTATTGCCTGTAAGGTGACTGTTATTGTATATTGTCTGTGTTCCTTTCTGGTCTCTGTTGCTTTTTGGCTCTCTTTGCTTAGAGGACCCCTTTCAATATTTCTTGTAGGGCTGGTTTCGTGTTTGCAAATTCCTTTAGTTTTTGTTTGTCCTGGAAGCTTTTTATCTCCCTTTCTATTTTCAATGACAGCCTACCTGGATATAGTATTCTTGGCTGCATATTTTTCTCGTTTAGTGCTCTGAATATATCATGCCAGTCCTTTCTGGCCTGCCAGGTCTCTGTGGATAGGTCTGTTGCCAATCTAATGTTTCTACCATTGTAGGTTACAGATCTCTTCTCCCGAGCTGCTTTCAGGATTTTCTCTTTGTCTCTGAGACTTGTAGTTTTACTATTAGATGTTGGGGTGTTGACCTATTTTTATTGATTTTGAGAGGGGTTCTCTGTGCCTCCTGGATTTTGATGCCTGTTTCCTTCCCCAAATTAGGGAAGTTCTCAGCTATAATTTGCTCCAGTATACCTTCTGCCCCTCTCTCTTTCTTCTTCTTCTGGGATCCCAATTATTCTAATGTTGTTTCGTCTTATGGTATCGCTTATCTCTCGAATTCTGCCCTCGTGATCCAGTAGTTGTTTATCTCTCTTTTTCTCAGCTTCTTTATTTTCCATCATTTGGTCTTTTATATCACTGATTCTCTCTTCTGCCTCATTTATCCTAGCAGTTAGCGCCCCCATTTTTTTGATTTCACCTCATTAATAGCCTTTTTGATTTCAACTTGGTTAGATTTTAGTTCTTTTATTTCTCCCGGAAGGGTTTCTCTAATAACTTCCATGCCTTTTTCAAGCCCAGCTAGTATCTTTAAAGTCATGATTCTGAACTCTAGGTCCAACATCGTACTAATGTCCATACTGAGTAGGTCCCTGGCAGTCAGTACTACCTCTTGTTCTTTTTGTTGAGGTGATTTTTTCCGTCTTGTCATTTTGTCCAGAGGAAAACAGATTAATGAGAGAACAAAATGCTAACAGGGTAACAACGTCCCCAGAAAATATACTCTAAACAAATCAGAAAAGACCTGAAGCCGGGGGAAAAGAAAGGGAAAGAAAGAAAAAAGAAAAAGAAAAAGATAAAAACAAGCAAAAACAGAACAAAACAAAAAAAAGAACAGAATATGATCAAATATGATCAGGCTGGTGCATAGATCAGTGCCACACACTAGATTTTGGGTGTATCTTGGTCTGTTAGAAGAAAGTGCCTCCCAAAATTTTAAAGAAAGAAAAACTTATATATGTACAAAAATAAGGGTTGATATGATGAAGGGATGGAATATGACTGTAAGGATGAACATTATAAAAAATTTTATAAAAGGAATTGATAAGAAGTTGTTTGAGAAAAGAAAGAAGGGGATTTAAAAAAAAAAAGGGAGAGAATGTGATCAGGCAGGAGAGTAGAACAAAGCCATACACTAGAGATTTAGGGTATATTTTGATCTGTTAGAAGAAATTGTATCTCAAAATTTTAAAAAGAGAACAACTTATATATATATGCCAAAAATAAGGGTAACTACTATGAAGGGATAGAATATGACTCTAAAAATGAAAAATAAAAATGTTTTTTAAAAAAGGGATTGATAAGATGTTGGTTGAAAAAGGGAAAAAGAAAAATTAAAAAAAAAAAAGACAGTTAAAAAAAAAACTTAACTGTGAAAGACTAAAGAATCATGGTAAAAAAGCCATGAATTTTATGTGCAGTATTCCCCTAGCGCTGGAGTTCTGCCGTTCTCATTGACTGGTAAACTTGGTCTTGGCCGGCTGTTCTCGCTGATCTTCTGGGGGAGGGGCCTGTTGCCGTGGTTCCCAAATGTCTTTGCCGGAGGCGGAATTGCCCCGCCCTTGCTGGTCAGGGCTAAGTAATCTGCTCAGGTTTGCTCTCGGGAGCTTTTGTTCCCTGCAAGCTTTCCGTACAGCTTTGGAGGCGGAGAGTGTAAATGGCGGCCTCCCAATCTCCACCCCAGAGGAGCCAAGAACTCAGGGCCCCACTCCTCAGTGCGCCCCCAGAGAAAAGCAGTCAGTCACTCCTGTCTCCCTGGTCTCCGGCTCCACTCCGTGCTCACCTGGCCTGTGACCGAGCGTTTCTATCTCTGGCACCCGACCCCTTGTGGAGTCTCCAAACCCAGCAGATCCCTGTGGTGTGCTCCTGCGCCGCTCCTCCCGGGGGAGGAAGGGGAGTCTCCCTGGATCTGCCGCCTGTTGGGTCCCTGCTGGAGGAGCAGTGACCCGACTGTGCCGCGGATCACGGTTTATGGCAACCCCGAGCAGAGTGCCTGCTCCTTGGCTCCGTCTCTCCAGCCGGCTTCCCTGCTCCAATACCTGGGAGCTCTGCCACACTCAGGCACCCCCGGTCTTTCTGTGACCCCAAGGGTCCTGAGACCGCACTGTCCCACGAGGGTTCCACCCCCTGCTTAGCCACCAGAGCAACGTCCCACAGCAGAGCAGACTTCTAAAAGTTCCAAGTTTGTGCTCCGTGGCTCTATCACTTGCCAGAAGCAGCCGATGGAGACCCCCTCCCCCGCCGTCTGTCCTCCCGAATATCGCCTCGGATTCACTTCTCTGCACGTCCTACCTTCCAGAAAGTGGTCGCTTTTCTGTTCAGAGTTGTTGCTATTCTTTTCTTCGATCTCCTGTTGAGTTTGTAGGTGTTCGGAATGGTTTGATCCCTATCCAGCTGAATTCCTGAGACCAGAGGAAATCCAGGTCTCCCACTCCTCCGCCATCTTGCTCCGCTCTCCTGCCCACGCCTGTGTCTTGATCAATTATGGAATGTGTGCAGAAGATGAAAATCTCAGTGTATAGTTTCAGGTGTGTAAAAGACATAATTGTTTCCTATTGTTCAACTTAACATTGAGTTCAAAGCATTTATTCTATAAAACACTGTACCCTTAAAATTTCCACCTCTCACATTGGGACATAGCATTTCAGAATTGCCTCTTTTGAATTGGAGAGAAAGAAGTGGTTTACACAAGATACAGAAATATGTGCATACCAAAAATAATTGAAATATGTAGTCAGTTAACTTTGGATAAATACTGCTGTTCCTTCACGATTTGTTGCAAAAAAAAAGTAGTAGATTGATTTTTCCAACAAAATTAGCAAGGTTGGATATAGAAAATCTGGATGTATCACGGAAGTGTGTCACGCATGGGAATATCTTCATTTATGCCTGCAGCAGGAAAAAATGTGTGGAAACTACTATTTTATAGAGCAAAATGTAATGGGGCATGACTGATGACAGATCCCAGGTTGCCATAAACACATGAGTTAGAAAGTATACATTTTAACTAGACTCACCCAGAAAACGTTTTCAGGAAATGAATGGACAGAAGTAAAACAGACGTATTGTTTCTCTTTCAATTAAGTATATACATTTCATTATCCACTTTGTACATTTATTAAAAATATGTGTTTAATGGGAGCTAGATGCCCAGGCACAGGAGACAAGGATCCTGTTGAACATCAGAGAGCAGTAGCTATGGGCAAGTGCAGGACAGTGTCATGTTCTGCATTAAACCATTATGGATGTGCTCACCAACCATCTAAATTCCCACATCTGGGAGACAGCACTCAACTGGCCAAGACTGTGTCACGTCTGCCTCTTGTTTGTGCTGTTGGGAAGATGAGGATCAAGTCTCTCTGGCTTCTGTAGATGAAGACAGCCATTATTTCCCAGAAGTACCCAGGATGCTAACAGGAAGGAGACCAGATACTGGTCATCCAAAATATGAAAATTATCTATTACACAGGATCACAAAAACTGTAAGACTTAAAATCACATGAGTTAATTGATCAAAATTGATTCTTTTTTTTTTTAAAAAAGATTCTGTTACATGTGTACACATCATAATTTATGTACCAGTTTTTTTTTTTTTAAATAGAGGATGAGATTAGGCTCCCCCCCCTTTTTACTTGTTACTATTATTTTAAAAATGCCAATGAACATCCTTATACATAGAATTTTGTTTTGTAGGAATATATTTTTTCAGACTGTTTCATGGAAAAGACCATTTTTGAATCACATGTTGTACTCATTTTACATTTTGACGTATATTGCCAAACTGGTCTCCCGAAAGGTTCTTTAAGTTTTTATAACCATCCATAGTGCTTGAGAGAAACCATTCATACTCTTTGTTAATAACACTCTGGCAAGAGAGGGAATTATTCGAAGATGGTATGAGAGTAGTGAAAATTCAAGAAGAGAGCATGACATGTAGCTTGGACAATTGCTGTTTATTTTAGGGTTCTCTATAGGGGGTGGTCCTTTGACTAAAATTTGGAGTTGGAAGAATAGATTAAACAGAAAAATTAAAATATAGAATAACTGCTTTGAGAATTGTGATTGAAAGTGAATCGGGATGAATAAAATGATTACAAAATGGTAGAAAGGCAAACCTAAGTTTCAAAAGCATAACTCTGTAATAGAGCAAGTCGATACAATTCTACGTCTTCCTTATGAACTACAAACACCAAAGGAGAAATGAATTGCAATAATGTGAGGTCTTGAGTTGGTCATTGTATTCTGAGCTCATGGAGAGGGCTGGGGAGGGGAAATTTAGGCATCTAGGATGCTGGAGAAGGTACCATTGAAATCATTGGTAAGAGTGTCTAAGATAGCCACCAGGGCAGTCAATGATGTAACCATGGGCTGGGAACATTGGGGAAAGGTGAAGAATTGAGCACACGTTCCTTACTAGAATGAAAATTCCTACGTGAACCCTACATAATGCCCACTAAGACAGCCTTGCATATTCAGTGATCCAAAAGTGTCTGTGAACAATATTTCCTTCAAAGATATCTAGAAGGGTGAACAACAAGGTGAGGCAGGCACCTGAATGAGACACTTTCACTTCTCAGGACTTTTAACCCTGAACAGTGTAGGAGGAAGATGTCAGTGTGGAGACGCAGCAGAAGGAAAGAGCCAGGGAGATGGTGGGGAAGCCAGCCACTGCTTCATCGAGCCCCTCTCCATAAACTTTTACTTATTCAGAAATGTGTCCAGTATCCCAGTAATGGTTGTGGAAAGGGTGCATCGGTTGAGACCTGGATAAGCTAAGCAGAAATGCAACCACGACACAGACTTGGAAGCAGAGCAGATAAAAAATAAGATTAAATTTTCTTACCATAACAAAATGAACAAGATTAAGGTTTTCAGAGAACCTCCAGAGACAGCTTGGATATTCAAAGCTATGGAGGAGGTGCTCAGAGCTAAATTTTTCCATTCCTGAAGTATCTAAGGAGTCTTCCGTGGCACGTACCTTTTCACATAGGGTTTTTGTACTAAAATGAAAGACCAACTATATTTTAGATGAAACCATCCCATAGGATTAAATTGAGAATGGACTTTGACCATGCCTGTCACACACTTGCATGTGAGATGATCAGACGCTGAGACACTTAAGCCTGGCCTGTGAGGATCCTTAGTGCACCACCTTTAAGTCAGGTGCTGTGAAAACTCGGAGATCTTAACTGGAAATTTTGTGAGTTGTACGTTGGTGTTTCAAGGTGAAGAGACAGACCCTGGAGCCCTGTGTGTGAGCTTACAAGAGGAAGGCTAAGAAACCATGGGGTGATAGGAAAATGTAGATGCTGAAGTGTAAACAGGCTTTGAGAGTGAAAACTTGTATCAGGAGATTGGACTTTTCTCTCCATGAAAAGGATGGACACGGTGCGCACATTTTGTGACAAAAGCCCCTTTCCCTGACTCAGGAGACCCTCGAGGCTGGTTAGGTGCTGTGGGACTGCTCTCAAGCTCAGTTCTGAACTCCTGGTGTCACCAGAACCTAGAAACATTTGCAGGAAATGCAGTGCCAGAAACAGGAGTGGAGAGTTGTGAGTTGGCGTTACAATATGTCACTAAGATTTTAGAGAAATGACAGGCCTATACAGGAAGTGACAGATATAAATGGAAAGTTTGCAGGGCCTGGCATTAAGAATTATATCTGGTCTCATACCCTCAAATTCCTCCGTTTCTAAACTGATGCGCAGAGCATGTGAACTAGTATGAAGTGATGTGGAGAGTTCCCAGAATTTTGATGTTCATTTTCTCACACAGCAAAAACCACAGCCAATACTTCGGCTGTAATGCAGTTTAGAAAATCAGCCCTATCGATAAAACTGCTGTGGAAGCAAGCTCTGTCTATATTGAATAAAGGGTTTAGAAACGAAAACCAAAGAGACTTCTGTGAGAGATGAAAGAATATTCTGGATCCTTGCAATTATTGAAGCAAATTCAGGAGAAACAGGAGTAGAAGGTAGGGCTGATAGGCAGGAAAGAGATTCCAGCAGCGATGTCGGCATCCGTAGCCCCAGCCCGGGATCCAGAGCTGGGGTTGTTAGGGGTGTGACTTAGCCCCCGTGGAAATCCTTGGGGTGGGGGAAGGCTCCCACTACTGCTCGCCCTGCTCAGGACTCCAGCTGGCAACCCGTGATTTCTTTCTTTCTTTAATTTAAATTCAATTTAGTTAACATATCCTGTATTATTAGTTACAGGGGTAGAATTTAGTGATTCATCAGTTGCATACAACACCCAGTGCTCATTACTTCAAGTGTCCTCCTTCATGCCCATCACCCCATTACCCCCGTCCCTTCCAGCAACCCTCGGTTTGTTCCCTAGAGTTAAGAGTCTTTTATGGTTTGCCTCCCTCTCTGTTTTTATCTTATTTTTCCCTTCCCTTCCCAGTGACTTCTTTCTGATGTAGGAGCTGGTCACAAAAGGGCAGGCTTGAGCCCATTTGAATTTACTGCCTCACTCTCCTAAAAGACTTAGTAGCAGTGGGATTCATCCTAGAAATTAAAAAAAAAAAAAAAGAACTCCCTACGGGGTCTTTTGACGATCCTTGTCCTATACTGTGTCTAATTTTTATCTCTTCAATCCTGTGCAAAGACCTAAAGCTCTACTCAATTTCTTAGCCTCTCAGCTGTCATTTTGGCTTAAGTCTCTCAGTTTCAGAATTTAAATTAGCAGTTTACTGATGGGGAAAATGACACCAAATTTCAAGCTCACTTTCCTGGATTTTCCTTTTTAAAAAAAAAAAAAAATTTTGGGATATATCCAACAGGAGGACTTTTCTAAACCAATCTACCCCATTATTTTTTTTTTTTTAAGATTTTATTTATTTATTTGAGAGAGAGGGAGAGAGTGAGCACAAGCAGGGGGAGCAGCAGAGGGAGAAGCAGACTCCCTGCTGAGCAGGGAGCCTGATGTGGGACTCGATCCCAGGACCCTGGGATCATGACCTGAACTGAAGGCAGACGCTTAATGACTGAGCCACCCAGGCGCCCTAAATCTACCCCATTATTGTGGGAAGCCCAGCTTCCGGGTCCTGTTATTTTATGGGTTCATTTTCCTTCTGCTCCACTTGAGTATTTAAGTCTTGTTTCATTTTTTTCCCATTTCACTATTTCCATGTGAGTTTTTTAAAAAATGTAAAATTTGATGAGTTTTGACAGCTAATGTACCTTTGTATCTCCGTTCATGGTATGAATCATTTGTCACGGTAGAAGTTCCTTTAGTAAACCTTTACCCTCTGTAGGTAACCACTGTTCTTTCTGTCGTATAGCTTCATTGTTTTTGCTCTTCTTCTTGAACTTCATGTAAATGGAATCATTCAGTGGGTAATCTTGTGTATGGGGCTCAGTACAGCGTTTCCTCAGATTCATCCAGGTCGATGCTCATGCTGGCAGTTTCGTCCTATTGGCAAGAACCCATTCATTGTGTGAACATGACATCCTTTGTCTTTGTCC